>NW_027472588.1:19388993-20588993 GCF_030347505.1 Rhynchophorus ferrugineus | reverse complement strand
GAATAATGAGAATCCTGGTACCTCATGTTCGCTGGGACACATGGTAACATCAAGAACATCCTGTTGATTCACCTATGGATTTATCAATTTTAAATATCAATTCTTATCTTATATGATTATATAATAGGCTGGTTAGGGGTGTTGCCCACTGAAAAAAATATCGGCTAAAAAATATCGATATATGTGGCAAAAAAAAATCGGCCAAAAATATCGATATATTTTCTGCGTCCGTAAGGCTGGTCAATAAGTTATGTTATAGATGGTATAGTATATAAGATGTAAATTAAAAATATAAATATCCACCATTTTACTCGTGAATTTTACTCATGAGGTTGAATTTTTGAGTTTCAGAAAAAATACATTTAAATGAGTCTTCAAAAATGATTAAAAGGATTTTGTGCGTAGTTTCACTGCTATGAAACAGACTTGGGAGAAGATTACCATCATGGATAATTAAAACAATACTTAGGGTCAGAAATTGACCAAAAAGGTGTTGGCATATGATTGTTGAGATAGAATATGAATTTTATTCGTGGATTATCTTCAAACAGTAGGCAAAAATTATTTCAGTATATTATCGCAAGCTCTTGGACGATAAAAATGTATGGAAAAAGACCTGGTTTACAGAGGAAACATACAAGGCCTATAAATTAATTTTACAGGATTGCGTTACTGTGTTTTAAATCGCTCGGATACATTTCATACAACTTCATGTAGAAGCCTCATTCACTTCCCAGCATCATCAGTATTATTTTAACGAAGTGTGAACAAAAAAAATCACTTCATTGAGTACCGAGCAAATCGTTTTTGACGGGAGTTTTACTCTTTTGCTTTAATTTGAAGAAAAAGTCGGTTGAAGGTCATCGAATGTTGTGTGAAGCTTATGGCAACCATGTTTCATCCATTTCAACACGTGAATACTGGTTTCAACGTCTTAAAAGTGGTGTTTTTGACAGCGAATACAAAGAGCGTTCTGGGCAGCCAAAACAATTTGAAGACGAGAATTTAAGGGTGTTACTTGATGAAGATCAGTGTAAAACGCAAGAAGTATATGTAAAATTGTTGGGAGTAACACAAGAAATCATTTCCAATCGCTTGGAAGACATAGGAATGATCCAAAAGCTTGGATATTTTGCGCCATATGAATCAAATTCAAGAGACATTGAAAGGCGTTTGGTCATGTGTGAAATGCTGCTTCAACGGCAAAAACGGAAAGGTTTTTTGCATCGTATTATTATTATTGGCGATGAAAAGTAGATTACGATAATACAAAGTGAAAACAATCATAACGATCACCTGATCATGCATCAACAATACAAAGCCGAATATCCAACAATACAAAGCCGAATATCCACGTCCAAAATAATACCAAATATGGGTCGATTCGTGGATATCCTCAAAAGATACATCGTTCTTTAGAGATATAATCCATAAATTGCTTGAAAGATCGAAAAAGTAGCGGCTATCGATGGACAACACTTTGTATAAATTACAGTGTACCGATTTATCACAATAAATCTTTAAGTTTCAAAAAATCCTTAAAACAATATAACTTATTGAACCAACCCGGTATGTAAAAAATTTGGTTGTCAGCTAACTTATTCTGAATAATATATTCAAAATATTGACAAGTGCGCACTTATATATTTTACGAATCACTTATGATTCGGGACGGGACGGAATTAATAAACCACTTATGGCCTTGGAACAAAAAAGAAATTTTATTTTGATCCCTGATAATTTATACCCACTCTATACAAGTCACAGCGCCCTCTATTAACTTTCCTTCCTCTTCTCTATACTGGCTCTTGTATCGAGACAAGTCATATTTACCAACATCTACTGCAATTCCGTTGATGAATCAGATGCAAATGTAATGTGAGTTATTTCTTAAAATCACTAGGTGTCACTTGGGCGTATTATGCAGACGGAACTAGCAAAAAATTACGCCAAGAGCATTGACACACGTTTTTTTCCGCCGCGATTTTTTTATAGTATTTTTTGCTGCCATACTCTTAGTGGAGCGAACGAGTGTGTATAGTCCAGCCAATCAAACAGTTAATACACGTCATAAAAAATTAAGACAACAGCACCTTTCAATGTTGCCGCAACAAATTGGACTTTTGGTTTACAACGTTTGCAACTTCTAATTATTATACTATTTTGAATAATCCTGTAGAAATTAGCGACTAGTACCAACATAAAATCGAATTTTATGGTGAGTACAGAGTTGAACGAAGCGAACGTTCGGGGTCTGCGCGAATATTCGTCGAAAATCTCTTTGTTCGCGGTGATGCAAATCAATTTGTTTCCAAAAATCATTTGGCGGTTTTCAACCTTTGGTTCGGAACCCTGTGTTCTTTTGATAACCATACTTTTCACAATGGCATGCCAAAATAAATGTCTTGTGAATCATTTTTTGACGGTACGTGTAGTGTTCTTTTCTTAAAAAGTAATGTTTATTGATAAAATAATATGTACCGTCTAATCGTTTTTAAAAGACTATCAAATTATGGCTGGTATAAGTATGGCTGGTAACATAATTAACAAAGATATGATAAGGAAAAAAAATACGAATAATATTGAAATTCAACTCGTTGGAAGTTTATGGTAAGGATATAACATAAAACTTTTATGTTTATACGGCTTTAGTATTCCATTTAAAAATTACATCACAAATAAAGGGACTAGCCACAGACGGAGTGCAGTTTAAAGCTTTGTCTAACGATAATATTAACGTAACCCTTAGTAATGAAACGGATTACAGGAATGTAAAAAAACATCTCATTGGGATGAAGAAAAACAATTCAATCAATAAACTCGAATACCATACTTATCAGTTACAAAGTGATAAGTGGTATAGAGTAGTCATTAGAGGATTACCGTCCACCACAAATCAAGACGATATTAAAATCGGAATTACGGGCTCCGGGCACGAAGTAGTGACCGTCACTCTATAGCGTAAAAGACAACTAATGTAAATGGTGAAAAACAAATTAAAATTTTTCCGTTGTTCTATGTAGACATGACACAAAATGTAATAATTTATTATACATAATAAAAATATATATGACATAAATTATTTAGTAGACTGTAGGATAAAAGTGGAACCTCCGAAGAAAAATGTTAATATACCACAATGCACAAACTGTCAAAATCTTGGACATACTAAACATTTTTGCAGTAGGGAACCAAGATGTATGAAATGTACCGGTAAACATCACATAACTCCAAAGAAAATTACAGCAGAACAGCGCTAAAGACAAATTGACAAAGCCAAAAACTCTACATCTACAACAACATCTACCGTTGAAAATAAAAAAAACCCAAGAAACCGCAAGACCATCGGTCAAAAATATAAACACCACCAAAATATCAAATGATAAACAAATAGATACGAAACCGCAGCAAGCTGCGGCCAATGAGCCAACTGTCGTCGACATGATGAAATCGCTCAAAGAATTCCAGACTGAAATGAGACAGAAATTCAGTCAGTTAGCAGACAGGATGGAAAAATTGGAGAAATCCGGATTGAAGAAAACTACCCAAAACAAGCTAAAGAAAAACAAAAATGAGTAATTCGTTTTTAAGAATTATAACTTGGAACGCAAACGGATCAAAGAGTCCAGGAACTAGAATTATCCTTGAAAACAAATAACATAGATATAGCTCTCATATCGGAAACACATTTTTCTAAAAAAACTACATTAAAATAGGGGGTTATGATGCTTACTGGACACTACCCCCCGGCGAACGGGCTCGAGGCGGAACAGCTTTAATAATTAGATAAAATATACAACATTTCGAATAAGAGATTAAAAATAAATAAATACAAGCTACGATAATTAGCATAAAAAACAGGGCTGCAATAAATATTGGCGATATATATTGTCCGCCAAGACATAAAATGACACAACAATAATATAAAGATATCTTTTCAATTAGGGCCAAGGTTTATTATTGGTGGAGACTTTAATGTTAAACATACAGCTTGGGGTTCACGAATAATAACGCCTGGAAAAGGAAACGAATTACTCAAAGCCATTAACCTTACAAATTGTAATTATCATTCAGGGCGCGAACCCACTTACTGGTCCACAGACAGTAATAAAGTCCTAGACCTACTGGATTTCTACATTTCAAAATACATCTCATTAAATCAAATTAGTACAGAAAGCTTGTGCGATCTAACATATGATCACACTCTAGTATTGTTAGTTGTCGTTCGACCTTCGTAGAGTAAAGACGTGTTTGGAGCGACGGTCAGTGTAATAAATTTGAAAGTGTACTACCTGTGCCACAAATGCGATTTTAAAAAATAAGTAAAAACCGTGACGACAATAACAGTGTTAAAACTGCGCGTTAAATGTTTAGTGAAAATGTGTTTAAAACGATGGTCACTGCAATAAAGTAACAAAGGTAAAATTTTGGGGGCTGTTAAGGGTCGGAGGTGCATCATCTGTACCACAAATGCGGCGTTATAACGGTTCTGAAACAAATACCGGTACTGAAATTTTTATAAAAACGTGAATTAAACTATTCATTAAATAAAAATGATTAATAGAGAGAACCAGAGACTAAATGAGATGGAAACACAATCCTCAACGTCAGGTGAAGCTTATCTGGCACAACAGAATCAAATCTTTTGTCAAGAAAACCATAAGAGAACGCAAAATGAGCAAGCTCTCTATAATGCGTATATTAACGAAAAAACAGCCCGACGGAATCTGGAAATTGCACTAACAAATATGCAAAAACAATTAGATGCACTACAACTCCTAATAAAAAACCAAAACACATACAATCCAACTAGCATTCCCGTAGTGAACCAGTGCACTGAAAACAAATTGCCTGTAAACTATGAAACAGACGAGGAAGAATTGCAAAAAGAAGTAGGCTGGATAACAGTTAAAAGAAATAAGAAACGAAAAGCAAACTATACACCTGAAGCTTCACCACAACAACCAAAAACCATTAAAGCACAAGAATTGAATAAAGAAATAAAAGTGCCGAGACCACCTCCAATTATAGTAAGTAATGTCACAGACTTTGACTTGCTATATGAAACAATGAAAACAAATAATATACTATTTAGAGCAACAACATTAAACAATGGACAAATCAAATTAAACGCCGAATGTCGTAAAACTTTTACGAAAATTGCTGAGTGCTTGGAATTCCTAAAATTACAATGGCACTCGTATGAAGATAAGCAAACCAGAGACATTAAAGTAATGGCAAGAGGGCTTCCACCGACAGCTAAAACTACTAAAATAGTGGAAGAGTTAATAAAAAATGGACTTAAATGTACTGACGTCACAAATATCCTGAAAAAAGAACGAAATAAAAATAACAATGGAGAAATAGTTGTCCAGAAGAAGCCTTTACCACTGTTTATGTTATCATTCCAACATAACACGGACATAAAAGCAATTTATGAAATTAAACAAATTCTAGGAGTCGAAGTAAAAATAGAACCTCTTAGAAAGGCAAATCTTGTGCCACAGTGCAAGAGATGCCAATTACATGGACACACACAAAAATTCTGTAAAAGGGAACCAAGGTGTGTAAAATGCTCAGGAAAACACATCACGGGAGAATGCAAAAAACCCAAAGGAACAAAAGCGAAATGTGCGAATTGCAATGAAGCGCATCCAGCAAGCTACAGAGGATGCGTAGTTGCGAAAACATTCCAAGAGAGAAGAAATAAAATCAGTCAGGCTAAAGAGCAAAAAACAGTGACTCAAAATAAACAACCAAAAATGTACAACGAAGTCAACGATGAAATGACCTATGCTCAAAGCATAAACCAAACCGCTCAAAAAGAAACAAAAAAAGAAGACGTTACAACCAACGAACTGCTATTGAAACTTATAGCAAAGCTGGACAACCAGGAAAAGATTATTGAATCGTTTTCTGAAAGATTACTTAAACTCGAAAACAATAGGGCGGTGGCCTCAAGAACTAAAAATGGCAAGTAAAGACATCCGCATCGCAATTTGGAATGCTAATGGGATTCAGAAACATCACGCTGACCTACAAGTATTCCTAGAATTGCAAAAAATAGATATTTGCTTAATATCTGAAACCCATTTGACAAAGGAATCCTTTATTAAATTTAGAGGATATTACTTTTACCACACCATTCATCCAGCTAACACAGCAAGAGGAGGAAGTGCAATAATAATAAAAAATAATATATGCCATCATCAAGAACCCGGACTCAGTTTAGCAGAAAATCAGGTAACGGCAGTAACTGTTATATCTAGCAAATACAGGGTTACATTAGCTTCCATATATAGCCCTCCAAGATACAACCAAAAAAAAGAAAATTACTTGAATGTTCTAAACAACCTAGGAGAAAAATTTATAATCGGTGGTGATTTCAATGCTAAAAATACAAGATGGGGATCTAGAATGACGACAACTAAAGGTAATGAATTACATAAAGCAGCTGCTGAGCTAGGGTGCAGTTACATGTCGACAGGAAAACCAACTTATTGGCCTACCGATCCAGAGAAAACTCCAGACCTGTTAGACTTCTTTATAGCTAGAAACATAACCACTAACTACATGGAAGTTGAAGAAAATTTTGACTTAAGTTCAGATCACACACCTGTGATTTTGACGCTGAGTGAAAACATTATAAGAAAACAACAAAATCCAACATTAACCAACAAGAGGACAGACTGGGAAGGATTTGTTGAAGAAATAAACAATCGAATTCAACTAAATGTTCCCCTTAAGACAGAAGACCAATTAAATTATGAAACCGAAAAATTCGTTGCAGACATCCAACAGGCTGCTTGGAATAACACTCCAGAAATTAAAACTTCAACCAAAGGAATAAATTACCCGAAAGAAATCAAGGAAATGGTAGCTGAAAAACGAAAACTACGGAAAAAATGGCAGCAAAATAGAACACCTGAAAATAAGAATATCTTAAACAACATAACACAAAGGTTGAAGAGGGAAATTTTGGAAATTAAAAACAATTCCATAAATAACTATCTACGAAATTTAACAGACGACAAGAACACAGACTATTCGCTCTGGAAAGCCACTAAATACCTAAAACGATCCTGTCTACATAGTCCTCCGATAAGAAACATGCATGGAAGTTGGGCACGCAGCAACCTGGAGAAAGCAGAAGCATTCGCTGACCATTTAGAGAAAACTTTCAAACCAAACGAAAGTGAAATTGAACATACTTTACCGGACATAGACGGCGAAAATTCGACAATTCAATTAACAACTCCGAAAGAAGTCACCAACGTTATTAAAACTAACATCAAGCCAAATAAATCACCAGGCTATGATTTAATAACAGGGCAATTGCTGCACAATCTGCCAAGAAAGGGTATTATAAAGCTCACTAACTTAATCAATGCAGCATTTCGACTGAAATATGTCCCAGACGTTTGGAAAATGGCTGAAATAATAATGGTTCCAAAACCTGGAAAATCACCAAATGATATAAAAGCTTATCGACCTATCTCACTGTTACCGATGATAGCTAAGGTATTTGAAAAGCTCCTCTTGAAAAGATTAAAACCAATTATAGAGAGAAAAAACCTAATACCAACACACCAGTTTGGGTTTATTACCAAACATTCAACGATTGATCAAGTGCATAGAATAACAGATGTTATTGAAAAAGCCTATGAAGATAATAAAGTATGCTCAGCTGTATTCTTAGATGTAGCACAAGCTTTCGACAAGGTATGGCACAAAGGCCTCGTCCATAAGCTACAGAAAATATTACCGAAGCAACACACCGAACTATTAAAATCTTACATCACAGCCAGAATGTTTAGAGTGAAACAAGAGGAAGCTTACTCTACAATAAAAGAAGCTAAAGCAGGTGTACCACAAGGAAGTGTACTGGGGCCAATTCTGTACCTACTTTATACATGTGATATACCACAAATCGAAAACATTACAATGGCTACATTTGCTGATGATACTGCTATTCTTGCTGTCGGAAACAATAGCGAAGAAGCAACCCGAAACCTACAACAGGCTACTGACGCTATAAATAAATGGACCCAAATCTGGAAAATACAAATTAACCAAAACAAATCTGTGCATGTTCAATTCACCTATAAACAGTCCGCGCTTACACCATTGACCATAAACCACACTGTCATACCATACAGCAATAATGCTAAGTATCTCGGAATGACACTTGATGCAAAACTACGGTGGAAGGAACATGTCAAAAAGAAAAGAAAAGAACTTGAGTTAAAATATAGAAAAATGTATTGGCTAATTGGAAGAAAATCTCAATTAACTATACATAATAAATTACTTCTATATAAACAAATATTAAAACCTATATGGACATACGGAATACAATTATGGGGATGTTCCGCAAAAAGCAACATAAATCTAATACAAGTTTTCCAGAACAAAGTCCTAAGAAGCATCGTAGGTGCACCCAGATATTACCGGACCATTTATTTACATCGAGATCTTCAGATACCGACTGTCAATCAAGAAATTAAAAGAATTGCAAAGAGACATGAGGAGAGACTTCACTCTCATGTTAATTTCGAAGTATTACAACTCTTGGACAACACCAAAACCGGACGCAGACTCAAAAGGACCAAACCATTTGAACTTGTGTAGTGTGTTGTAGTGTAGTGCAGTGAGGTGCATTAGAAAAAACTCAAAGTGTTAAAACAATTATTATTATGTTAGAGACTATGTAGGACTGATGAGTCCTATTAGATATATACCTAGATTTAAGCTATTATAAGGACAAATTGTAGGTTAGTCGGCAACGACTAGTAACAATGTATATAATTATAAAAAAAAAAAAAAAAAAAAAAAAAAACTCTAGTATTGTTAACATTGGGCGCGACAATTCTAAGAAAAGCAAAAAAGCCTAATCTTACCAACAAATATACTGACTGGGACAAATTCAGATTAATATTGCAGGAACCAATCAGTTTAAAGGTAAGACTTAAAAATATAGATGATCTTGAGCAATAAACCAAAAATATAATTGAACAAATTCGGTCAGCTGCAAAAGATGCTACCCCAATAGCAAGAGAGAAATCAGAATATGAAGTAATTTACACCCTTGAAATTAGAGAAATGATAAAAGAAAGCCGAAAATCTAGAAGAATATGGCACAGAACCAGAAATGCTGCGGACAAAACTACTTTTAATAGAATTAGTAATCGGACGAATCAAAAAATCAAAGAATATAAACAGAATTGCTTTCAAAAGTATGTAAGTGAATTAAGGTCAGAAGTAAAGAAAGATTATTCGCTATGGAAAGCAACCCGAAGA
Source organism: Rhynchophorus ferrugineus (assembly GCF_030347505.1). Classification (NCBI taxonomy): domain Eukaryota; kingdom Metazoa; phylum Arthropoda; class Insecta; order Coleoptera; family Curculionidae; genus Rhynchophorus; species Rhynchophorus ferrugineus. Next base: position 20,579,693 of record NW_027472588.1, on the reverse strand, counting down.
TTTAAAAGACCAATTATTTTAGTACCGCCAATTAAAAATGATCGAAATGAATGGGTTCGACGCAACGATGACGATGTTATATATGTTAGCTATATTTCAACCTAATGATATAGGATCTACCATGGATACATCTCCTGTTTATCAGCCCGATGTAGATCTAAATCTAATTTCTCCCTTGGAAGTTGCCATTGAAATTGATAATCTCAATCCTAAAAAGGTACCTGGTACCTTAATAATAAAAACTTAATTATATCACTCAGTGGATGCCCGATTCGTCAAGCAGAATCAGTTAAATACCTTGGAATCCATCTTGACGGTAGATTAAATTGGAAACATCACGTTAACACTTTTAATCTGAAACGGCATATGAGGACATTCCATCCAGATGCGTATCCATTTAACTTTGCAAATTGGATTCAATCCTATACAAAATTCACTATATTTTAGGCATGGTTGGCCCTATGAAAGTAAAAGTACAGATAAATATTACTTTATGTGAGTATATCTCATCAAAATCACAGCTCGTTGATCATATAGTTGTTCTTCCTAGTAAATTCACAGCATTAAAATTGAACAAGAAACATTGAAGTTTGGTTCCTATTTTGGTAAAAATATTACTACTTCTATATTAGAGCGTGGGTAAATGAGGTCAAAAATATAGGATGTGTGTTATTATATAAGACAAAATCTTAGTTTCTGGATACCTACCTTACTTTAAAAGAAGGACGCTTTATGAATACACAATTCTTTGCTTTTACTAAATAATGTGAGAGGGGTTGTGATGCTGGTTTTTGAAGTTATTTTTTAATGCCGTGTGAGATATATTATTGAGTAATTTTAAAGATAAACGGATGCTTGTGGTTTTATATATTGATAAATTATATTCAATTTAAAATTAATTATGTGCATAACAGGTTCAATAATTTGGACATAATTTATAAACTTAAAATGATGCGACAGTAAACTTAGTTAAGTTTGAACTTGAGTTTCAAGTGAGATTTTCGGTTAATTTGAGAATTCCAGAATACATATTATGCTATTCAAGTATACAAATAATTTATAAGAACTATAACTTTGATTTGTTATTGTAGTTTTATATATATTGATAATTAATTACATATTGTTTTATTTCCTCTTTTTTCTATTTAAGATTATTTTAAAATGAAAGATGTTTACAGATATACAGAACGGAAAATATACCAAAATATTTCATACTGGGCGTCAACAGAAATTTTATATTAACTTGTGAATTCAAAATAAATTTTATTTACATCATATTCTTCAAATATATGTACAATTTTCAACACCTGGCAATGTTGAAAATTAAAATTCTTGTGCCCATTCGGTAATTCCCCAAAACTAGACTCTTGTTGATATTATGAGGAATCAACGAAAAATACGACCCGTACTAAGTGCGCGCTTGCCTTATTTGTCTCTTAATTCTACCTGCATATGATACATCATGAGTTCGTTTGATAGACGGCTTCGAGCCTGGGCATCTTGAATTTTCTTATAAACAAGACTGTGCATAATTGATATGCCACAGTAAATACTGAATGCTCTGGCTACTTCCTCGTCAAAATAGTCAAAATGGCCACCGATTTTATTGCACAACTGTGCAACTCCCACTATACCATTTTCGTCTTTGATAGGAAAACATAAAATGTTCCTGGTCTTAAATCCTGTTGCTTCATCCATTCCTTTATAAAATAAGGGATGCTTATAAGCATCCTTAATGTTAAGAATTTCTCCAGTTGCAGCAACATGGCCTAAAAATAACTTTATTTTTTAGCATGTGTATGGTACAAACATAATTTGGGAATTTCACAAAAAGAATGTATTCTTTTACAAATCGAATAATTGATCTATAGATTTTCAACAAGGGTGGATCGGTGTTGGTAAGCTGGGATATAATTAATCAAATGACCCTGGCAAGTTGCACGCTGTTAACAAGCATAATTGCTGTATACATAATGACTCGGTTATATCTGGTAATACTTATTGAATGAAGTCGTACGTCGTAGCGCGTTTGAAAGGTAACAATTTATGGAACATTCTAGATATATATTTAGCATGATTCGCTTACTCGGCAAACGTTATTACGCTTTGAAAATTCAGATTCGATGTCGGTTCGAGATTCGAGCACTGGGCTCGCCTCGGTAGTCCACTTATTGCAATACTCACATTTTGAATATTTCAGTAAAATACAGTATGTTTAAAATTATATTATTTTAAATATACATTGTGATTGAGCACTTAAACAAGTTTAACCACGTAAATTTTCGCAAAAATGTAAATGATATTAAAAAACCAAAACCTAAGCAGCCGATGTTATTTCTATTGCTGTGAGAAGAATAGCTGATTCTTAGATCAAAACGGACGTCGAGATCATTTATATTTCATTTCAAGAATGAATAGTCTAGTTTAGTTTGAGTTCCTGAGCGATTTGGATGTGTGTAATATTGTAAGCAACGTGCAAAAAAATATGGAAGAAATATCTAGAACTGAATTTACTAGGCAAATAAACTTTATAGGCAATATTTATAAATGTTTGAAAATAATGTTATGTAGAGTAATAGTTCAGTTCCAACCTTCGTAGGGTGAAGACGTATTTTCAATACGGTCCAAGCTATAAAAAGATACCTTTCTTTAAAAAAAACCCAGTATTTTATTACGGTTATTTAATTGAGTGTTAAAAACGCATAACAGATGCGGCTATCCGTCTCTCAGTGGACCTAAAGTGTAGTGAATACGTGTTTACGTGACCAGACAAAATGACTGCATCTCATTTTTATTAGTGTTTAAAATTATTTCATCTTATTTTACAACAGTCCTTTTGAAATTCATTTATAGTATTTATAGTAAAAAACTAGTGCTAAAATAACGTAAGTGAAAAATGAAATGCGTGAAATAAACAATGTATTTATTTTATTTTTTTATCCTCTGGAAGTAAATTAAATAAAATATTAAAAATTAAAAAATGGCAAACCATAGCGATTCAACCAAATCACCTGCACACTTTGATATAAGATTAGAACAAACAGCAATAACGCAAACTCCACCATCAGAATGGACTACAGTCATTAACAAAAAACGATTGAGAAGTCCAGAAGAAGAAATCGCGAGGAAACAAACAAGAATCAGTGACTATTGGTTGCAGAAACCGATAGAGACAAAAAACAGTTTTAGCAACCTGTCTGAAGAAATTGAAGAGAACATACAACCAAGCCCTGAAAAAGTTGTTCCCAAACCACCACCAATAACAGTCTATAAGGTAGGAATAATAAAAAACATCCATGATTTATTGAAAACCATTACTACGAACTACACAATTAAAACAGTGAGCTATGAAACAATTAAAATCCAATTGTTCGAAGCGGATCACTTTAAAGTTCTTATAAAAGAATTAGATGAAAGAAACACCCAATACCATACATTCAGGCCAAAATCCGAGAGAACATTTAAATTCGTATTAAAAGGATTACATCACGGGACGGACTTTAACACCATCAAGCTAGCACTAGCTGAAAAAGGCTACGAGGTCGTAAATATTCACAATATACGACATCACACGACAAAAAAACCTCTGCCTATGTTTTATATAGACATAAAACCTAATGGAAATAATAAGGCGGTGTATGAAATCACCAAATTGGAAAATAATATTATTAAATGCGAACCACCACATATAAAAAGGATCATACCACAATGCACAAGGTGTCAAGCGCACGGGCACACAAAGACTTACTGTCGCAAATCATATAGATGCGTAAAATGTGCAGGAGAACATAAGACAGGAGATTGTACTCGTAAAGTTCGCGATGAAAAAGTGAAATGTGTTAACTGTAACGGAAATCATCCAGCGAACTACAAGGGTTGCGCAGTTCACAAGCAACTACAGCAGAAACTATATCCTGCCTTAAGGGAAAAAAGGCATCAACAAAAACAATCCACTACTGCCAATCTACCCACTAGAACAAGTCAACCAGACATAACTTATGCCCAAATAGTTGAAAATGGTTCAGCACAAAAACGAGAGACAATATCTCAACCTACTGAAACTAGCAACATCTCAAGATTAGAAAATATGATGGCCAAACTAATGGATCAAATGAGTACGATGCTTGGTCTACTCACAACCGTCGTAAGCAAATTTGCCTAATGCCTGAAACCAATAGCTACAAAATCGCCGTCTGGAATGCCAATGGGCTCCAACAACAAGCCAGGGAACTAAAAATGTTCGTAATTGAACAAAATATTGACGTTATGATGGTTTCCGAAACACACTTTACGGACAAAAATTATTTGAAAGTTCCTAAATATAAGCTTTATCATACAAATCACCCTGATGATAAAGCACATGGAGGTACAGCCATAATAATTCGAGATGATATAAAGCATTTCGAAAAAGAAAAATTCCGCAAAGACTACCTGCAAGCCACCAGTATAACCATAGAGGAAGCCCATGGACCATTAACAATTTCTGCGATTTATTGCCCACCCAAACATAACAACAAGGCAGAACAATTTCAAGAATTCTTCCGTACGCTAGGTAATAGATTTATAGCAGGAGGAGATTATAATGCAAAACATTTAATGTGGGGTTCAAGAATAATAACCTCAAAAGGTAGAGAACTGCTCAAAGCCATAAGGATAGATAACTTACAACATATCTCTACTGGTGAACCAACATATTGGCCTTCAGACAGAAATAAAAAACCAGATACAATAGATTTCTGTATTACAAAAAATATTGATCCAAAAAAGTGTCAGGCAGAATCATGCTTCGACCTGTCTTCTGATCATTCACCAATAATAGTAACAATTTCTTCAAAAATTACCATCAAAGATAAACCCCCTTCTCTGTGCAATAATAGAACTAACTGGCCCTCATTTAGAGAAAACTTAGACCAAAATATCTCTCTAAACTTACCGTTACAAACTGAAATGGATATAGAAATAGCAGCAATAAATCTTACAAAAAATATACAGGAGGCAGCATATTCCGCGACTCCCAACAGTGAAACATTTGCAAGAAAAAATACACATATATCATGTACAATACAGAAAAAGATAGCAGAAAAAAGAAAGTTACGACGAAATTGGCAACAGCAAAGGACTGAAGAGAATAAAAGAAAATTTAATAGGGCCATAAAAGAGCTGAGAGATCTAATCCAAATCGAACAGAACCAAGGCATTCAAGAATACCTAGAAAACTTGACATCAACTGAGGCTACAGACTATTCGTTGTGGAAAGCAACAAAAAAGCTTAGGAGATCCCAGCAGCATAATCCACCTATTAAAACAAGCGAAAATAATTGGGCGAGAAGCAATAAAGAGAAGGCCGACATTTTCTCAAAACACTTAAAAAATGTTTTTAAACCTTTCCAGTCTCAGCTACATAAAGATGACGAAAATAAAATCACTAGCTTTCTAGATTCGCCATTTCAAATGGATTTACCGCACGAGAAATTAACGGTCAAAAAAGTTAAACATACAATAATGAGAGAGATTAATATTAAAAAAGCTCCTGGTTATGACTTAATTACTGGCAAAATTTTAAAAGAACTATCAGAAAAGGCTATAAAACTATTAACATATATATTTAATGCTATGCTACGAATTAATTACTTCCCTAGTATCTGGAAAGTAGCTAAAATATTAATGATACTTAAACCAGGAAAAATACCAGAAGATGTGACCTCCTACCGACCTATAAGTTTATTACCAATAATCTCGAAAGTTTTCGAGAAATTATACATAAAAAACTAAACTATATAATAGAAAAAAGAAAAATTATTCCAGAACATCAGTTTGGCTTTCGCAATAAGCATGGGACTATAGAACAAGTGCATAGACTTGTAAACCAAATAAACGCTGACCTAAATGCCAAAAGATATTGTTCGGCTGCTTTCCTAGACATATCTCAGGCTTTTGACAAAGTATGGCATACGGGCTTGCAGGTTAAACTAAAGAAACTTCTCCCTCATCCGGACTATCAGCTACTAAAATCATATCTCACTGACAGACATTTTATTGTAAATCAAGGCGATGAACATACCGAATTAAATCCCATATATTCAGGAATTCCGCAAGGTAGTGTACTGGGTCCAGTACTGTATCTTCTGTATACGGCTGATCTGCCCACCACAAAAATAACTACTGTGGCAACATATGCAGACGATACAGCAATCTTAGCATCCCATGAAGATCCAGACACAGCATCAATAAACCTACAAACTTATCTGGAGCAAATACAATTATGGTTGAAGACATGGCGCATTAAAGCCAATGAATCAAAATCCACGCATATAACGTTTACCCTGCGTAGAAGAACATGTCCACCAGTAAATATCAATCATCGTCAACTCCCCCAAGCAGACCATGTTAAATATCTTGGTATGCATTTAGATCGACGCCTAACCTGGAAGAAGCACATACTCTCTAAACGGAAACAACTAGGACTAAAATTATATCAAATGTATTGGCTCATTGGGCGCAAATCCAAGTTATCATTAGATAACAAGGTATTGCTGTATGAGTCTATACTCAAGCCCATTTGGACATATGGAATTCAACTATGGGGTACTGCTAGCAAATCTAACATATCCATCATTCAACGGTTCCAAAATAAGGTGTTGCGTGCCATTGTTGATGCTCCGTACTATATTTCAAATAAAGTGATACAACGCGATATTCCTCTAGAACCTATAACGAGTGTAATTCAACGTGTTTGTGTGAAGTACTTCGAAAGAGTGTCAGTGCATCCCAATGTACTCGCTAATCAGCTAAATATGCGACGTGATAGTGAAGTGCGTAGACTAAAACGTTTAACACCACCTGATCTGATTACTGGACATATGTAGAGTTTAGAATAAGCATTAGAATAAGACTAATTAATTAAGATAATATTTTATACAGAAGATTGCTTAATGAAGTGATTTTCTACATGCCATGTATATATAATATAAACAGAAGAAATACTTATTGCCAATAGGGCAGATTGTGGACTCACGAAGAGTAATAATAAAAAAAAAATGTAGAGTAATAAATGAAATAAAATAATAGTTTATTCTTCATAATGAGTGTAGTAGAGAAAGAGTTTTCAGGACAAAAATTTGTTCTCGCAATATACGATTTAGAAAATGAAAAATCAGAAATTCCTGAAGATACTCGAGAAAATGTCCACAATCCAGCAGAAGGTTAAGCTCCACACTGGAGAGAGTAAGACAAAGCAGGCATCAGAACCTCCAATTAAAAATCAAGTCAATACAAACATCAAATTGGAGCATACATTATTTTACCTCAGTAGCAAAAAAGAACTTTTCATCTACCTAATGTTACCTATTTCTACCTACCTACATAATTTATAAGACAAATCAAATTCGCAGCGACAAGGGAAGTCTGTTATGATAAAATTACCCTGAATGAAATACCATAGATTGTCAGATAGCAAGGATCACGGAAGATCCTGGTCTATTGGTTCAATAAGTCACAACGGAAAGGAAAAAAGTCACACAATCCTGTTGGGTGTTAACCAACAATAAAAATAGGAATGTCGTCTATTTGCGATGCATATTCAATAAATCTTGTAAAATCAATAATTTTTCTGCAATAAATAACATTTTTTATACACAAATCACTGTTTTGTTATATTGCGGCAATCCACAATTAACAATGTTAAAGTTTGAAATAATGTATTTTTTGAAAAAAATTAACCATGAAAGCAAATTCATAAATATACAACACGCCAGTGTCACAATTTGATTGATCATTTTCGTTCCAGAAACTTCTTTATTAAAAGTGAACATGAACCAATCCAACCAATCCTTGAAAAAATCGACAAAATAGTCTCGATTACCAGAAAAGTGGTAAAAAAACATTGATCAAAACGCTACATACATTAGTGATTAGAGTTTGAACTCATTCGTGAAGAAATTCGCTTTGATAAAAAAAAGGACCGAATAATTTTTCCCCAATCCAATATATTTTTTATAGTTTATATCTTCAAATGACTTCAGATGTATACTCTATATATGTGTAAAATACTTGGTGATTGTTTCGGAAATCAAACAAATTTAGTTAATCTTGACAGTTTTAAAATTGATCTAAAGCTAAAATACCGCAGATTAGATAGAAGTTCTAACTTATCAATTTCTCGAATCGGCAAAAATTAATCAAAATTTATTTTCCAATTAAGACCTTTATTAAGATTTTAAAAATATATCTCAACATTTACTCAAGTAATGTTTGGTTATTATTCAGATGATTAATATTACATATATGAAAATACGATAAAGTTAATCTTCGCCTCAACGCCAAAGAAGGTGAAGCGTTTTTTTGGGATTGGAGAGAAATTGTTCATGATGAGCTGCTCGAGCTTGGCCAACAATTAATGCGATTGAAACGGACGATTAAATAAAAGGCCCGCAATTCATCTCACATTACGACATGGCTAGATCATACAAACCTTTAGGAGCCACAAAAAATTAGAATGATTGGCCATAGAGTTTTATTGTATAGTCCGAATCTTGTCCCGCTCGATTATCTGGCTTAAAACGAATCTTGTTAAAATCACTTGTTTTAATTTTTTGTCCAAAAATTTGAAAAGATCTGCAGTGGTGGGAAAGTAGCAAAAGTTCATCAATCCAAGCAGCGTATATATCATCAATTATTATTCAAAATGCATATAAATAAATTTATTTAAAATGAAAAAAGATTTCATTCTTCTTCCCCGTCCGTTATATTAATTGCAAATATTTATAGTAAAAATAGAAAATTAAGTGTCTATTTTAAAATGTACATAATTTATTTCAAAAAAAATTATTTGTATATTTAAAAATAAGTTATCTACATATAAATTTAATTAATAAATGTAACACTTACCTGCAATGCCCTGATCAGCAGCAATTCTCACCTCAGTGTTATGGTCAGCCGGGCTTACTCCATCAAATACTTTAGCAACCAAATGCATATGATCAGGATCAAGTAAAAATAAAGAACATCTTTCAGCATTAGTTAATCTTCTTGCCTCTGTCATTATTTCTTTTAACAAATCACTTAAATGACCTATATATAAATGAAATACATATAAAATATGTTATTCAATGAAATTTGTAAGCTTTACCTAAATGAGAAAATAACTTCCTAGCTACTAGTAATAAGCTCTGACACTCTGTTTTTAGCCGCCTTTCTTCTTCACATTGTCTGGTATTAAGTAACAAGCTTAGACAGTACCTAAATGTCTCACTTACTACTTTTGATATGTAAATACCGTCTTTTGATGATGTTACGATACATACTAAATACACTGGAGAAATGTCATCTTCTAAATAATAAAACAATTAGTTATAATAAGATTAGTCCAACAAACAATTATACCCCTATGTTCTTTTGCTAACACTGGTACAATAATAACTTCACCAGTACCTTCTGGAACTATTTCTACTACAAGTTCTTGTATCTTAAGATCCAATTGATCACAACTCTTTGTTATATTTGATTGGAATGTTAATATATTATTTATTGTTCCCTCTGATAAAACTTTACGTATATTTTCATCCAAGATTTTTTCCTGTATAACTTGTACAACTGCTTCCTCCGATACACTATGTAAATTGATCATAAATACAAAATTACTTTCACATTCTCTTTTAAGCTAAAATTATTAAAATGTATATTTAACAATAAATCCATACTGTTAACTCACATATCTGTTAATTTTTATTTCTAGCTTTTTTGTAGATTTATCAGTCAGATCTTTGACGAGTTGTAAGATTCTACTTGGATTTGAGACTTCAATTTTAGCCAGGGACATATCTTCAGTCGTTTCATGATCTATTTCATTGAGTACTCCAAGTTTTTTGCAATAAGGTGGTATAAGAAAAAACTGCAACTTTTCTTCTGTACACATTGTTCTGACTGAATTAAATGTGGGAATTATAATCACAGAGAATTTTAATAATCCATTTAACTTTACTTAAAGATTAGATAAAATAAATTGATAGTTTAATATGAACAGTGTCATGGTGATGTCACATAATCATTTACCAAATGGCCTAGTTTACTTAGTATGAAGAGATTTATTATTGCATTAAATTAATTAAAATCATAAACATAACTACCCTTTCCGGCAAATTGGATTTAGGTATAACTCCCTCTTTAATAAGTTTCATATCTTTTCTGTTTTAAAATCAATATAAGTAAATGTAATTGAGTATACTAAAACAAATAACACATAATATTTACTTAAACAAACACATTCTTTATAGAATCATTTCGTAGCAAAATACAAATATATTCACATGCGTCATTAAAAAATCAATTTGTTTCGCTAAAATTGACTTGTTCTTGTACTAGTGATGGGTACAATCGAATGAAAAAATATCGAAACATTAATAAATATACAGAAACAGTATTATCTAAAACATTGCATAAATGCAAAAAACTCTAAGCAATCGACAATTAAATACAAGAAATACATTCGACAGTCCAATATAAATAATTTTTAGAGTTCAAAAAAATTAAAGAATAATAGGCATACTAACTGATTATTAAAAAATGTTCTATTTCTTCATATACATTAACATTCCAATGCACATTATTTTCTAAAGATGTAATATTTCTGCAGGATTTTAAGGCTTTTAGAAAAATCGCTTTTCTAGTATTGCAGCATTTAAGTCCCTGCCTAAACGTTCATCGGTATCATGTGACGTCAGTACTAAGTAAATAAACTGAATACACCAAGGCCAAAATCATCATTATCATAGATTCCTAGTATTTACTTTAAGTATTACCCTAACTGAACCAATAATATTAATTAATTTTTTTTGTCAATGAAATTTTGTAATTACTAAAATACTATTTTGTTAAAATACTGTTTACTTTTACCCTATTTGGCTTGTTAGTATATCCGCTAATGACTGATACTTATACTTATCGTGGGCTTCGAACGGTACTTCTGCGTTAAGTATACCGACTGGCCAAGTGACCCATTTATAGATCATTCCAGAAAACGTCCGGTTTTACCCAGCCTGGTTACTGGCATGATAGGGAATGTTATTCCTTATCAAATTTACATTGTTTCCTAAAGAAATTACAATCACAAACATAAAGTACATCATGCAATGCGAATTTCAACCCTCGACACTCGTTCAGTTCTTTACGGATATCAAGACGACTAATGCATTTTTAGAACAGTGAAATACTTAAATCGTATTTTATAATGTAAATGATTAAATTCACTTAATGTTTTTTTTTGAGAAATTGGAAAAAAAAATTAAATGAAATTAATTGAAAAAAATTCTCCTATAGAAGTTCTTAAAAAAGGACCATATTCAGATAAATAATTTGAAATACAAAAATATGTATGTTAGGCTGTATAACTCATCTATTTCATCACTTCGATAGGTTTTCAACAAGCCCATCGATAGTGCTCATAGCTATCTTCATGTTACTCTATTATTTGACATTCTAACATATAAATATAACCTCTAAAATATAACCTTACAAAACTCACGTTGTTTATTATTGTGATTTACTTTAGTTCTTTCGGTGAAACTTATTTTAAAACTTTATGAATTTGGAGAAATATTCTGTGTAGTAAATAAAATGTTTATGTTATAAAGCAAATACTAAATCATAATCACAAGGCATAATCATGCAAGTTTCGGAGCCTAACGATGTCAAGATATATAATTTAAGTGCTGGAAAATCTTTACCCGAGGTAATGTATCTAAATATAATTACTGAAAATGTACAGAATCGATGTTGTTTCATTGTAGTGGTTGTCAGAACGTAAACGCAGAGCATTGCTTAAGAAAAATGCTGATATTAAGAGAAGAATTGAACTTATTCAAGATTTTGATATGCCAGGCCTTAGTACCAGTGTTAGAGTATCCAGAGATGGAAATTATATTTTAGCTACTGGTATCTATAAACCAAGGGTGAAGTGTTTTGATGTAAATAATTTATCTTTGAAATTTGAGAGATGTTTTGATTCAGAAGCTGTAACATTTGAAGTGCTTAGTGATGATTACAGCAAGGTAAGTTATTAATATAACTTTAATTAGCACAATTATAACATTGTATTTTTTTAGATAGTGTTTCTGCAATGTGACAGATATATTGAATTTCATGCAGCGTATGGTAGATACTATAAGTTGCGCATACCCAAATTTGGAAGAGATATGCAATATCACTATCCTAGTTGTGATTTATTTGTTGTCGGTGCTTCATCTGATGTATATAGATTAAATTTAGAAAGGGGACAATTTATGACTCCATATGTATCTCAGGCATCAGAAATAAATAAGTGTACAATAAATCAAAGGCACAATTTATTGGTCTGTGGTACGCAAGAAGGAAGAGTTGAAGCATGGGATCCAAGAACAAAAGATAGAGTTGGTATACTGGATTGTGCATTTACATGTGTTTCAGAAAATAAAGAGTAAGCTTGATATAATCATATTAAATTGCTTTTCAACTGATTTGGAAGAAGTACACAGAATATTATAAAAGTAAATTGACAGTGGTATTATTTTTCAGATTACAAGGGTTTCCATCAATATCAGCATTAAAGTTTAATGATGCCTTACAGTTAGGTGTAGGCACAGCAACAGGTCAAATATTGTTATATGATATAAGATCTAATAAACCATTTATTGTAAAAGATCATATGTACGGTTTCCCAATTAAAAATGTTGAGTTTCATCATCAACAAAACTTGATTTATTCATTGGATAATTCAATTTTAAAAATGTGGGATAAAAACACAGTAAGTAATGCCTTTTCTTATTTAATCTGTAATGCCTTGATTTATACATTTATTTCATTTTACATTTGTTATACTACTTAATTAATATTAACATGAGTTATATTAATATTTAATTGATTACAATCATCTATAATTTAACCTTTTTTATTTCATATATTTTTTATGACTTGTTTCATTCTTATTTTACTTATTAATTGATCATTTATAACCACATCCTCATTGAAGATATACCATCAGATGTTATTAAGTTATTAGTGAGAAAAATCACAAATTTATCTCCTTGATTTGTCCAGTTACTGATTTTCTTACATAAAAAATTATTAACTTAAATTCATTATTAAGAGTTATTAAGATAAATTTAAAATCACTAATAGATATTTAGAAAAACTTTTTGATTAAATGCATTTTATGTAAGTAATGCTTAAATTTTTATTACTACTATTTATATTTTAGGGCAAACTATATACTTCAATTGAAGCATCTACGGAGTTTAATGACTTGTGCTTAGTTCCAAGTACAGGATTGTTTTTCTTGGCAAATGAAAATACCAAGATACAAACTTATTATATACCAAGTTTAGGTCCAGCACCCAAATGGGCCAGCTTCTTAGACTCTCTTACTGAGGAACTTGAAGAATCACATTCCGAAACGGTTTACGACGATTATAAATTTGTTACTAAACAAGAGCTGGAAGCACTGAGCCTAGAACATCTTATAGGTACTAAATTACTTAGAGCTTACATGCATGGATACTTTTTGGATGTTAGATTATATAAAAAGGCAAAATCATTAGCGGATCCCTTCGCTTTTGATGAGTATAGAAAGAAAAAAATACGTGAAACTATTGAAAAAGAAAGAGAAAACAGAATCCAGGTCAACAAGCTTCCTAAAGTAAATAAGGATCTTGCCTTAAAGTTAATGAATGTTGAAGGCAAATTAAAGAAAAATAATGAGGGAGCGAATCTCTTGCAAGATAACAGGTTTAAGGCATTGTTTGAAAATCCTGATTTCCAAGTAGATAAAAATACGGACGAGTATCGATTGTTGAATCCAGTCTTGTCGAAACTAGACAAATCAAAGAAACAGGAAGAAAAACGTAAGTTAGTATCTCAAGATTTTGAACCGATGGAGGAAGAACTAGAAGGCAAAAATAGTTCGGACGAGTCATCCGCCGAATCTTCTGAGGAGAGTTCAGATGACGATCATACGTGGACCAAAGAAGTCAAACGACAACACAGACAAATACAACGGGAACATCGAGCTCGTGAAAGGATGGAAGAGATGGAGGAGCAAGCTCTTAAACAACCGAAATTATATGAAATTAAACAAGGTGAAGATTTTAAAGGAATTCAGAGCTTTAAGAAGAAAGTCAATAAGTAAGCATCATATAAGTGTTCGAATTATGACGAAATTGTTTTTCATTTTATGTTTTTCACAGAGCATCGTTAGGGGAACGACTAGAAAGTGAAAATGTCGCAGTAAAATTCTTGGGTTCTAGTGGAAATAGAGAAATGACCTTTTCGACACATAGAAAACGGAAAAATAAAATTGAGGAAATTAATAAACGGCATAGAGAAGAAAGGAAACAATTAGTTCGACCTAGTTTTAAGAACAAATCTAGTAAAAAATCAAGGTTTAATAAATGACAATAAAGATTAAGCTTGTATTTTTACTCCTATTTTTCATCAACTAATAAGTGCTATATTGAAGTAAATGGCCGATTTATTTTATTTCTGGAAATATTGAAGTTTGGTATACCACTCAAATAACATTTTATCATTTACATATGTTTATGATTCAAAACCTCGTTTTGTCGTCTTTTTGATTTACAAGTTGTTAAGTTTAATGGTTTTTTTTATATATGTTTCTACGCCCCCCCTTACCTCCTAGTTCAAGGTATCAATTCGTCATTTGATTCACTAATTTTATCGAGAGAGCATGTATTGTTTTAAAATGATCTTTTCTGATGTATACTCGACCCTTTGGCATAATTTATTACATACATATCGTATTCGAATTTGTGTTTGTTCCAACATCTAACTTTTTAAAACCAAAATGATGTTCACGCTACTTCATGAGATACCTTTCTTTTTTAAAAATACTGGCTTTATAGAATACAGAACAGAACAAAATATTATATATACAAAGTATTTTATATCTATGTCTTATTGAAGAATGTTTGGGTAAGTAACATTTGACCAAACTTATATTTTATAACGCTAAACGTGAAAATTACTTTTCAAGGACTTAATTGTTTGATAAATTAAACTGATATTTGTTTTAATAAATTATTTGAGGATGGTAATCATAATAGTAGAGATTTATTATTTTTAATGATAAAAACTGAAATGCAATAATTGCATGTATATATATTTCAACAAAAACATCTTATCGCAATTTATCAACAAGAAAGGTTATCAACAAAGAATAATACAGTAGTCTAGTTTATTAAACGAAGAGCATTCGCTCTCTTTACAAAAACAGGTGCAAATATAAAAAATGTAGTTTATTAAAAAAGTATATATACATATATTCCAAGCCGAAATTTCATTAGTTTTATTTAACTTATTTACTTGTTTAGTTTGTTAGATGATTAGAATAATATGTCCTTAGAAAGATCCAGTTCTGCTGCAAATTTAGTGTCGAAGATTAATTCCAACAGGGTGGAAAATGAGGACATTTTATCTGAACAAAATCTGGTCACTTCTACAGACATGGTTAGTATATTTATAGAGTTAGTATCAAGATATCTATCAAGCTAATTATCATTATACAATTTACTTTTATTAATTAAAAAATACAGAACCTGTTTTTTAGCAACATAATTAATGGTTTCGAGTAATAATATCTTATCTTCTTATTAGTTACTTGATTTTATTGAGATTGTTTTTATAAAAAGTATTATTATATTTATCAAGTAAGCGTATTATTCTATTAACCAGATGACCAATATTATCCACTTTGACAAATGTTGCCTATACAATTTTAGTTTTTATATAATTTGATTTTTTAATGAAAATTAATTTATTTTTTAGGCCGAAATAAATAATATAATAATTGTAGAAGATTCATTCGATCCGAATAGTATTACCGGAATTTTGAACGCTTGTAAAAAGAGAATATTAAGGCCCTATATGAGATTTTTAAGTCTTATGGGTTTACGACCACTTTTAGGAGATCATCAAGATCGACCAATTTTTGCAATTCTTATTTATGGATATACAATACAAGTAATGCATTATTTTCATACACTTACTTCATGCTAAAACTTAGTTTTTGTTTGTTTAAAAACGATAGTTATTTGTTAGTTATTATATATTTATCATTTTAGGTTATTTTATTTTTGTTGGTCGGTTATTTCTTACAATACAGTTCCTGTTTTAGAAGAGATAGGGGTTTTGGAAGATTCCCTACCACTTTTTTGTTTACGAAGACGGAACTCGAAACAATTTATGAGAAAACTTGCAATGATACTTTAGCATTCACTTTCATCATTCCAAACCTTCTTCATTTTATCGGCTATATTTACGCCATGATTGTCTTCAGAATGAGTGATGATGATCAATTACTCATTCTGCTGGAAAGAGTAAGTATGCATTTAGTCTCTTCATCTAATATGATAATAATTGTTATATCTAGGTGTTCTTATTATCAAGTCACGTTTCAAATGTACAATTGAACCAGAAGCATATCGTTAAGACCCTTTGGTTCTTCATAATTGGAAGTTTTGTTTGGATGTTCAGTTCACTAACAGTTGTTAGTTACATGATGGCGGAAGGTGGGATTACCTTCAAATGGCTTGAACATAGGTAAAGCAAAAGAGTCCAGATTTTCCTAATACACATTTTCTATTTCATTATAATATATTGATATTTATTAAATTATACATTTGATAAAGTTTAGGATATCAAGGTAAATTGACTAAACTGTCACTAAAATTTATTTAAGCGATGAGTGGATAAAAACATCTATGAAAATGTTGCTAGTCGTCTGTACAATTTGGCACGACATAATTCAAGCTAGTGTTATATCAAACTACTGTCTCGAGGCTCAGCTTTTGAAGTCATATGTCCACTTTATGAGGGAAAAATTGTTGGAACAAAACTTAAGATGTCTAGATTGGATCCGGGTAAGAGCAAAGGATGCGTTAGCGTTTAATTATTTATACTGTATAGGGAATCTTAATATATAGGAAGTAGAGGAACTTAAGAAGCTCCTTGGTTACTTAAATGAAAAAATAAGTCCACCTGTATGTATTTTTACTTTAATCAGTTGGACCTATGCGATTTCTGGTACGATATGGATTTTGGAACGGCGTCATCCAGAAATAACTGATGACATACTTTATATATCCACGTCTGTCAATATACTGAACGTAATCCTCTGGTGGGTTATTGCTGTGGCACCTTTTATTCAAGTAAGCAGGATTAAGATGAAAGTTATAAACCCCTTTGAGTTAACAGTTAAGACTATTTCTGATGTAATCCTATTTTACCTATTTCTAGGCTGCTAGATTAACTATAGCTTGTGACAATATACAAACCGCCGGGCAAGAAGTGCGAACTAGAATTTTTGTTTACCAGGATTCGCCCGTTGCGGAACTGAATTCCATTCTTCTTTATACGTCGAGTTTAAAAATAAACGCCAAACTTTTTAACTTGCCTATAAACGGGAAATATGTAGGAATAATTTTCGCAATAATGGTCATATATTTTTTAGTTCTTGGGCAGAATCATTATGCTCATAATTGGACATAAAAAATGTAAATGTCGTGTAAATTTATTGTTCAGAATAATTATATTTTGGGACAAACTAAACTTTTTTACCTGTACATAAAATATATATTATTTACTTTTATTATATAATAAAATTATAATAAATTTAAATATAAAATAAATTATTTGTTTTTGTTTAATTTTTGGCTATTGGTACCAGTAGATTAAAGATTTTGTTTATAACGTGTTTCAACAGTTTCAGTATTTTTCATTTCGATAATTTTTGGATATTTTTATAATTAAAAAAATTATTTATTATATTGTTACCAGTCGTTACCGACTAACCTAAAATGTGTCTTTACATATATAGATTTAGTCAGTGTAAAGACACATTTTAGGTATATATATATATATATATATATATATATATATATATATATATATATATATATATATATATATATATATATATATATATATTGTGGCACACCTGCTTTAGCTTATTTTATTGAATAGTAAGGTTTCGCTTGTTTGACTTTAAGCATTCTAATTATTCTACCTTATAGAAGGTTTGTACTACATTTAAGAATATAGCTAAACCTGGCCACTTGTTGAATGTTTGTTAATGAACAAAAACTGATGTGTCGGTGTTATTCGTATCGGTAGGTTTTATTTCTCTATAATCGGTTTTATTCTTTTCAACAAGAGTTTTCAAGTACCTTAGATATTCCTGGTAGCAGTGAGATTTCAGCCATCTTCCAAAAGTTTGGGACACGTTTTAGTTGAAATGCTACATTGATCAAGTTGGTGAGCTTTATCTCCCTTCTGGGTAGTTTTTGTAGCAATTGTACTATAATTAAGTCATAAGTCTGGCGATTTCTTTTTAATTACTTTTTTCGGCGTGACTAATTGAATCGGCGAATTTTCACATTCTATGCCCGGCAAATTATATTCAATATCAGTTTCGTTCGGTTTGAAGGTTTTTCCTAGATGGCCAGTAAATGCTTCCGCTTTTGTTGACTGCTGCGTGCCCAATTTTCATGTAAGTTTCTAATAAATGGACAATGTGAATAGTCGATTTAGGTATTTGGTGCTTTTCCTGAACGATTAATCTGTTTTCTTGTCATCTGTTAGATTTCTCAGATAGTTATTTATGGATTTGTTTTTTATTTACAGTATTTACCTTTTCAACCTTAGGATTATATTGTTTAAAATATTTTTATTTTCAGACAATTCTTCAGCAAGTTCTTCCCAGTCTGTCCTCTATTTTGTTAACGTCGGATTTTGTTCTTTTTGTTATATTCTCATTCAATGTTGGAATCATTGCTGTGTGATCTGAATTTAGGTAAAAGTTTTCTTCGACTTCCATATAGTTTGATGTTATGTTTCTAACTATGAAGAAATCTAATAGGCCTGGGTTTTCTCTGGATCAGTCTACTAATAAGTTGGTTCTCCAGTTGGCATGTAACTACATTTAAGCTCAGTAGGTGCTTTATAAACTACATTGTCTATAGTTGTCGTTATTCTAGATCTCCATCTTGTATTATTTTCATTGAAATAATCACCAATTGTAATCCTAGGTTATTTAGAACGTTCAAATAATTTTTCTTCTTTTGATTGTATATTAAAGGGAAATAAATTGCAGCTGTAACCCAGTATCTGCTTGATTTAACAGTCACTACATTTACCTGATATTCTGCTAAATTGATACAGAATTCTTGAAGGTCTATTTTTTTGCAATTCTAGGAATACTTGTAGGACAGTGTGATGTTACTGCATTCCAAATTACAACTAGAATGTCTTTATTTGTCTAGTTCTTGAGGCCATAAGTCTATTGTTGTATAATTTTTGAATTCTTTCAGGGAATGATTCAATAATTTGTTCCGTTTGTTTATGCAACAGTTTATGTTTATGATTTAGGTATAGGTCATTTCATCATTAACTTGAATATATCTTTTCGTTTGTTTCTTTTCAGTCACTGCTTCTTTTAGTTTAGCTTGAGTAACTTTGTTGTAAAAATGGGTTTTTAAGGTTTTTTTGAATACGTAATCTATATGATCATCAGCACCGTTTGTGATATACGTATCAATTCAACGCATACATACGAAAGAAGTTAATTAATTCCTATAGAAAATAGATGAAAATTAAAATAAATTTAGATACTAATAAAAAAAGATTAGGAGAGCAATTTTTAGGAGATATGGAAATGAGGAACGAAGCAAAACTGTTATAGGAAATTACTGTTGATTTCAATCACAGAGAAAATAGATATTTAACTTAATAGCCAATTTTGGAGAAATGTTCCGTGGCGTCTATTATCTAGATGCCGCTACTTTGAACTGTTCGTTTCTATGGCGTATTTATAATATCACTAATGGAGATTTATAGTAATCAATCATCTTACTTGGATAGGCGATTATAACCCTATCTAGATATTGGACGTAGCGAAACTTTTATCCAGAGACCCCTATTGAGTTTTCTTTTTTACTCTATGACTTCAATTGATGAAAAAAAAATGAATAAAACGGTCGTTATGCAAAAGTAAGCATGATATGAAATACATAGAGTAATATATAGAGTGTTAGCTTAATACAAATAATTTCAGAATTGTTTTGCGTGGTCTCGGCAGGGAAGGAGAACGTCATTTCTGCTGCATTTCATTGGTTAGTTTAAATTACCATTACAGGACCTGTAAAGTCACGCATCACGTGACCAACCTCTAATGTCACATTTTATGGGCCAGTTAAATTTGAAATAAAACCCAAATATAATTTTCCAAAACAATTTATTAAAATAAAATTCTGTAAAAATACAAATATTATAAAATATTAAAAAGCTAAAATATAACTATATAATGAATATATATAATGTATATAAATAAAAAATAATGAGATATAAATATATAAATAAAAAATAATTAAATGTGAATATACAAAAGGCTACAATCTAATCGAAAACAGAACATATCTCCTGGCAGATATAATCAAAATTGTCTATAACGCTGTTTCTGTTTTTCATATTTCTTTAATTCTATGACTTTAAATAAGATGCCTTAAAGTTTCTATAGTTTTGTTCCCTTATACTGAAAGCAGAGCAGCACAACTGAAAGTTTGTCTCTCAATATCTTACTTGTTCAACACAAAAATATATTGAGATAAGTTATAATTATTTCTGCAATGTTGTGGAACTATCTATTTATTTTACAGAATTGTGGAATGGATAATTAAAACGGTTAAACTGTATGATATACGTCAGACTGGAGAAAACATACTAAAAAGTGCTAATTGAAAGAACAACAAAAAATTAAAATGTATGTTATATATCAAAATTACTGCTGTGTTCTTATTATAGTAAAATCGAGCAGTTAAAGGGACATCTTAAGGATCTATTAGCAATATAATAAAACAAGCATGATCGTCTCTTGTCTATAAATTCAAGCTCACCTTATTGGTCTACAAATTGTATTATTTTATTTTATATTAATGTATTTTTTAACATTCTTGTTGTAAAGGTTACCTCAGTTAAGGAGCCTTAAGCCAAAATATTAATTATAAGTTATTTAACCAATATACAGTTGTTTCAAGTAAATGAACCCCTTCTTCTTAACTTTTTAATTGATGGCATTTTACAAACAACTTTTTAATGGTTAAAAAAAGCTTTTCATGTAGTATGATCACATTTACCTTCAATGTAATTTTACCATCGCCCAATTTGGACACATTTTGGTTTTAAAATGTAGGTAATATTTTCATGATTTCTTCCGTTGTATTCCTATAAATAACAATGTATATGAACGCAAATGCTCTATATAAATAATTGTATACGTACCAGCTAAAAACAATGTACACAGACGTACATCCTTAATCTAGCTAACTTGTGCTGTTTCTTCGAGGGAAAACGACGTCTGGTTTTTTTTTACTTCCGCACACACACTTGATACACAACACTTTTAAGAATGAAGATACACTATAATCAAATAATAGATTATAATTAAGACACAAAAATGCTAATCGTGCTTTATGTCAGAAATGAGCCAATTAAATGCTTTTGTAGGCCAATTCAAATGAACGGATCAAAAAAGTGGTCTCAGAGCTAGCATTAGTTGAACCACGAAAACATTTCCTCGGTTTCACCTATTTAAGTAAAACCTCTATATATACTCTATGGTGACATACCGACTCTCCGTCAAATGTTAAAAACACATGAAAACTTATATATCGCAAGTAAGAATTTCTACCCCACCCGCTTTACCAGATTATTTACCAGATATTGCTTCCTCCAATTATTATGTTTTTTAGATCCGAAATTAGCAAACAAAGGCTAAAAAGTAGTGTTGAAATAAAATGCAGAAAACACATTTAAGTTTTCACTGTAATACCTTTTATTAATCGTCCAAAATTAATATGTTGCCACAAGTTTAAAGTTTAAGTCAAGAAGTGTTTTTTCCTTACCGAAAACGAGTCTCTATAAAAATCAAATCAAAATGCATCTGTATTTTTTTACGGTCAACTTCGGTTAACGGTTTCAAAGAACTCCTAAATCCGGGTACGGTGAAACGGCCAACCCAAAGTGAAGTAAATACGTGCTCTAAAACAAAAGACGTCCCACATTTTCCAAAAAGGGGAAAAAAGTGAAAGTTGGTGAAAAAAATATATTTACTTACAACAATACAACATAATGGATTTAAATATATTACTGAAAGAAAACGAAAAATTAAGAACGAATAACGAGCGTCTGAACCAACAACTCTTGCAATTAATTAAGGATATGGCTGATATTCGTTTGCAACTGCAAGGTCACACGCAAGATACACCAAAAAGGCATAGTAATTATGCAGAAGATTACTACACTGATGAAGACGAACTAGCATTAGAGATAGGGGAACCGTCTGATTGGACCGAAGTAAGAAAAAAGAAGGATTAAAAGAGACAAAATCCCTCTGCCCCCTCCGATCAAGATAAGCAATGTTGGCAATTGTAATTTATTTAGATCACAAATAAAGGGAGTAGCCACTGACCGAGTGCAGTTTAAAGTTTTGTCTAACGATGTTATTAACGTAACCTTTAGTAATGAAATGGATTTCAGGAATGCAAAAAAGCATCTCATTGAGATGAAGAGAAACAATTCATTCAATAAACTCGAATACCACACTTATCAGTTAAAACGTGATAAATAGTATAGAGTCGTCATTAGATGATTACCGTCCACAACAAATTAAGACGATATTAAATCGGAATTACGGGCACAAAGTGGCGACCGTCACGCTTATAGCGAAAAAGACAACTAATGTAAATGATGAAAAACAAATTAAAACTTTTCCATTGTTCTACGCAGACATATGATACAAAACGAAAATAATAAAAATATATATGATATAAATTATTTAGTAGACTGTAGGATAAAACTGGAACCTCCGAAGAAAAATAATAATATACCACAATGCACAAACTGTCAACATCTTGGACACACTAAAAATTATTGCAATAGGTAAGCAACATGAGTTAAATAACTTGATTAATACACTTTGTTTTTAAAAACAATTTATTTAACAATTACTTTTACTAAATTATTACAGAGACAACTTAACGTGAAGTTCGAAAATTAAGAATATATATTATTGACATTGAGTAATAGAGATGCAACTCAATAGGGGACTCTGGCGCAAAGTTTTGCCTTGCCCAACATCAAGAGGGAGCCACAATGGGCCATTCAAGTTGTGGTGACGTCAGGCCTCTTCTTTTTATCGCGAACTGGCTACCGAATAAGATTGACCAAAAACGATCAAGGGCACGCAGAAAAATAGACAGCAGAGACATTCATCTTTCGACGTTCAAGCATCTTACATTCAATCAACAATCATCACTTCAATAATCAAACATTCATACATTTTCATTGGTTAATTAGATGTATAATAGTGTTATTAATAAAGCGTTAAGAGAAACATAGTTTCATTCAATAAATTACATGAAGACCTCCAAAAAGTAATTTGAATGGTTAATTTAAATCTCCATTATAGGCACCTATAAGAAAAATATTGTACTGTCAAGACATTTAATTGGCTCATTGGTAATGTATGGCACGTAACAACCTTGACGTCATGTTTAATTGACTAATGAAATTTAAATAAAAAACAATTTTTTTCTGAAATAAATTTATTAAATTAAATTCAATTAAATATACGTATAAATGTAATCTATAATAATAAATATAGATTTATGATGTAAATTTATGTACAAAATATAAATATAATATAAAAATAAATATATCTATAAAATATAAATAATATATACATATATATAAAAACATAAGCAAAAAACTTTGGTGCATTGCAAATCAAAATTATCTCTTCCATCTCTCCGTCAGTACTTTTAAAATTTTATCCGAAAGATCATTATGGATACAATTGAATTGAACTTTTTTTTAAACATTTGACAAAAATTTTGTTATATTATCGACGTGGAAAAATCGCAGAATAAAATAAGATATAACTCAAAGACCTACTGATAGTATATTAAAACAATTTTGTTAGAGTCTGGGGCACGATATTCTTGCCTCTATAAAATCAGTCTCAATTTGTGGGTCTACTGATTTATTCATAATTGTATGTAAACAAAAATCACACTTCATATAAAAAGTTTTACTAAATAACCTGAGATGTACACTATGGTACAACGTAAAACTTTGTTTGCTCTTATAGGAACATCTGGACTGAAGTTATAGTCAAGTAATTAACAGTAAGAATGAGCAGAAAGGGGCATACTGGCTGAATGAATACAAACTTTATAATGTTTTCTACTCATTCTTTAAGATCGCTTTAACGGAAAACGATGATGCATTTCGTCACTATCTGTGCATCTGGGCACACAACACTTCCTAGAACGGGAATGCATTTCAACTACCGACTTGTATATAGTAATAAAATAAAATAAAATAATAATTTAATGTATAAACGTTATAAAAAGCTAATCACACTGTTCTCTACATAGGGCACATTGAAAGTGGCGTGAAAAATAAACAAACCATAGAAGGAAATGAACCAATCAGATTCCGTCGTGGCTCTTAGCATAGTGAATAAAACAAGTAATGTGTGGCGATCGCCACGACCCTTTAGGCCACCACGAATACATCAACAAGTACAAAGGTTGGCAACGCCGGTGGATTGGTACCATGCAGTTCCAGGGTATAAAAGACCATCACGACGATGTCTCGCTCTCTTCTCTTTTCTCCATCCCCCTGTAATAGTACCACTTCCACAGCGCTACTGTACTTCCTCTACCTAACCTAATATCCTGTCAATTCTCCCGTCGACCACATGTATCACTCAATATCGAAATAAACAAGTGATTATTAAACCAGTGTTTTCAGTTCTCGTGCGAATTCCTTCCAAAAATAGTAGTGAGTGTTCTGACAAATAATCGCAGCGGCAGCCACACATTTCGACCGATTGACCGACCCGACGAACATTCCTACAAATGTATTAAAGGTAGCGACATCTACATGTCGGACGTCGCGAAACATTTCGCCAAAATTTCCTATGAAGTTAAATCTCTATTTCTCTATGATTATTGACGAGCGGGGTTTATATATCCGACATCGTATAAACAGAGACTAACCTAATATAAACAAAGAGGATGATACTTGTAGTAGTATAGCGGGCATTGGCCATCCGGCAGGTATTCTGATTATGTGTGAGGATTCTTGTAATGCAGATTTGTTCTTGCGACAGGCTTCCTTGTGCATATATAAAGATGTCTTCGACTTTTGGGCATTCTTCTTCTGTAGAGAAGTACTTTTCGTCCGTAAGTAATAGGAAGGATTTAGGGGTGAGTATTGTTAGGTTCTGAACCGGAATAGGCAGTATTTTGTACAATGTGAATTGAAGGGGGTGAACAATTGGTATATGAATTGCAAATATTATATATTAATTAATCAGTTTGACTTGAGGTGTCATAACCTTATAATAACTTAACTTAATAACTTATGTTTGAAAATTGAACTAAGTTTCTATGTGGCGGTTTGTTAAGAATTTCGTTTAGCTGGAGGTCAATTAGGATTGTGTTGTGCATTACATTTATCCTTGCAAAAGTAATTGCTGTTTCGATATTAATTAAAATTGACTTTAACTTTAAAAATTCGGCATTTATGTTATCAATTATAAGTGAGATATATAGAGTGGCGGTGATTGTTACCTCTTTACCTTCCAGAATTATCAGCTTATTTTTAATAATGTTTTGATTTTCCTCTACTTTAGTTAGGTGGTTTATGTAGGCCTGTGTTACGTTAGAAAATGCAATGATGTTATGTTTGACATCATTTTGAAGTTGTCGTTGGCTATCAGAGATAGCTGAGATATATTGATCGAACTTTTGTTCGTCATCTTAGTCCAATGTGCCGAAGAGCCATTGATTGATTTTACCGATAGTGTTTATTAGTCCACGTTTTCCTTATCATTTTTATTAAATAATTTGATATAGATTTCAGACTACGCAATAGTTCTTGGGCTTGATTTATTTTTTCAACTACGAGGTGCGAGAAATGTTAATTATTATTTATTTTGCTTAAAATAGCTTTTGTGGTAATTATTGATTGTTCTAATTGGTTTAGGCAGTTTTCTATTTGTTTTATATTGATGTGATAATAAGTAGTTTGGTGTGTATATGATATATATGTGGGTCCTAGGACTATTGGGAGGATAGGGTTAAGAACTTTTTCTTCGTAGCACCATATTATGGGAAGGGCGATTAGCCAGAGGAGAATTTCCATTATCTGAAATGAAACGCTGTGGCTTTAGATTGTTTAAACGTATTTCTCGTTTTTGTGCAATAATTTTAGAAGGATATGCTTTTATAGGGAGTTAAAAGTTTTAAGTAAGTTTTTCTTCTTCTGAGAGTTCCAGGCGGTTCTTATAATCGAGCTTACCCTTGATTTGGAATGGGACATATTTTGAAGTACTGTGGGTAGAATTATTGTATGACAAAATGGCATAGTACATATTCGAGATTTCATCAGTTGTCTTTATTTCGTGTTTTACTACATTAGTGAATGTTAATTTGTCGTCAGGTTTATAGAAAATATTAGGAAATGACAAGAGTAATTTTTGTAGAGCATTTTTTTCTTCGAGATTCAAATGATCAGATCGGATAAGAGAAAAGTCATCGGGGAGTTCTTTTTGATAATGCGATGTTTGGGCTATTCCTGAGGTAATCTGCTCGATATTGAATATTTCGTTTTCCGACTCGAAGAATGGTGTGTATTTTTGCTCGATATCATATGGACTGTAGATAATGATGATACTCTGGTCTCTGAGATTTTTAATTTCCAAAACAACATTACCGTTTTCTACTTTTAAGAGGGATGGTGGAATTTCGAAATGTTGGTTTACTATGTGCAGAAAATAGAATTCTGATCCGTTATATAAAGTTGTGTGTATTTTCTTCAGAATGCTAGTTCTTGCGGGAATTTGTAATTTTTGGGTTTCGAAATCGTGTCTATATTTTAAAGGTATGCTTACCGTCTCGTTGTAACGACACTTATTTGTTAGATCAATATTGAGGTTTAACTTTCTTAAATCTTTCACGCCTAAGATGCTGTCGAAGTAGTCGTGAAAGTCAAATAAGATAAGTTCTAGGGTTGTAGGAATATTAAACTATTGATGTAGTGATACTTCAACTTTATTATGAGTATTCATTCTACCTACACAGGTAACTCAAGTATGGTTTGAATTAAATATTTTGTCAGGGAAGTTTTGTTCTACGATTGTAGTTCTAAATAATGAGGTATGACTGCCAGTGTCTATTAGGAGTTTAGTAGGGGGATTATGGGTCTCTATATAGGGTAGTGAATTGATTTGGAATGTGTTTAAGTCTAAGAAGGATTGTCCTCTCGGGAGGCTTTCTTTCGAAAATTTCCTGCCTTGGGGTAAAGGTTAGAGTGTTCGTGTAGATATCCTATATTTGGGATGTTGTCTTCAAGGAAATAATGTTCCTGCGAATTGTTATGGTAACTGTTATCTTATGTTAGCCAATATCGTGCTGATTTTCAGGATATTCTGTTTGGTCATTATGGGGATCTTGAGGATCGAAACTATTCTCTAGATGTGTAATTTCTGTGAATACTAAGGGGTTTGCATGGGGGTTTTGCCTCCAATAATTGGGCTTAGGGTTATTTTCGCTGAAATGTTGTTTTATGGGCCTCTGTACGCTTCGTCTTGGAATTACACTTACACCAGACATAGGTTTCGGTGTATCTAACGATCTTTGAGGAGTATTTTTGGGAAAGGCGTTACTTGGTTTGCCAAAAACTTCTGCATTTGTTGGGAATCTTCTTTGGACTGGTGGTCTCGATTGAATGTTTATGGGTTGAGATGGGAATGGTGTGCAGAAGGAGTTAGTTGGAAATCCACTGTGTTGTTGATGGGTGCGCGAATTATTCGCATAGTTGGTATTGAAATTGATTACTGGAGAAATTTGGGGGGCTGTGCCTTGGTTTTATTTGATAATTAGATAGCGTTACCGGAGCATGGGAGTAATTCCTAAACATTTGATTTCTAGTATTAAGCTGTTCTTCGATGATGGAGTGCTTTAATATAGTATCATAAGTATCGCCTAAATGTCTACGGTTATTAAGCAACAGAATCGTTATTAACTCGCTGTTAACGTTTGCTAATAATACGGTTACCGCCATTTGTTCCGTTTGTTCGATTAGGTCCGTTTTGGTTGGCTGGACTGGATTTTCCGAATTTATTTTTAGATTTATGCGATTTTTTAGAATTTTGACTCTGTTTACAAAGTCTAATATAGATTCGTTTCTATTTCTAATTAGGAAGTTTAGTTGTTGAGCTAGAGTATGCCTATTAATTTTGTCACCGAATTTTTGTCTTAGTTCCGCTTTTATTAAAGGCCACGTAGTTAATTCTGGATGGCAGAGAAGAAAGTCGCCTGCTTCGTCTATACTTTTGGATTGAATGGTAGCGATAACAAACTCTTTTAGGGACTCATTTTGAGTGCCGTTAAAGTATCCTTCATGAAATTTATCTACAGATTTAATAAAAAATTCTTAGAGCTCAGATCTACCAGAAAAACATTTTAATGTGTGAGCAATTTCTTTTGCCGCTGAAAGGGTAGTCATATTTGTAGTGCTAATGTTATATATAAGATTCGACAAGGTTTCTATAGTTGATTGTAGATTTTCGTTGTGAGTGGTGTTTATAAAGAAGAACGAATACAACGTTCATATACCAATTTTACAACAATAATAATAAAAGGGTGGAAAGAAAGGATCACTTACGCTCATACTTATTGCGCAACGGTGGGCTTCCTGCAAGATTCTAATTGTTGTGGGAGGTGGATTTTCTTTGACAAATGGTTGACACCAACGGCCAGGCAACTTGCTTTAGGAATTTGCGCCTTGCACTTTCCAAACTTTCTGCTGGTCTTCAAAGTATCCTACCGACTGCGCCAGTTAAATAACTTGATTGATACACTTTGTTTTTAAAAACAATTTATTTAACAATTACTTTTACTAAGTTATTATAGAGACAACTACGTGAAGTTCGAAAATTAAGAATATATATTATTAAGGAGGCGGGGTTTATATACTCGACATCGTATAAACACAGACTAAACTAATATAAACAAAGATGGGTCGTTTCTACCTACATAACTCATGTGTGAAATGGGCCGGTAAACATCACACAACTCAGTGCAGAAAACAACGCAATAACGTAGCAACATGCGTGTTGTGTAATGAAAGAGATCACTCTGGCAACTATAAAGGATGTGCAGTATATATAAAAAAATAAAAACAAAGGAACTCCAGCCAAGCAAAATTATAACAGAACAGCGCTTAAGACAAATTGACAAAGCCAAAAACTGTGAAACAACATCTACCGTTGAAAATAAAAAACCCAAGAAACCGTAAGATCATCAGTCAAAAATATAAATGCCACCAAAATATCAAATAAATACGAAACCGCAGGAAGCTGCGGCCAACAAGCCAACTATCGTCGACCTGATGAAATTGCTCAAATAATTCTAGACTGAAATGAGACAGAAATTCAGTCAGTTAGCAGACAGGGTGAAAAAATTGGAGAAATCCGGATTGGAGAAAACTACCCACAACAAGCTAAAGAAAAACAAAAATGAGTAATTCGTTTTTAAGAATTATAACATGGAACGCAAACGGACTAAATCAAAGAGTCTGGGAACTAGAATTATTCTTGAAAACAAATAGCATAGATATAGCTCTCATATCGGAAGCATATTTTTCTAGAAAAAACAACATTAAAATACGGGTTTATGCTGCTTACTGGACACTATACCCCAGCGAACGGGCTCGAGGCGGCACAGCTTTAATAACTAAACAAAATATACAACATTTCGAACAAGAAGAGATTAAAAATGAAGAAATACAAGCTACGATAATTAGTATCGAAAAAAACAGGGCTGAAATAAATATTGGCGATATATATTGTCCACCAAGACATAAAATGACACAACAACAATATAAAGATATATTTTCAAAATTAGGTCCAAGGTTTATTATTGGTGGAGACTTTAAAGTTAAAAATACAGCTTGGGGTTCACGAATAATAACACCTGGAAAAAGGACAAACGCCTGGAACCTTACAAATTCTAATTATCATTCACGGTGCGAACCCACTTACTGGTCTACAGACAGTAATAAAGTCCCAGACCTGCTGGATTTCTACATTTCAAAAGGCATCTCATTAAATCAAATTTTTGCATTCTCACACTCCAGTATTGTTAACACTGGACGCGATAATCCTAATAAAAACAATAAAGCCTAATCTTACCAACAAATATACTGACTGGGGCAAATTCAGAATAATAGTGCAGGATCAAATCAGTTTAAAAGTAGACTTAAAAGTATAGATGATGAGCAACAAACCAAAAATATAATTGAACAAATTCGGTTAGCTGCAAAAAATGCTACCCTAATAGCAAGAGAGAAATCGGAATATAAAGTAATTTACCCCCTCGAAATTAGAGAAATGATAAAATGAAAAGAAAGAGAAATGCTGCAGACAAGACTACTTTTAATATAATTAGTAATCAAACGAATCAAAAGATCAAAGAATATAAACAAAATTGTTTTCAAAAGTATGTAAGTGAATTAAGGACAGAAGTAAACAAAGATTATTCGCTATGGAAAGCAACTCGAAGATTTAAAAGACCAATTATTCGAGTACCGTCAATTAAAAATGATCGAAATGAATAGGTTCGACGCAACGATGAAAATGCTGAATTACTCGCACGATACTTAGCTGACATATTTCAACCAAATGATATAGAATCTGCCATAGATACATCTCCTGTATATCAACTCGATGTAGACTTAAATCTAATTTCTACGTTGCCACTGCCACGAAAAGCAATCATCATGTTAACATATATATTTAATGGCTGTTTATTTAAGACTGAAGCATGTTCCGAAATGCTTTAAGGTGGCACAAATAATTAAAAATATAAATTTTTAAAAATTAAAAACCTTGTAATGATAGATTTCCTTTTCTGGTTTGGTTTTCGAAATCACCATTCAACAATCGATCAAGTGCACAGAGTAACTGCGGCTATTGAAAAAACGTTTGAGAAATATTGCTGAAATACTGCCCTGCAATATTATTGGATGTCTCACAAGCTTTTGATCGGCTTTGGCATTTAGGATTAATCTGTAAGATGAGCAAATTGTTACCGCGTAACTATTGTCAATTGCTGGAGTCATATCTTTTCGGAAGAAAATTTAGAGTATCGCACGAAATGGCGTTCTCAGCATTTAAAACTATTTCGGCTGGAGTTCCACAAGGTAGCGTCTTAGGACCTCTCCTATATTTGCTCTACACTGCTGACATTCCAACAACAAAAGAATACTCAATATACAAATGGACTAGAATCTGTCCACGTTAATTTTGCATTGAGGCAAAATAATAAAAACTTAATTATATCACTCAATGGATGCTCGATTCCTCAAGCAGAATCAGTTAAATACTTCGGAATCCATCTTGACGGTAGATTAAATTGGAAACATCATGTTAGACAAAAAGCAAAACACACTAGAACCAAAATAAAATAACTATACTAGTTAGTCGGAAGATACTCTCAACTTGATCTAAAATCAAAGAGGTTGATTTTAAGACAATTATATAGCCAAATGGACCTATGGGGTTGCACTAAAAATTCAAATCAACTAGTCATCCAACCATGTCAAAACAAGATTCTTCAATTGATTATTAATGCCTATCGCTACGTAACCAAAGAAAAACTGCATGATGACCTGGAAATCAAATGGATTTGCGAAGTTATCCAAGATTTCGCCTTGAAACACAAAAGAAGATTACTAAATCATACTAACGTGGAAGCAATTCAACTGCTGGACAGCACGCAGGATGTCAGGAGATTGAAGCGAACCAAACCATACGAACTTATATAAAGTGTATACCTTTAGTGTAAACTATAGCTATAAGTTATTATAATGTTATAATTGAGGATACATATTGATGTATTTTCTCGCACTCGTCTTGCTTGTGAATTAATCCAAATGCAAATGAAATGTAGTAATAAATTAATTTATAATTAAGATTGTACTTGCGTATCTAATAAAGATGTTATAAAAAAAATGCCTCTTTATATAAATAATACCCAAATTGTGTATAGAAATTAATGGAAATACAGGGGATAGACAAAATAATATAAACACCATACATTATAGTACATCTCGTTGCATGTTGGCAACACTGCTTCCATGTAAATAATGCAACGCGTACGTATTGTTCATTTTACACGCCAAGTCTTGTATTCTAAAACGATATATATTCATATTATATAGGTCTTGTTCCAAAATAAGACAGTCAGTACACATAGCCAAAAAGGTTCAGTTTTTGTTTGAGGAGCATCAAAATATCAACAAATATCTTCCCTGGTCTGTACAATTGCCAGACCTCAACATAATTGAACCGTTATGGGATGCTTTAGAACAGAGAGTGGGAAGTAGAATTTCATCTTCTACATCCCTGAGGCAACTGGCAGATGTTTCTATAAAAGAATGGGTCAACATTCCCTTGGAAATTATTCAGACGAATAGTTTGTCTAATTTACGAATCTATTCCGCGAAGAATTGCAGCTGTTTTAAAATAAAACAGTAGCTCCACACCTTCTTAATAAATAAATATCGTGTATATCATCAGCAAACATTATAATAAGTGCAGATGGAAGAATCTATTATTTTTCCGTGAAATTAAGTTTTCTTTAACATGCTTGGATTGATTTTCAGATTTAGGTAAAATATGAGCCGGTTTGTTCGACAGATTATTATCATTTTGAAACTAATACCATTATTCCTCTCTCATAGAAGCCTTTTTATAGTTGTCATTAAAATGGCTCTCTGCGGGTGAATTTGTCATCAGTAAAATAATTCGCCATAAACAAGAACGCTTGAGGCCAGATCCGCACTATAAGTTGGATGCTTAATAATCTTTTAATCGAAACTCATGCCGAGTCGGTAGAGATGTGTGTGGATTGGCGTTACCGTTATCAAACATTATTCCTTTTATAGTGACCAAAGTTAACCGCTTCTAGAGGATTGCTTTCTTTATCTAACATTTTATTTTAAGGATCTAACAGTTTAGCTGTAAGCTCATAGTATATTATTCCTCGCCAATCTCATCGACATAGCAAAACCTTCCTGGCTTGGCTAACGTATTCGTCTTCAACCATACCGCCTTCGCCTGACTTTTTCGTAAATGATATACTTTTGATCATATTTATTGTATAATTATTTGATATTGTCTTGAGTAAGTCATGCCGATGTTTAATAATACCTAAATAGCCTGTCCATCCTCCCGTCGACCACGTGTAGTCTAACATGTTCCCATGTTCCTTCCACAACATGGTAGTGAGTGTTCGAACAAACAAAAAAGTTAATACTTGTATGTATCAACAAACAAACATTCCTATAATTGGTGACCCCGACGTGATTGTAAAACCAAGGTAGGAGTATTTTATGTTCAGTATTGTGTTCCGACGCGATGCTAACTAGTTTTTCATAACAATATACTTTATTACACATACAACAACTTAAGAACAGAAAACATGAACCGAGAAGCAATAACAACTGAAACTTTATCCGGAGAAATGCGAATGGTGGAACGAGAACGTCCTAAGGTCCAGACGGTGACGAAAATAACGCTGTAACCATTTTGAAGATGAAACCCCGTAAGGTATTTCGATGTCGTTGAAAATATATTTGAATTACATTGCATCACCTCCGACCTTATTAACTACCGGCATGTACTGTCAAATTTGGAACCTGACTTGATAGACCTTGTGATAGACATTACGGATAACCCGCCGAAAACCGGAAAATGGGAGACGCCGAGGGACAGACTAATTAGCATCATGACAGACTCTGCAGTATGGAAAAAAAGACTATTACGCGGTCTGCCCATGGGTGGTACAAAGCCAATAGTATACCTACCTACCCAACCCATATTCTTCTTGCAACAACTATCCGAACGAGTTAGGTCGATTTCGGCGGTAAACAATGGGGTTAGCCGGAACGCGGTTGCTGTAATGGCGGACTGTATAATGTAATTGAGGGAACCATATATCCCAAATACGAAGGATTACAACGATGCCAAAACCGCAAGCGTCTTCACAACCTAAATAATGTGTAAATTTCTATGTGTTGACGAAAATGGTGTATGAATACAGCAAGAGCTGAATGAAATGAAAGCACAACAACAACATTGGCAGCACAATCTACGGACAAACACCACGAGGGAATCCCCAAAACGGTATGCTTCTACCACAAAAGATTTGGTTCCGAAGTACATCGCTGCACAACTCCAACAGCACAGACTTAGGTTCTGATCGGACAATTTACAAGCAGCCCTTTGGCGATTGATTCTGTGATTGCAAGAAGCCTCAAGAACTTTCACCATATAGAACCACGTTTTCCACAATTACATATTGTATCGATCCATTTGCAGGGGAGTAATGAACGACAGCTGTAACCCTTTAGTCCATCACAACAGTCTAGGGTGGATCTAAAGGTTGGCAACGTTACGGGGTTGGTACCATGCGGTTCTGGGTGTAAAAGACCAGTATGATGATGTATCTCTCTTTCCTCTTTATTGTTTTATTTCCTTAACACTTTTATGGCATCCGCCAACCGGGCTGTTATAGGGCACGAGGACCCGGCGAAAGAACAGAGAGTGAAACTAACTATTGATTTGCGAACTTGACACACACACAACTGGGTGCTGTCATATGGGGGCAAAAGTTATGAGTGCAGCAACGGATGAAGTCATTGCATCTTAGACAAAGGAGAGATTAGCGACGACGCGGTGCTAGACAAACTTAATATCCTGTCACATGTAGTCTAACCTCCAAATAAACAAATTTTTAATCAACCAGTGTTTTCTATTCTCATGCAAATTCCATTTCCACAATAGTAGTGTGTTCGAACAAATAAACAAGTCAATACAAACAAGTAACATGCCAACATGAATTTATTTTCACTAGACCTATTAAGTTATGTTCAAACCACGGCGGAGTGCAGAAGTATCCTTCAGAACACTCTGTATTAACAAGCATCTGAGTTATTATTGGTGCCATAAAAAGTGCCGGTCATAAAAAGGGAAAATCAATCTCAACTATTGTAGTGAGAGAACGTGAATTAAAACATGAAATTTAAAATTAATTTTTTACAAACAAGGCTTTACCTTCTAGGAATTTTCTTTCTTAATAAAGTAATTGTGTGCGGTTGAATTAATATCTCAATACATAATGGCTAATCCACAACACCTTTTTGTCGATTCATCAATGGAATCACCCGGTCTTCCAAATAATGATCAACTGTCAATAACTGAAATTCCTGCAAAAATCCATCGAAACAAACAACAGCTTCAGTGCCCTGGCAGAAGAGACAGAAGAAACCCAGAACAAAAAAGGAAACCCGTCAAAAACAATTTCCAGGCCACCTCCAGTAACAATATACAGGGTAGGTATTATTAAACATCTGTATGACTTGCTCAAGACAATATCAAATAATTACATAATAAAAACAACCAGCTTTGAAACCATGAAGATTGAAATGTTTGATCCTGAAAATGTCAATGTGTTAATAAAGGAAATTGATAACAGAAATACGCAATACTATACTTTTAAACCAAAGTCCGAAAAAACATTTAAATTCTTCATATGGACTACATGACGCCACATACTCAAACACAATGAAAAAGCTGGGGCTGCTGAACAAGGCCACGAAGTTACAAGTTGTATCGATGTGTGAAATTCGCAGGAGGGCATGCGACCAACGATTGTACGCGCAAAACACGTGACGATAAAGTAAAATGCATCAACTGTAACGGTGACCATCGTGTAAATTTTAGGGGATGCCTAGTCGATAAAGCGTTGCAACAAAACTTTATTCAACACTTAGAGAAAAAAGACACTGATTCCTCTTATGCACCAATACTACATCCTCATTTATCATAGGCACACGTAGTAACCAACAGTCAGACTCAACCTAATATGCACACAATGCCAATCAAGTTTTTACCTCACATGCACTTTCAACTACTGAAATCATACCCAGCAGACAGGCATTTTATTGTGAAATAGGATGACGAATACACTGATCTATATCCAGTATAATCAGGTGTTAAGCAGGGCAGTGTCCTTAATCCATTGTAATATATATTGTATACAGCGGACCTACTAACCTCAAGAAACACTACAATATCAGCCACAAGAAACCTCCTATTAGCGGCTGTATCTAAACAAAGTCAAATTGTAGTTGAAAGCATGGCACATCAATACAAATGAGACAAAATCTACCTTTGTGGCATTCGCTTTTTGTAGAAACTTGTAAGAACTTGTCCGCCAGTAAAAATGAATAATTATGAAATCCTGCAAGCAGACAGTGTTAAATATCTGTGAATGCATCTTGATAGACGTTTAACATGGAAAAAACATATAGTGACAAAACACAAACAGTTTGGGCTTAAACTAAACTAAATGTATTGAGTGATAAGGCATAGATCAAAATTATCCTTAGATAACAAGATTTTGCTGTATAAATCAATACTTAGGCCCACTTGAACCTATAGTATTGAACTGTGGGGTACTACTAGCAAATCTAACATAGCTATCCTTCGAAGGTTCCAGAATAAAGTGTTGCGACTCATCGTCTAGACTTTAGAATACGAATTAGATTTAAGTTTGTACAGCACTTACTAAAACGATCTTCTTTCTACGTGTCAGTATAGTTATATTGTATCTCCATTGTAAGTTTTAAGAGATTAAAAAAAATTAAACCTATTATATCATTGAACAGCATCTTAAAAAGTATATCTTTTTGACACACACTACTGCACAGTTTATTTTTAATTTA
Source organism: Rhynchophorus ferrugineus (assembly GCF_030347505.1). NCBI lineage: Eukaryota > Metazoa > Arthropoda > Insecta > Coleoptera > Curculionidae > Rhynchophorus > Rhynchophorus ferrugineus. The sequence continues at coordinate 20,542,790 of NW_027472588.1, read as the reverse complement.
AACTTGGCTAGTTGACTGATATCTCTGATAGCCTACTTAAATGAATTAAGTGACTTTTGAAACTGGAAACTTGAACTAAGAAACCCAATGGATTGGTCGCAAACTTCAACTCATGAAAAAATGAAGATTACTAATCAATATAATGTTGTAAATTGTGCAAGACATTGAGAACTATTCAATCATTGTAACCTCAGAAACCAATGGCGCCCCTGTTTCTGTATGTATTTGATTGTTTCTGACATGCCATGCATGGACACTCGCAATATCTCTTATTTAATTTTTTCTATCTTTTTCAGGAAATGCGACCATATTTGCGAACCATACAGATTGATATATAAGGATTTTAATTGAGACTGGCAGTTTAGTTAACCTTGACCTTCGCAGTATCTTGCTAGATTTGATTTAACTATCTTAGAACGTGGTCGAAATGAGATCCAAGGTACTCACAGGCCACTTTTTTACAGTACAGTTTTTATCAGTACATTGGTGCCAATAAGAGAACGCTGCGGTGGACAATTATCCGTAGTGTTTTTTGTAGGTTAATTTGCAGCTTCCAAAACTTGATATTTAATACTATTAGCTGTTCTTGGTGTTTGAAGAGTAGCTGTTTAGATTATCGTGGGTGCATAAAGAAGCCAACGTCATACAAAATATTTCAACTTTATGCTTATCAGCCATGCAGATATTAAACAATACCAGGGCGAATGAGAAACCCCATGGAACTCCCCACTCAAAAATAATAACCGATTTTGACTTCGAATTATCGGTTTTCCAAGTATGAAGGTACCAGGTTTACAAAATTACCGGGTATACCAAACTTTAATTCCTGGAAAATTAGAGCGTAATGCTACACTTTATTAAAGGCCCTAGTGATTAAGGAGTTTAAGAAAACTGCCATTATGAGGTTTTTGTTATGAAAAGTGCGGTATACATCACCTGCTATCCTCATAGCTCGAAACTACTGTATACCACTCAAGAGGGTAAATTACTTTAGAATTCCCATTTTTATCTTTTTTGCTCTGAAAGTTACAACTTGAGTGGAAATAATTGAAACTGAAAAGTAACTTTATTTATATTTCAAATTTTTTCTCAGAATTGAAGTATTTTTTATAAAAATTGAAAATACATATAATTTAATACCAATTTTCAATTCAATAGTATGGTATATTGGTATTCATTATCATTAGTATTATAGAATTTCCTTCATTACACATTATTTTTTAATACATTTATTTCATATAATTTTTATATTACTAGTTTAGGCATTTTTAAGAATATTTTCGAGTAAATTTACTTACAACTTAAATAATACATTTTTAAATTATTTTTTTTAGTTTTTATTATCATCTAAATTATTTCCCTCTTAAGGTATAATTTATTATTATTATATACTACAAAAAATATTATTTAATATTTATACTAAGTGGTATATTTTCTATGCGATTAAATAAAACGACATAATTTTAAAAGAAAATCCATTTAATAATCTAATTCTTGGGGATAACAATTTTCTAAAAAAATAAAAACAGCTTGCGCGAGTGCTGGGTATGACGAAACATAAAGTAGAACGATTTCCTTAAGTTTACGTTACAATTTGGTTAACTAACAATAAACAGTCTATCTAAAAGTTGCAGTTTCGCTCATAATTCCATGTTACTATAGTTTCATTGTTTAGGCCCGTTTTCTACTGGTCAGCATTTGTTTTAAGCTAAATGACGAGACTCCTACTCCCAAGCTGGCTAAAAGAAAAGCGGCAGGAAAAACCAACTTATCAGCGTTACTTTTCGTTACATGTACATTCTGAAAAAGATAAAGTTGCTTTAATAGGCTTTTTACAACCTAATTGTTTTGAAAGAATTATAATACCGCTGTTTTTGAAAATTTAAATAATTTAGTGTCTAAAAGAAATGTTTAGTTATCTTAGTCTAATACATACAAATTTAACTTTTTAAAAAATGCTAAAGACAAAACAACTGATAGAAAATAAAGGCTATTGTATATATTATGCTAAGTATTTCTGGAATATTTTTGGAAATATTTCAAATATCGAAATAAATAGACAATTTTCTTAGTAATAGAACAGTTTTTATCATTATTTTCTTGGCAATGCAGCAATAATCTTGCTGAATTCTTGATTTTCCGATATATCTAGCAATAAAATAAAAACATATTTGTAACACCAGATTTTTTGGAATGCAATATGAATTTTGTTCTCGTATTATCTTCAAATTGGTAAAATAACAAATTCTATTTATTTAGAGTAACTTTTTGAACCAGCTGAATTAAAAAATTGTTGAGAAAATATCTCCAAGATACACATCATTCATCAAATTTAACTAGCTTCAAAAGATATACATATGTGTGGAAACTATATATATGATAATTATAAAACGAAGGTATAAAAATAATGGAAGCTTTTTAATGAGACTTCATTTCATTTGTTTTTCAGAAGTTTCCATTTCTTGTTGAACGACATTCATTGAACATCCTAGTAGGTCTATAAATTAATTTTAAAGAATTTGGCAAGGTGGCAACATTAGAGGATTGGTACCATGCGGATCCATGGTGTAAAATACCAACATGACTACGTTTATTTCCTCTTTACTTTTTCATTCCTTTCCTATCCCACTTCCGCATAACCTTGACCTAACCTAATGTCATGTCGATCCTGCCGTCGACCCTGTATATTCTGTTCCTGTGGAAATTCCTTCCATGAAATAGTAGTGAGTATTCCAACGAACAAACAAACGAACCAAAGTTAAAACAACAAATGAACATTCCTACAAAATTGCATAGGGTATATTCGTAACCAACTTTATGTTGAAGCCTGACTGAGTTGATCAGACTTCACTTTTCAGTATCTCATTTCGACGACGTGTGAACAAAAATGTTTTTATAAACTTGTATCCAAGTAAATCGCATTTGCAACTTGAAGTTATGACATCCATGCATCGATTATATGAATTATAGTGTATATGAATACTAGTTTAGACGATTTGAAAGTAGTGATTTTGATAACGAAGTCAAAGAGCATTTCTAAACGACCAAAAAAATGCAGGCGAGAACTTGAAGGCATTACTTGATAATGAGCTACGTAAAGCGCAAGAAGAATATGCAGAATTGTTGGAAGTAACACAAGAAACCATTTCAATCGCTAGAACATGGATATGATCTAAAAGCTTTTATAGTTTGTGCTATATACATTGAAGCGTTTGGTCAAGTGCGAAACATTAAAGGTAAAGCTGAACATCCATAGCTTCAAGATAATGATCTGTATTTGGTGGGATCAATTTGGTGTGATATACTATGAGCTGCTAAATCCTAATAAAACCATCAATGGGAATCGTTATGGAGTACAATTGATGGGTTTAAGCTGAACACTGCGCAAAAACGACCAGAATGCGAGGAAAAACACAACAATGTTATTCAGCAGTGCCAACGCTCAAACCAGTGCAAAACGTTACAAAATCGGTAAAAACCTTAAGAACATTAAAGAAACATTAAAATGAGAAGTGGTACTCCATCCGCGGTATTTTTCAGACCTTGCTCCTTCTGATTATTACTTGTTACACTACTTTTTATAAAGATACCAAAAAAATGGGTCAATCGTGGAACATCTCAAAAGATAGATCGTTCTTTCTATAGACACTACTTTTAATAAAATACATTGTACTTATTTTTCGCAATTAAAAAAATCCTTTAAAATTAACTTACAAGACTAGTAGTATTCCGGACGAAAACCATTTTAGGTGACACGATATTTTTGATAATTGTATAAAATTGTCAACAAAATACCGTTAGATGACTTCGACCTTCTGTGATGGCCAGTGATTCTTGGTGCTAGTACAGAAACAGACCAGTTTGATAAAAATGAAGAACGCAGATCTTTTTACTTTTAATATCTTGAAGCGCTTGTGTTACGTAACAACAAAAGCGAAGTGAAAACGTACTAGAAAATAAAAGGAAACACATAGAAGTCATAACGTTAAAGCAAAATGATCAAATGAAAAGAAAACCTGAACACTTAACTTGAAACTGAAAAACTTTAAAGGATGCTAAAAAGCAAATAAAAAAATGTTAAGACGAAAACCAATTATAAAGATATTAAAAACTTAGTAATTCACACCGGCATCCAGTTCTTAAAAGTAAGATTAATAATAAAATAATAATTAATATATTAAATTAATATTTAATTAAATAAATAATTTTTGATATATATTTTAAAGTTTTCTTTTACCAACGAGGGTTTATCTGAACTGGACATACTGTTTAACGTGGGCTCCGAACCACGGTCCTCAGCATTAAGTCTACCGGCTGGTGAGTGACCAACTTAGAAACCATCCCAGACATCCGGTCTTACCCAGCCTGGTTACTGGCGTGACTGGGATCATTTCCTTTGTCGGATTTTGCACTCTTACCTAGGAAAATCACAAATATTAAACTACCACAAATATAAATTTTAGGCCCCAGCAGGATATGAACCCGCGACTATCGCAACAAAATAAATAATTGTGTACCAAGTCTTATCATAGTCTGTGTATTTCCATTAAGTAAGAGCATATTCAGAGCCAACTCTGACGGAACTCTATGCCATACATGATATTTATTAAATGTTGATACCGCCTTATTTTAGTCATAATATGGTTAATTTTTGTTAATGATCTTATGGCTAATGACTAAAAAATACGACCAGTTACTGTTAAACTAACTGTTTTTATAATACATTTATCAAAATAAAAAAAAATAATGAATAAATGCATTAACCAGTATCGTATATTCTTTATGTATTTAAAATTCAAATATAAAGGATCATTAACTGGAATTGCAGATAAACAGCGTCACAGTATATAATATTCTATTAGAAAATAATATAATGAAACGATTGAATATTCAGTACAATATTTAAAAAATATTCACCGTAGTACTACAAAAATATCCTATCTATTTGGAATCAATCAGCGCTAAGGTTTTTTAGATTAAAAATAGTATTTTGGATTGTTTCTATTTTAAAATATCAACTATCTGACACTGTGCTCTCTCCAATAGGTAAATATGTTTATCCATGTTATTTTTAGTTAGTATTTGGGAGCATACATTTAAGCGCCAATACAACAAGTTTCTTGTATCAAAACAAAATAATTACTATAAGATAAAATATGTGTTTATTAAAACACGCTCTATGTGCTCTAAATTTTGTCGAATCATCAACATTACGATAAATTTTAAATCTGCGTAGTAACATTTGCCAAATATTTGGTTAATTATGAAAAACAATGTCAAGTTTATTTACTTAGTTATGAATAGATTGGTTCGTAAATACCTACCTAGGCCAACATTCATTTTGAGCTTTGAAAAAACTTAATATTATATATAGTTATTTATTGTAGCTAAGTACAATTATTATATTTAAGGCAATTAGCAGCGATTTCTAATATTATTTGTATAATATGTTTAATATATTTAATTTTATTGCTTAAATATAAAAACAATGCAAGACACTTGGTGTAACTTTGTGAGTGTATATTACACTACATTCGTGTAAGTTACAACCACAACGAAAAAGGCAATATTATATTTTAATGATGTTACTGATTAAAACATTGATTGGGAAGAAATATTTTTATTTGTATTAATATAAAAGTGAAAAGACAAATAACAAAGCTTTCTATGAATAATAAAATACAACATAGAAAAAGAATATTATAGTAAACGAGATTCTTAAAAAATAACATAAACGTATGGACATATAGAAATACAGTTAGTTTATCTTGGAGGCGAATCCAATAGTGAGTCTTCCTGTTTCATTCTTTTTACAGGTCGTTCCTCTTGAGTTATTTGATTATTTGCATCTACTAGTTCTATATCTTCTTGTAACTGTTTTTCAAATTCATCTACAACTGCGCATAACATTTCATCACTGTTCTCCTCTTTCATCAGTTCTGGTTCTTTGGATTGTAAACATATATCAGAATAATTGAAATCTTCAAATTCCTCATACAATATTTTTAGGCGATTCAAGTGAGCTCTGATTTCTAGGTAAGTGCATACAGCCTTAATCTGATCATAAGTGATTTCACTTGGACAAATATCTTTCACTGGCTTTAGCAATATATTTCCTGGAGACGCTAAAGAATTATGAAGTTTATTTATGGCCTGCATAATGATATTTCTGGCGTTGCTTGTAACTCCTAGCTGAGATATTTTTATGGGATAACCATATTTCATAGCAGTTAATATATGATTTGTTACAGTGCTTTCTGCTAAATTTCGCTCTTTGGCTATGTCGCTAATAGTTTTGTTATTGACGAATTGAGTGTAAGTTGTCCTTGATGATATACCCCACTTAACATTGTTAATGGGATGCTGTTCTAAAATTTCCTTTATTGATTTAGTACTCATTTCTTTTGGGACGTTATCGCAGACTGTTTTTAGAAACTGCGGGCCGAATTTAGAAATTTGTGCCTCAGTAAACCCATCAATTTTTAAATCTTGTAATTCTTTCAAGTTTCTTGGTAGATTTTTGGCAATAGACATCAAAACAGTGTTCGGTGCGATCATATAGGGCATAATATTTAAAGAAGATGCCAAACCTCGTCTGCAATTTAGTAACAGATTGTAAATTTTTAATACTTCCTCTTTAAGTGGAATGTCTTGATCTAATGTTTTTTGATCGTCTTGTTTTAAAGACTTCTTATTACCGTTCAATGTCCGACAATCAGTGTTATTTACCCAAGTGGATGTTTTAATGGGTTTTTTCTTTAACATTCTTGTAATTTCGGCAGTGGGAAAATCAATTATTTTCGCGTCAGAATTTTCTAAGAAGGAATTGCCCTCTTTGCTAATTCCAAATATGCAATAATTAAATGTCCCCTTTTTAGAATGTATTTTCCTTAAATATTTCTTCACTTCTAAGTAATACCCTATTGCTTTCCACCAATCAGTAGATTTATTTTTGCCAATACCGAAATTGGGACTATTTCTCACGTGATCATTAATTTTAGAGCTATAAGACCCTTTTAAGAATAAAATATACATTCCTATCCCGAAAGATTCCTTTAAAGCCTGAACAGCTAGAAGAAACTTCCGAGCGTCCTCTGTATAATTATATTTTCCTGAAAAATCTAATTCTTCATACATAATCGTTGGGTTTTTATAACGTTTTAAACAGTTATCACAGCAATTCTTTTGAGTGGCTGTATTTTCACTAAAATTTTCTTCAAAATATGACAAAATATATTGTCGCCGACAGTTGACGGTCGATAGAAACTCCTTCATGGCGGTGATTTTATCTGATTTGTTGCCTTGTTGGCCACTTTGCCTAGCTAGGAATTCATGTAACTGAAAATCCTGATTATCATAATATGTAACACATTTAGAAGAGTTTCCATCCCTCCCAGCACGACCAACTTCTTGGTAATAACCCTCTATAGAATTAGAACATCCATAATGAATAACATTTCGAATATCTGGTTTATCAATTCCCATACCAAATGCAATAGTAGCCACTACGATTGATATTTTATCTTTAACAAATTGTTCATGTGCATCTTTACGAGAGCTTAGAGACATCCCAGCATGATACTGAACACATTCTATTTGATGATTCCTCAAAATTTGACAAATTTCTTCAGTATCTTTCCTTCTGATACAATAAATAATAGTAGGCCCATTAAACGCCCACTTTCCTTCTGTATGAACCATTAGTTGTTTCAAATCAACAAAAACATCATCTCCTTTTAAATTTATTTCATAGTACAAATTTGGTCTATCAAAACCAGAATTACTTATTTGAGGATTTTTCAGCCTTAGAACCTTGACTATATCAGATTTAACCCTTGCTGTAGCCGTAGCTGTTACAGCTAAAATTGGTATATTGGGGAATATGTCCTTTAGTAAGCCTAATTTTCTATAAGATGTCCTAAAATCATGGCCCCAGCTACTTAAACAATGAGCTTCATCAACAGCAATAAGAACCACATCTAATTTTTCATTTATACTTTTTAAAATGTCATAACCATATTCACCACTACAAAATTCTGGAGTGATATATACTAAAAGATATTTCTTTTCAAATATTTCTTTAATAGTATGAGAGTGATTTTTCTGTGCAGTTCCTAGAAGACACGCCGAAATATTAGCTGTATTTAAATATAAAACTTGATCTTCCATTAATGAAATTAATGGTGAAATGACAATTGTAATAGATCCACTGTAAACTGCAGGAAATTGATAGCATAATGATTTTCCATATCCTGTAGTCATAACAGCTAAATTATCTTTCCTATGACTCAAAATAGAATTAATGATTTTCCACTGTAATTCTCTGAATGATTTATGTCCAAATTTCTTAAATAATATCTCCAAGTGTTCTGATTTTGGATTAACTTCATTGGATTTGGATTTGTTTGTAGAATTATTTTTTTCATCAGATATTAACATAGTTTTTTCATAATTATTAAAACAGTCATTGAGCTGTTCATCATCTAATGAATCCATCTTAATTTTATTTAGTCCTAAAATAAACATCTCTTTAGAAAGATATGTCTAAAGGAATTCATAATGTCAACAATATGCCTATAATCTATCATACATGAATTATATATGTTCATTAATATATTAAAATTTTGTGAGAGCATAATATTTAAATAATCTTAGCAAAAATAATGAAGAAGTATGTAGAAATGGAAAAATATTGTATAATGAATTTTAGCTAGAAGTTATATTACATTTAAATGACAGTAATATTTAGATTTTCAAACTGCTAAATCAACCAACACGACAATAAAAAAACAAATACTTACGTGAGCAACTGTTGTAAGACGTAAAGACAAGTATCTGGCTTGTGATGGTTTCATTATATCTTCAGAGCGACCCACAGCTAAAAAGACAATATATATAATAGAAAAAAATAAGCAATTTTCAAAAATTATATTATATGAGCATCAGAATAGCTCATAACACGATGCGGCGCCAAAACACTAAATAAAGATCGTTTATATAGTTACATAAAGCTTGCCATTTATTTTAAGCTTTTAACCTTAGAAATTCGACCTCATATACGCATTAGTAATTTGGTAAAACGTGTATTTATATTTTCCGAATGTGAATATTACAATGAAACAAATTAATCTCACCAAATTGGTCACTAAATATGAGTGATAGTAATCAATAACACAATTTTTAAGATCCCAAGAAAACACACACTACCGCTATCGAGCGGAAATTAAAAATGAACAGTGAAGAGAGTGATAGTTGTCAGTCACGTGACTATATTAAAAAACTTCAGTACTTATACATTTCATATGATTAAATATTCATTGCAATTATTATTTATATCAATATATTTGTATGTTAATCTGCATTAAATACATTAGTACAAAATGCTTCTTTACTTGTTTTATTATGATATATATATTTATTTCATATAAAATACTTCTAGTTTTTGGTTGGCCACTATGATTTGTCAATAAAGTAAAATGTCAATTTAATAATTAAGTATAAGACAAAAAATATTATGATTTATGATAATTAAAATGGTATTTTGAGTTCTTACCGCTGTAATGTGATTCGTTGGTGTTAAAATTTATGTTTTTGTGATTGAAATTAGTTGAAAATTGTGAGGACGTTTATTTAATAATGGAACAGCAAAGCCAAAATTACGATAATGCTTATTTGCAGAATAAATTAGAAAATTTAACAATTAGTAGTTCAAAATACGGCAAGATTACAAATACTTCCAATCCCGAGTCTTCAGTGCCATATCAACAGAAACATCCTCTAAACGACTATGCATTATATGCAAGGCAAAATATTATTGCTAGTTCAAAATATGCTACTCCAAAGGCTGTGGAGGTTATAGCAAATGAAACTAAAAATATTGAAGAAAATAATGTTTATGTACAGGTAGCTAAGCCTCAAGTTCCTCCAAATACAAATACAACTCATTCCATGAGCAATTATCCTCAACATTCTGATGATGTTATGGCAGGTAATTCTGGGCCAGTATATGAAAACATAGATTATTATCCTAACAAGCCTGGACATCAATCTTACTATAATAAAAAAGCCCAACCACAAGTACCTATAGGGTGCAAGTCTGCTGAAAATGAGATACCACCTCTGTATGAAAATGTTCAAAGATATCAAAAATCATCAGGTGCAGAACCAGGGCCTCAAGTTCCATCAACATTCCAATTTCAACAAAACACTATTCCTGGAACTCAGCATATGATCTACTCAGAGATGCATCCACCAAGGTTACAAAGTGGTCTTTCAAAAAATGTAAATGACTCTGCAACTTATGGGGGAGTAAAAAAGTTTACACCACAAATGATAGAAGAAATTAATGGTAGTGATTATGTTTGCATGACAGGGAATGTTTCCCATACTTTAAGTACAAATCCCCAATTCCAGACATCAACTGCCAAAAATTATGATAGGTAAGCATAAATTTTTTTAAATTTTGTGTACGCTACATTTTTAAATTAATCATTTTATTTGTAACATTAATAAATTAACTAAGTTATTTTTATTTAAATAAATGTTTGTCAAAATGCATAAGTATATGCTTATGATATTTTCTTGACAATATTTTTCTGAACACCTTATATTCATTAAATTGTAGATTTTAAATACATGAAAGAACTTCTTAATAGGTAGTACTAAGTTTATATTAAAGTATTATTTTAAATTAGTTATCAAATTAATACATTGAGACCTTTCATGTTTTATCAACAAACCACAGTGTTTGTGGCTTTTTTAAAAAAATAATGTCAATTGGGTTCGATTAAAACTATTTAAAATTAAAAGTTTTTTTAAAGATGTGATGTAATCCAATGATAATACAATTAAAATGTTACGTCAAATATTTATCTTTGATTCTATGATTCATCAGTAATGTAACTCCATATCTTCAGTTATATTTGTATTATTATTTTCTGATTAAATATTGAAAATTTTTATCTGTAGATTTTAAAATGCTGATATAGAATATTAAAATGATAATCATTTATCGGATCTAACTAAACGCATTTTGTTGCATATCACAATCACCCTTATATTATCTTTCAAAATATTGTACTTTCAGTTATGTTTGAAACAGATGTCTTTTGAAACCACCCAGTAATCGGCTATTTAACCCGTCATAATAAATAGCCAACTAAAACACCATATTTATTTACGGCACTAATTAAAAATAGCTTAATCAAAACATATACTATATAGTACTATTAACGAATCTGAGGATTTAAATCTATTCAAACATAATAAGCCTAGTCTTCAAATACATAATTTTCATAGGTTTCACTTCACTCCTAAAGAAATGGCCAAAGTGAAGTACGTGGTCGTTGTCTAGTCCGACGTGCTTATAGTTGTAATATTATTTGTGAGTATCGCCTGTACCTTCGTCCGCCTGTTTACCTTTGCTGATCTTCTGAATAGCACTGTTTGTATCCAAACTTCCATGGTATTACTCTGTATGGAATGGTTTCGCAAGTTTTGGCGACTCTATATCCCAATAGTCTATGGCTGAGAAACGGAGCTACTACAATCCCCCTTTAATGGCCCTTCAGTCTGAACTTCAAGCTTCTGTCCAAATTCTAGTAGGCTATGTTAGTTCACAGCAACTTCAGTCCGCCTTTGGTGGCCTTACACCCTGAACTGTGATGCTTGTGCCGGGTATTCACGAACTAGGGATGTTTTTCAAAGCTTGAATGTTTCCTAATTGGAATAGTTTATGGCTAGGCACTTTTTATAACCTTACAGCTTCTACTGCGATACTTTTGCCCGAAATTCGCTTACCTACACCTAGGAATGAATAACTACGGAACGATTACCAATCCAACGTCAACCTGCCTACTTCTCTTGCTATTTAATTTGATTCTGGCTAATTGAATAAATTCAAAAAAATGCAAGACTATAGTGAGGATTTAAATCTATTTGAACATAAACCAAACTCTATAATCTTCAGACGTGTCTCTCATCACTGAGCTTAGGCTCGGTAACAGTCGCGTGATAACATATTTATATATATATATATATATATATATATATATATATATATATATATATATATATATATATATTGTGACTTCAGATCACCAGCAACTGGTATTGCTCAAACGCCAACAAAAAGCCTTTCACCAAGCAAGGAAGTGAAAAAGCCGCCATTACCAGAAAAAATTACTAAAAGGCCGTCTCCAGTGCCTAGTCCCACACCCAGCTTAGCAAGCATTACCAGTGGTGGAAAATTGAAGATAAGCGGGAAAAACTTGCTCCCTTACAGTGTTACTCCGCCCAAACCTAGAGGTCCTACAGAAGCTCAAAAGAAAATCGAGGAGATGACGAGGCAGATTGAAGAAGAAATGGAAAAACACGAGGAGGAAGGCGAATATTTTGGTAATTTTTTTCTATTGTGTACAACATATGGTCTTTTGTACATTATTTTCATATTTTTCAAAGCGAATATATTCATATACATTTTAAACACTAATTAATAATCGTTACGCGTTGTTTTTATCGATGATCTTTTGTCACTTGTCTTGTAAAACCATAATTTCATCACTGTGGAACATCTGAGATTTTTTGACTAAAAAAATGAACCAATTGATTTTCACAAGCTAGCTTTACAGCATTAAGATTGTTTTGCAGAAAACGGAACAAATGTTAGTTAAATATATAACAAATGATAAGGCAAGGCTAGAACTCTACAGCGGAATTTATCAATATCATCAATATGCAATCTTTCTCAATTTTTGCTGATTCACTAAATGTGTTTGTGGTCTGGCATTCTTGTGATGGAAAAGGTCACTTTTTCGATTGATCAATTTTGTCGTTTAAATTGTTTCACCAGGTTCAAGCAGTTCAGAATAAACAAATCATGTCAATGTGGCCTTTGCAATCTATTGTGAGTGATCTTCGGACTTCGTGGGAATTCGAATGGCAATCCTGGGATATTTTTCGCACATTATTGTCGTACGTGATTCACTTTTCATTGATCGTAATCATTTGTTTCAAAAGCAAATATTAACAAATGAAATTAGATCCATTATATTTTTCACTGTTAATTATGTGAACTGTGTGTGTGTAACTGCTTTGTGATTAGTTCCTTAGCGACATTTCGATATGGAATACGTTTGTTTACATCAAAGGTTGATTTCGAGAAAAATAAATTTTCACTTAAATAAACAGTCATCATCATAAACACCACCCAGTTTTCGATGAGCCTGCGGTACATGTTTCCCATTTATCTTAAAAATAAAATTTGACTGAAATGATCTTCTGAAGTACCTATTTTCAAAGCTTCTACATCTTTTAGTTGCGTAATAAAATGACGCTATCTTATATCTAGAATGTTCAAATACGCTATAGATCGGCTTCGTTGAATAAGAGGTATTAGAAACATACAACTTTAAAGTCATCTATTATGAAAGCCTAAAATATTTTCCCCAAACCTTCTTTCACTTATTTTGATGTTTGGTCTTTCGAAAAATTATAATAATTATTTTTTTTTGTTTTATACCTTTGGAGATTATCAAAAAATAGTAAGTGCAATTAACACCTTCCTGGTCGATTTCTTTGGACCCTAATTCGCTTCGGAGTCTAGGCAATATGGCAATAGACCATATACTCATCTGAATGTATTTTTGTTCTATTTTTGACGAAAGTGATACCGTTTATGCATACATATTTATGGAATGTAAAACTTCAGTCAAAAAATTGCTCACACTATTCACAGTTTAATATTGTAGTTAAACAATTTGCAGTCAGCTTTATATTATTCTCGTATAAAGGGGATTTTCACCACTCAAATGCATTTAAAAGGCAATTTAAGGAAAATCAGTCAACAAATCACCAATTTGTACCATGTATTGACCGAAAAGCTACCAGACCGGACTGCAAAGCACGACAATGTGATTTTCATGTTTTTTTTTACAAATAATTTCAACCTCAGAAACAAAGATTACTCATATCTAGTGGATAGAATAAAAGTCAGATATATTTACAATATACAAAAACTAGTTTTCTAACTGTTGATTTTGTTTTTAGGTATATGCCATACATGTGGTGAAAAAGTAACAGGAGCTGGTCAAGCTTGCCAAGCTATGGGCAATCTTTACCATACAAATTGTTTTATTTGTTGCTCGTGTGGTAGAGCACTTCGCGGGAAGGCTTTTTACAACGTTCATGGTCGGGTCTATTGCGAAGAAGATTACCTAGTAAGCCCAAATGAAGATGAAGTACACATTTTTTATTATTTATTTTATTTATTATCTTGCAGTTATCAAACAATGATGTCAGTATTGGTACAAATATCAGTATTGGACTTGGTACAAATAATTATCACTTATATAAAATATGACATATTTGAAATTTAATTTTTATTTGTAAACAGTTCATTTTCTACATTGTTTGATAACTATACTGACTAACTCTAGCATGATGTATGTACCTTAAATTAATAGAATAACACTTGATTTTTTTAAATGGTGTAGGTAATTTATAATTTGTTTTTTAAAGTTTAAAAATGATAAGGCGATTTACGTTAATTATCTCGAAGAGCTTTTAGTCTATTTGATGCCTATGATTTTAAATCATCAGGTTTAGAAGTTTTTAGAATTTTACCTTCAAAGTAATTACCATTCACAATAATACATTTAACTATCATCAACCTCTATAATTTTAAAGTGCTCAGTATCTGTGTTTAGAAATACTATTAAAAAAGTAGCCAAAGGTCACACATTAGGATATTTGGTTGTCCTCTTCACTGATTCCCTCTTTTCTATGTATAATCGAGTTGTAAATTCAAAATATTTCTATGGCTTATAAATCCTAGCTAATGATTGTGAGTTTTCTCCAAATATGAGTAAATATCAAATGTTCATCATGCTAACACTTGCTAATACTACTCTTGAAATAATAGTAAATAGGTATTCTAGTAATAATCTAATCTCGTGACAATTCCATTTTTTCGATAACAGCCGTTTATGACTATGACATGATTATCCACATGTGAAAGTGTATCCAAGCTTTAATGATTTCTTATATACAACAATTATTTTGTTTTATTACTTTGTTTCTTATTAATTAATCGTTATTGAATCAAATACATTTCATGTTATTTTTTGTAATTTCAGTACTCAGGCTTCCAGCAGACTGCTGAAAAATGTGCAATTTGTGGTCATTTAATAATGGAAATGGTAACATATCAGTATTTGAGTATTTCTGAATACAATAAAATATTTTTTATAGATATTGCAAGCTATGGGAAAATCGTACCATCCAGGCTGCTTCCGTTGTTGTGTGTGTAACGAGTGTTTAGATGGTGTTCCGTTTACTGTTGATGTGGACAATAAAATCTATTGTGTAAACGATTATCACAGAATGTTCGCTCCTAAATGTTCCTCATGTGGAAAAGGTTGTTCTTTTTTTCGATTTCGTCGATTAATATCTAACTTATAATTATTGTAGGCATCACTCCAGTAGAAGGAACCGAAGAAACTGTACGTGTCGTATCAATGGATAAAGATTTCCATGTTGATTGCTACGTTTGCGAGGAATGCGGAATGCAATTAACAGACGAACCCGATAAGAGATGTTATCCATTAGAAGGTCGGCTCCTTTGCCGTAGCTGTCACATACAAAGACTGCAACATACTCCTCGCCACATGCACCCTGTTACTGCTACATATCAGTACAGTGCATAAATTTGATATTTATAAAGGCCACTTTATATATTTATATAGATATATTGCTTTTTATTTCTGTATTACTCTTTATTTTTATAGTACTTAATGCAATAAGCTTTAAACAAAATATACTAAAGACATTACAATAATAATTTTCAATATGAATAGCCAGTTTGAATGGGATAATGTTATAGCTTGTAATAGTATTTAATCTTCATATTCATTAGAAAATAAGCCACATATGCATATACAAATGTTTGTAAGGATACATTTTAAGAGCTATAATAGTTGTTAGAAGTGACTACAGTTCAATAAATAATCATAAAATATGAGTTTTATTTGAGACAACATTTAATAGGTGTTTAATAAGTTTTGTTCTTTTCAGTGGTGACTCGTAATAAACATTTAAAGGTGTTCTGCAGTTGTTACGTAAAAAAGCTTACCAATTTTTTATAAGTTAAGTCTATCCCACATTCTTTTCTGTTGGCAAATTTGGTAATCACTTTGTCATTAAAATTGCCTATTTCGGAGAAACGTTTTAATACGCTTTGGTGTTGAAAAACACCTCTCGGCCTCTGATGTTTTCAGGGGAGTTGTCACCACGATTTCTAATAGTTATCTAGTCTCCTAGATTGTTGCTATTAAAAATTTTGGAAGGGGTAGTTTAATGTTCTGCAATCATTCCTTGAGTTAATAACTGACAGTAGATTTCATAATCGTTCTTTATCAAGTGTGGGGTAAAAGAATACGGAAGTGAGTTTACGCTTAGAAAATTTATTAAGTGTTCCAAAAAGAAAAATGATGCAACTACTAGATGCTCTTTAAAATTAAATCGATCTTTTGCACAATTTATTATAATATCATATACCTCTAAAGCAGAAATTCGGCGATCAAATTTATTGTTGCCTGGACAATTGCGTTTATCATCTGGTGGCTCATGATTTATTATATCTGATACTTCACCAATGATGTTATTAATATAATCTCGAACTTGAATAATACTGCGTTCAAAAATCAGTAATGTTACTTACTCCGGTAGGTTCAATTTTTCGTTGATGCAGTTGATTAAAAAGTATATCTACGTGAGACATCAGGTGATGGAAAAAAGTTAGCCAAAAATTGAAGATATGATCATTTAACGTATGGCAAATAGAGACTGCTGCACTACAGTCTGTGTTGTTGGAGAATTAATATTCTATTTCATCCATACACTCAAGGGATGGTTTATATTTTCGTACACAACATTAATAGTCTGTATATTAAGGTTCCATCGGGTTGGAGCGCCGTGGAGATCACACACAATTCCAACGTGGTCTATTCATAATTTTGTTCAATACTTCTACTCGTTGGGATGAATTATAACAAATCCAGGAATTTTTTGTAGATTGTCAAAAAATACACGTACTTGTAGAAGCAGCTTTAGATAATCAAATTTAATTAAATTATTTGTTCATGACAAACTTCAAGAAAGTATCGCTCTCATTATGTCGTTGAAGAGCCAATTCAAACGGTCCACAAAATCTTATGCAATTTATAATGTTTATGATATGGAGGTCTTCGGGTAATTTATTGAATGAAACTATGTTTCCCTTAACACTTTATTGATAACACTAACTATTATACAACTAATTAACTAATGAAAATGTATGAATGTTTGATTATTGAAAGGATGATTGTTGATTGAATGTAAGATGCTTAGACGTCGAAAGATGAATGAATCTGCTGCATAGAGTAAATATTACTTTATGATGACATGGTTAAGTGGTTACAACCGTGGAGCTTACAAATCAACACCCGGAATGGCACGGTTGTTATCTTTCATAGTAGAAAAATTCCACAACGCGTTTCGCAACTGGAAAATTCCCCAAAAAACCCTGAATTGACCAAGCCACGTGCCCACTTTTTGACCGAAGGCACAGTTAGTCGCCCCAAATTCAGATAGTCTTACAAAAAGGCCATGGCATAGCAAGCCTTTTTCAGAACGAATATGTTTACCATACCTACTAATTGCTTGTTATGTTGAAATGTTAACTTAATTCATTGTATTATACGGGTCAAGTGTCTATATCAAGTTTCACTAATTTCAGTCTAATTACAAATATTCAAACTACTTAGATGTATCCCGAATGCCTCATGGTTCGACAGAAACAACCAAATTCATTGGGAGATTGACGTTTCGCTAGTCCTAGAGCTTTATTTCTCAATTATTTATGGAATATCAATGTAAATCTATTCAAAAATAAGTCCAGATTGTGTTAATTATCGATCTCATCTTTGAAAGGAAAAATATACTTGTGATTATTCAACCAATCAAATTTATTTTGGAATTTAAAACTTGAAAAAACATTTGATGTAATTAATTGAAATGCTGCATTGAACATTTTTCCACCTATTATAATTATGGAATACTTGAACTCTATTAAAACAAAAACATTTAATCTGTTAACACTTATATTTCTATTCAACTAAGTTAATAACGGTTTCTTAAATTATTAATGTACAAACTTGGTAAAAGTTTCCAGGTTCTAATTTGTAAGTGATGATCTAAAATATTATAATCAAGTTCTTGTAATCGGTCTAAATATATAGAAACAGGTATTGCTGGTAGAAGAGCTGCCCTTCCATTTGCAGGTACTTTGTCTATTAAACTTCTTGATTTGACAAGATGTTGATGGGCTCTGCTTGCTATTTCATAAACACAGTCAGACAATTTCTGACTTTCTTTGGAACGAAGGACTTCCTCTTGGCTAATTTGATATTTAATTAATAGGTCTTCTGGAATAGGCAGAAAATTTAATTTTCTTGCATGTGGTATACTCCTATAAATAGCATCATTATTAAAATAATGAGTTACTATTTTAAGGTATACTACCTTAATTGTTGAATAATCCCTTGAGATTTGCCTAAATGCGAAGCTGCATGATCTGCATCAACGTTTTTGACACCACAACCTTCCAGAATTAAATAAAATACACTAGCAACTGTTTGATCTGAATATTTCTCTAATTCAGTTAATGTCTTAAATCCATGTACATTTATATATTGTGTTCTTGCTGAAACCAAATTCTTTAAATATCTTTTGGTTAAGTTGGCTTTAGATATAGCCTAAAAAATTTATTTAGATAAATCGTTCTTACTGAAAAAAATAATTAATAGAATTTACTTTTAATTAATTACTTTGACAAAAAAACAATTTGGGGAACCAGATATATTATAAAATTTAGTAGAGCGTAATTAAAAGTAAATAAATCAAATCATCATATAAAGTACCTTATATAGTTCTGTCGTAACAGGATGTTTTGGAACATATTTTATATTTCCTGAATAACATTTATCAATAGCTTCTTCCCAAAATTTTAGCCTCATTAAACCTATTGTTTCTTGCGAAACTTGTTCAGCTACTCTAGAAACTTCTACATTAAAACTTCTTACAGCTAGAGCTACCGATCGTGGAATATTTTTTAAAAGAATTGTACAAACAAAGTTTTCATAATCGTAATTTCTAAAAAAGTAATAATATAACGTTAGCGTTATTTAATATATGTTATTTACCTTAACTGATCAAGACAGTATTGAGATGATGATCGTGATGATTTCAATCTGCATATAGTTTTTGGTATTATCGATTTATTTAAAGCTAAATAATTCTTATATAAAATGTGCATTCTTAATCTTTTAAGTTACGGTAATTTTTAAAGGTTAATTTTGTTTATTGCTTAAGAACTATGTAATTTCATATCTTTTAACATTTTTGTTTGGAACTCTACTGTTTTAAAATTTATCATTAGACATATAAAAGCATTAGGGCATTAAAAGAAAAGAGAAACGTTTCATTCTCTAATTTTTTGTGAGCATATCGATACTTTTAATTTTTAATAATCGATATAATATAACGTTGGGAACTATCGGCTGAAAACAGTCGAAACAGTCGATAGTGCCCGAAACAGTCGAGAGTCAAAAAAATAGCGACTGAAAATAGTAATTACTATATTATTGGACTATATTATTACTATATTATTATATATTGGACTGAAAATAGTAATTACTATTTTCGGTCAAATGCACGATTCGACTGTTTTTTTCATTCCTGATGTCAGACGAAGATGTATGAATTCTTGTCTGTATAAAATGTGAGACAGGAAAGGACGTAGATAAATGCTTGGACCAGTAAATTTTAAATGTTTTTATATTCTAGAATGGTAATATAAGCGAGACAGAGATGTATATATATTCATTCGCTGATAACTTTAAAAAAGAGAAGAAAAAAAATTACTAATTTGTATTATCATGTAATAAATAATATAATTTTAAAGGAAGTAGGATTACTTTTATACTGAATGTTCTGTGGATGTGTAAAAAGGAATGCAATAATAACACCTCAAATGTTTTATGGTGTTTTAATATATTAATTGCTATTTTTAAATAACATAGCATAATAAATATAAATAGTACAATATAACTTAAATAAAACCTAAGAATTAATGATTCATTGAAAAATCGAATCCATGATGAACCTAAAAATGATCCTACAACTACCAGACCCTTTTTAAATAAAAGTTTTATTTATTTTTGAACAAAAATATTTTTAAATTACTGTGAATATTATTTTGTTCAACTTTTCTCCCGTGAGGTGGTTTCTTCGATCGTTAATTATTTGCCCAGATTTTGAAAAAACTCGTTCCCAGGGGACAGATGTTGCGGGTATAGAGGAATATTTTACGTGTAACTGATATAATTCAGGTAGTTTCATTTTATGGGTTTGCTAAAAATCCAATGGGTTTTCTAAACGCCCAATAAATGGAATTTCCAAATACTGCTAAATCTGTTAAGTTGCTGCAGTACTTGGAGTAATTACTTCTTTCATTCTAGTCATTTTTTTATCAAAATATCTCCAGATGTCAATACATCCTTGGTCAGTAGTTTTGTCTTGAATTTCGAATTGTGGAACTATATTCGTATTTTTTGAAGTTAGAATGAAAGATACCTCTTGGTAACTTTTTGTATCGCCTCAGCATTATTTGCAATACCAAATCCTGCTTTTTTAAATCTAGGATCTAAAAACGTGGATTTCCCGCATATCGTATTCATTTCTAAAATTGCCAGTCTTTTATTGATGACGTCTAATAGACAATTTTGTCATTTTTTCCCCATTCACTTGTTAAAATCCTGGATTTGATGAAATGTTGCAGACCTCTTATTAACCATATAATTAAAGACATCGTCGGGATATCTTTCACCAGATAACTCGGTGGTCATTATTTCAATGGGTTTTAAAAGTTGAACATATTCTATTAAGATAGTCCATTCTTTAACAAATAAAAACTGTGGTGCTCTTCTTAATAGCCAATAAAATATGAAAGTAGAGTTTTCCTATCAGAAAATGTATTTATTACAAATATTTAATATAATTTATTCACCTCTTTATCGTTAATATTTTTAAAAGAAATTTAACAACTGCTACTGTAAAAAAACTCTTCAAATCTTTTGAATCTATGCAATTTCTGAAACCCTTGGAAGCTAATTTTTGTTTTCAAGATTTTAGGAAAAAAGTTTCGACAAACAAGAGGCCTGGACAAAAATCGTGAAAGTTTATCAAAAAAGTATTAGCTATTATACCAGTCCAAAGTATTACCTATTATGCCAGTCAAAAGTATCTTAATATTTATCATTTACAATTTATTTTTTTTGCCCTCGAAAGCTAGCGTTCCAAAATGCTGCTATATTAATTTACAATATATAGTTATTCGCAAGCAAACTGCAAAAAACATAAAAGCACATATTTTACATATAAATCGATATAAGCATAAATTCGACGCATTACTTTCAAGGTCGCGGCTAGGACAGAATGCCAGAACCTTAAAAATCATTCGAATGAACTAGTAGAACCGAAAATATTATCTAAAAGTAAACGACTGAGACAGTCGATAGTAAATAGTAATAAAATCAGTCGGACCGAAAATAGCGACTGAAAACAGTCGCCTGTAAACAGTTACTAGTAAAAACAGTCGAATCAAAAATAGGGATGAAATAGTCGGTAGTAAAAAGTAGTCAATTACTGAACAGTCGATAGTCGATTTCAGTCGATTGTTCCCAACACTAATATAATATAAAAAATCGCTTTCTATAGTCGAATTATAAATCAACTTTATTAAAATTTACTAATATTAATTTATTAATCTACAGTCAGGTTTAAAAAATAAAACAGATTTGACATAAATAACCCATCATATACCAAAGAGTCACATATTCATAAAAAGGGATTATAATGGAACAATACTATTATAGTTGTCATTTGTCATAAGTGTCAAAAATTTATTTATCATCTTTACTGTTTGCAATTAAAGAAAAGAAAAATGCCGAGTCAAGACGTTACAACTAATAAAGTGGTGGTTCACCCTTTAGTTTTATTAAGTGTAGTGGACCATTTTAATCGTATGGGAAAAATCGGTAATCAAAAACGCGTTGTTGGTGTATTACTTGGTTGTTGGAGGGCTAAAGGTGTTTTGGATGTATCAAATAGTTTTGCAGGTTAGACCATTTTTCAGTATATGTTATGTTTAAATAACTATCTATAATTTATAATTTTAGTTCCATTTGATGAAGATGAAAAGGATAAATCTGTATGGTTTTTGGACCATGATTACCTAGAGAATATGTACGGCATGTTTAAAAAAGTTAATGCTAGGGAAAGGGTTGTTGGCTGGTATCATACAGGACCAAAGCTGCATCAAAATGATATAGCGATTAATGAATTAATTCGCAGATATTGTCCCAATTCAGTCCTTGTTATAATTGATGCCAAGCCAAAGGATTTAGGTCTACCTACAGAAGCTTATCAAGCAGTAGAGGAAGTTCATGATGATGGCTCTCCAACTTCTAAAACATTTGAACATGTGCCTAGTGAAATTGGTGCAGAAGAAGCAGAAGAAGTAGGTGTAGAACACTTATTAAGAGACATTAAAGATACAACGGTGGGTACTTTATCACAAAGAATTACCAACCAACTTTTGGGTTTAAAAGGTTTGCATTCTCAGTTGAGAGATATTCGAGATTATTTAATTCAAGTTAGTGAAGAAAAGCTTCCTATTAATCATCAAGTTGTCTATCAGCTACAAGATATATTTAACTTATTACCTGACATTAATCAAGTTCAATTTAATAAGTCATTCTATGTAAAAAATAATGATCAAATGTTGGTAGTTTACCTAGCTGCATTAGTGCGATCAATTGTAGCTCTGCATAACCTTATAAATAATAAATTAACAAATAGGGATGCAGAAGAAGGCAAAAAAGATGACAAAAAAGAAAAGGAAAGTAAAGATAAGGAAAAAGAAAAAGATAAAGATACCAAAAAAGAGGAGAAGAAGAAGTAAGGGGGTTTCATTTGTTCATACCTTTACAAAATGAATTATATTCATAGATTATTTTATGTAACATTAATACAACATAATAAAACACATTTCAATGATATGTTTATCTTTTATTTTATTATTAAATGATGATTGTTTAACAGTTATTTTAATTGAAAAAAGTTAATCTCTGAAATAGACACTTCTGATTATAAACATTAATAGAAACCACAGGGTAACCTAATTTATAAAAAAAATTTAAAAATAGTAAAAGCTGAAAATTCTTATCAGGAGATGCTACTGTTTTTTATTAAATTTAGCCAATCTGTTTTTTTTTGAAAACATCTACTTTCCTACAATTTGGCCATTTATATTATTCCTAAATTTAAAATTTAAAATTAAATTTGTACATAACTTCATTTTATATTGTCTTTTATCTTTACATAATATTTCTTAACACTTACCTTATCAGCTTTTACCTAATTATTATCCTTTTATTTATACAGTCTTTTTTTGTTCATTTCTCCAACAATTCCAATAGGTCTAGAAGACGACAGTAATAATCAATGAATCAATATTCAATAACTTTATTTTTCTTAAATATAAAAAATAAATATGTATACAAAAAACAAAATATATTTTAAACCTAATTGCAGATAATGTAATTTTTATATTTATTTTTATAATAATATATATATTTTTTCTAACATGAAATAGCTTAATATCAATATGATTATTTTATTGTAACCTCTGACGGTTGTACTCTGGTTTTTAAAAGTTTCACGCTTTGTGTTATTATATGTTGCAAAGTACCATGACATATCACTAGTAGGAGTTTCACCTTTAATACCACTTTGTAATTCAGTAGTAATATTTTGTGTTTCTTGAATTGAAAGCAAAGGTTCTCTTAAGGAATCTGTATTTGGGGAATGGACTTTTGTTATAGTAGCCATTTTTTTTATAAGTTGCTGACCTCCGGGTATTAAAAATGCCGGTTGGGGAATGGCTTTAACATATTCTTTTTCAAATTCTAAAGGAGATTTAATGATGCTGACTTTATTAGGCGAAACATCAATAACTGTAGTAGTATCCATTCTTAAAACGGTGGTATCCTCGGTATGATCTATAGTAGTTTCTTCAAAAGATTCTGTGCTGGTAATAATTTGTATCTCCATTTTTGGCTCGCTTTTATTTTTTATTGTAGTAGTAGGTCTTACAGAACTTTCAGTATGAATAGATGAAGATGTAGCAGCAAAAGGCGAAGTAGCTGGCGAATTCGCAATATTGGCAGATGATACTGTTGTAGGTATATTAGAAGATATTTCTGTGTGGGTTTGCTGTTTTTCTATACTATTTTTACTAGTTGTCGATATTGTTACTTTATTTGGTTTAGGTTGAGAAGGTTGTATTTGCGAAATGGTTGGTAATTGTTGACGATATTCAAATGGATTAGGCATTGGTTTGAAACCTCCCGAACCTGGTAATATTGGTATAAAACCTAAAATCATACAATCTTATTTTATTTGTGAATGAGTAAATTGAAAAGGCTTATTATGTATAACAATAAGATATTAATATATTTTTTGTAATTTTTGTAATTTTAATGAATCATTTAAGTATAAATCAATGAATTTTCAAAACTCTTTAAAACATTTTCATACTTGCATACAAATTGGCTAGAAAGGCCTAAATAATGTTTATAAATTTGTGGAGATTTATTATAATTAGTTATTTCTAGTGCACATTTTCAGGTTCTATGTACCTGCTTCCAGCTGAGGGGATAAATTTGGGGTCAATTTCTCCAAACGTCCGAAATTTGATATACTTTGTGGTTTATTTACAATTCCTATGCGATCATTTAATTTTATCGGTGCCACTGAGAGAGAGGTTTTTTTTGAATTTGGTCCAAATAGAGGTCCAAGATTGGGCAATGGCAATCCAAAAAATGTAAACCCGCTACTGCTGGGGGAATGACTCACTTCTTTCGGTATTCCTTTGTCATTTAAAATTGCTTTGTTATTTGTTTCTGAAAAAAAATACAATTGTCAACACAGTTATATTTTCTCAATATAAAAATGCTTTTGATAAATTTTAAGCGTTTTCAATCATTGAGTAATATAAAAAATATAATATCGCATAAAAGATGGAGTTTACCTTGTGATGAAATAATTGGAACAGCATTTCGTTTAATACTGGAATCAAGTATGTTAGAGCTAGTTTCATTACTTAGATAATCAACGTATTCATCATAAAAATATTCTGATTCTTCTGGAGATGGTGGCATATTTTTGCTTTCTGTTTTATTAAGATTTTTTAAATTCATCCATTGTTCTGATAACTAAAATATTTTTTATATTTTATTAAAATTACTTAAGGGACTTATTGATGAAAAAAGAAGAAAAATAAATCTACCTGAGATGTTCCATACAAACCAGGGGCTGAAAGCAGTTCAGATTCACATCCTGCAGCTACAACTTCAATGTTTCTCTCTTCTTCTGAACATTCTTCTCTCGGAATATGTAATTCCCTCAACAAGAGCCCATCAGCGCATTTCGGACCGATAAGAGCTGATTCATGAAGCCATGCTTGTAGCCATAACATATTACAAGCGCATACTAATGGATTTTCTAAAATTAAAAGTCACATGTCAATAATAATCAATAATCAAATTAATAATTAAATCAAATATTGTTACATTTTATAATTAACAATGATATGTTTTTTAATCAGCGCTTTATTGTTAATTTAGTAATAATAATAATAATTTTCAAGGAATAATTTTTCAGACAGACACATTAAGTTCTCTTTGGTTCTGCATTGTGAAGAATCCTTTATCTTATGGCTTCAACTCTAAAAAATAATATATGAAGAATAATAGAAGTAGAACGCGAGGGATAGAAGAAGAGAAAATAGAAGGGGGATTAAAGATTCGTCATTAACGACAAACACATCATTTAACGACTGCTCAAGGAATTCAACATGGAAGAAAGCGAGATGATAGCAACATCGATGTAAGATATTTGAATATGCCAAAATGAAAGTTTGAAAAAGAATATTTCGAGATCCAAATGGTATGAAGGACCATGGATTAATGTACTTGTAAGGCGATAGTGGACTTGAAGGACGTCGTTTTAAAAGTGGCGATTTTGACACCGAAAACAAATAATATTCTGGATAGGCAAAAAATTTTAATACAAGTATTTGAAGGTATAACTCAATATGATCCGTATAAAATGCAAGAATAATATGCAAAATTGTTGAGAGTAACACAAGAAACCATTTCCAAAAATCTGAAGAACATAGAAGTGATGCAAAAGCTTGGATATTTCGTTCGGTAAGAATTGAAGCCAAGATATATTGAAAGGTATTTGGTCATGGGTTAAATATTGCTTTAACAAACCAACATCAAAAGTGAATCCATTATGATAATCCAATGCAAAAAAATATTGGGGACCACCTAGTCAAACATCAACAGTAAAGCCATATATCCATGATTCCACGCTAATGCTCTGACTTTGGTGGGATCAGTTTGGTGTGGTATAATATGAATTGCTAAAACCTAATGAAACCTTTGGTGGTAGTCCTATCGATTGCAATTGATGGGTTTGAGCCGAGCGCTGCACGAAAAACGGCCTACATGTCGTGTGCTGTTGTTTGTGCCGTCCCCTTTATATTTTATGTGAGGAATTGCCCAACATGGATATGTGCAACAGCAGATTGAATCTAACCCATAACCATAACGGCATAACGTAGTTTTAATGCAAACGACAATCGGATCTGTCATAATCCACTAGTCATAAACATTAATTTATCAACGAACAAATTTCCTGAAAAAGAAATGAACCCACAAAGCATACGCATTTTATTTGAACAAATTAAGGAGGGAAAATTTAAAAACTATCAATTCGTATATACAGACGTAGCAAAAAGAGAAGAACATGTGGAAGCTGCTTAAATGAACCTGGAACGGGAGAAGAGCTTCTACTCACCTTTGGAGACTGGCATTCTGATAGCTGAATTGGTTGCCATATACAAATCCCTTGATTTTGTTCAGAATGATAAACACAACAATTATGTAATCATTAAATTAAAAGTTTCATGTCAAATCATCCCAAACACCCACTGATCGAAGTCATTATCAACAAAATTAAGACTCAAAGTTCATAACCTTTATGTGGTTGCCGTCCTATGCGGGAATCGGAGGAAATGAACTAGCGGATTACCTTGCAGGTAGCAAACAAAACTCAATAACAGTGAACATACCCTTCTGGTATAAAGATCTTGAGGCGCACACAGCAGAACTCAAATATTATCAACGTCAAAAAATAATGGATATGTTAAGAAGTAAATTATCTATACTCTTCTGACTGAAGACAGGACACTCTAATCTGACATATAGTTTCCTATTAAAAAACGAACCTCCTCCAATATACATTGTAGGCATGCATCAGCAATCACATACTGATCATATACTGACATCATTCAGGAAATACTCAAAATTAAAACAATAATATGGTATTGGGATATGGATTGGGTATATGGATATATGAATATGGAGTATAGATTGGATGTCCTTGATATAGGCAAACTGGATAACTTCATCACCTTCCTCAGCAACAACTTCCAACAATTTTTTAAACTTTATTACAACAAATTTACATAAAAGCAAAGGTTATTTACCAATACCAGTGGTGAAATTTTATTATCTGCCATCTGCCATTTACTAATTTGGTATTGAAGAGCGTTTTTAACATTTCGTTCCTAGAACGTCAACAAACTGCCCGTGGGCAATAATATTATTATTTGATTTTAGTTATATAATATAACTATCCTGAAATGTAGTATATCACTTCAGTAAGTGAACTACTGTACAACTTATAATCTAAATCTTATTCTAGATATTATTCTAACTTATTTTAAAGTCTATCCTAACTTAGTCTAAAAACTATTCTAGCTTATTCTAGAGATTATTAAATCTCACTCTATGTGTCTATTAATCAGTTCGTATGGCAGTTTGCGTTTGAGTCTACGCACTTCACCATCATCGCGCACATTTAACTGTTTGGCGAGTGCATTGGGATGCACTAATAGTCGTTCAGAGTACTTCGTACTAACAGAATCACACTGGTTATGGGTTCTATGGGGATATCACGCTTAAGCAGTTTGTTGGATACATAATATGGGGCAACGACGATCGCTCGCAACACTTTATTCTGGAACCTCTGGAGGATATCTATGTTAGATTTGCTAGCAGTACCCCACAGTTCAGTACCATTGGTCCAAATGGGCTTAAGTATTGACTTATACAGCAAAATATGTTTTTTCCATGTCATACGTCGACCGAAATGCCTTCCCAGATGTTTAACGTTGCCTGCTTGCGGTTCATGATTATTCAATTTTACTGAGGGACATGTTCTTCTACAAAGGGCGGATGTCACATGGGTAGATTTTGTCTCATTTGCTTTGATACGCTACGTTTTCAACCACAATTCGACTTGGTTAAGATGAAGTTGGAGGTTTCTTGTGGCTGATATTGGATCCTCGTGTGATGATAAAACGGCTGTATCGTCAGCATATGTCGCAACAGTAGTGTTTCTTGAGGTCGGTAGGTTAGCTGTATACATAAGATAAGAACACTGCCTTGCCGAACACCCAAATATATTGGGTGTAGATCAGTGTATTTGTCATCATGTTTGACAATAAAATGTCTGTGAGGTACGATTTCAGCAATTGAAAGTGTGTATGTGACAAAAGCTTTTTCAATTTAACCTGCTGTCCAGTGTGCCACACCTTGTCGAAGGCTTGAGAAATATCGAGAAATGTAGCGGAGCAATATTTTTTATCGTTCAAGTTTTTGTTAATTAGGTTGTCTAATATTTGTATTTTATAACTAGTATTTGTTCTGTTGTTCCGTGTTTATTACGGAAGCCAAATTGATGGTCTGGAATAATATTTCTCTCCTCTGCTATTATTTTAAGTCCCTTAATGTATAATTTTTCGAATAGTTTAGAGATTACAGGTATCAGGCTTATAGGACGAAAAGAGGAGATGTCTTTTGATTTTTTCCCAGGTTTAAGAATCATAATGATTTGAGCCACTTTCCAAGTGCTAGGAAAGTAATTAAGTCTTAGCAGGGCATTAAATATGAATGTTTTTAATTTGATGCACTTTCCTGACAGTTCTTTTAAGATTGTTCCAGTTATTAGGTCAAAACCAGGAGCTTTTTAGAATTGATTTCTTTATGTATTATTTCTTTTACTTGTTTAACAGTAAATTTCTCATGTGGAAGATCCATTTGAAACGGAGTGCTAAGAAAATCAACTATGTTATTTTCTTCTGTTGCGGATATTTCAGACGGGTACGGATTAAATAGTGTCTTTTAATATTTATAGAAAACTTCCGCTTTATGTTTATCATTCCTAGCCTAGGTATTGTTGTCAATTTTAATAGGTGGATTATGTTGTTGAGGTTTTTTAATTTTTTGGTACTTTCCAGAGAGAATATTCCATTGCATCTGTTGGCGTTGTTTTCTAAATAGTTTTGAATTCCCTGATTTTGTTCCTTATTTATTAGTTCTTTCAGCTCTTTTGTGGCCTTGTTGAATTTTCTCTTGTTTTCTTCTGTTCTGATTTGTTGCCAGGTTTTTCGCAGTTTTCTCTTTTCGGCAATTTTTTAATTGTAGATGAAATATAATTAAACCTTTGATATGTCGTGCTATTAGGTGTTTCGTACCATGCGTATAGATTTTGTTATATATTTTGCTGCTATTTATGTATTTCTTTCTGTTTTGAGAGGTAAATTTAGAGATATTAAACTGACAAATTTCTCTTTAAATTATGGCCAGTTGGTTTTGATTTTATGCAAGGAAGGTGGTTTTGCTTTGTTGAGAATATTTCAGTTCACTGTTATAATAACTAGTAAGTGATCAGACGATAGATCGAAACATGATTCAGCTTTGCACGTTTTGGTGCCAATATTTTTTGTAACACAAAAGTCTATGGTACCGGAAATTTTATTTCTATCTGACGGCCAATATGTTGGCTCACCAGTAGAGATATGCGTAAGTTATGTGTCTTTATCGTTTTGACCAATTCTTCGCCTTTTTCTGTACTCCACATTACATTCTCATTACATTATTTTGCATTCTCCTCCGACAATGAATCTATTACCCAGCGTGTTAAAGAAACCGTGGTATTGTTCTGCCTTGTTGTGTGTTTAGGCGGACAATAGATAGCATTCATTTTTAATGGCCCGTGCACTTCTTCAATGGTTACACTGGTGGCTTGTAAATATTCCTCGCTAAATTTCTCTCTTTCACAGTGTTTTATGTTTTCACGAATAATTATAGATGTTCCTCTATGTGCTTTATCATCTGGATATTTTGTATGATACAGCTTGTATTTCAAAATCCGTAAATAATTTCTATTAGTGAAATGTGTTTCGGATACCATCATGATATCAATATTTTATTCATATAAGAACATTTTAAGCTCCCTGATATATTACTGTCCATTAGCATTCCATACGGCTATTTTGTATTTGCTGTAATGGCTATCAGTCATTAGGCTAGCTTGGTAACGACGACGGTGAGTAAATTCATCATTGTACTCATATGCTCCATAAGTTTACCCATCATTTCCTCTAATTTACTAATAGTACTTAGAGGGTCAGTGGTGATTGGCGTTGTCTGTGTGTTAGGTTGGGTCTGATTGTTGGTTACTGCGTGTGCGTATGATATATGAGGGTGTTGTATTGGTGCTTCAGGCGAGTTAAATGGTATGGGCTATTTTGGTGGCTGTAAGTTTCTTTTTTCTCTCAGTGCTGGATAAAATTTTGTTGCAACGCTTTATGGACTAGGCATCCCCTATAATTTGCCTTTATGTGTATGGTGGCTCACATTTAATGACATTGTGATCCAAATACTTAATCTCGTAAACATGTTTATTATTTTCTTTTGGCTTCAAATTAATATAAAACATTAGCATTGGCCCTTTGTTGCATGGTGTTTAATATTAAGTATATTTACAACTTCGTGGCCTTGTTCAGCTAGGGCTGCTTTAATTGTATTTGAATCGGTGGCGTGATGATGTCCTTTTATGTCAAATTTAAAAGTTTTGGTCGAAAAGTATGGTACTGCGTGCTTCTATTGTCCAATTCTCTTATTAAAACTTTGAATGTTCAGAGTCAAACACTTGGAATCTTCATTGTTTCAAATCCGATTGTTTTTATTATGTAATTATTACATATTGTTTTGAGCAAGTCATGCAGATGTTTAACAACACCTACCTTATATATTGTTATTGGGGGTGGCCTGGAAATTGCTTTTGGTTGGCTTTTTTAGTTGTTCTGATTTTCTTCTGTCAGGGCACTGAAACTATTGTATGTTTGGATAGGTTTTTGAAGCCAATTGTCCCTAATTTTCGTCTGTTTTCGGATGACTTATCCTTCGGGACTTCTCAAGCGTTTTTTGTTTGTAACAATGTTTCATTTGTGCATTTGAGGGGTTTCAGTTATTGGCAGTTGATCGTTATTTTGAATAGTGATTTATTCAATTGATAAATCGACAGAAAGATGTTGTGGATTAGTCATTATGTATTGAAATTAACCGTACATATCACTTAATAGTTATTAAATGTTTAATTTAATTTTTTTACGCGCGTCATATTTTGCTTGCTCGATTAACCGTTCCGAAAATAAGAAAGAAAATTCCTAGAAGATAGAAAATAAATTTTAAATTTCACATTCAATAGTACACGTTTTAAATCACGTTCTCATCCTACAATGGTTGAGACTAGGACTAGGTTCACTTTTTATGAGCGACACTTTTATAACACCAACAGTAATACGGGTGTTTTTACAACAGAACGTTCTGAAAGATACGTCTGCACTCCGTATGGTTTGAATAGAATTAATAATTCTAATCAAGATCAATTTAATTGTTGTAAAAAGCTTGCTAAAACCTTAACTAATAAAAATTGAAACGAAAAAGATATAGACAGGGCAGAACATTTACATGAATTAAAATTTCTACAAAATTTCGTTAAAAATTTGACGTCGTCTGACACTCAATTATATTATGATAAATAATATAACTCTTTTCATCTATACTAATTAATCTAAATTTAACTATACCAGTTTATACAACTACAGCTAAGAGATCATTGTTTAAATTAAAATTAAGGATTACTTATAATCTAGAATGAGTCAGAAGCGAATAGAAAATGTTGCTATCATTTCTATGGTCTGACTTTTTAAAGGAGCTAAATATTAGAAATCTTATTAACGAATTTGCCAAAAGCAAAGCTAGAAAAATATAATTTCCATAAA
Source organism: Rhynchophorus ferrugineus (assembly GCF_030347505.1). NCBI lineage: Eukaryota > Metazoa > Arthropoda > Insecta > Coleoptera > Curculionidae > Rhynchophorus > Rhynchophorus ferrugineus. Next base: position 20,510,428 of record NW_027472588.1, on the reverse strand, counting down.
ATATTTCCGTCTTTTTCATCAAATGTAACTATTTGGAAAAAGTGGGCAGTATTTTAATTATCTTCTGTTTTTAATAATTTGGAATACATGTTTTAATACTTTAAAACTGTTCTTTTGTTACTTTGTGCAAGCACAAAAACATAACGGACGTTAAAATTTAACGTAATCATATTTTTGGTTCAATAAAGTAGTCAGCATGACGGCGCAGAAAATGTTTAGAGGGTCACTACTGGTGGTAATAAAAAGAGATGTTACTATCAAAAGCAGATTGTAAATGGATTTTATCTTGAGGGAGATAAAATACTCTTTAGCTTAGATTTAAAGGAAAGTTGTAGTCGCCGCGAATGATTATAGAATAAAAAGGTTCATAATATTAAATATTATAAGTTGCTGTAATTTTATTGAAAATGTTTTTTAGTGTATTGTTGCTGTGTTGAATATTAGTGTGGGTACTGTGAATAACATCGCTTACAAAATGAAGAACAATACCTTAGATTCAACTAAGAAAAGCCCTCTACATACGAAGTGGGTGACAAATCTTGACCATCTTGATATTGGCTCTATTCGAGATCAAATATACGAAATGAATAAGAACAGTGAGTACACAAACTATTTTATCGTAAATAATAATTAATTTAATAAAATTATTTGAGAAAAAATTAGTCTACTGAAAGTATACATAAGAGTTAGGGACATGCAGGTTTTTGATGGATATAAGACATTCCCTTCATACACTCTTACAGGGAGTAGGATTTAAATGGTGTAAAGATAACCCTTGAAGAGGTCTAATGGAACTTCCAGCATTGCCTTAAAAAGAATAAAAATTTTAAAGGCGCACAGTAAAATAAATGAGGATAAATTATTAGAATTTGTGTATCTTGATGAAACTTGGATATTTCAAAATAGTTCATTGGGGCATTCTTGGTAAGACAGTAAAAAGTGTAAATACAACAAAAATTGATGGAAAAAGGTAAAAGTTAAAATAGTATTTGATTAGGTTTTGTTGATCATAATATTTGTTAATAATTAATTGCAGATATATTGTTATTCATGCAGGGAATAAGAATGGTTTTATTCCTGGTGCAGAAGTAGTATTTTCCTCCAAATCCAAGGGCGATTACCATGTAGAAATTAACCATAACATGTTTTTGTTAAGGTTTGAAAATCAATTGTTAAACACATCGAGGAACCATCAGTTATTATTTTGGACAATGCACCATATCATAGGACACTGGTGGAAAAAATTCCAATAATAGCATCAACAAAGGCTATAATGAAGGAATAGCTTTCAAAAAATGAATTATGTTTTAAAGAGATTATGCTAAAAACTGAACTGTTACAAATTATTACTAGGTAAATATAAATGAAATGTTTGCAATTGCGTTTTTTGCAATTTAATTTTTTTTTATAAATATGCTTGAAAAAGATATATTGTAGATCAGATGGCTGAACTATATAGGTTACATAGTATTATGACTTCCTCCCTATCACTGTATATTCAATCCTATCGAGTTGATATGATGGGTACCAGATTTATTATAATAGACATGCTGGTCGAGAAGGATATTCCATCATGAACTGTTTGGATATGTGTAAGGAAGAATAGTGGATCATAACACCTTCGATTTGGATGGACTCAATAAGACATATGGAGGAAGTAATTGATAAATGGTGGATCACGAACATATGTTAGACAGATTGGAAATTAACAGTTTAGTGATTGACTTGGGCAGTAACTCGGAAAGTGAAAATGACTAAAGGAAACTTTTAGGGTATGTGACAATGCTGTGCAATGATGAACTTCCTGAGACAGAGTGATGAGAGTGGAAACAACTAAAGGTATGCACATAATTAATAAAATATAACTGTATAAAATGGTATTGTAGGGCGTGAAGGATTTGTGTGCACAGATATAATTGTAATTGTTCAGAAATAAACATGAGCATTAGGTTACAATATATCAGGAGTAGTTGAATAGTAGTTTTGTAGATATGGTAAATGCATTAGGCAGAATTCAGTGATTAATTTTATCAAGAATGGTATACAGTGGTAGTAGCAGAAGAAATAAAAAATACACTGTTATCAAGATGACTTGACAACGTAAAGAGGTAAATATGCTCTCTAATGGAAGTAAAATACATTACTTTGATATATAATTGTTAATTAGGTGGATTAAGTCTCCATGGGGATACCACTACATAAAAAAAACGCCTAGAACTCTACCTCATGGGTGGTGTAGAAAAGAGTTAAAGGTAAATATAATAAAACAACTTTAACCTACAAACTATTATACATGTGATCTTAATGGTAGTTTTAAGTCCTTCGATGATATATGCACTAATTGGACTATAATGTTAAAATAAATTATATTTGATAACAGTATTTTTGTTTAATTATTTTATTTAAATTAGAATTTTGTTGTACTTGAAAGCCAAACTGAACTAAAACTCAGAGCTGATGCGGCAGCATTGCGACGTTTTGACATCACCAATTTCGATGACGCATATACAAATAAACTTTGAACAGACTATACTTATTATTTTACCATAGTTAAAAAGAGACATAATGCCTTCTTATGCGCCAGAACATGTAATCGAATCAGTCTATAAAATTCGATTTGTTTTGCTACTGGCCGACCCTTTTGTCAAATGTCTACAAAATTCTTCAAAACATTAGTCATAATAATTATAGGTTACAAGCCAGCAAATATTGTAAACCAAAATTATAAATTGCAACATTGCGTCTTGCCGACGTCATAAATTTTAATGACGTGCATTGGCTGTTTTATTGGATAGACTATACTAACTCTGTTCATTACAGTATATTCACAAGTTGGTATTTTAGCTGTTTTAAAAACCACCTTTTGAAATTTCCAATTTCTGGATACTGGAATCTATTCAAATATTAATATATCATATGCATTCAAGCATATATCATGATATATCAAGTGTCATATGTTATATGGGTATGAAATATCTATAATAATAAATTAATATAATGTTACTTACCATTTATATCCAATATAGCAATATTGCTACGTATTCTTTCAATGGCGCGTTCAGGAAATGACATGAGTTGATTATTTTTCAAACTCAAAACCCTCAACCGAAGCATGTTATTAAACGGCGATCCATGCACTCCACATATTTTGTTATCATCTAATCGCAGTTCCACCTAAAACCAGGTGTTAGTTGATTAAATCTTGTTATCACGTTATGTATTTTCCTGCTGATTACTTACCATCCACTCCATTTGTTCAAGAGTTGAGCTTACTACGGCCTTAATTTGATTTCGACTCAAGTCGAGCATTTCCAAAGATTTGACACCTTTTAGGCCAGCGTCCTCCATAGATGATATTTCGTTGTCGCTTAGGTTTAACATTAACAGATGTTGGACTGCCGTAAATGCATTCGGCGCTATCGATCTGATCTGATTCTGTTGCAGTTCTACTATTTGAAGTGACGGAAGATCAACGAATACCATTTTCGGGATTTCCTTAAAATATACACCATAAAACTAAAGTAGCAGTGGCAAGAAATTATCGGTTAAAATTAATTATTTTACTTTAAAAGAATTACACAAGTATACACGGTTTGGGATCAGAACAACTAAAACCTGTTTTTTAAAATTACTTAAAGTTCTCTGAATATTAAAAAAATTCATTATTTTATTATTTTTGACCATTAACTGCCATTTATTGAATTAAAGAGTATAAATCAGAAATGAATAAAGGTTGAACTGAGTCTTTTATACTGCTTGGGATCTGTTTTATGTATTAGAATCCAACAGTAACCGCTCATCATGCCTTCGTCCCAAAATCCTTTATATCGTCTTTACATTTTTGCTATATCTTGGAGTAGTGGCTTTCCTTGCCCGTTGCTCATGTCGCCCAAGTGTTGTTGAAAAAAAATCAAAATGTGAATTCAGAAAATGTATTTTGAGAGATATTCTACCTCTAACCTTGTAGTAATTTTGCAACAAATTGTCGATTTCATGCTTCATCAGATAAGGCTGATTTGTGTTTACCGATAAAATTGTGAACAACACATTGAAATGATGCCCATGCTGCCGCTACATCAGACTTTGTGTCATCTAATAGTTTTCAAATATCAGGTCTGGCAAATATTATGTCTTTGATTTTTACGTATGGCAGCTATAAAAACAACTTGGTTAAGTACTTGAAAGCTGGTCCTTCCCGATTAAGCGCTTCTTCTTAAAGTTCTTAATAAGGCGAAACTTAATGTGATGAGGTGACAATAAGTTCGCAATCGCTGTTATTAGACCAATAACCTATAATGAACATGAAAATTACTTTAATATTTCGAAATTAAGTACAATTTTTTTTTAATTTTCGATCACCACAGATTTTCCATTAATGCTCATTGTATTCGAGGTTGGCCAAAAGTGTACACATTGTGTCATAACATAACATACCGAGTTTGTACTGTATGAGCAATTGGAAAGGATAATTTTTTATTTGCAATGTGGAATATAGCTGCCTTCAAACTGCACTTAGAGCCATCTATGAACAAACTATGTGCTGTATTCACATCAAATAAATCCTTTGAAATTAAATGTTTTTCTTCCACAGGAAATCGCTTTCACTACTCGCCGGTGATGAAAACTAAGTTTCTAACGCATTTTTTGCAGTTGTATACTTTGTATAGACTTTGCAACGTTGTCTCTGCATTTTCACACGTTCCAAAGCACAATCACAGTACATAAACAAGTTCCAAATCATGTTTAATGCAACGTCGTCAGCTGATATAACAGCGCAGAACTAATAGAAGGAATCTTGACACACGAATTGAAGATCTGAGGTTAGGACATTAATTGGAAGATAACAAGAATGGAGACAGAATATACGACAAATAATGATACATATGCAAAATATGATATAACTATGAGTTAAGCGTAATTTTGAAACGTATTTTAACTGCAATCGAGTAAACATTTACCAACAATAAAATTCCCACAAGAGGAGCATGCAAAACATATGGGACTATATATCTTGGCCAGAGATTGAAGTTCTTTCATTAAAAAATGTAATAACAATTAATTCAAAAGATGAGCATTATTGTTATGAAATAGATTGCCACGGAGCAGAACAGAGAAGGAAAACAAAATGTCGGTCGCCGAGAAAAATATCGATATTCTCTAAATATTGGAAAAAGTAGTAATAAACCTTTAAAATTAGGTACTAAAGGTTTAAGAAATATCTTTAATTTTTTTGAAAAATATCGTTTACAAAATATATCGATATATCGCCAAAAATCTCGCTCTTTTTTTCTATATCCCTACTATAAGATGATCACAATATGTTATCGTCCATTAATATGATGTGTTCTTTATTGTATATTTTAAACTCTCCTTTTTACCGACGAAGGTTTATCTGGACTGAATCTACCCTTTAACGTGGGCTCCGAACCACGATTCTCGGCATTAAGCTTACCGACTGACGAATGAGCAATTTTGGAGATCCTTCCAGAAGACATCCGCTCTTACCCGGTCTGGTTACTGGCGTGACTGGGATCATTTTTCTTATTGGATTTTGCAACTCTTGCCTACAGCCAATCGCATATGTTAATCAATCACAAATATAAATTACGACAATGCCCCAGCAGGAATCGTACCCTCGACTATCGCAACAGCAGGAGGACCGTCCTGTCGCTTTTACCACTATGTCAACCAAGCCGGCGTGATATATTCTTATAATAGATAAATGTTTAAAAGAAAAAACATCGTGGAATGTTCGATCGGACCTGAAAAATCGTTGCAAATGTAAACCGTTCTCGAACCTACATAAAACACACAGAGAATTTCACCAAACTCGGTCCAACCGTGTAGAGATAGTTCAGTGACATACACACCGGGCAGAAGAATTTTCCCTAAGCTCTTTAAAACTGTTTTTTTATATACAATATTTTTCCTGACAATAACGAACACAACAAAAAAGAATAATTCATTAATTTGGTGTGGAGTTATGCGCGTACATACATTTCGGCGATTGATTTTTATTTATATAGACGGTTAAATATCTGATACTACTTACTTTGATTTTGTTTCTTCCCAATTTAATTTGTTTCAAAACCGGCAAGTTCTTCACGGAATTACTCTCGATGACCTCTAGTTCGTTCTCCTCGAGATCGAAACTTATTAAGTGCTGTAAACGATGGAAAGTGTTCTCTTTTAGAGCCGGTATAGAGTTATGAGCTAACTTAAGTATTCTCAGTGATGGTAAACTGCTCAGTATCTCTGCATCTACAGAATTCAATCGATTGTGGTCGATATTTAACAGTCGCATGTTTTTTAAACCTACGAAGGCTCCGGACAGTTTGACCAAATTATTGTGAGATACATCGAGAATTTGCAACTCGATATTCTTATCCAGCGTACCAGGAACTATTTCGTTTATGAAATTTTGACTTAAATTCAGCTTTTTTAAATGTACCGTGTATTGAAATATTTCAGGTGTGAGTATTTCGAGCCTGTTATTTCCAAGATTTAGATCTCGTAAATCGTTCGTATCTTTAAAAACGTTATTGCCTATGTTGATGATGCCATTACCAGTCAAATCTAACAATTCCAGTTTGGACAAACCTCTAAAAGCACCGTCATTGAATTTCTTCAAGACGTTCTCGCCCAAATAAAGTTTCCTAAGCTGTGGTAATCTAGAAAATGTCCCTTTTACCACAAATTCTATCCTGTTTTTCGTCAAATCAAGTATTTTTAAGGCCGGTAAGTCTACATTCAACGGCAACAAAACGATTTTATTATTTCGAAGATGCAGATACTCAACTCCGTGTGGTAAACCAGGAACAAATTCAGTGAGAGCATTTCTGGAAATGTCTAGTTCGTAAAGATTAATTAGGTGCTTGAATGTTGAAGGATGAACGTTGGCTAGAGCATTGTCTGACAGGTTGACAAATTCCAATGAGGGATTAGCTCCAAATGATGCTGGGTCGATAAAGGTTAGTTCGTTTCGGCTCAAATCCAATTTTCGAAGGGAGGGCAGATCGGACAAAAAGTTATGTTCTAAACGCCTGAAACCAAACACGTGTTCGTTAGAAACATTTTGATGAGATCGAGATTATTTGAGATGAGCTGATCTGTTGACAGTTTGTCTCGTTATTCTGTTAGTATGAGAGATGGTCTTAAATAACATATTAATAGTTAAATCATGGCTGAGCCAGACATTAGATAACATGTAATATAGATATAAATATGACTGTCGCAATATAGTAATGTCACTTGCAAATATTCTATTTTTACTTTTAATTATATCATAGTTACGGCTAATTTTATTGCTGATAAAAAAATCATAGAAAGGTCCTAATGTCCTAAAAGGTACATCAGAAAGGTACAATTGAGACCTAATAGAGATCTTTAGATGAGAGTTCTGACATAAACTATTATAAGAATGAGGGACAATAATCCAATAAGCAATCATTTGAAAAAACTAACCAAAAAATGTGTTCATACAATATAATAATAAAGTTTGTGCTCATCAAGATATGTAGAAAGAATGTTTTCTTTAGCAGGTTTTATTCATTCCCTTATAAGAGGCTGTTTGTTTGATGATACATTTGAAAATCTAGTATTTATGAAAGGCAATTCTTCATTTGCTGATTAATATGCTGTACTGGATTAGTTATGTTCTATTTGTATAATCTAACTGCATTTTATATATTATATAAATAAAAATAGTTAAAATACTGCAATTTGTATTTTATATATTCAATGACTTAAAAAATATTTTGTGTTTCGTATTTCAAATACATTCCAGATAGTATTTTGTAATTTGTATTTTAATTAGCAAAGCATGTAATTTACCTAGCTGATTAATTATTATTGATTGATTATTTATTCAATGCACATTTAGCATCACACTTATCAAAATATTAATATAGTGTCATTAACCCTGTGTAATGTAATGTGTGAGATACAATTTTGTATTAATAAAAATTATGTTATAATATGTACCCTTCATTAAATTTATAGTAAGTAATAAAACAGTAAAAATTTAAGTTACCTGAAAATATTACCGGACAAGTCTAACCCTTTTAGCTGAGGTAAATTCCACAAGGGCGCCACTAAAGTGTTCGACAGAGAATTATTTTTCAACCTCAATTCACGTAACGCCGGCATAGCCACAAAAGCTTCTCTATCAATGAGATGGATATTATTGTAATCCAAATTAAGGTGTTCTAAAGTCTGATGGCCTCTCAATGATCCGAAGGGGATGGCTTCTAGATTATTATAGCTCATGTCTAAAAATACTAATCTGAAAACGTAAACAGTATATTATTAACAATTTAATAGCTGGACAATTAATTTTTGGGAATTTTTTTGGTAATGTTGAATAATTTTATTTCAAAGTATCATTCATATGTTGAACCAACGATTTAACAAAATATGGATTCCTTAGAGAATTTCCTTATTAATTACGTCTTACATTAGCTATGCTTAGTACAATCTTAATTTACAAATTAATTTATTATTTCTGTTCTGTTCTATATGGATTAATACACAAGCAAGGCGAATACGGGATTAACACATCAGTATGTATTTTCTAAACCTTAGTGAAAATAACTAATATTCGTTAAGCAACCCAATTTTCGAACAATTTCTCGACTTCTTTATAAAACTAATAGTGCTATGTAAATAGATTACTGACCGATAACTTTCTGCGCTTGGGATTGCTGTAGTGGATTTCATTTGTCATCACCAAAGAAAACTTTTTTTCGTGAGGATTTAAAATGCCATTTTGATCAACTATTAATCTGTCTAAACATTCGGGCACTAAGAGTTTGAACTAGATTTTCAGCCTATCAATTCAACCAGCTATTTCAATTAATAGTCTTCTAACGTTGTATGTCATTCAGGAGGTCCTTTATGATTGACATCAAAATCACTAATTTCAAATCATAAAAATTAAAACCGATAATTGGAATATGACAAATGAGATACTTTAAAATCAAGCAACTTATGTAAAAAATTTAAAAGGTAATTTAAAATTTAGGTTAGGTTGTATAACTGTTGTTTACATTAATACATTGCATTTTTAATATATATCTCTCTAATTATTATCACTAATGTTTTAAAGAATTTTAATGAAATTTGGCAATATGGTCCTCTAGTGCCACCTTAAATAAAATTTAATAGGCTGAATTAGTTACATATTCCAATACATAAGACATCGTCCTATCTCTTTTTAATTAAGATAATATGAGAAGGAAAACTCCGATTTGCAAATGGCAATGTTTTAAATAATTTTGCAGACATTTGGCAATATGACACACTAGTAGCAACCCAACTCGAATTTTATAGGCTAATTCAGTTACATGTTCCGAAGCATCGCATAGCATTCTGCCCCTTTTTATCTAGGATAAAATAAGAAGAAAAAATCTGTCGCTTCGGACTTAACACTAAAATTACGCAATTACGCAAATTGCGTTTACAAATTACAATTGGCAATACATTTTATGTCATATATGACGTGCATTGGCTGTTTTATTTTTATGGGCTACACAATTTAACCAATCTGATATTCTATTGACGTATTGCCGAAGAATTTACATTGCCGTGATTTAAAGCTAATGAATAAACAAACAAAAAATGAAGTTATTAACATCAGGCCCCAAGCAATTATTTATAATCGGTTTATAACCTCTAATTCTTATCACTAACGTTTTGAAGGTATTTCTTTAGACAATAAGGTCGTCTATTATCAACACAAATTGAATTTTATAGATTGATTTGGTTACATGTTCCTGCACAGTATTCTGTCTCTTTTTAACAAGGAACTCTGAGATCAAAACGAATTTTACATTTTTACATAGTGCGTTTGACAGTATATTCGACGTAATATACGCGTGCATTGACTGTTTTTTTGGACGGGCTATACAACTTATTTAATATGATATGATTCAATTCGTATTGTCGTACTATAAAGCTCACCAATAAATATGGAAAATATCAAGTTATTAAAAGTGCAGCAATTGTAAATCCTAAGAATATTTGGACAGATCAAATATTTGAGATCATTAATATAATAAGTAAAACTAAATGTTTATTTTTCTCAGAATTATTTTAATTATAATTATTATTTCGAACTGTTCTATAGTCCGTTCAATTAAGCTGTGAACTCGCGCAATCTAAATGTATTACGTTCAAACATCACAATGTTGCCGCATAAACTTTGAGTTCTAGTATATTTTGGCTTTGACATATAACTAAATTCTAATCTAAATAAAATAAAGTCATAAAAATAATGTTATCAAGTATAATTTATTTTAACATTACAGTATGTCTTATCTAATGTGTATATTATCTCGTTTATGTATGATGTAACTAATTAGAGACGCAATCTGTTTCTGACTATGACTAACGATTTTGGAATTTTCAATCAGAGTAATGTATTCCCGGTTATAACCTGTAATTATTATCACTATTGTTTTGAAGAACTTCACAGACGTTTGACAACCAGGCGAATTTTGCAGACTGATTCGGTTACATGTTCAGATAGCACTCATCTCTTTTTAACTAGAATATTATTATTCTGATTTTAAAACGAATTTAAAAACTGCGATATGCAATACATTCGACATTGTGATGACACAATAGACTCTGGATATGATGCTCTGAAGGTACAACTGTCGAAGAATAAATGGAATATATAGGATTAAAATGATTTCGGCAGGTTTGATGATTAATGCTTCAAAATTTATCTTTAGGTGAAGGATATAGTAATAAGATTATAGATGGTGGACTGAAGAGTAGATAAAGAGTGTTGAGGTCCAACAAGTTACTGTTTATCGCCGGAATTTTTTTTAAATATCTATGATAATATGCTGAAGATTTAATTTAACACTTTAATGTGATTTCTTATCTCACTCTTTATACCCACCAGATATTTCTACTGTCAGTCGCTATGTTAAGAAATCGAGAAATAGGTAGAAGATAAGATTAATTTATAAATTATCAGATATTTTCAAAGAAAAATTCTATCTCGAGAAAAGTAACCATAAATAGCTGCTTTTAATTACAAAATCCTTAAAAATTAAATATACCATAACAATATATATATTTTAAAATATTTTACAACTTACCGAGGAAGAGCATCTAACAAAACTCTTAGGTCTGCGACATGACTGATTTTGTTGCCAATTAATAACAGTTCCTCCACACGGTTCCCTGAGTCGGGCATAAAACTGCCCGATTGGATCCTCCTCAGATTATTACCGTTCAAATTTAGATTACGTAATCTGGGCACTCTATGAAAAGCGCCTTGTTGTAATTCTTTGATTCGATTGTTAGATAAGTGCAAGGATTTCAACAGAGGAAGATTTACGAAAGCACCATCTTCTAGAACATCTAAAAAATAATTAAAATGATTGGGGTTACGAGCATTATGAAATGGTATTAATAGACTAGTGAAACTATTAACAGTGAAGTGAACAAGATGCCCCTATGATTGGCACGTTCTATAATTTACTTCAAGTTGTGTTTATTATTTTGTTAATTCTATGGTTATGTTTTTTAAAAGGTAATAACTACCCTAAAAGAAATACTAGAACTTATATTAGAAAAAAGAAGAGCAAGAGCAAGAAAGGCATTATTTCAGTAGTCAGAAAGATGAAAATAAATTGAATAATCTTAGATCCCAACTGAGATTTTAACCGAGAAAGAGTTAAGAAAGAAATAAAAATGGTATTAGTGCAAAGGTTCTTGGTTTTGACCTTATTACCAGAAAATATTCGAAAGAACTGTTAAATATATGACTTGTCTCGATACAAGAGCTAGTATAGAAAGGAGAAAGAAAAGGTAGCAGAGGGCGCTGTGACTTATATCGAGTGGGTATAAATTACCAGGGATCAAAGTAAAGTTTTTCTTTTGTTCCAAGGCCATAAGTGGTGTATTAATTCCGTCTCGTCCCGAATCATAAGTGATTCGTAAACGGTTATGGACCCAGAATTCTCGGTGTAAATGAGAAGTAGTAGGGTGACGACGGAGAGTGCATATATACACGAAAGAAAGTGGAAGTAACAAGATGGCTGTATGTAACAGGCGGAAATTAATTTCGGAGCACTAGAGCACTCAAAGATCAATGACCATCAGAAAGAACACCAGAAAACTAGAAACATGTGATCTTGAGTTATCAGTAAGAAGGAAGGAAACATTGTAATCAACGTAGTAAATAGTAATGAAGTAATCAACAGTTTAGAAAATCAACTACGTGTATAGTTTACAACGATCAGTGAAACACTAGCAAACGAATAACATGGGGTCCAACATAATTATCGGTAGGATAAAGAAACATTGTAATCAATGTAGCAATTAGTAATGGAGAAGAGTTTAGAAAATCAACCATGTAATTACAGGTAGAATGAAAAGCTATTGAACCCAATGAAGAAGAACCAGGAGCCCTTTCTACTGCAAGGCGACGAGAACAAGTGCAATCGAAGAGTTAATTCATTCGGATATTTATAGGCTAATAAACCCAATATCTGAAGATGGAGGAAGATATTTATAATAGGAAGGATAGAAAATACTAAATGATTTGTCCCATTTTACCAGAGTAAAAATCCTTAAGACAGAAAATGAAGCTGAAGAGAATTTCAAACAATACATTAATCAATTAGAAAGACAGCTTGGTATAAAGCTATTTAGTAGGAAAAAGGGGATTCATTTAGAATATAGCAATAGCTCATTCACCGCAAAGTAATGGAAAATGTGGAAAGATTAAATAGGACATTATTAAATAATTAAATTTATTTCTGTATATGAACTAAACAAGATACCAACATAACATAAACAACAACCATAAGCGCTTGAAGGTAGATATTATCGATAACGTTATCAACGACTATGGCGAAAGCCATGAACTGAGGCTTCATCAGCACATCAATCTTAAGGTTCCAACTCCTATTTATCATTCAACTCCATCATTATGCCTTAGCCAAAAGATTTTTTTTATTACTCTTAGTAGCTCCACAATCTGCCCAGACGGCAATAAGATTTGTTATGTTTATATTATATATACATGGCATGTAGAAAATCACTTCATTAAGTAATCTCTCTGTATAAAATACTATTTTAATTAATTAGTCTTATCCTAAAGTTTATATATGTCCAATAATCAGATCGGATGGTGTTAGACGTTTTAGTCTACACACTTCACTGTCACTTCATATATTTAGCTCATTGGCGAGTATATTAGGATGCACTGAACTTGACTCTTTCAAAGCATTTCACACAAACAGGTTGAATTATACTCATTATACTCAACAATGGTACGCAGCGCTTTATTTTGGAACTGTTGTATGATGGATATATGAGGTTTGTTAGCGGTTCCCTATAGTTGGATTCCATATGACCAAATAGGCTTGAGTATAGATTTATACAATAATATCTTGTTATCTAATGATAACTTGGATTTGCGCTCGATAAGCCAATACATTTGGTAGAGTTTAAGTCCAAGTTATTTCCGTTTGGCGAGTATGTGCTTCTTTCAAATTAGGCGTCGATCTAGGTGCATACCAAGATATTTAACATCCTCTGTTTGCGGAAGTTGACAATTATGCTGACTACATAAGATATAGTACTGGACCCAGTACACTACCTTGCGGAACTCCTGAAGATATTGCATGTAATTCGGTATGTTCATCGCCTTGTTTTAAAGCAAAATGACGATATGTGAGGTAATATTTTAGTAACTCATAATTCAGATGAGGAAGAATTTAACCTGCAATCCCGTTTGCCATATTTTATCAAAGGTCTGAGACATGTCTAGGACTGCAGCTGAACAATATTTTTTGGCGTTTAACTCAATATTTATTTTGTTAACAATCCTACAATACACTTCTGGAGTTCTGGAAAGACCTTTCTTTTTTCTATTATAAAATTCTCTTTATGTACAGTTTCTCAAAAACTTTTAAGATAATCGGTAATAAACTTACAGGCTGGTAGGAGGTGACATCTCCTAGTGTTTTCTCTGATTGGACAATCATTATTATTTAAGCTACTTTCCAGATGCTAGGAAAATAATTAATTCGTAATATAGCATTGAATATGAATGTTAATAATTTTACCCCCTTTTCTAATAGTTCCCGTAATATTTTTCCGGTTATTAGATCATATATCTCAGATATTTGAAATGGCGAATTTAGGAAGCTAGTAATTTTAGTTTCGTCATTTTTAGATAGCTCAGACGAGAAGGGTTTAAAGGCATTTTTTAAAATATTTTGAGAACATGTCGGCCTTTTCTTTATTGCTTCTAGCTCAATTATTTTCTTCTATTTTAATAGGAGGGTTATGCTGCTCGGTCCTTTTGAGTTTTCGAGCTGCCTTCCACAATGAATAATCTGTAATGTCAGTTGGTGTCAGATTTTCTAAGTATTCCTGAATTTGAATTTTGAATCAACTCTTTCAGCTTTTTTATGCTTTATTAAATTGTCTTTTATTTTCTACAGTTCTTAGCTGTGCCACTTTTTCAGATTTTTTTGCCGATTTCTACATGATGTGTAAATGTGTTTTATTTTGGAAATGTTTCACTGTAAGGAGTCGCGAAATATGCTGCTTCCTGTATATTTTATGTAATATTTATTGCTGCTGTTTCTATATCAATTTGGGTTTGTAATGGTAAGTATAAAGATATGGTTCTGTCTAATTTTTCTCTAAATAGCGGCCAGTTAGTTCTATTATTACACAGAGAAGGAGCTTTATCTTTGAAGATAATTTTTGAAGAAATTTTTACTAATATTGGTGAATGATCAGAAGACATGATTCTGCCAGATACTTTTTTGTGTCAACATTTTTTGTGATACAGAAGTCTATAGTATCGGGTTTTTTATTTCTGTTGATGATGTTATGCTTGATCCCCATATTATTATTGGTCCATGAGCTTCTTCTAAACTTATACTGGTTACTTGCAGATAATCTTTTTTGAATTTTTCTCATTCAAAATGTTTTATATCCTCGCGAATGATTATGGCTGTACCTCCATGTGCTTTTTCATCTGGGTGTTTTGTGTGATACAGCTTATTTTTAGGAATTTTCGTATAGTTTTTATCTATGAAATGCGTCTCGGAGACCATCAGAATATCAATATTATGTTCAATTAGGAACATTTTTAGTTCCCTAGCATGTTGTTGGATGCCATTGGCATTCCAAACGGCGATTTTATACCTTATTTTTTCAGCCATTAGGCAAGTTTGGTGACGACAGTGGTGAGTAAACTAAGCATCATACTCATTTGTTCTATTAGTTTAGTCATCATGCTTTCCAATTTAATGATTTTGCTGCTAGTTTCAGTAACTTGTACTGCGGTTTCTGTATTTTGAGTTGGGCCATTATCAACCATTTGTGCATATGTTATATCTGGTTGTCTTGGTCTGCTGGGTGGACTGGTAGGTGTGAATGGTTTTGGTTGCCTTTTTTTCCCTTAATGTGGGATATAGTGTTTGTTGAAGTTGCTTGTAAACGACTCAACCCTTATAGTTCGCTGAATAGTTGCCATTGCAGTTTGCACTTGCTTTGCGCATTTGACTTTATCGTCACGAACTTTGCGAGTACAATCTATCCTTAGATGCTCTCCTGCACATTTTACACATTTGTATGGTTTACGACAGTAAGTTTTTGTTTGCCCATATGCTTCACATCTTGTACATTGTGGTGTTATCCTTTTTGCATGTGGTGGTTCACATTTAACAATGTTGTTTTCCAGTGTATTTATGTCATACACCGTATTATTCTTCTTTTTTTTGGTTTTTATGTCGATATAGAACATTGGCAGGAGTTTCTATGTCGTGCGATTTTTAATATAGTATAAATTTACCACCTCTCTTTCACTAATGTTTTATAGTGTTCTGCTTCAAATACTATATTGAAGGTTTCAGATTTCACAGTCTTTACTGTGTAATTATTGGTGATAGTTTTCAGTAGGTCGTGGATGTGCTTTATAACTCCTACCTGATAAACCATTATTGGTGGTGGCTAAGAGACGACTTTTTCCGGGCTTGGTTGTATACTGGTTTCGATTTCGAGGCTGCGAAAACTGTTCTTTGTTTCTATTGGTTTTTGTAACCAATAGTCACTAATCCTGGTTTGTTTTCAGGCGATCTGTTCATCTGAGCTCCTCAATCGTTTTTTTTTGTTTATTACGGTAGTCCATTCAGTTTGTGGAATATGTGTTATGGGCGACTGTTCACTTGTACCACAGTGTAGGTGATTGGGTATATACAGTATGGGTCGTCATCTTGAATTTGTCTGTTTATAGTATATTTGGTTATTTCCAAAAGAAAAATATTTATTTCGTGCACTTCATTTTTTACTAATATATACTTTTTACGCTGGTTTTTAATCAAAATAAAGTTTAAGAAAAAAATAAAAATAGATTGCTTTTTAGGACTGTCAATAGAAGGTAGACAAGTAATTAAGTAAAAAGATGCTGCGGTCTTTGTGTCGGGTCACAAAAACTTGTATTCACTACACTTTAGGTCCACTGCAAAACGGGTATCTGTTAGAATGATACTTTTATAGAGCTTGGAGCCCGTTGAAAACACATCTTCACTGTATGAAGGTTAGAATTGAACTTAGAAGATTAATGAGAGCAAAACTAATCGATCTAGTTCAGTCAAGTTATTAGTAATACTCAGTTAAAAACAGTAACATAGATGTTAAAACCAAAGTTTTTATTGTAGAATTAGTATTAATTTACTAGATTGATATAATAATAAAAATAGAGTTATTCAGTGAGAATGAAATATATATTAGTAAATTTAAGCAGCATAATAAAAATCTATTGATAAACTTGTATTTTATTTTGAATTAAATTTTTCAACTATTCCAATTCCAAAAATCAATTCCAATAATTCTCCTAAAATATTGAGAATCCTAATTGCGTTATAAGTTAGTAGTTGTTTATCAAAGAGAAACAATATCCTTAGCTAAATTTACTACTTAGCGAAGTACGAACATTGAAACAATAATTCAAGATAATATTTCTTCAAAGATAACCAAACTAATTTTAAAAGTTATTCATTTTATTTAAGTGCGACTGCATTCAACTAGCCAATCAAATGTTATATCTTGTTTAACTCCTTGTGGTGTTAACATGTTTTAGTTTCATACCTATGTTATTCTCATCCAAACGCAAAATTTGCAATTGTGATAACTCTCTGCAAGCTTGTCCTACCATACCAGCTTCGGATATTCTATTACCGATCAAGACCAATTCATCCAAAATAGGAAGACGAGTTATTGCCATTGGGTGTATGAAGGACAAACCGCTATATGATATATTTATTAATTTCAAGCTTGGTAAGTCACGGATTAAGTTTGGCTCGAGTCGACTGAGTCTTGGACACGGGCCAATATGTAGCTTCTCCAGGGAAGGGTTATCCTTAAAATTCATCGGTGTTAATTCCATTAAAGATGCAGACTTAATTTGAAGATGCCTGGAATATTAAAAAAAGTGTAATGTAAAATATGAAATTATACAAGAATATTTTTAGCTTACGGTCTCCACTTGCAAAAGTTTGGGCATAAAACAGAGAACATTTTTTCTGTTGCAACATTTTTGGGCATAATTTTAAGGAAATTTGTTATTACATTTTGTAGCATTTAAGGTAAATATGAAAAAAGTATTATTTTCCAGAATGTGAAAATTTAAATAAAATAAATGTTCCAAAGGATTCTGCTCTAGCACAAAAACAGTTTTTGAAAGTAAACAATGACAAACTTAAGCGAACCTCTTATAAAATCTTACATCAACCTTCCGAACAGGAAGGTTTATTTTTTGCATTTTAGACTAGATAATTTAGGCTTAAATGTGGAAGAGCATTACTTAACCAAGATGCAATTCCTAATTGAAATTTTTATTGTAATGTGTAATGTCGTAATAGTAGTATCTTTCATTAAAATCTACATCGATAAATGGATTGAAATACATAATATGTATTTATTCACAGATCCTTTGCCTTAACATATCGAAAATAAAAATATGGTTAGAAGTTAAATATTAGAATCAGCAGTTGTTCAGACCACATTAGAAACTTGAAAAAGAATTAGAAGTACAAATATAATATTTTTTCAAAAAAAGTAAATTAGAAGGTTTGAAAACTGAAAATGATTGCATGTGTTTCTCTGCATATCTTAAAACGAATCTGTGTCTTCAACATCATACGGATAAAAACCGGACAATATAACACCAAAAAAAAAAAGAATTAAGTGTACATTTTGTAATATTGTAAGCACGAATCGTTTCAGATATTTTTATTATTCTGCTGTTATTATTGTACTATTTAAATGTTTTTTAATAGTACCAGGAATATCTGTGTGATTCATTTCTGTGTAATCTCTAGACTTTTTAATTTATTGCCAAAATTATACACATAACCAAATTTAACTAAGATTCTTAATAGGATATTATGCCAGCAAATGATGTTCTTTTTTATACACATAATTGTGCACAACATCCTGGGCAAGACAATATAATAAGAAAAATAATAAGTAGATGTTGCGGGATCTGGTGTTGATGGTTCATGACTATAGATAGTGTCCAATTATATACATATAAAAATATATAAAAAGGAGATTTGTAAGATTCGCAAATTTAAATATATTTGGACAAAGTATTTTTAATTTATAGTTTTTATAATATTTAAGGCAATAACAATGTATAATTAGAAAACAACTTGTCAAATTACATTAGAGTTGTTTAATAAATATTTTTGTTGTTTTTTTCAGTTTTTTGTTGTTTGTTTTTTAATAATTTTGAAAATGTTTAATATAAATTTTAACTGATATTTAAATAAAATATTTTATTAAATTCCTTGGAATGGAAGTATAGTATATCCCAAGTTTATTATACCATTTATACTTTTAGTGATTAGGCAAAAAATGAAGGAGATTGGCTGGTAAGTTTTGATGCATCTACCCGAACCTTATCCTGCTCGTCTACCATTTCCCCAAACCGATTTGTTCTTCAACGAATGAATTTTTTTGAACATCAAAGTAACAAATCCATAAAATATCGATATTATATTCTATATATCGATATTATCGATATTATAGATATTTTTTTAATATTCCGATATCTTTTAAACTAAAAAACGACTATAAAATTAATTAAATAAGGATTAGAACAGGTGTTTTTCATATTTTCAAAACTTCTGCTTTTAAGAATATGTCCTTACCATGATCTTTTAAAATTATTTTCGGAGATAAAGCTATTTTAGTGACGTGACGTCTAAACCGGTTCGTTACTAATCTGATATTTTGGGAGTTTCTAGTCTAAAAATGTGAATATAACTATAATAAAATAGTAAAATATTTTCAAAAAAATCAAAGATCTTAAAAATGGTAAAAATACCTCTTTATTCAAACAGCTGTAATTTGTCGATTTATTTTATTTTGGTACGATAGAAGAATGTATAGAGAAGGCTCGTACCAAATCTAAAATAAATTGGTTTAGTAGAATTTCAGATATCATGTCAACTTAAAAAAGTAGTTTCGCGAAAAGCGAGTTTACCGTTTCGTTATTTCCGAAAATAATTTAGATTTTGAAGAATCCTCTTAAGGGCATATTAAAAGTTTAAAATTTGAAAATATGCAAGAATGGAATTTTCAAATTTCTATACTAGAATACTCCTCTGTAAGTCGTATATAATCATGATTTATTTCAAATCTCAACATAACTTACCGTAGTTTAGGTAATCCCGAAAATAAAGGTGCTCTCTTCATTAATTCCGATTCAATTGTGATGGCTTCCAAGGAAATCATCGGTAACAACGAATCTTCTGGTACACTGCGTAATCTTGGTTCAACGACAAATAATTCCACCAAAGTTGTTTCCAATCCTCCAAGCCAATCTCTAGAAACACGTTCTAGTCCATTATGCCGCAGCATCAAGCGTACAATCTGAGAAAATAAAAATACATACTTTTTCAATTTTTATTATTTAAATATACTTTTTTCTATATTGAACAAAATATTATACTTCAGACTACAGAGACTACTACTCATATCACATGAGATCTTCTGTTACTCTTTCCAAAATATTTGCATTTCAATTTTAAAAATAGTAAAAAATCTCAGGATAGTTACAGAAATAAAAAACACAATCATGACAAAAGAAAAGTTTCCTGCGTAAAGAGATTCTAAGAAAAGCTATCAAACAAAGATAATAAAATTGATAGTCTACAAAGTTCTTCCAAACGCTAGATATAATAATTAGAGGTCATAAACTGACAAGCGTTGCAAATCAACAGTCTAGTTAAAAACGCCAACATTGCGAGTTGCTGGCGTCATAAATTTTGATGTGTGACGCGCATTTGCTGTGTTATTGCACAGGCTATAGGCAATAAAAAGATAGAATGAAAGAGTAACATATTTTGAGACAGAAAAACAAGTCAAAGGATATAATAACATTTTTAGTAAGGCAACATATGATAGAAAAGTAGTACTATGAGAAACAAAATTATGAAAATTTTGAAAACATATGAGGATTACGATGAAGCAGATATAGCACAAAGAATAGGGAATCCTATGAGGGAAAAAGATAAACCAGGTTGAAGACTAATTACAAAAATAGCAGTAATAAAAATGTTCATGGTGCTATGAGATTGCTTGCATGTATTTTCATCAACGACATCTGTTGATGCAAATGCAAATGCGAAATGTAATCATGTTTAGGTTAGGTTGTTTACATTATATATATATATACATATATATATATATATATATATATATATATATATATATATATATATATAAATGTAAACAGACGATAATCATGGTCTCAAAATTGCATTTTTATTACTTTATTATTTGATTTGAAAAAATCTGCTGCGCATTAAGATCTTTTGTAAACTTATGATGATGCTGCTCGGTCAAATTCCAGTTTCCTACTTAAAACTGGTGATTTTAATGTTAATGACAAATAACGGTCTAGAAGTAGACAATGAATTGAACTTATTGGACGAAAACCCAGCTCAAATTGTCAAATATTAAGTTGAATATTACTGAAGATGACCAGAAAGCCAAACAATAAGAAATTAATCATAACTTGATAACTTGATAAGAAATTGGAAAAACAAACTATAGAGAAAGAAAAGAAGTGGATGAAATAGATAAATAGAAATAAGAATGAATAGGAATATAACACTGAATAATAAATACAAGATAAGAGGAAAACATTATAAGTACATGGAAAGAGAAGAAGAAACAAAAAATAAGATACAGTAAATAGAAAAGAGTATTGATAGTAAATTTTATAAAAGATAAGAATACAAAATTTATATATATATATATATATATATATATATATATATATATATATCTAATATGGTCTCGAAATGCTTAATAGATGCATTTTTAAAGTAGAAAAAAAATGATCATGCAAATATCTAATGTTAGGATCAGAAAGTGATACAACAATACAAAATCTAATATACTTAAGAAAGGAAATAAAAATAATAAGAGTTCTTAGAAGTTAAAAAATAAAAATAAAAATTATAAAACCCGAAAAAAGAAAACCTAAAAATTAGAGGAGACAAACAAATATAAATAGAGGCAAGGAAATAGAGATAAAGGATGAAAATGTAGCAAAAAGAAGAGCATTCTAATTCAGAGTAAAAACAAACATATCTTATAAAAGACTGAAATAATAATACATAAAACATTAATAAAAATAAAATAACAGAGAGTAAAGTAGTTGGGACATGCGATTAGTAACGCCTAGATAGAAAATATAAATATAATAAGAGAGAAGACATAATAAAAAAGAGAGTATGCCAAAAAATAAAATAAAAACTGGACGTAAACTAATCCACTCTATAGGATCTAAGGGTTGATAAGTGGTTCATCCTCTCAGGGTTAATCTTACAACATTTTCAGAGTTAAACGTTAGTTAAAATAATTTTTAAAATTACCTTTAAGGGAAAGAAAGCTCTTCCAGATAAAGAAGGCAAATAATTATTCTCCAAAATAAGTTCATCGATTGGTTCTTGAATGAATTTAGCAGTAGCTCTTAAACCTTCTAACACACTAGGCAGATCACTGTGGGTACACCTAAAATAATAGTTAAAATATTGAAATAAATAAATATAACTTCTAAGAAAAAGAAAAGAAGAAATGTACGGTCTTCAATTATATCTCCCAAATACATACATTTAGTTGCGTTTCGCACACACTAATAATTTCTTTCGTGTTATTTTAAAGTTCCAAAATTAGTATTACGATTAAAATTGATATTTAATTAAATAGAAAATTAATTAAATTAATTAATTTAATTAAGTAATTTTCAGTGAAAATTGAACGTACCACATAGACTAAATAAGATTTAAAAAGACAAGAAATATCCATACAACATACTTTACTATATGCAAACGTATAAAATAGGATACATTATTATATATATAGTATCGCGGTAACCCTATCACAAGTGCATAAACATTATATCAACCTCTAATCCGGAAGAACCACATACGTAAAACATAAACCACTTGGAGTAAGCCAAATATGTTAGCACATCGGATGCAATTTGATATTACCTACCTAGGTCTTGGTTTATTATTATTAGTTCTTATGATTAATATTATGTAAATGAGATATAGGGGTCGTTATATATATATATATATATATATATATATATATATATATATATATATATATATACTTATATATGAAAAGTTTAACGTAACCTACATACTGCAAATCACTTAGTGAAGTGATTTTCTATAGGATCGTCACTAAATTGCGTAAAACATAAAATAGGTGTAAAGGGGTTTGGAAGAAAACACTGAATAATGTGTATTGTGTAGGAGGGGGGTTAAACCATCCTCTCATATCACTAAAAGGAGGGTGATTGTTAAAAACAATACGTTTTAACAACAACGACCCCTATACCTCATTTACATAATATTAATCGTAAGAAATGCTTTTGGCCTAACTATATACTAGGCAAATTACTAGATACTTAATCATTAAGGGTAAAATTTAAAAAAATGTATTGGTTATTTTAAAGAAAATTGTACATAATAAGTTGCTGCTGTACATGCAAATACTAAAACCTATATGGACCTATAGAATACTGTTATATTTTTTTTAGCGAGAAATAATACCAATATAAGATAAGCATTTCAAAACAAAGTCCTGTGAAGTATTGTGGATACGTCCAAATAGTATAGAAATAATTATAATAATTATTTTCACCGAGATCTTCGGATGCCAACTGTCAATATGGAAATTAAGAAATTCGTTATCACCGAAGTGCCGCAACTCGGATATCGAAGTGGATTTCGAATCATGACGCAGATTCAAGAGAATTATGATTTTGTATACAAACAAAACCGTACAAAACCGTATGATTTTGTGTAGTGGTGCAATGAAGTACACTAAATGGTAAGACTATTGAAAAGGCTACAAACTTTTATTTTATTAGAGACTAAGTAAGGGTCTTCCTAGAAAAGTACTTTTATTTGTAAGTCACTGCAGAGAGTAAATTATAAGTCAGTTGGCAACGACTAGTAATATTATATTAATAAATTTAAAAAAACTAAAGGTAATAATAACGCAGAAAAGGACTCCTTTCCTATTGGATAATAATATTGAACGTTAAGAAATAGCATTGATAAAATAATGATTGTGAAAATATGCATATCGAAGAATAGTGTTTAATTTAAGCATGTCATAACAGATATAAGAAAAATGAATCACAAAATATTAATACTAAAAGAAAATAGAACATGGTACAGAAGCCGGCCCTAAATCCCTAATCTTGAAATACCTGATAGTTCAAGCAAATGCAACAAAAACTATTTTCTTTTTAGCTATTCCTGGCTACAACAATATTATTGAGGGATTTGAGTAATGTCAATTATTTTTACTTATGAGAAGGAAACTGGTTCATGGTCTACTCTAATAAGATTATGATTGTATAATAACTGCTAACTACAGACAAAATTTACTCTCACTCAAAAAAGTGTTTTAAAAAAGCAGCAATATCGTACGAATATTAAAGATAATTAACTTACCAAATTTGATATTCCTCAGCGCGTAATATACATCGACATGGTAAAATTGCCTTTGGCGATGGGCATCCTTTTTTACCATCGTTAGCAGAACTATTCCGGACAACACAGCTCACCAGAACGGCCCAGATCCATAATCGATTCATTTTCCATAAATTTACATCGACCACGTAAACTCATTCGTCCAGTCAAGTTGTCAGCATAGCGATCAGAGAAAGATTGGCATTGAAACTGTTCGTTGTATCAATAATAGGTTGTTAGTGCGATCTGAAACCAGACATCGTCATTGTTTGAGAACTATCGTTGCATGATCCGATTGAATTGGAGAGGACTTCCGATTGCGCTTTAAATGCTGAGAAAATGTATGATGGGTGAAACGTTTTATTAGTACGGCGTGTTTAATAGCAGATATATAATGAAAATGATGGTGTTATATTTATTAGGAACGATATGTAACATTTAATTATGACGAATTTTCATAATGCTCTCTTGTTAGGCTTTAGTTTTTATTATATTCTGATAATGTATTATGATTTGCTTAAATTGCGAAAAATTCACATCGATTGTGTGCTTAATGTACACTTGCGATTCTACAGTAGTAAGATTATTAAATAAAACGGAATCGTTTCATTTAATTACTTTGTTACCACTGGTTGCCAATTACCCTACTATTTGTTTTTTTGGCAATAACTTAAAAACTAGCTATATATAGGACAACCCATCAGTCCTTACTTTTTCTCTACAGTAATAAAGTTCACGTATTAATATATTACTGTTTTTTCTATTAAATACATTTCACTGCACTACTAAATAAAATGGTTTGATCCTTTTACCATAATCATTATCCAAGAGATGCAATACTTTGGTATTATTATGAGAGTGGACTTTCTCTTCATGTCATTCTCATTGAGACATTCCTGAGTAACACTAGATATCTGATGATTTCAGAATAGGTAATCATTCCTATCTAGGTATCTATGTGCATCTAAGGTACTTCTTAAGATTTTGTTCTAAAAAAATTGTAGTTTTATTATGCGGCTTTTCGCGAAATTTTGTCACTACAATTGAATTTCATAGGTGCACATGGTCCAGGTTTTGGCCCAATTATTTATATCGTTACTGGTCCATTGTAATGTTCTGGTTGTATCTTCGCTGTTGTCTCCAAACTTTTTTTTTTTAATTATCGATCACATGTAAAGTAAGTAAAAAATTGACCCCAATGCACTTCCTTGTGATACATCTGCTTTAGCTTCTTTTATTGTAGAATAGGCCTCCTCTTGTTTGACTTTAAACATTCTGGCTGAGGTGTAAAAGCTTAAAAGTTCAGTATGCTACTTGGTAACATTTTTGCAGTTTGGGGATAAGTCCCCCATGCCAAATCTTGTCGAAAGCTTGGGCTATATCTTATAGCAAGCTTTTTTATTTTCTTAAGTAAGGCTCTTCTTAAGGCTCTTCGTAAGTTGGTGAAGTCAACAAGGAATAGTGATTGCATGCTCTTTTGATCACCTGTATATATTGATGAAAATATGAAATAACAATGTAAACAACTATTAAACAACCTCACCTAACTATTAAATTCGGTTTTTCTACATAAAATAACATTTAATATTATTGAGTTATTGAGTGTACACAAACGCTAATTGTGAAACGTTTAAAGTTACACTTTCGGCGTTCATTACTTTTGTGGTTTCATTTGAAGAAATCTGTTGTCGAAGGCCATCAAACACTTTTATAAACTTATGGTGATGTTGATCTTTCATATCCCAATTGTCGGTTTTGGTTTCAACGATTTAAAAGTGGTCGGTTTGATGTCAGTAACAAAGAAAGACCTGGAGATCAACAAGTTTCGAAGACAATTAATTGAAGGACTTATTGGAAGAAAATCAAGCTGAAACGTTTAAATAAATTTTAGACCGATAATCAGTTGATGTTAACTGTTTTTATGCGATGAGAAAGATCCATAGATCCAAGAGGGTAAATGTCTAGTATGCAGAGAGTATGCTAGAAAAAGATTTTGTTTTTTTGTTTTGAACAACACCGTAAAAAATTATTTTAAATCATATTGGTCGAAAAATAATCTTCATGCAATTTGAAATGGCGACATTATTTTTCAAAACATGTCATGTTAATAGCGTTATTAGAGAATGTGCTATTTTTAACTACTATTTTTCATGATTATATAAAAGTCTGTGTTGTTATAATGGTTCATAAATAAATTATTCATTTAAGGAAAATATCAATCAAAATATTCGTGAAATAGGGCCTAAAATAATTTTACTAACACGATTGATAGTAATATTAGTTTCCATAATTAATTGAAAGTTGATGGACAATACAGTAAAACAACAATTATATATTTTTAAATACTTACAGATGTGTATAGTTTTAGTAAAATTATCCAAAAGATATCCATCTTATTTGTGAGTTAAGAAAGTATTAAGATTAAAAAAATTAAAGTAAAAATATCGAATAACATAACAAGTATATATTATTTTTTGTTTTCTCTTAAATATATATTCTTAAGGGAGTTTAAATATTCAGATTCTAGACCTTTAATAATATGTCCAAGGAAAGTTTCCAAAATTCAAATTATTTTCGAATTTATAGCAACTTTTGTAACGTGGCAACTAAACCACGATCGCATTTGAGGATGAGTTGATCGGCGCTGAAGCTAAAATATTTGCTGCCAGTGATTTTGTTTTGCTTTTAAAGAAACTAAAACCGTTCGTAAATTGGTATTTTATTCGTAGTAAACAAGTTTCGAAGACAATTAATTGAAGGACTTATTGGAAGAAAATCAAGCTGAAACCTTTAAATAAATTTTAGACCGATAATCAGTTGATGTTAACTATTTTTATGCGATGAGAAAGATCCATAGATCCAAGAGGGTAAATGTCTAGTATGCAGAGAGTATGCTAGAGAAAGATTTTGTTTTTTTTTGTTTTGAACAACACCGTAAAAAATTATTTTAAATCATATTGGTCGAAAAATAATCTTCATGCAATTTGAAATGGCGACATTTTTTTTCAAAACATGTCATGTTAATAGCGTTATTAGAGAATGTGCTATTTTTAACTACTATTTTTCATGATTATATAAAAGTCTGTGTTGTTATAATGGTTCATAAATAATTTATTCATTTAAGGAAAATATCAATCAAACTATTCGTGAAATAGGGCCTAAAATAATTTTACTAACACGATTGATAGTAATATTAGTTTCCATAATTAATTGAAAGTTGATGGACAATACAGTAAAACAACAATTATATATTTTTAAATACTTACAGATATGTATAGTTTTAGTAAAATTATCCAAAAGATATCCATCTTATTTGTGAGTTAAGAAAGTATTAAGATTAAAAAAATTAAAGCAAAAATATCGAATAACATAACAAGTATATATTATTTTTTGTTTTCTCTTAAATATATATTCTTAAGGGAGTTTAAATATTCAGATTCTAGACCTTTAATAATATGTCCAAGGAAAGTTTCCAAAATTCAAATTATTTTCGAATTTATAGCAACTTTTGTAACGTGGCAACTAAACCACGATCGCATTTGAGGATGAGTTGATCGGTGCTGAAGCTAAAATATTTGCTGCCAGTGATTTTGTTTTGCTTTTAAAGAAACTAAAACCGTTCGTAAATTGGTATTTTATTCGGACAATACTTGTCCATCGACAGCCGCTACTATATTTCAGACAATTTACGTATTCCATCTTTTCCAATTCCAAAGGACGATGTATTTTTGAGACTATCCACGAATCGGCATATTTTTGGTATCTTTATAAGAAGAGAAGCACTGCTCAGACAGATCATGATTCATATGTCAGAACAAGTAGTAATCGGAAGGAGCAAGGTCTGGAGAATACGGTGAGAGGGGTAACACTTCCCATTTTAATATTTACAAGTATGTTTTCACCGGTTTTGCAACATATGGTCGGGCGTTGTCATGTTGAAAAACAACATTGTTGTGTCTTTGCTCGTATTCCGGCAGTTTTTTGTGCAGTACTTGGCTCAGTTGTAGTCGATATTAATCCTCATTGATGGTTTCGTTAGGTTTAGCAGCTCATAGTATACCACCCTTCATCTCGCCAAGTGCAGAACATTAATTTATAGCCATGGATATTAAACTTCGCCGTTAATGTTGATGCATGATCAGGTGGCTCTCATTTGTTTTTTTGATTATTGTAATAGATGCACTTTTCATTACCAGTACCAATACGATTCAGAAAACCTTTCCGATTTTGCTGTCGAAGCGGCATCTCACACATGACCAAACGCCTTTCCCAATGTCTCTGGACTTAAATTTATACGACTCAAAATATCCAAGCCTTTGGATGATTCTCAAGTTATTCAAACGATTACAATTGCGATACTCCCAAAAATTCTGCATATATTCTTTACGTTTTATATGAA
Organism: Rhynchophorus ferrugineus; assembly: GCF_030347505.1. NCBI lineage: Eukaryota > Metazoa > Arthropoda > Insecta > Coleoptera > Curculionidae > Rhynchophorus > Rhynchophorus ferrugineus. The sequence continues at coordinate 20,481,973 of NW_027472588.1, read as the reverse complement.
TACTCGTCTTCAAATTTTTTGGTCCAGACGCTCTTCAGTTTCAAAATCATCAACATCTACTTTAAATACCAGTTCACATGTTGAAATCGATGGAACATGGTTGCCATAAGCTTCGCACAGCATTCGATTACATTCAGTCGCCTTTTTTTTTCAAATTGAAGTAAAAAAGTAAAACTTCCCACCAATGCGATTTACTCGATACAAATTCAGAAATTTTCAAAGCACTGATTTTTAAAATTTTTTTACTTGAGGAAATGCTAGATACTTCAACATGAAGTTAGTTACAAATCTTCACCATACTGTTGTAAATCCTTTAAAATTAATTTACGGGCTTATATTTATATAAAATCAATTTACTTTTCCGCAATCGTCCTATTCACTTAACTTAACTACATTAGACTTACTGACTACTTATGAATCGCAAAAACAGTAGAAAAACTATTTTTAATCACTTTATCAAATCATTTCATCTTCTTGTCAGTGAAATGAACAACATGAATAACAGCGAAAAATATCATCATTCTACATATAAAATAATCTCTATAATTCCTCCACTTTAATTCAAATTAATAACTTTTATGTTCCATGATATTGCATACGATTTTAGGTGACACAGATAAGATATTTCAGTGAACATAAAAAGATGATTGTAAAAATTTTCTTTTCGTGAGACATCCTAACCGAACAAAGTGTTCCAGCTAGCGGAACTTCTTGTAAGAGTAACGTGAGTCTTGATACTTTAAGCTACCGTTACGATCATTTTCTTGTCTAGTTTTTTTTTAATTCTTTAGCGACAATATTTAAAATACAAGGAAAGAGCTATAAATATCGAGAATAAAAAATTTGGGTTTCCATAGAAAACAAATTTACAATTATATAATATTATAATTAACAATTATATAAAACAATTATTATCGGCCAATTTAATTTGTCGAAATTAGTTAATTTTTTCAGAAATAATTCACTAATAGGCTCTTTTCCAAACATTTCTAATTGGCCATACATACATTTAGCGATGTATATCATAGAAAAAGTATACTTAGAAGGCATAGTTTTCAAAAGGATCCTGCTCTAAGCCAGAAATTCCTTTTAAAGGTTAAAAAATAACAGTCAAAACTAAAAGAAATCCCTTGTAAGATCTTATGTGAGCAGAAATCACTGTTCATTACATTTCAGATTGTAAAACTATAGACACAGATGTGGAAGAGCATTGCTTAGTAACAACAAAATTTCTAACTGCAATTTAAATAGTAAGTATTTCATTATGGTTTACGTACAATGAATTTTTATGAATTTAAACACAAAATATGTGTTTATTTACAGATGCTTTATCAACTCGAAAGAAAAACACAACGCTAAGCTCCATATCGGAATCCCCAGAAGCTATTTCCACATTAAAATCTACATTTAGAGGCAAGAGCAAGAACGAATATAATATGTTTTAGAAAGAAGTAAATGATGAGATTTTAAAATTTAAATAAAAATAAATTTCTATATAGAGTTAATTATTTTTCTAAACTAAATTGTGACATTTTAATTGAAATAAAATATTTATTGTTATATGTTACCAGCAAATGGTAACATTTTTGAAAAGAGTAAATTATGTAGACCCATGCTGCATAGGATAGTAATATAAGAAAAATAATATTAAATATTGCTTGGTTTGACGAATGAAAAGAGTCAATTGAACTTCAAATCTAAACATATGGATAACGTACAATAATTTCAGGAAATATATAGAAAAGGAAAATATATATAGGAAAAGAAGGTTTATAAAGGATAATTCAGGTGCCTAATATATTATGCAGTTGAATTCAAATTCAATTCAATTCAAGTATGGAAATTGTAATATAAAAATAATAGTTTATATTTTTCAATATATCTTATAGATATTACATCAAAGTGTTAGTATTTTAGAAAAATAAACATTAGGATATATAATTTAAGGTAATTATAATGTTCAATTAGGAAATAAGTTTTCACATACCTAATTAAGTACATATTCATATAAAGTAATGGGAATTTTTAAAAATAATCATGACTAAAAAGGATATGACTTGTATTCCAAACCTTTAATGTTTTCAATTATTCCAGGATAATACAAAATTTCCATTATATTCCCAGTTAAAATTATATTATTCCCGTTACGAAAAAATTTCCTTATTTGTTAAATGTCAGTTGTTAGATTTTTATTTTATTTAGTATTCAAATGTTAAATATTATTCAAATCTTAATATTGTTATAATTATGTATATATTTTTATAAATATTTTTTAATTAAAATATACTTTTTAAATTTCCCACTACAATAGTTTGTAGCTTAGACATGTTTTATTATAGTTACATTGACATATGACAACTACTTTTATAGACCGATTTGGTTACATATTCGGACGCATCAGACCTCATACTGTCTCTTTTTAACTAGAATAGTACTAAATAGTAACATGGGAAGGACAAATGCTTCGAGTTTAAAAGGGATTTTACGTTTTTATTGAAAATTTAAATTGAAACTGAATTTGGCAATACGTTCGACGGCGTTGGTGATGTGCATTGGCTGTTTTATTGGAAGGACTATAATAGCATTTTAATATATGCCAGATACAGTTAAACAGTTGATTTATTTTATTTACTTCCCTTCAAATATGATAAAATTTAAAGTACTTTTTAATTGTTTGATAGTGCAAAATATTGGATCAAGGCGAATGCAGAACAACCTATTAATATTTCAGCATAAACGAATCAACGATTTAGAGACGCATATAGAGTAAATATGTAAATAACTTTTATTTACATCTAATGTAGAACTCATTCAGAACTCTAAAAACAATTATATAGTGGAAAAAGTTAAGTATTTAATATAACATACTTTAATACTGATATAGTACTTCCGGTAAATCTAACTCACCTCCAGTTAAACCACATTAAGATGACAGTTCTACTTAAATACAATATCCGAATTTCGAACAACTAAAATCGGGCATCACTTTTAATTAGTACCGATAACGATCAGATGAGTGTAACAAACATATAATTTGATTTCCAACACCCAACGGGAATTTACAGAGAAGCTAGTGTGGTAACTATTTGATAGTTAGTCACAGTATCTTGATAACAATACAATCGAATGGGTTCTTTTGGATTTCAGTATTGACCAATATCCGTTCGAGTTTTAGAAAAGCGAAAAATACTTCCTGAACATATGCGATTAGTTCCATTAGTAACCGAAAAGAACATTCTGGTTTTTATGACTGTGCTTTTCCGTCCTATATTAGGATAAAGGTGTTTTTTTTTTCGATGGATTGAACAATATCCTTTAATTTGAATCGATTGCGAACGGACCATTGTTTTATAAAACGTATTTGCTGAAAACATCGAATAATTGCCGGAATAATTTATTTTGAATTTAAAAAGGTTGTGTTTTAGTTACTTACCATTACTTTTTAATGAAAGCAGTTCATTGAATTAATATTATAGACATTTTTATCCGAGAACATTAATTTTGATTAAAAATAAGATTGGTAAATTGACAAGCCATCGTTAAAAACCAAATTGTAAAAAGAGAATATTGTAAAATTACTAAAGTAGAAACAGGTATTGATTTTATTTCAGAATGTTAGCCTTATAGGGACTGTCCCTTAATTTTAAACTGTCCGACTTTCTTTCCACATTTTGTACTTTATGGTGATTCTATTTGTGGAACAACCGTTTTATTTCAATGCTCAGCGTTAACATGGATAGATTAACTTCAGCAATTCCTGTTACATTTCCGTTCAACTTTCCATTTTTTTAGCTTGTGATGACTTTTTTGTCTGTTAACTATTTCTAACAGTACTCGATGACGCTTAGTGTTATTTTAATTTTTATTTTATATTACATTATATTACATGGTCGTTGTGGAAAAACACATAATCTATCTCTATAATTATTTAAAACTAAACACTTATCTAGAAGAGTCCACTGTCGCTAGTCTATTAAGAAATAGCATTTTATTTCTATATAAATAAGGTCTTTATCCTGGTTTTCTCACCAATTATACTTCACCACTCGAGCCGTTTAATCCGAAGCCAAAAAATAAGAAATTCTATTTACTCATTTGGCCTTGGTAGATATCTGTAGTAACGGTTTCATTGATTTCAACAGTTGGTATCATTGCTTGCCAGTATCACCATAAATTTCTAAAATTCTTTATCAATAATTCAGCGTTCCATGATAGCTCAATAATATTAAATGGAGAACTGATATTTTACTTATAGAAATGTCCAAACCATTAACAGTTAGGTTGTATTAGTAGTAGTCAAATTACATATATATATATATATATACGCCTTCATATCTCATAACTGGATTCTGTCAATAACATAATCATGTACATCATAAAACATGTCATAATCATGAACAAATGTAGACACAACAAAATTTTCTATTTGTGGTATGTCACATGTGTCGGATAAATATAGAAATAGTGCTAATAATCTACCGGTGCACTTTTTTAGCTTCTTTCGATCTTTGTTGTTCAGAATCCTGGTTCAGAGCTCGAGTGACATTTTCTCAAGATAGTAGGCTTTTTCAATTATGTATTATTTCCTGGATAATTGTTGGGTTCATATCTCAAACTTTTAAAAAAATGCCGCAGTGCTTTACAAAATAAATTTTTCAAACAGTTTAGATATTACTGGTAGAAGTGGAATTAGTGGATAAGTGTTTGCTTCATTTAGTGACTTTCTAGTTTTTCGAACTATAACAACTAGTTGGGAAGTTTTAAAATTGAACTGAAATAAAAAAAAACACTATTGTTGAAATACGTCGACATATGATGAACATGGTTATATTAGCAATGTCATCTATATGATATATCACTTACGCTGCCTGTGGTAAATCCATAAACATTTTAAACAATACTAATATAAATAGAAATGCTTGCTATTATAAACTAGATTTAACATTTAACAGATATCATAATAAGTCCCGAAAAAATGGATGAATATATATATATGCCATTTTAAATTAAAAAATTATAACATTACATTTTAAAAATAAAACTTAATAAAACTGACATTTCTGGACGAAAAAATGAACCAATTAATTTTTCACAAATATCTTTTTAAGTCAATGTGATCTCGATAAAGACAAATCTTCTAGTCGTCTTTTTTTATTGCCTGCACAATCTCATGATGAACAATTCCTTTCAAATCGTACCAAACAGTCGGCTTGGTGGCGCAGTGGTATAGGCGATGGGACGGTCCTCCTACTATTGCGATAGCCGCAGGTTCGAATCCTGCTGGGGCATAGTCGTAAATTTATGTTTGTGACTGTTTAAAATTTGTGAATGCTCTAGGGAAAAGTGTGTAAAATCCGACAAGGAAAATGACACCCCAGTCACACCAGTAACCAAGGCTGGATAAGACCGGATGTCTTCTGGGATGATTTCTAAAGTTGGTCACTTGCCAGGTCGGTAGGCTGAGGACCGTGGTTCGGAGCCCATGTTAAACTTTAGGTCCAGTCCAGATCAACCCATAGTTGGTAAAAGGAGACTTTTAAAATATATTTAAAAAGATTCCTACCAAATACTTCAGTATTATTTTATTTTAAGGTAAAACTTAAAAAATAATTAAATCAGCGAAATTAATTGGATTCATTTAGATTAAAGGCAATGTAAATATGTCTTAGAATAATCCATAAAAACATTAAGAAATTTTGAATAACTATGAAAATTATATTCATTAAAAAATGAAAATATCGTTATAAACTTTCTCTCGCCCGTTTTCAAACTACTATATATTTTACTACTATTATTTTTATTCTATATTATTTTTCTTTTAAAAGCAAAAGTTTGATATTTTAAACAGTTGTGTATTACATCAGTGTATAAAATTAATATCACTTACCATTTATTATAGAATCAAACAAATGAAAGCGCAAGAAGGAAACGTTTTATTTAGATCCGTCGGTCGCGATAAACAACAAACCACTAAGAAGCACAGAAGAAACAGTAGAAAATTCCAAGGAGTTTTACACTCGGGTGATTTTTTCGGTTGTATTTATGACGAGGGTAGTGTGTAAGTATTCTGCACTTAATAGATATTAAACGGTTACTTGTAACATACTCAACATGTCACCAACAGCGGCCACATTTTATTTCACACTTCAAAATTTGTTACTCGGTGTATTTATTACACAATGTTTAAAATGTTTAACAATTACATTTTGACAGTAACTTTGTTTATATAATAATAGTATATATAGTTTTCAGAAATTTTGTTACACATATTCATAGGTGCATATATTGTTATAGCAAGATAGAATTCTTAATGTTTTGCTTTCTTATTACTGGAAATATATTTTTATTCATGCCCACTTGTCACGGTTTTTGATGCTAATAAAAGGTTCTAATTAACTATTTAGAAACTATAGTTAATATAAAAGTTACGTTCCATATTACGCAATTACTATTGTTATTTGATATAAAATATTTTAAGAAGTCGAATATATTTGCGTTCATGTAATAATACTTGTTTGAAAACATTAATAATTATGTTTTATGACGAGTGCATTTTTATACACTTATTTTATATGATCATAGGAAAACGACTATCAGGTCATAATTATATTTTTGTTTATCATGAATAAAACATACATTTTGTTAACAACAATAACTAATATTAATTTTGTTATTTTTAATTTACCATTATTTTTATATAGCATGATTTATACTCATTGGGTTACATAAAAGGCTCTATTGTAAATTATATGTACTAGGGATGATGAAATGTACTGATCGTCTATATATCAATTTATCCATATTTTAAGCCTTAATTAATAATTAATATTTTACTGAACGATATATCGATATTTTTGTTAAAAAAATTCTTAGCCACTTTAAAAACCTTTTACCCATTTTAATATTATGTTGGATATATAAATAATTGGATGGGTGCGCCTACAGCTGACGTCCTCTGACGATGTATATATGGTTGCATAGCCGATTAGTAGTTTCCTGTAAATTATAATAAATTTAATTATATTATTCACCAAATCGATTCTACACAATCGGTTCTAACAATTACTAATTTTAATCCTTATTACTACGTACTTGGTTTTAATGGTTTATTAAAAATATTGCTATTTTATAAAATGTTTAGGGAATATCCATAATTTTTGCCGATATAACAGCATATTTATTTTTTACCAAAAATATTGATATATCATTTGTAAAATATAATTTTTGGTCGATATTTTTTAAATGATAATACACATTTTCGTTAGCTGAAATATTTTGTAATTTAAAAAAAATGAAATATTTCTTAACTATTTTAACAAACTTTTAGTTATATTAATAAGCCTTTAAACTTACTAATTTTAATTCTAAATACTATGTACTTAATTTTAAGGATTTATTAAAAATGTTGCTATTTTAAAAAAGGTTTATGCCCTAAACCTATATCTATATAAACCTAAATCGATTTTTTTGCTGATACATCAATATATTTATTTTTTCCTGAAGATATCAATATATCTTTTGTTAAATATCGGTAGTCTTTTTGGTCGTTGCAAAAAAATAATATTAATATGTTCTTATCGATATTCTTTAAAATATCGAGATATCGATATTTTGGGCCCAACATCCCTAATATAAGCATCTCCCAAAATAAATTCTTAACCTCATTATTTCGGCATGTATATTCCATAGAAAAAGTATATTACTAAGAAGTATATTCACTAAATAGGTGGTTCCGTATTTTGTGTATATATTTTGCTGTGAAATTTTATATTGTTATGTGTTACTGACATTTGTGTTATCAATGGCAATTATAGAAGAAGAAAGTTTTCCTAGAGGAGGCAAAATTATTGGTAAAAGACCTGCAAAACTAGTTGCTAATGTTAGTTTTCTATTAACTGTAATTGCATTTCTTTTAATAATTTTTTTTATAGCTGTTTAATAATGCAAAGGCCCCTAAAAAGAAAAAAACCAGAAAAAATGACAAAGCAAGAAAAAACCAGCAAAGTAAAACCACAGAGAGAATAATTAATATATCTAGCTCATTATCATATAAGGTAAGTGGTTAAATTTCATATTTTTTGAAGTGTTGCATTGCTTAAAATTTTTACAGAATCTTCAGAGTGGTATGGTAATCCTTGGATGTATAAGAAGTATTAAAAATCTTGCATTAGAAGTGGAGTTACCTGGACTGTGTTTTGCTCTAATAAAAATTACAGATATATCAGATCCATTTACCAAATATTTAAATAAGTTATTGGAAAGCAATGATTGTGAGGTAAGTTTTTGCAGTGTAAAGCAATGCTCAAATATATTTCACATTTTTATGTATAGCTCATCTAAAATACTATTTATGATTTTTATGCAATATATATTTTAACGTTCGTAAAATCACTTTAGAGGTACTTATTATACTAATAATCAATATTTTAGGCGAACTCAATACTTAATAGACTATTTACAGTGGGTCAATACTTACCAGTTAAAATATTGAATTTTCAAAAAAAAGAAAAGGGATTTCATGTAGAAGGCTCAATAAATCCACGAGAAATTTATTCAGAATATAATTATAATTCTTATAAGAAAGGAATGTTGATTTGGTGCTCAGTAAATTCCAAAACTGACCATGGTTTTGAGATATATACAGGAGTGAAAAATTGTAGAGCGTTCTTACCATTGAAAAACATTGATGATAATGTAGATTTGGGTGAGTTGAGACTATTGATATATAATCATTATTCAGTAAGTGATATAATATATCATTCATTTATTTTTAATGTTTTAGTTGTTGGAAAACCCTTATGGTGCATTATCAACAAAAATGATGTTGCTGAAACAGCATCGACCTTGAGGTTGAGCTCTAAGCAAAAGCAAATAAGTAATACCATTACTGATATCGACAATTTACATATGATAATTCCAGGAACAAAAGTTATTTTTTTTGTTGAAAAGGTCAGTACTAGTTGCACAGAACTTTTAATAATAAATTACTTGTAATTTTAGACTTGAGCCACTTTTATTGACTAAAATTTTATATTATCCTTAACTAAAGTACCACTACTTTTAGATACTCTCCAGTGGTATTCAAGGCAAAATATCTCAAATGTTTGATGGATATATTGGTGATGGTTATTTAGGAGAACAGAAATTATCAGATTTTCATGAAGGACAACTTTTAAATGCTTATGTTTTATATTCTGAACATATTACAAAAATTACACATTTAACATTGAATGAGCTTATGACTGAGGAAAAATTAGATTTAAATGTTGGAGATGTTTTTAAAGGCGAGGTAATCATTATTTTAAATAATTTACAGTATATCAAAATACTCTTCATTTAATTTTATCTAGGTGTGTGGCCATACATTCAATGGTGTCTTTTTCTTATTCAAAAACAAATATAAAGGATTTGCTACAAATAGGAGACTACTAAACACAATAACCTGTAATAAAAATTCCCCTAAAGCAGTTCAGAGTAAATACACGATTGGTTCTAAACATCAGTGCCGTATACTAGACTATAACCATATGTTGAGTGCTTTTATTTGTACCCCAGAACAGAATATTGTGAAAGAAAAGAACTATTATGCTAAAGATTTATCATTAGGTCAAGAGTTAATGGTAACCATTGTTGACATTAAAGAAGAAGGTTTGGTTGTTAATTCTGGTTTAATAAATGGATTTGTTACTAATATGCATATTAGTGATGCACAATACACAAGCAATATTAAAAAGAAGTATAAAATTAACCAGAAAGTAAAGGCTAAGTAAGTTATATTTCCTAACATGATAACTTTTTTAAACTACTAACTTCATACTTCTTTAGAGTCCTCAACATCAATGAAGAAAATAACCGAGTACTTTTTACTATTAAACCTTCAATAGTTAAATCTGATAATATGTTAACAAAAATCGAACAAGCCCAAATTGGCCAAAGTTACACTGGTTTTGTTGTAAAATTAAGCGATAAGGGGGCATTAATTGCGTTTTATGGTGATATGAAGGGATGGCTTAGCCGGAAGCAGCAAATAGAGCTACAAGATGATGAAGGCAAAACTTGGAATTATTTTTTTGTAGGACAAGTGGTAAGTAGTAATCTTCAGTTTAGCATTTAATTAGTAATGTAACTTAATGATTTTCACTATTAATATATGTTTTTTCCTTTAATTTAAGGTAACAGTTTTTGTTCGAAAGATAGAAAATAATTCTATATCATTAAGTTTAACAAAACCAGAAGACCAATTTTTACCAAAAGTTGGACAAAAGTTTTATGGAATAATAGAAAGTATTAATGATCAAGGCATCACTTTTAAGATGCAACACAACCAGAAATGTGGTTTTGTTCCTAACTCTCACCTAAGTATGAGCCTCAGCCTGTGTAAGGGAATTAAAGGTAATCATTTTTGTATCCGTGGTGCCGATTGCAAAAAATACAATATTGTTATTTTTTGTAGAAACATTTAAAGTTGGCGATAAAATAACAAATTTATTGTATATTGGAGGAAAAAATCCTCAAATCTATTCTAGAAGAGAAGCATTACATCTAAAACATTATAAAGTTCCCAACTTGATAAATGTTGAAAAGGGGGATTTAATTAGATGTTTGTATCTTTCTCAATGTCCAGAAGGCATATATGTATTGCCATTCATTGTCGGTTGTAAAGACAAAATTTTGGTTGCAAAGGAGGTAATATAATTTTGTGATTCTATTATTAATGATTTTTGTTTAATAATTTGACTGCTTTTTTACTTTTATGTAAAAGTTTAAAATAAAATTATTTTTCAGGATAAAGATAAAGCATTAGATGACATTGAACTACAACCTTATCAAGTTTTAATAGCACACATTATAAATGTGGATAAAGGACAAAAGTGTGTTCGGTTAAGCATAAAATCTACAAATGTTTTAAATAAGGAAATTGAGGTGTGTTAGAACAATTTTCAGCATAATTATAGTCAAAAATCTAATTAGATGCTTTTAGGGAGTTATGAATAATTTTACATATATTTTGAATGAACTGGAATATTTGAAAAACTTTGGAAAAAAACATAAGTGGGATATGTTGAATTACCAAATAGGACAAGAGGTAGCTTGTAAAGTTTTGAAGTATTCTCCTAAACATGGGTGTGTAGTTTCTTTACCTAATGGAATTAAAGGGAAAGTGACGCCCCATTTATGTTCCAGTAAGTAAAAGTTCACATATTTGTAAGATAAATTCTTCTAATAAAATGCTTGATTTTTCATAGAAGAAATAAAAGTTAATGACAACATCAACGGAATAGTTATATCATATGACTTTAATGAACTATGTTTGGATATTTGTCTAAACCCAGATAAAATAGAAAAAATAAACAAAGTACAAAATGGTGTCATGAAATCCTCAGTGACATTCAGTTTTGCTAATAAACTCATAACGAAAAATGACTATATTGTTGCTCTTTTAAAAAATCCTGATGCAAATCAACAACTAATTTATTTACCTGGCATGCTACATGAGAACGATTTCAGTAGCTCAAAAATCTATTATACGAAAAAGAATTTTAAAGTTTGTATTTGCGGGTAAGTTATCGTTGAAATACTTTCCAATTATTAATTTTTTGTTCAACTTTTTTCATTATTTTTAGTAAACTAAAAAGTAACTTAATAGGCATTAGCAAACGTTTGTTTATAACAATGGATAAGAACAAAATTAAATCAAAGCCTAAAAATGGCAAGCAAAACAAAATAAAGGCTGTGGATAACAATCCTATAGAAGAGGATTCTAATGAAAAATCACAAGAAAATCTAGACGTAATTCGTGAAATTGATGAAAACATGGATGTCCAATCACTGTCACAAGATGAGGATGATAATGATTATGAAGAAAAGGAAATCACAACATCTACTGTTGTTTTACCAGATGTAAAATCATTTTTCAATCCTTTAAAAAGACAGATCACTGAAGATTCATCATCTGAGGATGAAGATAATGTAATATAGAAAATTAATGTATATTTATTAAATCATAATATATTGTTATTCTTTAGGAACCAGTTGTTGCAAGAAAAAAGAAAAAAATGACACCAGCTGAAAGGGCAGAGCAAATACGCCTAGAAGAAAAAAGAATCTCTCAAATTGAAAAAGAACTCACCAATTCTTCAAAACAGCCAGAGAGCGCTGATCAATTTGATAGACTATTGCTGACTAAACCGAACTGTTCAGAAATTTGGATAAAATATATATCCTTCCATATGGCGGTAATTTTTAATTTTTCTTCAGCTTAGGCACAATTATTGAGAATAGAAATGGCTCATCGAATAAATTTATTTTTATTGAAAAAATTAAATTGCCTAAAGTACATATAATCCATAATGGCATGAAGTATTTAGTACATATACATCATTAGCTACAGTTTATAAATGGTTTAATTTACACACATTTTAACGAGGTAGCAATTCGGTTGTATACAGAAAAGGAACTGGACTTAATTTATCATATAAAATACTTACAGAGTAGTATAATTAATACACATTAATTATACTACTCTGTAAGCTTTTGCAACAAGGACGTTGAAATATTTAATTTTTTGTTTGAAAAGCCCATATATGTTCAAATGTCCCTCGGGATAACCTACAGTGGTACTTACAACCTTTGTGGTTCAATTTCGAAGACTCTACCGCATAGATACGGCAAAATTTGATTATTGGCGGATTAACCATACCGCCAAATTGTTCATGTAGAACGCGAATGCCCTTCACGGCGTCCGCTGCGTGGCGCGTAATGCGATTCCGCAAACAATAACCGTCCATTCAAAAATTGGATCATAGTAGTAGACCCAGGTCTCCAGGTGATCAATTGATGCAGGAAACCGTTATTGAAGTCGCGAATATACTTTTAACTCATAAACTCATAACTCATAACATTTTTATTATGGTCAGATTTACTGTTAATGAATAGACACGAGCACCACGAATAAAACATACTTATGGCATGCATGCATATATTTTAGGCAACGGAATTAGATAAAGCTAGAGCTGTAGCGAAAAGAGCATTAGATACAATTAATATGACCTTTACAGAGGAGAAATTTAATGTTTGGATTGTACTGCTTAATTTGGAAAACATGTTTGGTACAAAGGTATAATAACTAATATTTGTAACGTTAATATACTATTGGTGCATATAATATTTTAGGAATCGTTTAATAAAGTATTGGAGGATGCTTTAAAATTCAACGACTCCCTAAAAATATATTTACGTGTGATTCAAATGTTTGCCGACGATGGTAAATATGAAGAAATGGAAGAAAAGGTTAAGAAGGTCAAGAGCAAATACAAACAAGAACCAAACATGTGGCTGGAATTAGGGCAAAATTATTATCGGATAGGTAAATTTAAGGAAGCTAGACAATGTAAAGATGCTGCCCTTAGATCGATAACTGATAAAAAGACTCGTAAGTTTTACTATGTCCAGAAATAAACCTTTAAGTAATTATTTATATCTTATTTATAGAAATGAACATCATCGTTCAATTTGCCGTTATGGAATTTAAGTTCGGCGAGGAAGAGCAGGCATGCGCTATTTTCGAATCGATTTTAACAACCGACCCGAAAAAAATCAACATTTTGTTCACTTACGTGGATCAGTTGGTGAAGAAAGGCCAGATTGAACAAGCTAGGCAAGTACTAGAAAGATCGGTGCTCCAGAAGTTACCGTTAAGGAGTATGCATTCTATATTCATGAAATTTAAAAAGTTTGAACAAGAACATGGCACCGAGGAAACCTTAGAAAATGTAAAAATTAAAGCGCAAGAATATGCAGCAAAATTTGATAAATAAATATCTCATAAATATTGTACTTATTATTTTGAAACTCATATCATAAGTGAACTGAACTAACGCATATGAAACTTATATAATAACAGGTGTAGTACTAATATCATAAGATGTACCAAATTTAAGGGATTTAATAAAGATGGCGTAATAGGTATTAAAATGTATCATTTCTTGCTAAAAGCTCCATCAGGGGCTTCCAGTGGCGGCTGGTGTACAAGCACTGCAGAATTCCCAAAAAACAATTGTATAAAAATTACTGAAATATTTTATATGACTTACCAAAAAGCAAATCCCAGTTAGCATTTGCGAATTCTTGTTTTAATAAATGATAAAAAAATTTCAATGGAAGTGGGAGTCACGAAAGTAACGTTGACCACTGGAATAATCTACCATTGGTAGACTATTGCTATTATGTATCTGGGCTACACGAACGTGCTCTATGAGCTCCTTTAAGCACTGCTACCACCTACCAAAACGATCGAAAACAAAGCCAATTCAAGTGGAAATTTCGTCACATTAGTCCAGGGGCGTATGTGAAATCTGTATCGGAATTTTACGCGACTTTCGGCCAGTTAATATTAACTGTAATTATAACCTTTAATTTAATCAATGTGAAGACATTTTTTAAATATTGTTATGGAGAAAAGTTGGAATTTAAAATAAAAAGGTAGACAATTGCCAGATATTATTATTGAGAAACCAGGACAAAGTTACATTCATAAATTTAATAGAGACGTTTATTTAAAAACTGAATGGATTTGTGGACGTAACAAAAAATGCATTGTACTGTTTTCCTTGCTTACTTTTTGGTAGTGATCTAGGACACTTAAGTTAATAAAAAGACATGAAAACTAAAATCCATCTTCATAATTGTATGGAATTTGCACTAGTAGGGTCAACTAACATTATAGCTCAATTAGATTCTGCGTATTGAATAAACATACAGAAATAATAAAAATGTATTAAAGAATTGCTATGTTTTATCAAAAATTATAAATTGTCTTAAAATTTTGTGGAGCGTTTGAATTGGCTCTTCGAGGGCATGATGAGAGCGATACTTCCCAGAATCCGAGAATATCTCATGGATTTTTTTTCTAAATTATAAAACAAGAACTAATTTTTCGGCTGAACTAGATACAACTCTAAGTGAGCATCTAAAGAATGCTTCAGTATTTAAAGGCACCTCCAAAGAAATAAAGAACATTCCATTACAGTGTATGCTTAAAGTTTGTCAAGAAAAAATAATTGAGGAAATTAATAATTCTTCATTTTTGGCGATTGTCTCAACCGGTAGTTATCTTTAGATACGTTCGCGGTGGTGGGCCAATGGAGCGTTTTTAGAACGACTTAATTCTTGAAATATGTGATGTATAAATATTTTGTATAACAACTTTAAACGTTATAGATCCTTTAATTCAAAATTCACCCACTTCCGTATATTCCTTTTATCCCACCTTTGATAAAGAAGGATTACCAACTGTACTGTCATTTATTTATTCAAGAAATGATTGCAGAATATTAAATGGTGCACTACCCTCTAAAATTTTTAATAACAAACAATCTAGAAGTTTAGACAATTATTAGAACTCCCATGACAACATCAAAGACCGAAATGTGTTTCTCAGCACTAAACCGCATCAAATGTTCAGAATGAATCAGAAATTCAATGGCCCAAGATCTTTTATCTCAGCTCTTTCCATGCTATCTATTGAGAAACAGTTTATCTCCGAAAAGAACATAGGATAAACTTAATTTATAAAAATAGTTTTTTTTTTGCAAAATTTGCAGAACACCTTAACATTTTTATCAGGAGTCGCCACTGATGCTATCACAAGCGATAGATATCGAGAAGTAAATTAGATCTCATATAAACGGAGGGCATCTTCCTAGATAAACATTACAAGTTTTCCTGTTACACATTTCCTGTTTAGTAAGTTTGGTTTCAAGAATGAATGTTTATATATATATATATATATATATATATATATATATATATATATATATATATATATATAAAGAAAAAGTAGTATTGCTGTTACGTTAACTCTAATTTCTATGTGTGAGGGATGTCCGAATACAAACTTATATGTGATCAGAAAGGAACGTTCGGAACCGTATACCCTAACGAGAAATATAAACATATCAAAAAGTTTCTGGGAACCCACGTGTAAAAGGAAAATAAAGAAAGATGAGAATTAGAATGTTAAAATAGCTACATTAATATATTGTCGAAAATAATTCCCAGAAACTTCATTATAGAACTTTCAGGGGCATACCTTAAGCCCATGGTAGTAATAACTCAGCAAAAGGTAACGATGAGATATGGGGGATTGAGGAATGGGAATGGAATGGAATGGGAAGAAAAACGCCGCAGTTAAAATAAAAATTAATATATTTTGCCTTTATTCTTAAGTAAATTGAAATAATCAACAACTCTAAAACAGCCTGATAACTCAATGGATGTAAACTAACTGATAGTAAATAAATATACTTAAATAATTTTCCATATAGAAAATTCAAAAACTATCGATTCTTCAACATATTTATCAGAGTACGAAGCTGTATAGGCAGATCACGTTTACGTTGTGGTTCATCAAGTTCTTCTTGAAATAGCAATTCTAGCGTAGCAATATCAGCTGGACCAGACTGTTGATTTAGTAAGGTGCTGAAGAACATATTCCACAAATCAATTTTCGTATATCTAGGAAAATGTTTCATAATGCTCCAAACATTACTGATTTTTTTCAACTGGATGTACTCTTGGAATAAAAGTACATGGGCCGAAGCTGCTACGCAAAATAAATCAGTATGATAACTCCAAGGCCTTCCATCGCGTACCTAAAATCATGGTTTTATTGAATTTAATTAAGCTAGTGGTATTAGTTAATTAATAGGCAAATATTACCTCACAACAGATGAAATCTTCAGTAGTGATAGGTCTTGTAAACGTTGCTTTATCCGGGAACATCGTCATGTCTATGCTACATCCAAAGTCAATAAGCTGCAAACTGAGTGAATTATTTGATTGTAATAAAACTAAAAAATTATCGGGCTTTATATCTGCATGGATAATTTTCACCTCATGCATAGCTTTAACGATTTTCAGCATTTCCAGCGTAAAATATACGCATAATGTTTCCTTTCCTGTCGATTGTTTTTTTAGCATGTTTGCCGTATCTAGCAATGAACCGAAGGGTTGGAATTGTGAGACTAGTATAGATGCTTGGTCGCCTATAACAACAATATTCGATTATGTCTTATTTGCGATAAAAACACAACATAATGCAAATACAACACAAATGCAAATATACTTACTAAAATATCCTGTTGAAATATCCATAAATCTATCTTGTAAAGGATGATTTATTAAACGAGCCTGTAGTTCTCTACATATATAAAATTCCCATTTATTTGGAGGTCTCTGATATTTTAACGCTACGGTACTACGCATCTGGATATTATATGCTTTAAATACTGTTCCAAACTGACCTTTGCCAAGTATCTTTTCTATTATATAATTATCCCTACCTAAAAATAATAGTACACTTACGGCAACACCCAATGTAATGAGTTTTATACATGTTTAAATTTCAAATATCGAATGAATATACAAATTGTTATAGAGGCGTCTAGAAGGCACTCTTTAACTGCTGCCAATACAAGCGTAATGCAATCATTCAAAAAGTAGTTTTATTTCTTGGTTGACTACTTTATTACGTAAGTAAAGTTATTAAATCGGTTAGCTTTGACAGATAAGAAGTTGCAAGTGTTAAAAAAAACCGTTAAACTATAAAACGTGAATTGTCCCTATTGACGCACTCAACTGCTAGACATTTTATATAGTGGCAACTCCCTGCCAGAATCCTTTAAATTGTAATAGTTACTTGGACAATTATCTGAAGCTGTTCCAATTTGATAACAAGCATGAGAAGATCCAAATGTGATGATCATCAAGCAAGTATACAGGATTACCACCAGTTAATTGAACAAAAATATATTAAGTCGGGGAAAAACTAATTTCGTTTTTTTTACACTCGTCGCATATCTCCAGTAATTCGGCGAAATCGTACATATACGCGTTTGAAAGTAATTCATAGAACATTCTCGATATAGATTTGGCGGTTTTCGCCTTGAAAATAGAGATTTCCGGTCGTTTTCTTAACATTTTACTTTTCTACTTTCTCTAAAGAAGTTGGATCTTCGGTTGCACATTAATTAGCAGTAAAACAATTAATAGACCTAGTTTCCATTAGTAAATCGTCGTTAAAACGAAACCAACGAAAAATTTCCCAAACGGTTACAAAACCCTAAGCTTAACGCCACGAATGATAATGCTCGGTGTTTTAAGGATTGGAAAGGGATTTCCAACCTGACCAAACCATTAATTGTACTTACTATATAATAAGATTGATTATTTGATTGATTGATGATTGATTTGAAAAACATAAAAACACAAAAAAAAAACATTTTTCCCAACTGATTATATAATATTGAATAATAAGAATTGAAACCAAAGAATTCAAAGAACAAAAGGCCGCTGTCTACTGGCACAAAAAGAATTATTAAAAGTTTATATAAAAAAGACAAAAATAAAAATATATAGCTAACTCCAAAAAATCTAGAAATATTTAGATATGGTTATACATCTTTCAAGGATGTTAAAACATACATTAAATTCATACAAAAACAAATGGAAGTGATGTAATGGTTCGAATGAGCTTACAAAACTTGTTATAGTATTTTTTTGAAATTAAATTCTTGAGAAATATTAAGCACATTTTCAGTTTTTTTATGAAACTGAACTTAGTTCTAGCTCCATATAATAAATTTTATTATGACCACATAACTATCTAAATACTGACCTATATATACAGGTTCTTTCTTAACAGCTAATCTCGGATTACCATCGATGGATACATAACCTTGATTATGAATCCCAGGAAAAGAGTTTCTTTCAAGCAACTGCGATATAAGGCTAGCACTAAAAGGATCCGAGGGCACATAGTCTAGTGGACATGTTAAGTTAGGCGGAGGAATCTTCCTTACTGGGCTTTGAATTGGTGTCGATTGCATTGGAGATGGGGGCGATGGTACTGTATGTGCGGGAGGCAAAACATCATCCATTAAATCCCCTGAAATTGAATTGTGTTATGCCACCTGAAAATTCTATACTTATAATGATATATCCTACCCAATAAGCTTCGACGTAATGCCGCATTAGCTTTCAAATTTTGTGCTAAATAGCTATTATGTTCTTCTGATATTGTATTAATTTTTGCTTGATGGTTATACAGGGATGATTTTGTGGTCGCCCCACTTGAACTAGAACTTAATCTGAATATAGAATTGTTATACCATTTACAGTGTTCTAGTACATTTGTTCAAAATGTTCTAACAATGAATAGTATGAAATATAACTTGTTAGAATAGATGCATCATGAAAATCCTATTGTAATTTATACATTTAATTATTTATTTTTAATGATTAAGATAGAGACTATATACACTATAGTTACTTACACATAACCACTTTTTTCCTCTAAAATTGTACTTAAAGCCTTGTCCTCTTGTAATTTGTTCTCAGTAAATAATCTTTTTTTCGTATTCTGTACATTATCGTTGATAATTTCATGATTAACCTGCATTTTGTTTTGAGGCGTGCTCACCTACATAAAAAGCATCAAAATTATGCAATCGACGCCTAATTAGATTTTTACATACCTGCATTGCGTTTAGATTAAAATTGAATTGTTGTGTACTACATGTCGACTCCAATGGATTAAATTGAGGTGGATCTGCATCTTCAAAAGACGATGAACTGCTGTCAGAAAATGGTATCGGAGCCATGGGTTTAGCACCATCTGCGGGCTGAGCTGCCATAGCACTATCCATACCACCACGAGAGCCGGTTTCCACTTCATCCGCGTTAAGAACACGAAAAGCTGTTCTCATTGCATTACCTGAAAAAAAAAACGGTGATTACAAAAAATATTTCAATGTAAAAACTATGAAAAAATGATAAAATTCGACTGTAGAATCTTACCTTTTGACGGTGCCTGAAGTGGTAAATCAAATCCAATAGGGCTGGATTGTAATTCATTTTGAGATGTAAACATTAAATTGAAGCCGCATTTGGGTTGTCGAGGTTCAGAATCTTCAAATACCATGCACTTAGTTGGAGGCATACCACCACTGAACAAACAAAAAACTAATAATTTAGCAATATACGATCACATGGCCGCGTGTTATACCTTATTCTAAACTCATTGCTTTTACTGAAGACATCTTGTAAAAAATTTTGGTGTTCTGCCTGAGATTTCCATGGACTATGAATAACAGTGGAGGTCATCTCATTTTTCACTGAGTATGATTTGTCTTTTATTGGTGACTGTTCATGTATTTGGAACTTCAGCTTCTAATTAAAGAATTGTAAGAAATAACAAAATGCTATCTTAGTTGGTCTAAAACTTTTGAGGAAGGATCCAATAAATGTATTATTGTTATTATTATAAAAACAAATATTATAGGATGGAATATATTTGCCTTGCAATTGATTGATAACACTATGAAATTACATCTTGATTACTTTAAATACATTCAACTTCAAAGTATAATTTTAGTAAAATGGGCATGGCTGGCAAAACAGACGTCTTATTTTCTTAAGCCTCTTCTTCAAACAAAAATCCCGCTACTAGGTCTCTTTATTACTGGGTTACCTATGGACCACTGGAATTTGAACATACCAAAGCTTTAAAAATTAAGACTTGGAATGCAGAAGGCTTTATTATGAGCACTAGAATAGAAGCTATCTGTAATTGGAATATCACAATTTGTAAGTTAAAAATGATTGCATTTTGAAATTAACATTTCAGAAGTTAATTTTCGACATTATTTTTTACGGACGAAAAATACAGTACATGCTCACAGAAAATCGTGTAGTATGTCAAGAAACTGGATCACGTAGGATAATGTGCAAAAAAGAGCATGGTCGAAGTCTTCGAGGCAAAATTGCAAAGTCTGGAGTGATGCGAAGGTAGGTCTAGACCTTGCTATCACCACTTGTTTTGCAGGGATGGAACGGGAATGATTATCATAAGCTTCTCGAAGATGGAATTTACTACAGATAGAATTTACTAATTTACACTACAGATGGAATTTAAAAAAAAAGCTAGAATTGACCAAAGACAACTGTGCAAAAATTAAGAAAGGTTGACTGAAAAAGTAGTCCTTTCTTATTAGCATTTTCGGAACTTCTGCAAAACTCTCTTAATGGCATAGAGACTTGTTAAAATCACTTGCTTGAGTTTTTCCCCTTGAAATCACAAAAATTCTGCAGTTATAGAATTATGATTTTGCCAAGAGTGGCTAAATGTCATAAAAAACAAAATTAATATTCCACAAACACATTAATATGTTCTAAATATATTAATATTTACCACTTCCTCAGGTACCACTGGTGGTTCATTTTGGACGATTATACACTCGTCATCATCATCTACAATTATCGATTGAATTGCTCGACAGGTTTCAACTTGTTGAACTGTATTAACAGTCTTTCTGTATCTGTATTAATGTAGTAAAGAAATAGAATATGAACAAAATTAGTTTACCATTGTTAGATTTTATCGATATCAAACCATCAATAAAATATTATGGTCTTTTATATTACCTGGTTGCTCTCAATTCTTCTATTGAAAATTCTGTTTGAGGATCAATATAAACTCTATGTTTTGGGTAACCATGTATTACACTTGGACTTGCTTCGTCAGGATAATTCACTATGGCAACATGCCAACTTGAATAATCTTCTTGGCATTCTGTTGGTAGGTTGGCTGGCAACCCAATAATTAGTGTTTCATCTGAATTATCTTCATGAACTGTAAAGTGTATAAAAACAGTTTTTTTTTAATTCCAAAAAAAAAATATATAATAGAGTTACATTACCTGAAAACCCTGGTCCTGCAGGTCTCTGACTTGCCAGAACTCTTTTCTTATGTGGCACTGTAGTCCATGGCCCTGGTTTAAGTGTGTTCTCTTTTGGTGCTTCTTGTCTCTTAGCTACAGTAATAATACTTTTAGGTGGTGCTCCAGCTACAATTAAATTTTGTGCCACTAAGAACAGAAATATGTAAAATGTAACCGCTAACCCGCTAAAGTTCCTGAAACGGATTGATCTTCGAAAACATTTGTCTGCGCATTGCATTGAGTATTTGGTACAATCGGAATAATTGGTAATCCATTATTTGATCCAGAAGGCATACGTACAGTACTAACTCTACCTGATCTATGTGAATGAAGTGAAACGAGAGCTTGCCGTTTTTCTTGAAGACGGTTTTCATTACGCCCAAATATAAGCTACAATTTAAGTTATTTGAAAAATAAACATATTTAAAAAATATTTTAATAATACTAAAATATTTACATAAAAGTTACTTACATGTTCTCCTGCTGCTTTTATTAAATTATTGTAGGCACTCTCTAAATCATCATATGGCTGCGCTAAATTTTTCTTTCCTTCTTCAAAAACGTTATACGCTTTTTGAAAATCACCAGCAGCTTCATAATAGTAAGCCCAAGCTTTATAAAAATCTGCACACCCAATACAAAGATTCTTTGATTTCATCATTAAATAAAGTTCAACTGGATTGGGGAACATATCAATCTAAAATATTTTAATTTAAATAACATGTAATGTAATGAAAATAATATAAACTATATAAGGATGATTTCATTTACATATATATTGGTACTTTTTAGCAGTGTTAATTTCGATCCTATATCTTGAAAGTTTGGAAATGCGAAAACGTAAGTTTTGTTAAACAAAGGCTTTAAAACGCAAACGCAACAAAAGTTTATGGCTTAGGGGTTTCTGAAAACGTTATTTGCTTAAACCTTTGCAAATTAAACAAAATATATTATATCAATAAATCGATACCAAAACAGCACTTTAAATTAAAGTAGAGGAAAGGGAGGTATAACAAACTCTTGCAAGACCGGCCGGACAATGATTATGAAATGCTACAGGCAACAATTGAGCAAACTGGGCGAAGAACTTGATCGAAAAAGGCCATTTGCCTCGAAAAGATATTTTTACACTTGAAATGTGAACTTCTCTGGCTACACTAAACCAAAACATTCCAATTTTGTGAATTAACAATTCAAAATGTTGGAGAATTGCTATCTTCATCAGTAACTTTACAACGTCGAATTTCAACAGTTTCTTGCGCGAGGTTATTCGTGTGAAACATGAACTATATATAAATATCTCTTCACTTAAAAACAAAAAAATTTAAATATTAACTCGTATACATCATAGTCATATGGAAATTAAATTATTGGGTTTATATGATATTGAATTTTTAGGATTTATAGCAACAAGTGCATGTATTATTTTTGCCGCATGGAAGTTATGACGTTTAATAATGCACAGAACGGCGGCTCCCATAAAAATCAGCTGACTCAGGTATCTTCTAGTTTCAGCTAGTAAATAAGATATTTTGGATAGAACTGATAGACCAAAAAGTCTGAGTGTGGTTGTTTGATAACTTTTTTTTCAATAAATAACAAACTTTTTAAATGCAATTATAAAAATTATAAAATCTATATTCTATTCCAATTTCAAAATTATTTAGTTGGCGAATATATGTGAACTCACTACATTTAAAATGTGAAAGCCAAAACTGTACAACTTTACTGATAAAGCATATTCACCCAAACAACAGCACCCAAAGGATCATTCAATTTGGTTTTTTAAAATAAATCAGATATATTATTTTATTCAACCACAATTATTAAAATGAACTCATAGAAAAACTTACACAGTATACATGAAACTAGCATAGCATTTCTTTATTAGCACTATAAATAATAATTAAGACTTACATATTTAATCCATAGCTTACAGAACCGTCTGTCATTTGTGTATCTGTAATCATTTTCAAATTTACCCAAACAGTGTTCAAGTAATGCTGTACAATTTCCTTCGTGTCCACTTTTTGGATAACTCTGTTCAATCCAAATGATATAATTATAATAATTTTCCAATGGATCAGGTCCATCATAGTCTCTAATTAATGCTTCAAATTCTCTAGTTTTATGAAAATATTAATACATTAGCACATAATGTACACACTAAACATAAGTTAAACTTACTCCTTTTGTTGCAAGAGTTGACTTTGATATTCTTGATTAGTTTGGGCCTGCAAAGCCATTTCTAATTGCTGTACATTTCTACCTCGCCGAAGAGGTTGAATATTTTCTTTACTGTAATCAAAATCCATCATTAACTTTTTGACATAACTAATTCAAACTGTCAGATTTAATATCCACCAAAGCGAGGGTCCATTTAAACTCAAATGTACAGTTACTTATTTGAACATCCTATCGCCTACGATTAAATATACATAGAAAAGAATGTTATAATATAGTCAATATTCATTTTTTCTATTTAAACATTAAGTGCCAATTTAATGTTCTGGTGACTATAACGAAAACTGGCTCAGAAAACTAGGGGAAACTTAGGGGATGACAATAATGAAAGAAGTAAATAACTGTCACTACACACCTGAAACGACCGTTATGGTAATACATAGGGAATTTTATTACAACCGATTTTTTTTTAATTTAAATTTTTTAACGTATTCCATTTCATTTTAAAGTAGTGTATAGTTAACTAATAAATTTTTAGATAAATAGAGCCTTTTTAATACGTATTTTATATAAAATATAGAATATATACCCATTTTTAATTACATAATATTTATATAATAAATTAATATTTATTTATATGTTGGTTTACTATATATTTATTATTGCAGTACATATTCACATACTACTCGTCACACGAGCAGAACTACTGCACGTTCATATTTTGTTTTAATAATTTTAAAATAATTTCGAATAACGGAACTACTAAATAGAGGGTATTTATTCTATAAAATTGGCTAACCTGTCACAACGCCATTTTAATTTGTCACGCGTACTGTCACGGTTGTACAAGTTGTGATTAACGTAATTTGTAGCCTACGGTTTATACAATTTCGTGTTAACTAAATTTCATCTATATTTTAAAGGACTTATTTTTGTAATAGTGTGAGAAAAAAATTAAACATGAGTGCACCTTTATTCGCGTGTTCTCGTTGTTTTGCTCGTTACCCATTCGAAGAATTATCTTCAGGTCAACAACTATGCAAAGTGAGTGTCATTTATTTAATGTTGAACTTTTAATGGTGCTACAATTCCAAAGCGTCTTAATAATATAACAGTGTAATGATTTATAAAAGTTAAATTATGATATTTCTCCTATTAGGAATGTCGCGGTGCATTTCCGGTAGTGAAATGTACGTATTGCCGGTCCGAGTTTCAACAAACTTCAAAGGGTAGTACTAGTGCAATATGCAAAAAATGTGAACAAAACGTTAAGGCATATGGAAAGCCCACAGCTTGTGAATATTGTAATATTATTGCTGCTTTTATTGGCAACAAATGTCAAAGGTGCACAAATTCTGAAATTAAGTATGGCCTTCCAGTAAATTGTGAGCAATGCAAGCAGAAATGTGCATTCGATAGACAAGATGATGACAAGAAGGTAACAAATAAAAAATCACAAGTCAAACTGATCAGTGACATGGAAGCAAATATTTCTATATTTTAGGTTGATGGGAAGCTGTTATGTTGGCTGTGTACATTATCATTTAAAAGAGCCCTTGCAAAAACCAAACAAGGGGATGCTGACAGAAGAGCTCAACTTAAAATATCACAGGTTCATAAAAAACACAAGGAAGGAAAGTGAGTTGATAGAATATGCTCCTGTAAGACATTACATTTTATATATTAATAGTTATTTGGGAGTTGTTTAAGTACAAAAATCATCAAATAGTAATTGCATTAAACACACAATATTGACTTGGTCATTGACAGATATATTTGTGTTGAGTTTAGATCTATTTAGTTTATGTAATTTTTAAAGTGCTAAATTGATATAGCTAAAGATAATAATAATATAGCCTAAATAAGACTCAAGATTATTAAGGAAAAAATTAATGAATATATTGAAATGTAGGCCAGTATAGTACATTGTGATTTTTTTATACTTTAGGGTATCTGGAAAACAGATATTTGCACGTACAGTCTCAGATAATTATTTCTAATAATCTGAGATTAAAAAAAGTAATAATATAATATATAGAAAGAATAAGTGTAATATATTTAGATCATTAGAAGTACATTCTTGGTTTTAAATAATTTATCATCTATATAGTTAGATATAGCTGTTTTATGTGTATCTTGCATGTTGTAAAATTTAGAAAGTTTTATTTTATGCAACTGTCGCGCCTGGCGATGATTCATTGCAGTAATCACTAAATGTATTACTAGTAATTATTATTTTATTGCTAATGTCTTATTAATTTAGAAACTTGTTATATATTATTTTTCAAAGCGCCTAGCCGAGCAAAACCATGTGGAATTGGTCAATAAAAGTGATAATTCTATATAAAACTAAAAGGTATAGTTTTCGAAACAGGTTTTTAGTGGGTTTGCAATATGCATTTGATCTTGAGCATCATATGTAACGCCTGTTTTTTTTTTGTGTGTTAGTACATATACCAATGTGCTAGTACATATAGGCTACTCTAAAATGCCATGTTATTCTACATTTAATTTTCTCTAAAAGATTTTTTTGTTAAAATATATCTGCTTCAACATAAACATCAAGTAATTCATTTGCTTATAAACTGCAATTGGTGCCACGGTTGGTTGGTCTTCAACATTCTTCACCAAATATTGATATTGCCCTGGTCTCTAATACTATGAGCCCTTTCTTATTCATTTGTTTTATGCTGATCGTTCTATTTTTCATGTAAAAGAGAAGGCTTTTTTAGATGAGATCTCATTTCACATTCACCTTTTCATACATGATGTTTACGTTTTAATTGAATTGTGTTTTCTAACACAGTATAGGAGAAAATCGCGTAGAATTTGTGTTAAGTGTCGCTTTCAAAACCTATGGAGAAATATTAGACTGCATCAGTAGCCAAATTCCAAAAATATGAAAAAGAATTGACATAACAAGCGTTCGATTAAGCACAAGCATTATCTTAGAGAAGCGAAAGTTTTTGTAACTTGACGGATTCAGTTTATTCTTTCATCCATACCTGCCGAGTAGATGCCAAAGAGTATGGTACACAAAGGTATTGGACAGAAATGGATTGGTGTAAGGTATTGTGGGAAATGCTAACTGGGGGGCGTCGAGAAAAATATCGATATTTTAAATAATATGGATATATCGTTCTTTTCAGTTTTATTTTAAATATCGATATATAGGAGAAAAAAATATTGATACTTTTTTACAATATATATTGATTTTTTTAATAACACATTTAAAATTACGTACTAATTTGAAAGGTTTATTTAATTTTTTTTTCGCCAATCCTAGTGCCAACTGTGTTAGTTACAATGTATTTGTATGTTATAAACAAATTCTGATCCATTAAGCATAAAGTTATGAACGTTTATGGGCTCTAGCCTCTGACTGTGAAACTACTCTTATTTAGTAATTGAAAAGCCTTCAATAATTTCAAATTATCTTGATAATTACTCCAATTTATCACATATAACACTTCTGCAGTTAAATTCGGTGCTCGAAGGTCTAGATTTTCTGGTTATGTAGTCGAGAGTAGAAACCATCGAATGATAAAAAGCAACACATGATTCGCACTTACTAAGTCAGTGTGTCGTCAATGGCGCAATATCTCAACGGCCAGTTTCTGAAACAATGTATATGCAAAGTTCACAAGATTAGTTTGTTCATTTGTGAAAGAATGGTCTGAATTAGAACAACAAACTTTTCGATTAAGTACCATTTATTAGTTCAATGAGATTTCGGCACATTTATTCTTCGGGATCGATTTTGTAAAATAAAATTGAATATTCGAGATTAGGTGGTGTCATTCTGCTGTAATCGCATGTCGTTCACCTACATATCGTCCAATTTGGACAAGAATAAATTGATTATTCTCGTTTCATAGCTTATAACCGTTAACGGTGATGCTTTTAGAAGTACGACGGATGACGCAGAAGGCCGTAAGTTCGCACCAATCAATAACTTTTTGTGGACCACCTGGCGGATTTCGTTTAAGTTAATAAACATATACTAAAACTATGGTAGTTATCAAAATCATACATCGCAAAATGCACCTCATCGCCTAAAAATATTGTTGTTGGGCATATAAATTAGTTTTAAGGGATTTTTTAATTTGAAGTTTTATTTTAAAAAATAGGTACAATATATTTTATTCAAAGTATTGTCCATTGATAGCCGCTACTTTTCTCATTTTTACTCAATTTACGGATTCCATCTCAGAAGGATTTATCTTGAGGCTATTCACGAATCGACCTATTTTTTGGTATCTTCGTAAATAGTGAAGCGTTGCTCAGACAGATCACGGCTCATGTCGGAACAAGTAGTAATCAGACGGCGATTCCCATTGATGGTTAAGTTGTAGAAGCTCATAGTATGCCACTCCAAGTTGATCCTACCAAATACAGAGCTTTAGCTTATAGCCATAAATATTCGGTTGCCGTTGATGCATGATCAGATGTCCCTATGTTTTTGTTCGCTTTAAATTATCGTAATTGATCCACTTTTCATCACTAGTAACAATAAGATGCCTTAACCTTTCCAATTTTGCAATTAAAGTAGCATTTCATTTAGCATCCATTCAATGATTGCTAGCCCTTTCATGCTGCATAGATGTAAACAATTGGTAATCATAAAGCGCTATATCTGATTGAGTGCGCCGAGTGCCACATAATTTTTCAGTCGCAGTATATTATTCACGACTTCTGGTGTTCGTTGTTGTTTTTTCAATTGACGTCAGTACTCATCTATACTAACAGTTTAATTCGGTTTTGACAGCATATAACACGCACCCTTATATATACCTTGCACTTAGTAAATCAACGTTGCCATACCAATGAAAATTCGCCACAGAAAACTCACTTTTTGCCTAGATCTTTCTGATCATTTAAAAAAAAACACCGGAAATCAGTTGATTCATCATCTGCTAAGCTGTCTAAAAGACGTTTTGGTTTAATAAGTGCAATTCATTTTCTTCGAACTTATTTGAGGATCAAAAACCCTTCCTTTGACATTATCATCAAAATCACCTTTAAATCCGACAACCAACCAAACAGACAATTGGTATATGATAGAGTATCATCATAATTTCTTAAAAGTGTTTAATGAGTTTCGGCAGAAAAACTCTTCAGATCAAACAACAAAACTAAAAAATATTGAAATTTTTAATATTTTATGATTAGCACCTGTATATACTTAATAGCTCAATAATACTAAATAGAAAACTGTTATTTTACTTAGAGAAATTCCAAAATAATCGAATTTAATGGTTAGGCATCTTAAAATACGTAAAATTTTTCAAAAAAAAATCATAACATTTTTAACATCACAAATATATGACTAATTACTGTTTCAAATTATTAATTAACAGAAATAATTATGGACAAGTTAAATTAATTGAAGTTATTCGGAATATAAAAATATAAGATCTCGACAGGAAAAAATATTTGTATTGTAAGTCATTTAAAAATGTTAAATGTTAATAAATGCTATTGAAATTTATTACTATTGCTTAGTTGTACTTGCATCTCTGTATAAGCAGGACGAGTGTGGGATAAATACAGCAGTATGTATATCACAAAGTAAAATTAATTAGACTAATTAAGCCAAAGTTCAGATTAATACTTATACACTATATAAGTTCATGTGGTTTGGTTCGCTTCAATCATCTGATTTCCTGTGTGTTGTTCAGAAGCTGTGATTTAGTAAGTTCATAAAGCCATTTGACTTCTAGGTTTGTTCCTGTATTGTGTTGTTCTTCGGTTCTTAGGTAGTGATAAGTATTAGTAATTAATCGAAGAGTTTTCTTTTGGCATCCTTGTTTTGTTATTGTTGTTTGTTACTAGATGGTTTGATGTTTTAGTACAATCCCGTGTTTGAACCCCAAGTCCAAATAGGCTTTATAACAGACGATAAACCAATCTCTTTAATTTTCTGTCAAGTTGGGAATATCTATCAACTAACCAGTACAGTTCTCGATTTTATATCTGATCTGGTCTCCTTTTTGTCTAACTTGTTGCTTCCAATTTATTAACCTACCATCGAAGTGGATGCTGAGATATTTCGCTGATTCTGATTGAGGTATCGGTCATCCGACAAATGATATATTTAGGTTTTTATCAATTCGCTCCAAAGCATAGAAGGAATGGTCAGAACAAATTTGGGGCTATTAAGATGAATTTTCCAGCGTCTGACCCATTTGTGGGTTAGATTCCTTACTTTTTCTATCGCCCCATGCAAAGATATGCCTTTACCCATAATGACTGTGTCGTCAGCAAATGTCCCAAGGGGAATTGCTGCTCTTAGGATGATCTCTAAGTTAATATAGATGCAGTCACTGTCCAGACCTCAGGGTCAATGCCGAGGACCGTGGTTCAGAGCCCACGTTAAACAATAGGTTCAGTCCAAATAAACCCTGACTGCTAAAAGTCTGACTTTAAAAGATATTTTTAATTATCATTCAATCACTTGATTAATTTCTTTAATTTCTACATAACCTAATTCTAATTCTACTGTTCCACGTTTAAGATTCGTGGTATTATTTAAGGTAAGAGAACTGTTATACTATATTTTTTCATTGATTATCCCAAGTTACTTGTCATTGTTGCTTTTTTTTTTTGTTAATAGTCTGCAACTTTTTTAATACTGATATACAAAACCACGTAAATATATTTACTACCTGCAACATTCGTGTGTTGTACATTTACGTAAAAAACGTAAGTACAAACATGAGTAAAATATTTGAGCACAACTTCTAATCTTGCTATTTAATGTAATCTTCTAATTTGCTATTAATTGTAAATGGATGTTTATGGAAATCTAAAGGGGTAGGGTACTATTATGCTTTTATATTATTTAGAATATTTTGTTATCTGAATTTAACGTTATTCTTGTGACCATATTTCCAACAACACAAGTGTTAAAAACATTATTGATGTTGATTGATTATGATTAATATTGTTATAATTTTATACATGAGCTTGCATTACATTAAAATTTAAAAGTTAGAGTTGTCAGCACCGTATTATTGTACCAATGTTCCCCTAAAATAGGCGTAGGGTCAGGAGTCAAATTGACATTTATGGGTAATTATAACGAATAACGTTTATAGATATTGTTTTAATTTTATATGTTCCTCTTCTGCATATAAACTTTAAATAGGCCAAATCTCACACTCCTTTCTATACACAATATTTTTAAAACGGGGATTTTTTTGGCTTAGCTTATTATTAGTTGGACTATTGATGGAAATGCAATATCCTAATTGTCAGTTTTAGCGACTTAAACATTGTGATTTTGAGGTTAATGAAGTACTAGAGAAGTTCGCAGATGGTGAATTTTAAAACTTATTGGACGAAGATCTAGCTGAAAATACCAAAGAAATTTCAGACAGCTTAGCACCTGATGAATCGACTGTTTCCAGACCTTTAAATACACACCTACCACACGAACCGACCGAAAAACAATTTTGAATGTTCCAACATTGTTACTCCAGGTTGTTACCGACGTCTGTTGAATAAACTGAAAGACTTGCGAAAAAGATCAGCAATAGTGATTCACAGGCGCAAAGTCTTGAATATACTTATAGTCTCTTATGCTCGGCCTGACCTGACATAGCGAGGGTTGTGGAGGATACAGTGTTAAAACTCAACTGAGAAGTTACGTTATAGCTCACCAATTACCACTCGTTCAGGTCAATGTATCTTAGCTGGCACACGGTTTCGAAATGCTGAAGATGTATGAACATGCATGATTGGAAATGGCAGGATGTAGGTAGCCATATTGGCAGAAAGATCAGAAAAATTTGGATATTGGAATATAATTTAATTAATACGTTGTATTATTTTTTCTCAATAAATGCCTTTTCGAGGCGGAAAAATTATCAGAATACATACAAACACCACCAATAATAATATATAGAACAATTGCTAATATATATACAAAACGGTTTAATACATGGTTTAAAAATAAAAACAATTTAATAAAGAAATATATAGATAATAAAAAACATTTAAATTAAAAGTGTGAGTTTAATTAAGTCTCTGAAGTTTATGACTTAGAATCCACAAAATAATTTTGAATAATCGTAAATTGAAACTGAATGAAATAGCAGACACTCTAAAGATATCAACTGTGCAAAGTAGGTGCCGCGCGAGTTCACTTTTGACCAAAAACAACGACGAGTTGATGATTTGGAGCAGTGTTTGAAAATGACCAAGCGTAATAAACCCGAGTTTTTGCGTCGAGTCATCCGAGTGGACTGCACACGATGAACCCGCTCCAAAGCGTGGGAAAACGCAACAGTCAGCTGGCAAGGTCATGGCGCCTGTATTTTGGGATGCGCATGGAATAATTTTCATTGACTCCCTTGAAAAAATAAGGACTAGTACATAGCGTTGTTGGACCGTTTGAAGGATGAAATCGCTGAAAACGGTCGCATTTGAAGAAAAAGAAAGTGCTGCTTCACTAAAACAATGCACCTTGTCACAAGTCAATGAAAACGACTGAAAAAATCCATGAATTGGGCTTCGAGTTGCTTCCTCATCCACCGTATCCTCCTGATCTGGCACCCAGGTCTCAAAAGAATGCTCGCTGGGAAGAAATTTTCATCAAATGAAGAGATGATCGCCGAAACTGAGGCCTATTTTTGAAGCAAAGGTCAAATCGTACTACAAAAATGGTATCGAAAAGTTGGAGGGTCGCTATAATCAGTGTATCACCCTCGAAGGGAATTATGTTGAATAAAAAAAACTAATTTTGCCAAAAAAAATGTGTTTTACTACGGTAGGCCGGGGACTTTTCAATTGACCTGTTATATGCCACACAATATTAAATAGAATATTGATTGAGATTTGAAGGATGACGGAACACAGAAAACAGTTATTTTCTGGCATCTAAAACTGGTGGTAATGACTATAAAAAATATATACAGTAATCAATGGTTATGCGAGGAATAAGCTCACCCAATGCTATATAAAGTGTAGGTATCTCATTAACAAAAATATTTTGACTGAATTATTCTTATTTAATCGTTCTGAACTACGATATGGTTGGTTAAAGCTGATTTTGAATCGTAAATCGACAGATATTTAATATTTTAAATAAATTGACCAAGATCAATATCTTACTGCTATTGACGTTTTTGATTACAGATTACGTAGCCACAACAAGCGACCTAACAGGCCAGATGTCACGAAACTACCTGTTCCCGACGAGCAGCCCGCAAATAAGGTTGCTCGTAATAATGCAGCGCCAGGGATGGTTAGAACAGATCTTGATCCCAACAGCTCCGACCATGTTGTCGCTATGACACAGTTGAAAGAACAAATTGCTAGTCTCAAGAAACAGATTGTACAGAAAGATTCGCAACTTTTAAGTAAAGACAAAATGGTAAGCACTTTGTCAAAATATGAATGTTTCTAATTTAATTCTCTTGAAACCCTGCTTTGTATAGTTTAGTGTTAAAAATTCCTTAGTAAAATAAGATATATCCTTAAGAAGAATAATTTAAAGTAATATGAACGTGCATTGTTGTAGATATTTTATTTCAATTGTGTCATTTTACATGTTTTGCATTTAAAATAAATAATAACTATAAACTTCTTAACACTATTCCCACTTAAAGTATCAATTAATAACTTTCTGGATAACTAGAGTAACTAGTTCAATGCCTTTTCATGACCTGTTCATTTGGTTTGAATTTGAACCTAAATTTTTGTGATTGGGTACTTCGATTTATGTTAAAAAAAATTGCATTAAAATGGTTGTAAGTAAGCCACTTACACTACTACAATCTAATATAAGTAGTTTACAACTATGTTCTTTGAGACTGTCACATATCTTTCCTATATTAATTTTGTCTTTTGTTTTGCTATTCTCTGAATACATATTCAAATATTTTCGTTCTTTTCAAATTTCATGATTTCAAATTAAATGAATTAATTTAAAGAATAATAAAAAATGAATTGAAACAAACAAATATTTTAAGAACATAAAAGCACTAAAACCAAAACTGATAAAGAAATTGTCATTGTTGTGAGCATCTGAACGTGTAATACAATTTTATTTTTAAACGCCAGAGAAACCTACTGAATCCAAAAAGTTTTCCATATTTAGTATTTCAGCTTTCAATAGAAGTTTGTTTAATCTTCAGGATTCATCAAACCCACCCTTGGCTTCCGATACCACTAAGGATTATAAAAAGTGAATTGACCTCTAAATCGATTCATTTTATCTAAATAGATTTAAAAAATTATTAACAAGATTATTTTATTTATTATTTTCAAGTTATATGACTGATATAAAACTAATAAGTTAGCTGGTGATAGGCTATTTTCTGAGAGTTTTACTATCATATATGATAAGTAACTTTAGGTTGTCTTTAAATGATGTGTGTACTAAATTAACAAGGTATATAAGAAAATGTTTTTATTTTTAAGTGTGATAATACGATAACACGACCATAAATTAACAATTGTTCATAGAACATTTAATCATATAAATTATTTTTTATTTATATAAGTAAATGTTCTCGGAACCATAGTTTGGCTAGAGGAGTTATATATATAGAGATAATGTCGATGACAATTCATATATGGCATATTATATTTAACTTTTTTTTTAAGATACAATTTTTCACCATTTTTTGCAACAATAACATATACCGTTTAAGGACTATGTAATTATTTTTATTGTATTTTTAATCCATAATCTGAATATATTTAATAGTTATATTTTTATAGCGAATTCCCTCGGTTCAAGTTAATTGAAATTAGAAATTTAATAATAAGCGAATCCATTATTTAATAACAATCGATATGAGTTTGAAAAAAATTAAAGCAAATACTAGATTATACCTGGGGTTCTATATTAACCAAATCGTTATTAGTGTGTTAATTGTACAAGAAATAAACTTTTTTAAGAATCAGTTTTGAAACTATACTCAATACTAATCTAATAATCTCAAATTGGGTATCATCATGTAGTGACGTTACATATTTAATTTAATATATACATTTAACCAATTAGTTTTGCCAATTATTTTTAGATAACCGAATTAAAAGCGAAACATTTTACTACCGAAGCCGAGTTAAGGGGGAAAATGAAGAATAGTCAGAAAGAATACGAAGACAAAATAGATACGCTCAACAAACGAATAACGTCGCTATTGAAACAAGTGGCTAGTTTATCGAAGTCAGCTAAGAAAGGAGTGAAGGGAGATTTGACCACAGTAAATTCGGACGCAAACAACAGCAGTGGAACAGATAGTCCCAGCATACAATAACTTATATAGATCAAATGGTAGGTGACATCCGAAATTATAATTTTTATTATCGTCTTGTTTTACATCGTTTACTGAACACTTTTTTGCATACTGCATGTATGTTCACTCATCGAGATTCATTACTTGAAACTGATATAAAAAGTATTCTGTAAACTATACATACTAGAAGTGACCTCTTTTTTAACATTCATTTTTTTAACAAAAATCCATCATTGGGTATAGTTCTACATTCTGTGCGGCTTTATTTGTTGTTATTACGATATTTATGTTACTATATATAAAAACTTTAATTAACTATCTTTTGTAAAGGTTTCACCTGTTGTTGTGATCATAAGAGATTTATTTCTCAATTTTTAAATGTCCCCCTTTTAATATTATGAAAAATATGTATTTTAATTTAGTTTAAGATTATTTCAATTTGTTAAGTAATAGTGAAAAGGTACAAGGTGCTGTATAATATGAATACTTTAATGAAATTATTAAAACGCAAACAATACAGCTACTTTATCTGCATCAGTTTGATTCAATTCAATAACTAACTTATTAACTCACATATTAAGGTTTTGGTAACATTTGTTCCATTTTTAATGTCCTTAATATACGTCTTTGATAAGATTTTATTTAAAACCACAGTAATATCACACAAATCGTAATAATTTTAGTGATATTTCTTCTGAATTATAACTAAATATGAGTACAAGTTATTGTGTATATATTTCTAAATAAAGAGGTATCAGGCAGTATCTGTATTACTAGTTTAACCAAATTGTCAGCAATGGATAATCAATGTTGCATTAAATTACAGTGGTTTAAAAAAAGAACATACAATATTCAAAATTGTTTTAAATACTCTATACGTTATATTAATTTCTAATTAATAAACTTATATCTCTACTAACTACATATCAATATTTTGCTTTTTATAATTTCATTAGGTATTTATATCTCTGCACACATAAGATAATAGTAAATATTAATTAAACCTGAATAGTAAAATAAAAGCAAAATAAAATAAATATTACATTGATCAATAATTGTGTTCCAATAAGTGTGTAAAGAAAGTTTGTTCCAGTTGGCTAGCTTAATTATTTAAAATTGAAATCTATTTGAAGTGAACTTTCAAACACACAAGCATTGGTTAAATATTAATCTTTATATAAAAGGACGAAGTCATTATTGATAGACATAAATCGCATGTTATATTTTTTTACCTCTTCATATATCAAAAATATTCAATTTTCCTAGATTTTCAAATTCAAATATCTACAATTTTCACCGATATCATGTAGCAGTTTCTAGTCTTTGTAGGTAGGAATACCATATATGCCAAATTTGGTTGATTTAACGGGAATGTCGGAATTAATTAAGCTTCGTTTCTATTTCTGTTACATTGGAGTTTGGCTAATTATTGAAAATCTAATATCAATTTTAGGATCACAGTTTTTTATCCTATTAGTAATTATTCCACGTTCATACTCTGCATCCTTAATTAACTATCTGATAATCGGTCTCCTATAAATTATGTTTTCTTCATAATTACGTTTTATTGCAGAAATTGCAAAAGAGAATTTAACTGGACATATAAGTTCACCATCGAGTTTTAAAATTACAGGAGCTACCCCAAATATTAAAGACTCATCAAGTAAACTTTATTACAATTCCAATGTTACCGAAATAGCGAGAAATTAAATAAGTTTATGCTAATCGTAAACTGTTACATTTTTTAATATATGTCCTATAACAACATTGTCTGTACCAAGTTTTGTTTTTGTAGGTAATTTGAATAAAGTATTTTTGTAAGGTGATGTATTTGTGTATTTAAATAAAAATAAATAAAAAAACTCCTCCTTTGCTTGTTTTTATTGCATACTACTATATAACTATTAATATAAACTTTATAGTTATTCTTATGGAAGACATGATTCCCTTTTTGATAATCTTAACTACTCAAGTTTATTCTACTATCGTGGCCACATAAGTTGCTGGAGGGTTCAAGATATCATCTTTACTTTGAATCAATTTCAGTTCCATGTTCTTCACTGTTGTTTCTTGACCTTTAGAATAAGTATTAGACAAATTGTTTTACGAAAGGGAAAATAACCCACCTCCTAATGAGTCTAATGTCCTTCTTAAAACAGCCTGTAGGGCACTAACCGTCTTTTCAAGAGACTGCTTTAAATCTGAGTTGGTCTGATGCATAAAGCATAGCAAAAGGGCACTAAATAGATCACCTGTGCCTGTAAACCTTGCCGGGAGCTTATCTATTTCAATTTGCAATTTAATAGGCTTATCTAAAAATTATAATGTATAAGACACTTCTAGTATAGATCAAAATAACTTTGTTTTAAGTTTTATTTTAAGCATAATTTTTTTGTTTGTTTCAGGTCAGGTCAGGACAGGCAAATATAAATAAAGAAGACTACTTGATCTGTGATAGACAATTAATGTAATTATTAAAGTAAGACTGATTTATCTGTGATAATTAGTGTAATGATTAAAGTGTATGTATAAGTATCACCTGCCTTTTCTTGTACTTCCAAACACCCATAATTTTTTATTATTTATAGAAAATTCTGCTGATGAAACACATACAGTTTCACAACCTTTTTCATGTAGGACATTTATAGCCTCCCAGATGTCATTATGTGTTTCAACTTTTATACCAGTTAAAATTTCAGTTTCAAATACATTTGGTGTAAGAATTGTTGCAAAAGGAACAATAAGATTTTGATACAATGGTATTAATTCTTTTGGAACGTACAGTTTACCATTGTCACCCATTACTGGATCACATACTAAAAAAAAGTACTCTATAATGTGTCCTACTATTTAATGTTAACTGTTACCATATATCAAGTCTGGATTTTTATCTTTTAATTGTTTATATAAATTGCAAATTTCTTTTAAAAAACTTGGTGATCCAATATATCCAGTCAATAAATGACTGTATGTATCAATATCATTTTCCTTAAGGCCCAATGCCAAATCTGCCAATTCTTTCTCTGTTAATACTTGGCCTTTAACAACTTTATAACCTGTGTGATTTGTAAACTGAACTGAATTTATATAGTCAACTTCAATCCCTAAAAGCTGCAAGACATACAAATGAAAAACAAACAAAATTTATGTAGTAAAATTTTTGATACCTGTATAGGAAAAACAGCACATTTATTCCCCACATAGCCTGATACTACATGGCTTTGAATTGATAAAACTTTTGAGGTATCCATATTTCAAATATATTAATGTTTCTTGAATCACTTTCACATATACTATAACAATTGTGAAACAATTACATAAATATATACCTTATCTAATCTATTCTTGCTTAATTATTTAATTGTTTTTATTCTTGCTATTCACTATGGATTTGTTTATTAAGGATTGAATATGAACAAATGTTCGGTAGCTACTAAATAAATATTTGAGATATTTAAATTAATAAATCAATATATTTACGTATACAAATAAATTTAATAAAACAGAATTTTAATATTTACTTTTAATGTCATGTTACATTTAATATATTTAGTAAAATTTGAATACATAAAATTACGTGTAGACTTAAATAACCTTAAAATTTATTAATATTTGATTGACATTAGGCAGTGTCACTGTTCCCAACTGTTCTAAATCTTATTCCATGAATTTAAATCTTAATAAAATTTGTTCTCTAAATGTTGTTAACTGTTATAACATTTCATAAAAAAATGTCCTTAATTTGTTTGATCTGATATGACTCAAAAACAGTAAATATTGAATAATACATTTATATGAAAGGTATAGAGTATAAAACAAAAACATTTAATTTACTTGAAAACTATGTTATTTCAAAGGAAATAAGTTGCGATTTGTTGATCGATTATTTCAAGGATACTGTTGTATATATTCCAATATTAATTATATTTCCTATTCAGTAGTCTAATTTTATCAAAACTCTTAATTCCAAACACTTCACTCTTTTTTTTTCGAAAAACAATGGCCTTACCCAGGCGATGTAACAATAATATATTTGTAACAGTGTCGTTTCTTTCACTTTCTCCAAAAATAAAATGTTTTTTTTTTATTTTGATCAAAGTCATTCAAAGCATCGACGTAATTAATGACTTTATACACATTATAATTCACCTATATATTACATTCTATTTTTATTATAACAGATTTAGATTTTTTTTGGCCTGGAACCGGGTAGGGGAATCCTGTTACGGATACCTGGTCGGGAAGACCCGTAGGAGTAAGCGAGTTAGACTGGTTATGTGGAGACTGCCTCTTGGCTACCCACTGAACCCCACCCTATCAGCTGATCCAATGACCCTAACAGATACTTCTTACTGTTAGTAAGGAGGGTGCCCGTAACTGGTAACACCGTTAAGAGGTACAAGGGCCAGGCAAGGACGTGGCGTCGTTATCACACCACGCAGCTTGCGGTACATGAGTTAATCGCTCGCCGGAGAAGGTCGAGACAATTTGGAGTTAGAGTACGACGGGGTAGTGTCGGCTGTGATAGAATAAGGCTACGAAGAGCCGAATGAGTTATTGGCCTAAAATATCGGCCAGCTCGGTAATACATCTATTGTCCGAGAGACGAATAGTGGAGAAATATCTCGAGTAAACTTCGGATATAAAATCGTGAACTTGGGGGACGTCTGTTTCTCTTTGAATTTGATTGTTCCTGACGAACCAGGGGGCATTGATTATTCTCCTGAGAATTTTTTTTGAAAGACTTGAAGACGTTCCACCTGGTTAGGTGAGACGTATTTTAGATAAACACTGGAGCCGTATAGAACGACTGATCGAACCAGCATCTTGTACAGGAGAGATTTTATAGATAGAGGAAGCCTGCTAGCCCGGTTGATAAACGGTAACAGCAAATTAACAATACCTTGACCTTTATGGAGGGACTTTTGAATGTGGGAATTCCAACTAAATTTGCGATCGAAGACAAGACCATGGGATTTCGGCGTTCTCGACTTTAAGACGCGAAATGCTCGGTGCAAAACGCTTCTTGTGGAAGAAGATGGCCTGCGTTTTCTGTGGGTTGACCTGCAACCCCCAGAAATGTAACCACTGGACCGTCTTATCGAGTTGTTTTTGGAGTCTACTTCGGATGTGCGGTGCTACTCTTGAAGAAGCAAAGTAAGCAGTGTCATCTGCGTAAAAAGCAGCCTCAACTTGTGGTCTCCTAGAGATATCTGAAAGATAAATATTAAATAGAGCGGGTGCCAGAGGGGAGCCTTGTGGAACTCCTGCGTCGATAGTTTTCCGGTTAGTGAGAATATCTTTAATCTTGACCTGGAACGATCGTCCTGACAGAAATGATTTGATAAGAGCTGTTAGGTCATCAGGTAGACCTAATCGGATGCATTTCGCCATTAAGCCTTCGTGCCAAACCTTGTCAAAGGCTTTGGTTAGGTCCAAGAAGACCGCTCCAAGTCTTTAACGTCAGTTAAAAGCACAGTTGATTTTTGCCGCCAGCCGATGGGCCTGATGAAAAGCTGAGTGTTTGACGCGGAACCCGAATTGCTCATCTGGAATGATATTGTTTGTCTTCGTAAAATCATTAAGAGCATAAAGAATTGCTCTTTCAGCAAGTTTGGAAATGGAACTTAGTAGGCTGATAGGTCTGTAGTCAGAAGGTGATGACTTAGCTCCTTTTTTGGGGATAACTGCGATGAATGCATGTTTCCATGTGGATGGAAAGTGTTGCAGCCTCAGAATGGCGTTGATGATATTACTTAGTTCGGCGAGCTGCTTGTAGGGACGATTTTTGAGTTGGGCTATCGAAATATTATCGAAACCCGGGGCCTTCTTATTCCGAATCTTGCTGATCATTTGCGTGAGTACTTTAGGAGTGACTAGATGGTTTAAAAGATAACTCGGAGGCACTTGAGAACGAACGGAGTTGGAATTTCTAATGATTTCGTCGTTCTCAGCAGCGTTTATATTTGTAGCAGGAGGGAGGCGTTCCATTTGGGCCTCATAGGTTTTAACGAGGATCTCGGCCTTTTCGTGGTCGGTGACTGCAAAAGTTCCTGTTTTCGCTGACTTTAGGGGGGGTATGACGTTTTGCGCCTTCCCCACGAGACTTTTAGAGAGTCGCCAGAAAGTTGCGGGGCCATCCAACCTTTGGTCCGCTAGAAATGAGTTCCATTTCTCGGATCGCCAGGCTTTAATGGATTCCTTCACTTCTCGTTTTACTCTGTTGGCCTCCCTTTTGTCTGCTGAGTTGAGGGTGGCACAAGCTCTACGATAGAGACGATTTTTGAGTCGGATCTGTGACTTGATGCCTTCAGGAACTGGCTCACTTTAAGAGTTTGAAAATGATGGAACTTCGAATGATGAATTCTGATAGGCAGACTGGATGTCTCGAGTTAGCTTCGACACGGCACGCTCGAGTTAGTCAGGTCGATCAATCTTCGGGATTGGACCGGATTCCAAGAGAATTTCCTGATATCTCTTCCAGTCGGTTTTCTTTCTGGCCTTGAAGCGAGGAATTTCGATTGCACAACAATCCCTGAGAGTAAATATAATCGGACGATGATCCGAATGTAACTCGTCGAGAATTTATACATCAGAAGGACGATTGATGTTTTGGAGAATGAAAAAATCCAGAATGCGTGGAGTGCCCCGTTGTCCAATAGCGGGGTGATGGGTAGGCTCATCCGGCAGGGCGAGACCAAGCCCTAAGTTTGCACTCAGTGCTGCGATGTCGTTGCCTGCTCGATTTGCGCGCTCGCAATCCCACATGGGATGGTGAGCGTTAAAGTCCCCACTAATTATTTTTGAGGTTAGGCCGTCGAAGAGCGTTTTGAAGGCAGACGACGTCATCACGATTGGACGATCCTGAGTTTCCACCTGGATAGAGGTGGACTCGATATTTGGTGACGATACAATTGAAGGCAGAAGGTTGTGTTTAATTCCCTTTTTGACTAGGATAGCAGTTCCGCCATCGCGTGTTGAGATACGGTCATTCCTGTAAACCGTGTAGTTTAGAAGGGAAAAACGATGAGAGAGTTTTAGGAGAGTCTCCTAGATAAGTGCTATATAGATGCCTGAAGACGAAAGAACGAGTTCCAGCTCCACTTCTTTATCGCGTAAGCTGTTGGCGTTCCACAACATGACTTTAAGCACTTTGGAAGCAGCCATTTTGACGAGTAAACAACTGCTGAAAGCTAGACGGAAAAGGAGGGTTGCCGCTTAGGCGGCTACATTGGGAAATAATTGTTGGGATTGAAAGAAGTGCAGGATGCTGAGCATCTGCTGCAGTGTGAAGGTAGTAGGAAGACCCGCTGGCAGTGCAGAAGGTTGCATTGGGGCAGGGGCTGGTATATTGGCGGGAGCCACCCGGTTGGAGGTGGCCAGCTTTTGAGCTAACCTCCTTCCTCCCTAGTTGCTCCACGCAGAGTTTGTGTTGCGGTAGGCTTGTCTGGATTGGATTGGTCTAAGATTCCTGGGAGCAGGTCGACAGTTACAGCCTGTGTAATTAGCTGTGTGTGGGTCTCCACAATTGCTGCATTTAGGTGGCTTCTCGCGTACCTTGTTGCACGAACGGGTTTCATGGTGTCCGGCGCATTTGACACACCGGGGAGGCGCTTTACAACGAGAGCTGGAATGGCCAAACAGCTGGCAGTTGTAGCACTGCACAGGCTGGCCGTTGCCTCGCTGGATTTCGAGTTTCACGATTGACAGGCCTATTTTGGTAAGATTAATGATGTTCCTTTCTTCGTTAGGAACAACGACCTGGATTATGGGAAAGTCTTCGCCTGATTTAAGTTTTCACCTTTGAAGAGATTTTGGGTGGAAACCTTGCCAAATAAGGTGTTTTTTGGCTTCGTTAACCGTTACAATCGTTGGGATGTTGCGGATGATGACTCGTATTGCCCTTTCAGAAGGAGGGCAGAAGGAGTGAAATGCATATTTCCGGTCTTCAAGAAGCTTGGTCAGTTTGCGGAAGTCGTTCGAAGTTGGTACAAATAAGCAAGTTCCGTCCTTTCGGCTTAAAGTTGCAGTAATCTCTATAGAATTATCTTTCGCAATTCGAAGGATTTCTGAGTATTTCTTCCTGTCACGAAGAACAATGGGTGGGATTTTTTCCTTTTTAGGAGCGGTGGTTGGATTTGGGTTCGCCGAAAGAGTTGGCATAGGTAGTGATTGTGGAGATTGTGAGAGAGTTCTCGAAGTGTTTGGAACTGTGGTAGCTTGAGAAGTGTTTAGTGAGTTACTAGCCTGGCTACTTACCTGAGTAGGTTGGGTCGTCTTGACGGCCGCTGGTTTGGGCGTTGGCTGGGTAGCTGTCTTACTTAGCGGCTTGGTGGACGCTGATCTGACGGCATTTCTGGAGGTTGATGGTTGCGAGTTGGCCTTGGCTCTCTGCTGGATAGGTTGGGTAGACGGCTTGGTTGCAGCTGCATGTCTAGCCTTATC
Source organism: Rhynchophorus ferrugineus (assembly GCF_030347505.1). Lineage (NCBI taxonomy): Eukaryota > Metazoa > Arthropoda > Insecta > Coleoptera > Curculionidae > Rhynchophorus > Rhynchophorus ferrugineus. The sequence goes on along the minus strand of NW_027472588.1, from coordinate 20,438,313 downwards.
GACGGCTTTCGACAGCTGACTTGGTTGTGGCGGGGTGATTGGGCCCCTATTCCTCTTTCTCACCACGGTGAATCCATCATCCGGATCTTCATTTTCCAACGGTTGGGATGTGAGTTCCTTTGGTGTCTTAGGAGGTTGGTGTACTGACTGGGTTGGTGCGCCGGGGTGGGTTTAGTAAGGGCGTTTTGTAGCAATATCCGCATTGCGGAGAGCTCGTCTCCTTGCTTTGTTAACAATATTCGAAGTTGAGTAACCTCAATTTTGAGCTCTGTATTTTCATTTTTTAGATACTTGCACATTTCATCTGTTGTTGGACGGCAACTTTCTGTAGGCGATGATGGCTCTGGCGTGCGGGACGCCATTGCCCCGCTTATGAAACCTTTTCCGGCGTTTACAAACGTTTATGATGTTTGGGCGAAGGTGCTGATGGAAGCGGTTTACGAGTCGATCGTTTGGCAATCAGTTGCGGGTAATTCTCGGAAGAGTAGGTAGGCTCGGAGGACCGGACACGACCGTTCTCTTCGGAAGCTAGCACTGAACAGATTTAGATATGAATGGTCTATGGGATGTTGGTTTGCGAAATTAGATTAATTGTTCGATAAACTTGTTGGTATTTGTTAATGGATCTAGTTAATTAATAGGGAAGCTTATTAAAAGCTATTTCTCAAAAAAGAAACTGAGGATCTATTGTGGGTGGACTAACAGATATTTGATGTAATTCAAAGGCGCTTTGACAAGTAGTGGATGGTTTTGAGTAATGATTCCCAATAATCTGTAGCCCATTAAATTGAAGGTGATTTAGATTGAGGTAACTTAATATAATAGAAATTTAATACTAAATAATATATCATATATAAATTATGCAACTCGGTGGAAGAAACTGGAAGATGCCGGAAGAAGTGTTGCCGGTTACTGATGGAGGAAAGTTGTCACGAAAGGGATGTGTTGATTGAAGTTGTCCATGGTAATCTTAAAGGGGCCTATCGACTATTGCAGGAAAAAGTAGAGGGGTTTTTATTATATTTTAGACTCTCCTTTTTACCAACTAGGCCTTGTCTGGACTAGACGTACTGTTTAAGGAGAGTTCCGAACCACGATGCTCGGCATAAAGCCTACCGACTGGCGAGTTACCAACTTGGAGATTATCCCAGAAGACAGCCGGTCTTATCCATCCTGGTTACTGTCTTTATCGGATTTTGCACTTTTGCCTAGCACTTTGCTCCAGCAGGATTCGAACGCACGACTATCGCAACAGCAGGAGAACCATCCTGTCGCCGTTACCACTGCGCCAACCTATCTGACCAGTAGAGGGAATGGTTTGGTTCTGGATTCTCTACGGCTCCAAATTTCCTCGATGAATGTGTATTCCTTTTGCCGACGGTGTGAGTCTATGTACTGATTAAGGGTTAGATAGATGGATAGTAAGGAAATGGCATTGGAGGTTGGTGATGAGGCTACACTGAAACGCATCTAAGGTCATTCTTATTGCAAGTAGCGATCTGCTGCAATTATTGAACTTTTTATATTTCCATGTAAACAGTCCTAGAGATCTAGTTGATGGAAGAACTAGAATATGTTTGTTTTTGAATTTTATGTGAATCCCCAGGCAGTTTCGGGTCCTACAGAAGTGTATAATGCTGACCTTGAACCTTCAGGAATGCAGCTGGGACATGATGGAGTAGCTCCAGGTGAGGTCGTAGATTTTGTTGATAATTAAGGATGTAACAACCGTATGTTTTTTATACGAATGCTTTCGAAATAGTATTTTCAGCTGTATGAAAAGATATGTGTCATTTCATATTGATGTTAATATATTAAGTTTAAGAATGTATGCGCGAACAAAGTCTGGCATTTACCATACTTTTGAATTTCGGTGTTTATTAGTTTTTCGTATGTTTATTCTCCATTGAGTCGGAAAGGAATTTAACTGCCATATATTGTTGTAAACTCAAGACACGCGCGAAACAATTAAAATTGGTTATAAGCTGGTTAAGTATGCCGTCCTGTCCCGGTGCTTTGTGCTTCCCCTTCGGCAACGATCGTTGGAGCTTCATTTAGCTAAAGGGGAGGTTGATAGGGGATTAATTAAGATTAATTTTATTAATTAGATTAATATTTCAGGTCTTGTGTCATTTTGTTTGTCCTTTTGTATCGGTCAAAGAATAGATCTAGGTTCTATATGCTACAGGTATGTGAGAAGTATAATTGAAAGCCTAAGGAAATTTATCGGGAAAAGTGGTCTAATGGTATAATGTGAATTTATTTCTTTAATGTTTAAATGATATCCATCTTCTTCTTTCCAAAATATAAATGGGTATTTCGAAGCATCAGAACATTAGATTCGATCAGAATGATATAACTAAAATAACTACATTTTTCACCAACATTTTTTGGCAGATATATAGATGTTATTTCGCCTGATATTTTTTTGAAAAAAGTTTCGATAGTTGTAAATCAGATTTTCCAACTTTTAGTAGTAAATTAAAATGAATTTTGCTGGAAAATGGGTTGGTGTCACGAAATATCAATATATTTAGAAATAAGTATCGTTTACATACAATAGTACATTTTTATTATATATAATTCAATATATCGATATTTTTCTCCGCAGCCGACATCCTTAGTTTAAGTTACGTATAAAGCGCTGAATAATGATTTATTCAAAATAAATGTATCAGATTCAATGCAATAAGTATTTTATGCAACCATAAAGTTGAATACTGTACTTAAGGAGATTTCTTGATTTCTTTACACCCCCTCTGCCACTGGGCTTACCAATAGACTAAATCGAAACCGCCTCACAGTTGAACCCTGTGAGTCGCTTCTGCTACTGCATTAAATTTGGAGATTGGTACCCGCTTACCGGGCAGCCGTTATTGGGTACGAGGACCCGGCGAAAGAGCAGATAGTGAAACTAACGAACTTGAATTAACACACGACTGGGTGCTGTCGTATGGAGGCAAAGTTTTTACTGCAGCGACGGATGAGGTCGTTACAGTCTGGAAAACGAGATTAACGGTGATGCAATGCTAAGCTTCTAGCATGTTGACCAGCTCACGAACAAGCGCGTTTTCAGAAGAGTTTAGCTGAGTTGTTTGTGGAAAGATTGAGATATGAAGTGCTTGATTTCTGGAGTGTCAGTTTCCCTGTGAAATTAATTATTTCTGACAAACCATAAAGTTTTTAAGATTCTCCTGAGGTGCTTCTTTTGAAAAACTTGAGGCCGTTTCACTTGGTTGGGTGTAACAAACTTGAAGTAAACATTAGATCCGTAGAGGAGTACGGACCGGATTAACATCTTGTAAAATAAACATTTGATGGAGATGGTGTTACAAATCAATTATGATTAGGAACGGGACGGAATTAATAACACCACTTATGGCTTTGGAACAAAAGAGAAACTTTTTTTTCTTGTAGCAAGATGACAAGCTAGAACCAAATGGTCTTTTGCTGATATCGCTTCGGGTTCGGGATAGTGAAGTGTTTTGCTGTTAGTTCTACCGAGGTTTGTGGATGGGTAGGGATTTTATCAAGGTATTGTCGTGTTCTAAGGCGCCTAGGGAGAACCTTACACTAAGTGTGTTCGTGAAACTCTTCACCAACGGGATGCCTGATCCCAGGTAGAAATTTTCTTTTAGATCCCTGATCTTTTATATACACTCGATACAAATTACAGCGCCCTCTACTTTTCTTCTTCTTTTCTATACTGGATCTTGTATCGATATAAATCATATATTTAACACATCTCAATTTAAATGTACTTAACAAGTTAACCTAATTAAGATTATAAAAATATATATAAAAATACATTTAAAATACATTTGAAATGAACATACAGATTAGTTTGAACTTAATAGTTTGAACCCCAACTATTTTATCTTTGAATTGTATGAATTTAAATTAATGATTTAATTGAATAAATCTGCACAATTATGTGATAACAAATATAACAATAAAATTTTCTCTTAATTACACATAATTCTATCTTTGAACACTCTTGAAAACTTTTCCACTCTTCTTCCAAGACCGTGTTTCCACTTTTAATACCAATTATTTTTTTTGTTCTTGGCCTGTCAAACATGCATATATATTTGCGTTCGAATGAATTTATTCCATACCACTGGGTTGCCTTTATAAAACGGTATAAATCCATTAAAATTTTTCATAGTTGCTCACCATCATAGTCTTCATAACTTGTGCCTTCAAGTACACTATCGTCTTACATTAATCCTTGGACCTTCGTACCACTGAGGTATCGTAGTACCCCTCTTGGAACTTTCCATGCGCTTTTTATTGATCTATCTAAATATCTTCTAATCTATCTATAGCTTCTAGTACAACTTTAATTATTTCTTCAGTATCATCTATATTTTTTTATATATATATTTTATTTATATATAAGTATCCTTTTACCAACTATGGTTTTCTCTGGACTGGGCCTAAAGTTTAACGTGGGCTCCGAACCACGGTCCTCAGCATTAAGCCTACCGACTGGCGAGTGACCAACTTTAGAAATCATCCCAGAAGACATCCGGTCTTACCCAGCCTGGTTACTGGCGTGACTGGGATGATTTCCTTGTCGGATTTTACACTCTTGCCTAGAACATTCACAAATATTAAACAATCACAAACATAAATTTACGACCATGTTGTCATCTATATTAAAATTGAGCAATGTGTCATGGTGACATTGAGTGTTCCATTGATGTATCAAATCGATCTGTTTAAATACTATCTTGTAACCAATCTTTATTATTCATTTATCTTTTTTCTATGCTTGTAACTAATGAAAGTCATATAAGACAGTCTTAGTCTTCTATTTAGTACCCTTTAAATTATTTTTGGATCCCCCTCCCCCCACAATCCGTTTGGTGTGTGGGAAATCAGCCATGTACAGGTTGAACAGGGCAGGGGCTAGTGGAGCACCTTGCGGAACTCCTGCGGAGATCTGTTTTCGAGAGGAGACTGCGTCACCGATCCTCACTTGAAAGGGTGTACCGTCCAAGTATGAATCTATCAGGGAGATTAGATCATTCGGTAGACCAAGCTGTTTCGCTTTGAATATTAGACCGTTGTGCCATACTTGATCGAAAGCTTTGGAAACATCTAAAAAGAAGTCTCTACATTTTCGAAATTTTCTTAGTGCCTGGTGGATTGTTGCTGCAACGCAAGTAGCTTGATGAAGGTTTGAATTTTTGGCACGGAAACCGAATTGTTCATTCGGGATTATGTTGTGTGCGTCGGTGAAACTGTTTAAAGCGTGCAGTATCGCTTTTTCGGCAAATTTTAAAGAAACTTTATTTTAGATCCCTGGCCTTTTATACAGACTCGATACCAATTACTACTACTAGTAGAGGGCTACTCACCCTTCTTCTTCTTTTCTACACTGGCTCTTGTATCAATATAAATTATATACTTAACAGATGGGAAGTCTGCTAGAAGGGCAGATCAGAAGAAACAACAGGTTTGCTATCCCCGAAGCTTTCTGGATTGATCTCTGGATTTGGGAATGCCATTCGAATATTACGACTAAGTGGAGACCTAGGTACGCGACGTTATCCAGCCATGGAATTGTTGCGGTGTCGATCTTAAGTTGCAAGACGTGCAGTGCGTAACGCTTCTTATTGAAAAGGATGGTCTGAGTTTTCAGGGGGTTGATTTGCAACCTCCAGAATATGAATCACTTGACGGCATGACCAAGCTGCTTTTTTAAATGCCCTTGAATGGTATCCTCGAGTCTGGAGGCCGAAAAAGCAGTGTCGTCAGCATAAAACCCGACGTCAATGTGCTCTTCTCGGCAGATCTGAAATAAAGAGGTTAAATAAGGCTGGGGCCAACGGGGAACCTTGACGTACGCTATCGTCAATTGATTTTCGACTGGAAAGTGTTTTCTTGATCTTGACCTGGAAAAATCTGTCCGATAAATAGGACTCGATAAGAGCGGTTAGGTCTTCTAGAAGACCAAACCGTGCGCATTTTGCGATCAAACCGTCGTGCCGTCGTTGCGATCAGACCTTGTCATAAGCTGTAGTTAGATCCAGGAGGGCTGCTTCAGGGTTTTTACGTTGGCCAGGAGCGTGATGGATGTGTGTGGCCAGACGGGTGGCCTGATGGTCGGATGAATGGTGAGGGCTAAAACTGAATTGTTCGTCAGGAAATAATGTTTTTCTTTGTAAGAGAGTTGAGGATGTAGAGTATTGCCCTCTCGGTAAGCTTCAAAATGGCACTGAGAAGGATGATGGGCTTGTAATGAGATGGAGATGATTTGAACCTTTCTTGGGAATAACCGCTATATGTGCGTGTTTCCAGGACGCCGGGAAATGTTGCAGCCTCATCATAGAGTTAATGATGTTTTCTAGTTCCGCCAATTGCTTATGCAGGAGCATTTAGAGTTAGATTCGTTGACGACGTCGTCTTTAATTTTCTACCGGAGGGAGGCATTTCATCTGTGCCTCGTAGGTATCTGCGAGAAGCTTGACTTTTTCTTAATCAGTGACTGCGGAATTTCCTGTAAGCGCTGATTTCAAGGGGGATAGCATTGTGCGTCTTCCCCTCGAGGCATTTGGAGACCAGTCTTTGGTCCTCGAGAAATAAATTCAATTTCATGGGTTGCTAGGTCGAGACGGACCCCCTGACCCTCTTGCATGCTCTGTTTGCCTCCCTTTGGTCTGCAGCATCAAGGGTGAATCGAGCTAATCTGCATACACCATGTTTAATGCGAATTTAATTTTTTCATTTTCTATTTCATTTAATAGAAGGTTGTTTCTCCACGATTGGGAATGCGATAAAAATTCGACTGTGCAGATTCGTGAGCAGAATAAATATCACAGCTTAAGTACGGCTTCCTCGATCTGTTCTGAAGTGTTAATTTTTGAGATTGAATCGAATTCCAGGAGAAGAGATTGATGGTTCTTCCAGTCGATCTTTCTCTTTAATATTGTGAGTGGGACTTGAATCGTGGTGCAGTTCCCGAGTTTAAGAAGGACTGGACGATGGTCAAAGTCTAGTTCGTCAAGGACTCAAATTTCGGAAAGGCGATTTACGCCTTAAAGAATAGAGAAATCGAGGGCTCTTGCTGCCTTCTCTCTTCTTGTGTTCATCTGGCAGGGCAAGACTGTAGCACAGGTCTCCATTTAAAGCTACGATGCCGTTTCCTGCAGCGTTCGCTCTGAAGCTCCCCCAGGTGAAGTGATGAGCTTTGAAGTCACCATTTATTATTTTTAGAAATTTTCCTTTTCCTTGTTGTTTCGAAGTTGTTTGCTGGTAACGAGGGTAGGAGCTCGTGTTTGACTCCTTTTCTGACGAGAATAGCGGTTCTACCACCACGACCAGAGGTTCTATCGTTTCTGTAAACAAAGATGTTTTCGAAAGTGAAACGATACCAAGGTTTCAAGAAAGAATGTGAGCGATGTCGACGTCGTAGGATGTCATGGCGTCTTCCAATTCTGCTTGCTTTCCACGCAAGCTGTTTGCATTCCATGACATCAATGTAACAGATTAGTTTTAGTTATCTTGTTTTGGTAATTAGACCCTCTGGTTTCTTTATATAGATATTTTTTATCTATTGTTCCATTTAAATTTGTGATTCTTATATTAATTTGCTTTTTCTTCCTATTCAGTTTAATGGATATTAACATCAAAATTCTAGTATTTTAAATAGTATGTAACCTGCACACTGGTACGTAACTCTTTTCCATTAGTCTCAATTACTTTTTACCTTGCCGGTCTGTTCGACGTCATTCGTCGTCGTTCCTAGCGTTCTAGCGTCTTATTGGCTCTTGAGTGCTCTAATGCTCCATAACATAATTAATCCAACATAAATCCAACATTTATTGCATCCAGCCATCCTATAAACTTATCTATATATGCATACTTTACGCGACCATCATATTAATGCTATTTCCAGAAAACAGGGCCCATAACCTGTTACGAATTACTTTTAATTCGGGACGAGGCAAAATTAATTATACTACTTTTAGCTTTGGGACAAAAGAAAAACTTTAATTAAATTGCTGCCCTATTATATTTTTTAACAGCCGACCGAAATAGAGTACAACTCCCTTTACGATATATAACATAACAACTCTTTTATCGATATATAACATAACCGCCAAAGTACAATATATGGGTGTAGACTGCAGAGAGAAATATCGATATCAAACCGCGCAAAATCCAGGGGATGGATTCTAAAAGAAATCTCGATACGCTCCCTTAAAAACCCTAGGTTTTTAATATCTTTAATATATTAGATATGCACCATAATATCAGAAATTCCTCAAACTCTTTCAAATCTTAGGAAAATACTTAATTTTTTTTTTTAAATCAATTTCATCTTACAAATTAATTTATTACTACTGTTCCGTCGTACTTCTATCTTCCATCAATACAGAAGCAAGGCGAATACAGATTAAATATACCGGTATATATTTCCCAAATTAAAATAAAATTAAACTACTTAAGCTAGAGTTAAGGTTAACACTTATATACTATACAAGTTCATGTGATTTGGTTCGCTTCAATCTTCTAATTTTTTATTCTTATTCTTATAGCTGTATTTTCCAGTCTCTAGTCTATTTGTAGACCTTGTTGATTGTCACTTGTAATTTTCCTACAGCTTTATGCTATCGACGAGAACCGCTTGACGCCGCGCATTTCGCATCTCATCATCAAGAATGTCCCAATCCCATGGTTAGAACATTGCACGTACCTAGGTTTACTCTTCGACCGAAGGTTCAGACGGACTGTCCAAATCCAAAAGTTAATTCAGAAAAATCAAATTATCCCATCGAATGTCTGTCTCGGTTTTTTTACCTGTTAGGACAGTATAGTGGTCAAGGCGATTGGACGGTTCTCTTACTATAGCGATGTTGCGGGGCACGAACGATCTTAAATTATTTTTGTGATTGTTCATACGGCAAAAGTGCAGAAATTCGACAAGAAAATGAACCCAGTCACGTCAGTAACCAAGATGGATAAGACCAGATGTCTTCTGGGATCATGTTCAAATTGGGCGCTCGCCAGTCAGTAGGAATTTTTATGTTAGCTTAGGAATGATCGATATTAGAAAAACATCGATGTTAACTTCGAATCAAAAATATAAGTGTATCTACCATAGATATCGATTGAAAAACATCAATATGTATAAAAACATCAATGTTTTCGGTAACAAATTAAACTGTCTATTATAGTTATAAAATGTGTTTATTGTTATGGAAATTGCAAAAGTTAAAGAAAACAATTAACATTCCTAGTATTTTCTGGGCACATTGTAAAAAAATAACTTTGACAGGTGTTTTCTCTTTAGTCTGTTCCATTGCTGGTCAGCTTTGGAAAAAACTTTGGAACACAAATAACTTATAAGCTAAAGAGCTATTTTCTTTAAATTAGGGTAGGTGGATTCTAGAACTTTCCATAAAAGTAACGGGTCTTGCTTTAAATCAGCTGCCGGGCTTTTGAAATTTGATTTAAAATTGTAATTCCATAGGTATATTCATGTTACGTTGACCAGATTCTTTTAAATTACTTGCGTTAACAAGTTTATCAATGACAAATTATTAATGATTTTTCCATATATATCTATCATATAAAGGCAATCAAGGGCCTCATTAGAGGCCTACTGAAATCAACAACAGGCGACCAAGTTGGAAAAGCACTCTAGGAAAAGGGATTCCATGTATCCCTCGTAAGGAGATGGTGGACAAAAGTCGGAGTCGTTATTCCACTAACTCAGGTCATAGTGCCCAGAGACGAGAACCATATATTCAAAATTGAATACCTGCTGGACCAGAGAGTAACAGTTGAAACCCAAAGAGGCACCGGGCAGCCGACACAATGCTTCAACTATCAGTTGTATGGACATTCCTCCAGGATCTGCCGGGCTCCACCAAAGGAATCCTGATACTATAAAAAGGACAAAAAAACACTAGCCAAGTATTCCAACTGCGAAAAGGAGCATCCTGCCAACTTTATAGGGTGCGAAAAACGACTTTATAGAGTTCGAAAAGAATCGAAACCTCAACAAATCCCTGCACCAGCTCCCCAGACATCAGCCTAGGCAAGTCAGGGAGGAAAAAGACTAGCCAGCCAGCTAGCCCCACCAGCAACAAGAGACGCCGCGATTATCAGGTATAAGCCCCGTATCTGCAGGATATCCTTGTTCATATCTTGGAGGGCTTTTATCCTTCCGATCTTCCGTATAACATCATTATTGAATTGATTGATTTGGGGTTTTAGTGACTCTCTGATTGTTTTTGTCGTTGAATTTTCCATTTGAAGGAGAGTGGTTTGTGATTTTAATAATTGTTCCCATATTATGATGTTTGGAGTTGATTGTGCTATTGGGGTTTCTTCTTCTTTGTTTTCGGTTTCCATATCGGATTACGGTTCGGTATTTTTGGAGGGTGGAGTTTAATGTGTAGCCCAGCGGTAGCTTTCACATTATCTAGTTCAACTAGTTTCTTCTTGCCAATTTCCCAGGCTAAGTATACATAAAAGTGTTCCCCTACACAGTTTTAGGTCAAAAGAATATCCTATAACCGACTTAATATCAGGTAAGTTATACGGACGTTTTGGATAGATCAGAGCAGGTATCAACAGGAAGCATAAAAGATTGACTGCAGGCATAAAACTGGTATTAAACACAGTGGATCCAAGAAATAATTGCAAATTTAAGAGCAACATAATTTCCCCTAAAAGAAAGTAACGTTGTAGTTGAGATTGCACATGCTTAGGATTTAAAACCGCCTAAAGAAATTCATATTGCTGTGTTTGAACAGTTCACTGAATAGATAAGGTTGAAGACAAAGATTAAGTCAGAACTCACTTCGTATCTCTAAAGATTTTGTGATCTTTATCGTATATCATGGTAGCGCTATACTATGATTATAAAATTAATTCAGTAAAAAAGACAACTTTATACTTGTAAGTACGCCAACACGCATAATTCAAATGAGCAATAATTTTTCGGTGACACGTGAAATGACGTCTGTCGTAAAATCTTAAAAGAAGTATGAGAAAATTGATGAGAATATGGGAATAGATTACTATGGCGTGCTACAAATTCCGAGAACAAGCCGAGATTTAAATATTAAAAAGGCGTATATCAATATTTACAATCCCAGTAACCAATAAACATGATTAACGTATATAACAGTTATAGGAATTTAGCATTAGAATTTAACAGCGATAGGTGTAAACAGGAGAATTCAAAACAGGTATTCGCTTTAATTGGCGAAGCCTATGAGGTTTTAAGTAACCCTTTAAGAAGAGCAGTTTATGACCAGTATGGTGAGGAAGGGCTGAAGAATGGCGTTCCAGGTCCAGACGGTTATATACCTGGTTATCATTATCATGGCGATCCCATGCGTACTTACAAGTATAAACTTGCCTTTTTTATTGAATTAATTTTATAACCATAATTATTTCGAATCATTTAATTTTTATGATATAGTGATTTTTTTGGGACATCTTCACCTTATGCAGACCTTCTAGACGTGTTAAAAAACCCACAGAAACTGTGCAAAAAAACGACTGGTATAGAAGTGTGTAAAAAACAACAACCTATAAAACATCCTCTCCATTTAACATTACATGAGGTGTTTTTTGGCGGAATAAAAAAAATGAAAATACATAGGTTAACTTTTATTAACGAGAAACATAACAAAACTGAAGTAAAAGAGAAAATTTTAACTATACCTATTAAGCCCGGTATTAAGGCAGGAACTGAGATCATCTTCCCAGAAGAAGGTGATCAGAACCCTGCTTATATACCAGGTAAAATATTGTAAAAGGTAAAACCACTGAAAGATATTAAAGCGTTATTTTTTGTTCCTTTAATATAGCTGATGTAATATTTGTGGTCGAAGATAAACCCCATGAAACTTTTATAAGACAAGACGATAATTTAATATTTAGAACAAATGTAACCTTAGAAGATGCTTTGATTGGCACAGTTGTTACCATTCATACAATAGATCACAGAACTATTAGAGTTCCAATAACAGATATTATATCGCAAGTATCTAAAAAAATTATATTTTGATAAATTAGATCCCATTCAAATTTCATAATTTTAAGTATTTTATTTCAAATATTTTCTTTTGAGATCAATAATTTTTTAGGCCAATGTACGAAAAATTCGTTGAGAATGAAGGTCTACCAATTTTGGATAAATATCCAGAAAAGGGAAATTTGATTATTAGATTTGACATTACTTTTCCTGATTATTTGCCAAGATCCTGCAAAGAAACACTAAAGAAAGCATTTGACCTCGCGAAAGTGGCTGACAGTAGGAATCAGCATGAATCAATAAATAAATTGGTATTGGCTGATAAAATGTTTAGAATAGACCCAGATGAACAGTTGCCACCTTTGTAATTTTTTATTAATAATTTTCAGTTTAAAAGAAATAATTTCAATTTCATAATAGCAATATAATAAATAATGAACAACCATATTGGTTTATAATGTTTTATTGTATCAGACAAAAAAAAATATTATTAATACTTACAAAAAAACACAATGATAATAATTTTTATAACATTTTCCCTTTTATTTCTGCTATCTTTTTCGTTCCCCCTTTTGAGTTTTACGTTTTTCTTTTTTTTCTTCTTTCAATTGTTTCTGTCTCTCTCTGAAAAGTATTTTTTACACTAACATAAGATATACACATACCATTTAATAAAAAAACACTGTTAAGTGTAATAAGTAAAAACTCTTTATAGTGAAAACCAGGTTTACCTGTCTTCCTTATCTTTTTCTTTTTTTCTTTGGCTTTCCAATCGAGATTGTTCCCTCTTTAATTTTTCTGCATCTGCAACTAATTGGGCATTCAAATTTTTCTCCAAATCATTATTTTTAGCTTCCCCTATAGCACCTTCTTCTTCTTCTCCTTCAGAATCTGTCATTTGACTATACTGTGATAGAATAGCTTCTCTAGAAATTCAACCAACTAGTTTTCAATATATAAAATATAATCATAAAGGAGGCACTATTTTTAAATATTTCGTTTATTATATAACAGTAAATAACATAATGATTGTACCTTATTTTCTTTTCTTCTTCTGTATATTCTCTCTGTTTGGTTGTAGCCAGTGACTGTTTTTCTAAAAGTTTGGCAAGTTTATCATTTAAATCCTCATTAGAAACTATTGTTTTTACTGGTATTTTAGGTTGCAATATCTGCCATTTTTCCAATATTTCATCACATATTTGTGAGATATCAGTGTCCTACAAATATATATCTTTTTAAACTAATAAAACTATATTATAACTTAGAAAATACATTTCCCACAATTTCTGCTAATATACCCTGTAACGCTTCTGATTTTTCCTCTGATGTTTCATCACTATCTAAAATACCACGTATGTAAGCCCCAAAGACTGTTTCATCAGTATTAAGTTCCTGAAGCTTTCCATCTAGCCAATTTGAGAAGGATACAGCATCTATATCTGCTGCTGCCATTCCTAATCCGTAAATAAGAATAAATCAAAAATAACTTGTACCACTATCAGTAATTTAAATTTATTAATTCAAAATATATTATAATACCTACTTTGGCACCACTTATAGGTTATGTCTCTTTTTGGCACTGCTTAAAGATGCGCTTTTCGTGTATTTTTTAAACTGTTTACCCGATATTTATGAATAAAAATAGACTAATATTGTATTTCAATTTTATTCGATTATTAATTCGTCAAATCCCAATTTTGTAATTTTCGATTTGGTTAAATTTATAGATATAAATCTATAAGTATATGGTGAACTAAAAATCATTATTTCACCATCTAGCTAGAACTTCTAAAATTAGAATTTTGGGTTTTGTCCTATAGATGACCATGCTTAACCTTTTGTTAGATTCTCAGTTAAACTTACGGAGTTCTGATAGGTATATATATATTTTTTTGTATCGATGACAGATGTCATCTGTTTGTCAAAACGGTTTAATTTCACAGAAACCCTGGTATTTAGAAACAAAAATATATAAGTTCAGATTTGGTTGAGATTTTTACTATCTTTTCAATGATAATAATTATTTTTGTCTAATATTAATTTTATACTAATTAGATGTATGTGTGTAGTGAAAAAATAAAATAGTGAAAGTACAGTGTAACTTGAATCTAAGAAAAACGTCACAATTGACAGGAAAAATGTCCGTCAATGTTAAAAAACAAGATCATTGTCATTAATAAAAACAAAATGTTCTCGTTATTTTAATATTAAACTTATTATTATGAAGTGCGCGTATTGTTATATTTACAAATTTGTTTTTAATTGTAAATAATGACAATTTAAAGCCTTTACTATATTTGGCCAAGTACAAGAAAAATAAATTAGGAACTATGTCAACTATGAAAAGTGGAGGTTTAGCCAAAAAGGAAGGCAAAATGAGAATTCGTGCCTTTCCCGTAAGTAATAAGAAACATTTTATATTACATACATATATATATATGTATCTTTGGGATTATTTTGCTTCATTTTTAAATATTGTTTATTGTTAATTTTTTGATAGTGTATGTATACTATCATAACTTCTTAACAATAACATTTTACATATAAGTATTATAATTTTTCCAATCATATTGAATATAAGATATGTTCATTATGTTAACTAACTATAAGTAAACATTTTAAGTTATGAAACTAACTTTATTTTGATAGATATACTATAATGAATATATTACTATGTGCTTAGACAATTTACATTATTTGTTATATTTAGGTGGCATTAGGTGTAACATTGACATTGTGTAACAAATTTGTCAATAACAAATATGAGCTGTCAATATTTCGATCAAAACTAAAACAAAAATTATTGTTTTGTCATTCTACATTTTTTTATTTTCTATTATTATAAAAGTAAGAAGTATCCAAAAGAAAATTGCTGAATTTTGATCTAAAAAACATGATTAATATATATTAATTGCATATTTATAATGAGTGGATATTGTGACTACTCTACAAAATGGGATCCACCAGGGGATAATGTATTTTAGTTTTTTGGCAACAATTTATTTTATCATTATATTTCTTCTGTTTTAGATGACTATGGATGAAAAATATGTTGAAAGCATATGGGCACTTTTAAAAAATGCTATTCAAGAAATCCAAAAGAAAAATAACTCAGGTCTCAGCTTTGAAGAACTGTACCGTAATGCATATACTATGGTTCTCCATAAACATGGAGAGAGGCTTTATACTGGCTTGAAAGAAGTTGTAACTCATCATTTAGAATTTAAAGTAGGTTCATAAATGGCTATTGAATTTTTTATCATGTAGTTTATGATATGTTTAGGTTCGAGAAGATGTTTTGAAATCCCTACATAATAATTTTTTAATGACACTGAATCAAGCTTGGAATGATCATCAAACATCAATGGTAATGATTCGTGATATACTCATGTATATGGATAGAGTTTATGTACAACAAAATGATGTTGATAATGTTTATAATCTAGGACTTATTATCTTTAGAGATCAAGTAAGAATTTTCATGTAGCTTTTGTAAAACATAAAAAGTAAGAGTACTTTAGGTTGTAAGGCATGGGTGTATTCGTGATCATTTAAGAGAGACATTATTGGAGATGGTAATGAGAGAAAGAAGAGGGGAAAAAGTGGATCGTATATCTATCAAAAATGCTTGTCAGATGTTGATGGTGTTGGGGATAAATTCTAGAGCAGTGTATGAAGAGGATTTTGAACGTCCATTTTTACAACAATCCGCTGAGTTTTATAAGGTAAAATATACATATTCTGCAATTATATCTTATGTTTTATTTTTCAGATAGAAAAATGAACTGTGTTGGTTTTCCTTAATTTTTTTGTAACAATCTTATCAAAAATATACTATGTAGAAAACTGCAGAGTTAAAATACTTTCATCAAATTAGTAAATTACTTATTTAACTACAAGTTGTATCAAATATAACTACTTTAAATTGGTTAAAAAGCACAGTACAAAAACGCATTCAGTACACTAAATTTCATATGAATTTAATTGTGTAGGTTTTCCTTTTGTTTATATTAATTTTATTAAATATAAACCACGCAGAACCTCACCATTGAAATACTGTCAACAAATTCAATTAAAGGTTATGTTATATTTTTTGGAAATTTTGTTTCAAAACTGCGTTAGTAAATTACTCTATTCGATTAAAAGTTGCATGGAATACAACAAATTATTTTAAATTAGTTGAAAATCCCAGTACAAAAATATTTTCTGTTCTCTAAATTTTATCTGAACTTAATTGTGTGGGTTTCCCTTTTTATTTTTTGTAATAACTTTCTCAAATATAAACAGTAGAAACTGCCGAGACTGAAATTTAAGGTTATGTTATACTTTTTTGTAACTTTATTAAAATTATATTAGTAAATTAATCAGTTATTATATCGAGCGAGGGCTGGCGAGTAAAATAATAAATGTCTGAACTTAACAAAAAAACTAACACAGTATCAGCGTTAAAACAGTAGATGTTGTGACCCGCTCTAGGGTCTATTAAGCATAATCTGGATTAAAAATGTGCTTCGGAAAAGGTCCAACAATTAAAAATTAATTTAATTCCTTTTTCAATGCACATTTTCATTACCAGCAACAACTTTAAATAACGATCAAGTAAAATTAAACGTTGAATTAAATTTAATAAAATTATAAAATAATAATAATAAAATAATTAAATAAAAGAAGGTTCCAAAACTACAATGGTGCTCAGAGAACGCAAACAGAGACAAAAAGACAAACAGAGCAGCTATAGTACGGTTATGGCTAGAAGTCGCAAAAATAACCCCTTAAAAATGAGAGAACCAAAAACAATACTGGAAACATAATAGTACACAAAAATCTCTACCTCTGTTTATGCTATAATTTCAACATGATACACGTGCTATTTATGACTTGAAAGAATATTAGGGTTGGAATAAATATTGAACCTCTTAAAAGAACTTGCTTAATACCGCAATCTAAGCGATTCCAACTACATGGACTCACAAAGAAATTGTGCAACAGAGAACCAAAGTGTGTAAAATGTCCAGTCAAACGCTTTACTAAAGACTGCAAAAAAGCAAAATAATCGAAAACGGAAATATCACCATGGCTACCTTTGTTGATAATTCTACGATACTTACTGTTGGAGACAACTAAAACAGTACAATAGGCGAGTAATAATATAAATAACCGAAGCAAAACTTGGAGAATAAAAGTTAACCAAAGCAAATCGGTCCATATTGAATTTATTTTTAATCAAACTGCACATATAGTACATTCAATAAAATAGTGAACGCACGTCATCCAAATTTATGACGTTAAAATGTCGCAATGTTGCCGCATGAACTTTGAGCTTTAGTTCGTTTTGGCTGTAACATATAACAATATTCGAATCTAAATAATATAGTGAAACATAAATGATGTTATCAAATGCAATTTATTTTAACATTACATTTAGTACATCTAATGTATATATTATGTCATTCTTGTTGGAAGTGACTGATATCACAATTTTTTTCCGACCTTGACTATCGAAGGGCTTCGGCATTATTCAGTCAGCTTAAGCATTCAACAGTATTTTGAACTTTATCAAAAAAAGCAAAGCGAAAAAACAGTGTTTGCCAGCTTATAACGTCTAATTAACATCACTGATGATTTGAAGAATTTTTCAGACGTTTGACAACCACACAAATTTTGTAGACTGATTCGGGTACTTTTTCGAACCTTTCAGATAACATTGTATCTCTTTTAACTACTGTAATACGAGAACTAATTTAAAAAATTCTATTTATATTGCTACTGGTCGACCTTGTTGTCAAATGTCTACAAAATTCTTCAGAACATTAGTGATAATAATTAGTGATTATAAACCGGCAAACATTGTAGACCAAAAGTCCAATTATATACGGTCTATCCAATAAAACGGCCAGTGCACGTCATAAAAATTTATGTCAGCACGTCGCAATGTTGATACCGCATCAACTTTGATTTTAAATGTCGGAAATATCCGATACTCCGAGTTTAAAACGGACTTTACAGTTTTACAAATTGCTTTTGGCAGTATAGGCGACGTCATGTCATGACATGCATCTTATTAAGCAACTTATTAAGAAAAAGAGTTGTTATGTTTTTTTTTGTAACTTTGTAGTAAAACCGCATTAGTATATCTAAGTATGAATTAAATCGGATATAATACATTATCTTAAATTGGTACAAAATTACAATATAAAAGCATCTGTACACCAAATTGTATATAAATGTAGCTTATGGTAAACCTTACTACTGTGTTATCAAAAAAGTATAATCTATACGTTATTTGTGGATGAAAAGAAAAATTAATTTAATTTAAAATAATGTATCAAATGAGTTTTACGTCATTTATCTTTTCTGCTTATATTAAACGAAACGAATTAAACATTCTGATGTTATACCCAAATTATACTGGGTACAATAGGTGTTGAACTGGATAAATTGCTATTTAATATGGTATAGTAACATTCAAATATTATTTTTAGGTCGAAAGTCAAAAATTTTTGGCTGAAAATAGTGCATCCGTATATATAAAGAAAGTCGAAGCACGAATAAATGAAGAATCAGACAGGGCTAAACACTATTTAGATGAGTCAACAGAATGTAGAATAGTAGAAGTTGTAGAAGAAGAACTGATAAAAAAACACATGAAAACTATAGTTGAGGTATTTAGATGTTCATTTTATTTTTACTTGAAAAAACAAGTTCAAAGTTTATTAATGTATAAAATATGTATCTTAAACGTATTAATTGAAGTTTTCATAACTAGCAATAAATTAAATTTTAAAAAATAATACTTTTTTCCTGCAACTCAATTTTAGATGGAGAATTCGGGCGTTGTTCACATGTTAAAACATCAAAAAACTGATGATCTTGCTTGTATGTATAAAATATTTGGTAGAGTTCAGGATGGTTTAAAAACTATGGCAGACTGTGTGAGCCAAAATTTGCGAGAGCAAGGAAAGGCACTCGTTCAAGAAGAAGAACATCAGCCGGGCACAAATGCTATTACATTTGTACAATCACTATTGGATCTTAAGGATGGTTTTGATCATTTCTTGAATAATTCCTTTAACAAGGATAAAATATTTAAACAAATGATTGCTTCTGATTTTGAACACTTTTTAAATCTCAATCCCAAATCCCCAGAATATTTGTCACTCTTTATTGATGACAAATTGAAGAAAGGCGTTAAAGGGGTAAAGTAGATTGTTTTTTGAATATTGCTATATGACTAGTGTAATTTTATATTTAGATGTCTGAACAAGATATAGAGTTAGTATTAGACAAATCAATGGTTTTGTTTCGATTTCTACAAGAGAAGGACGTGTTTGAACGCTACTACAAACAGCACCTTGCTAAAAGGTTACTTCTCAATAAGTCGGTTAGTGATGATTGGGAGAAAAATATGATTTCCAAATTAAAGGTAATGTTGATTCTGTTTATATTACATTAATCGAAGAGTATATCATTTTGGTGTTTGTCATAGACCGAGTGTGGGTGCCAATTTACTTCAAAACTAGAAGGCATGTTCAAAGACATGACAGTTTCTAATACAATAATGGAGGAATTTAAAGATTATGTTGCCAAAACAGATGTATGTGTAAAAGGCCTTATTTAAATAATATTAAAATAAAGATAATTTCATCGAAAATCTTCATTTTAGAGACCCCTTTAGGTAAGAAAAATATATGTGTATATGTTTTAGGTCAATCTTGGAGGTGTTGATTTATTTATGAGAGTTTTAACAACTGGGTTTTGGCCTACACAAAGTGCAACACCAAAATGTCACATTCCAGCCGCCCCCTTGACTGCTTTTGAAACATTTAGACGGTAAATATGAATAGATTACGCTTTGTATTAAAAAATGTAGGGAAGTTTTCATTTAAAATGTCCGCACCAGCAAATGTAGTAGATTTAGGAGAAGGTAATTTTAGCCTTTGTCAAAATTCTTCAAAATACATTTACTCATAAATTTCAAACACTAATGAATGATATACAGTAATCCTTCGTTATCCGCGAGGCATTATAGCAGCGGTTTGTGAAACTGTGGTTGACGAGTACGAATTAAAAGAAAAGCATGTAATTTTGTTAGATTTATAGTTGAATTTATTTGCCTCTTCATTAATGAAGAAAAATCTATGTACATATGTACATAAATATAAATTTTATTTTCACTTATATTTTAGTTGCTGATAAAAACATAATATAACAAAAATCACTTACAGTACGAAAGCCTCAAAGTTATTTGTACTTAGAAATTACAAATTTAACAAAACAAAGTTTATTTAAAAAAATGAAAGGATTGTTTCATTATTTTCTTAATGTTTTTCCGCGCTTCTTTATATAGTTGTAATAAACCCTCTAGACCGTCATATTAAACTTTATACTTCCTTCCAATGAAGGATCCAGGTCCAAAACCAAATCCTGGAGTTGATAAGCAGATGACAAAATCTTATTTATTTTGTCTAAAGTTTTATTGAGAAGTATCATCTTCATCATTTAATTAATTATTTGTATTGCTTTCCAATTTCAACGTGTTCTTCTGTGAGTTCATTCAAATTAGCGGCTAAAACTTCTTCAACATCTGTTGACTGAAGATCTTCAAAACCTTCTCTATGTATTTCATGCATAACTTGTAAAAGGTTAGTGACTTTGGCTTCTTTGTCCGGCAACATTGAGATATCGATAACAACTTCCAGCACTAGGTTTTTCCGGCATGAATTTATAGTTGATGGTATTAAGTCACCGAATGCATCTTTAATAATAGTTAGGCAATGAGCAATATTAAACTGTTTCCATTTTTCGGTAACAATCATCGAAACATCTGCTTCCGTGCATTGTAAGATACGGCTAAAAGTGCGCCTTAGATAATATCGTTTAAATGCTGCTATTTTACCTTGATCAATTGGTTGCAGAAGCGAAGTTGTGTTAGGAGGTAAACATTATATTTTCACATTGGGGTTGATCAAATTTAAGATCTCCGGATGTCCGGGCGTATTGTCAATAAGCAGAAGTAGTGACTTTGAGGCCAAATACTGTTTAACACTAGGCACAACAAAATTAGTAAACCAGTCTGTTAATAGAGTCATCATATGCCAAGTATTAGGATTTGCCCTTTAAAACCCAGGCAGACAGTCCTTATTTTTATTTTCAATGGCCGTGGATTTAATGATTTGTAACCAAGCATAGGCTTCACCATAAACTAACCTGAGGCGTTACAACAAGAGAGTTAATCGGTCCTTAGTTGCCTTAAACCTGAAAAGCGAAACCGCGATTGGTAGGACCGCGTGTAACGAAGATTTACTGTATGTACTATTTTGATGAATGATATTTTGCATTTCACAACCTGATAGTTTTCGGGAAAAAGTGAACCAAGCGATTTTCAGAAACCTCTTTTAACTAAGAGAGTTTTGCAGAGATTGGAATAAACGGTACTCGAATGGTGTACGATTGTACTCGGATGCATCAAAACACTCCAACATTATATAATTTTCAATAAGACTGCGTAAAAATTACCTCTTAGAATTTCCATTTTGAAAGTGTAATAAATTTTAACTGTATAAACGAATGACACCACCACAAGAATTTTGTAGTGGCTAAATTGTGAAAAATTGTCAAAAATGTAAGATTAATTTAAAAAAGGAAAGACGGAAAGGAAGGTAGATGGAATGTAAAAAAATCTTAAATCAAAAATAAAAAGTATCTGAAGTTTGAAATACACTTTATTATGCAAAAGAATTGTTCTGGCCTTCAACGAATTCCATGTCTGACATGAAAATGGACTTTGAACTTTTATAGCTGCTGTTATTGTCTTGAACCTTCAGCAAAAATCGTTTACAACACATGAGTTTATTAAGATATAAAAAGAGCCTGAGGTCATATCTATTTAAATGTAGTGAATTTAGTGGGTGGTGCAACTATTCATACCTTAATTAACTGATTTTTGTGATGGTTTTTTGATCTGATCTGTGTAATCCAAAAGAATACAATAATATCCTGAATTTATTACTTTACCAACATGGAGGTTATCCAATGCATACAATTCCTTTTGTATCCCAGAAAAACTGATACTGCTATTCTATGGCGGTCCCTGTGCTCCTAATTGTTTCGCATTCTTAGTATCGTCTTTACACTATTGCTCCTCTCGTTTTTCATTAATAATTATTGTAATAGCGATTCGTAACGAAACAGATTTCTGATACCTAAAACTTCATCTAACATATTTTTCTACTAAATCTCATAAAATCAATCCAGTAAATAGTATGCGTTATATTAGGATATTTTATATCTTATGAATGACTGCTATTCCTGTTTACTACTCATCAGTGTTACTATGAAAGAGCTGCTCTTTCTTTTAAGCAGAATATTTCTAGTCCTTTTAACTTGTGGATTCCCATAATTATTGAAAATATTTTTTAACATATATCATTTTTTCTTGTTTACAGAAAATGCAAATAGTATGTATCTACATATATATAGTATGTATGTAGTGTCTTCTTTTTTGATTTTTGATGAATAGAAACTTTGGTCATCAAATCCTTTATTTCTTTTAGATTTTATTTGGCCAAACACAGTGGGCGACAGTTAACATTGCAGCCTCAGTTAGGTAATGCTGATCTCAATGCAGTCTTTTTCGGACCTCGTAAAGAAGAAAGCGAAGGAGCCTGTTCATCGTCGACAAGTTTGGTGAGTAATTCCACTCGTGGACCCCGAAAGCATATTATTCAAGTTTCGACGTATCAAATGGTCGTCCTTATGCTGTTCAACAACCATGATAAACTTACCTATGAAGAAATCCTGACTGAATCCGATATTCCTGAAAGGTTAGTATCAATTTGGGATTGTAAGGAACTTAACACATGTATTGGATAAAATATGTATTTTTAGGGATCTCATTCGTGCTTTGCAGTCGCTTGCCATGGGCAAAGCGACCCAACGAGTACTAATAAAGAACCCAAAAACGAAAGAAATCGAGTCCTCTCACGAATTTCAAGTTAACGATTCGTTCACATCAAAATTACACAGAGTCAAAATTCAAACAGTGGCAGCTAAAGGTGAAAGTGAACCAGAAAGGAGAGAGACTAGAAGCAAAGTAATTATTTTTATTTTCAAATTCCCTCCATTCGGTTTAGTAGATAGTATATATAAATAATAGGTTTAGTAGTTCGGTTTAGATATCGACAAAACCGATATCGATAATAAACTGCATAGGTTGTTGCACAATTTTTGACATTCGATAAGAACGAGACTTTTAAAAAGATACTTTAGAAATTTAAGATTTTGGGATTTGGAATACTTTACAAATACATTTGATTATCTAGTAAAATCCCTCTGAACTTCACTACTCTTGTTCCATTGATCTTCTAATGTATGAAATTAATTCCTAAACTTTATTTGTTTTGATTTTATTCCTTGTAATATTGGCATCCTTACCGCCTCATTTGATGAAAATCGCATACCTCGCATCTCATAAGGTAGATGTATAAAACAAGCAGATGTCTGAGTATGTTAAATCCATAGAATAAAGTAAATATTATAAGAATTTGTAACGTAATTCATTTTTTTTTTGTTTTTTCACACGAATATTCACTTATACCTTTAAAAGATACCCGTTTCAAGGTAATCATGAACAAAATTTCTTTTTGGTCGGTTTCTGAACCTTATTTTACTTTCTATTCCTATAGTGATGACATGACACAAATTCTATTTACTCATTTTAGTTAAGGAATATTTGTGTTTTATTGTTACAGCGACACTCATAGAGACAACTTTTTGAAATTCAAGTCTAGAATTTGTATTAAATTTTGCTCGTTGATGAACGCTCATATTCAGATAAATCTAATCTATTGTCGAGTACCCAACTTGTAGAACAATTTTTTATTGCTGAAAAATTATCTCAAGTATTGAGGGTAAATACTTTATATATTATTTCAGACATATATTTTGGAGACTTTGGGTCTTGTGCTTATATTAATTTACTATACTTTTATATCTAGTGTGAAATATAATTAATACAACGCAATGTTAAATGTATTTTACAGATACTTATTGACTTCAGTTGTGACTTATGAATAAGCTTAGTAATACAATTACTAATATGATAGTAATCATTTATTGAATTAGATTCTATTTTTTGAAATTAGATTCTAATATAATTATGGGAGACATGTATTAGAGAATTAATTGACATTCAAACCAAAAGATATTAATCGCTTAAAATTTTGTTGGGTCTCCTTTATTTAACTCCATATTTTTTAATTTGATTTATGGTCATGGTAATGCTAAATTCAGTGGGAAATATAGTCTCACATCAGTAAATATCCAAAATATCCGACCTATTCATGAGTAATTTTAAATAAAAGCGTTATCACTCTGATGATATGAGGATTCGTTATCATGAGGACAACTTCTACGAATAACATCATTCAATTGAATTCAAAGTTAAGTTCAATTCAATTGACGTCGGTAGACCATTCGTCGGTTTTATTCTGTTTTTGTAGCTCAAAATACACAATACATACCATATGCACAAGACTTTATGGCTATAAATATTCCGCTTTAGTGTCAATGTGGATGGACGCATGACTTTTGAGCTAGGTACTGTTGTAGTACTTTTCATTGCCACATAAAACTTTTCCGTTTTTGAGTGTTCCATACGTCGAATTGAACAGTTATATTAAGTTGTTTACAAATATACTTTGCATTTTCATCAATAGATATCAGCAAGCAAGCAACTTATAAATATTGACAAACGGTAAAATTTTAAAAATATTTTTATTTCAGGTGGATGAAGATCGTAAACATGAGATTGAAGCAGCTATCGTCCGTATCATGAAATCACGTAAACGAATGCCGCATAACATCCTAGTGACTGAAGTGACCGAACAGTTGCGCAGCCGCTTTCTACCTTCTCCAGTTATTATCAAGAAACGTATCGAAGGCCTGATCGAACGCGAATACCTGGCACGCACGCCTGAAGATCGCAAAGTTTACACCTACGTGGCTTGAAGAGATTATAGTAATGTTTTGATAAGACTACAGTCGTACAGTTGTGGTTTTTCTACAGTGTGCCCGCTGTTCATCGCGGATTGTGTGCAACGGATTATAAGAAATCTGGGACTCTCCTAAAGGAAAATGTAAATTTAGTAATTAATGAACTGTACAAATTTACCACAATTTTGCGTTTTAAGGAACCAATACTGATATAATGCCTTAATTGTTTCAATTACTTTAAATACTTTTTTTGATTTTCTGTATCAGACTTATTTATTATTTTGCAGTTGTAAAATACAAATGTAGACCTTCAAATCAAAACATGACCATTATAAGTTTGCAACTTTGTTTCAATAAATTGGCCTATTTGTAAGTAAATGTAAACTAAAAATTAAATTCTTTAGGATATTATTACATGTTAATTTTGTTTTATGATTTATTTATTTAATAAAATATCTCTGAAGTTTAATTATTCAATTTATAAACCAATTATAATCAACAAATTAATTGTTTTCTGCACATTTGCTATGTTAAAAATTATATTCTTTTCTTCAAAATTTTCAAATCGTATTTTTTTAAAATTCAATATTGGTTTAAATTAGGGATATTGTGGATACAGATTGATAGGGATTCTCTTATAAAATTCTTAATTTGGGGACGAATAAATGAAGTATATGGTAGTTTTAGTACTTTTTATTTCACATGATTTTTAGTAGGTAGATTTAAAAATTAATATCTACAATTTGATACCGTAATCTGAAATTGCATATGCGGATGCCTACATTACTTCTAGATTAAATAACAATAGAAAAAGGGGTTTAACAGTTAAAGAATATCAATACAAAGCACTTATTCTTTTTAAATATTGTATTGTTAGTTGCCTAGAACCTAATTATTTTCTCAGAACACGTGCAATGACATACAATGTCACCAATAGATAAATTTACAAATCTAACCAAATTAATTTTAATGAACGCCTGACTGTTAACAACACAAAACAAAACGAACAATCAGTTGTCGATGTACAGTTCGTCTTCGTTCGTTGAGCATTTTTGCAGCGCAAAAGTGATACAAAACATGTTTACAAAGCAAATCTTATAAGTTTTCTTAATTTCAAGATATTATTACCATTGTTATAGAATGCAAAGTCCAGAAGTTTGGGCTTTTAAAGAACCTCCATCGTCCTTTCAAATTCAAGAATATAAATCTCTTCCGGAAAACGTATTAAGTGAATTTTATTTCAATCACTTGGTAATATATTTTGATATGTAAATATATATGAATAAATAAGGTGAATTTTCTTAGGTTTCTGTTGTCATACCGGAGTGTTTAAGAATTCCTCAGGAATTAGTTAAATCTCTCACCGATGATTGTGAATATTATAAATTGAGTAATATAAATCTCTCTATTTTAGTAAATCCAATATTTCTTGACAACTTTGTAAGGCAGGGTATAAAATGATGATTAATTTTATTATATTTGCTATATATGAAATAATTTCAGGCAGTTTTACAGCTTTAAGTATTGGAACAAGAATTGATTGTGATAATTGTGTTGCTGTTACTCCCACAGGATTACTTATTTTAGTTTTAAATAAAGCTACATATCAATCTTTTGGGCTAGAAGGGAGTGTTTCCTTTTATACACAAAGAAACAAAGATAGATATAGTAAGTACAATTATTACAATTTTTAATGTTTATTTTTATTAAATCTAGTATAAAAAGGGTTGCGTTAAGTTGTAAAGGCCTAAAGAATATTGTTTCAGACAATGCCAAAATTCAAAGATGTTCCTACTTTGAAAAATCTTGCATTGAAAAGCATTGGATCTTTGGTTGTTGAAATGACACCATATATCATGGCAAGGGTCCAAAAACATCGGGACACCCAAAAAATTATAGCCAATCTTCAAATATGTATTGATATGCTTAATGATACCCTTCTCTCACATGTTCCTTATTATATGTATGAAATGATGGCTGTGGAAGTTTTGAATGCAGTAAAAGTTTTAATTGATAAAACAAAAAAAGGTTACTATCCACATATATCAATGCCAAAATTTTTCACAAAAATGAATGTGGTGGTTAGCCTAACTGAAGTTGTTCTTAATTCTCGATTGAAAAATATAGATTTCACTGTATGGCCTAAAATAATGAGATATGTTTTGTATAAAAGTTTAGTTAAAATGACAGGACTTGAAAATCTTAATTTGGGATCATGTAGTGCCTGGAAAAGTAGCGAAATTGATAAAAATATATTAGATGGAATTAAAAATATGAAAAATCTACAATCAATATGTTTATGCTTTGATTGTAGTGATTTAATTATTCAAACGATTTCAGAAACTTGTCCATTTATTCAATCAATTGATGTTACATCTTCTAGGTCAGTTACAGATCGAAGTATACCATATTTGCTTAGTTGCAAAAATCTTAAAGTTCTCCAACTTCACGGTACTTCAATTTTAAGTCAAGGTCTTGCAAAGTTAATATCTGGGCTACCAAAATTACAAGATATTGGGCGTTGCGATGATTTTCCCAATGTTATAAAATTTATTAAGGAAAATAAAATTAGAACTGGTCCTTTTGCTCTTAAAAAAATCCATGCCCGAGATCTATCCACTAAGCATTTGAGAAACATAGTGGAGATGTTTCCTAAAGCGGAATATGTGTCAATATTCCATGATACTCAAATGGCTGATTTAACTGTTTTGGCCTCATTAGATCACCTACAAGAATTGAAATTGTTACCTTGCGCCTTTTATGGTAATTATTTGAAAGAATTATTGGAAGTGATAGGTTCAAATTTAACTACGTTGCATTTAGAACACGCGGAGGACTTAGATTTTAACTTTTTAATTCACCTGGGCCGCTATTGCACTCGATTAAAGAGTCTTGTATTATATAACTGTGATTTTACTTTTACTAACCTGCCCTATAATGCTCTAAACCTCGGATTATATTTTCAATGTTTGGAGCGTTTGTTTTGGGTGGTTGACGGAGCAACGGCTCAGCTTGAATTCATATTGATGCACGCGTTAAATATGGAATATGTTTATCTGGGTTCATCAACGGGCATCACACATGCCAGCATAGTAAATATACTCAGAGTCAATCCGATGAAAAAACTTGAGGAATTACGGGTTTTATATAGCAGCGATATGAATATGAAAACAGTCGAATTACTGTTGGCGAGTTGCACTCACCTGAGAGTATTGTCCGAACTTGAAAGCTGGCAGGGAATTACATTGGAAGAATTGAGGGATTTCAAAAATCACATCATCCGCAACAATTTTGATCTCGATATTCGTCCAACATTATCATTTTCAAGTTAATGGGATATCCCGTCGATTTTTTTAGAAACCAGCCTTACCATCTAAGTCATATCCGGTTATATGATGTGTTTTTTTCCGTTAATATATACTATTTTAATGTAATCACATGTGGTTTTAATTGTTAATTATTGTGTGTGTTTACCATTGATTAGAGCTGTAAAAGAACAAAGTGGTAAAAATTTCGTAGTATAACAGATCACGTATTTTAATAAATATTTGATTACATAATACTATTTCATTTGGGTTTATTCTATAGTATAACAAATATTCCTTTTTGAATTTGTGCTAGGTGCTTTCGATCATAGATTGTGTACGTGTTATTTGAAAATACTTTCATTTGCAGTCGATTTTCTCTCATAAAACAAAAACAATCAAATAGTTACCAAAATATGCTTTAATTAATAATAAAATTATTTTTTACACCTTAATTTTAAAGCTCTCAGAATTCATATTTTATATATTTTAACACACACATGATTAATAATATATTATTAATCAATATTTTTTATATTTGGGAACGTTTCAATACTCAGTAATTGGCCACAAATAGTGACTATAATTAAAATGATTGTTAAATAAAATAATTAAGATAATTATATTATACACTATTATTCTTATTATTATATTAAAGAAGTTAAAATTGGGTTTTATGTGGTTTCCTGTTTCATTTCACTTAGATATGAAGATTCGATAAAGAATATGTGATATTGATATTTTTATACAATATATTTTTGGGAGGAAATGATGAATCAGCTATTATATTATTTTCATCCAGATGTTTAAAAAATATATTTTTCTAGTTTAAAATTTGTTGTGTTTGTTGCTGCTCCAATACATCAATGTCTATTTGCAGTTTCAGGTAACATTTTGTCTAAAATGTGTTTTAATATTATTATCAGAATAATTAAGTATTAGGACGTTGGCCCATTTTGTTTACATTGGATTATATCTTATGTTAAAGGATCATGTACTACCTATTGCACAGTTATATAAGTTAGTTCGAAACTCCTTCCTTATATGTACTATTCCACATTATGTCAAACAAGTTTAAGCGACCATAAGTTTCTGTTCATATAAAAAATACAATTCCAATGAATTTGTAGTTATTCTTTTTTTTGAAGTTTTTAAAAAACTTTTTTAAACGTTTATAGGTTTTTAAAAATAAATCTTAAATATTTATTATATTTGAAATAGAACTGAAGTAGATTGTAAACATGATAATTTTAGACCTTAACGTCATTGACATTATGGAATCGAAAAAAAAACAACCTGTACCAGTAAATCTTTATTAAAAAATAGATTTTGCATGCAACTTTCATGTCAACAACGCGTAGGAATAATAAAACCACTGTGAATAATAATAGACCCAGGCAATACATACGTATATTTAAACACAATTTTGACTAAGCTAGTTACTAAAAACCTGTAAAATGTACTTTTACTGGTAACGTTGAGGATTTTTCCAAATGTTATAAAAATCGCTGCTCAAACATGTAAACACTGTTCCGTTTCATTATACAATCTTGGAATAGTTTGAGATGTGTCTGATTCAGCATTTTTGGTAACAGCCGTGTAATGGTTGAAATGAGTTAACATTTTTTTACAATTTTGTTTGGTGTTCTTATGGTTTTCTACGGTTGTAAATAACTGCGAGTGACAAGCTGTGTCTTATGGACTGCACAAGTCTTTCGATACTGCTAATTTCATAGCCCTTTTCGTGTTGAAGCTTTCGTATCGAATAGCGCAAATACACTTGTTTTCTTCGCTTTCAGTTGTTGAGTTATATTTCATTCAATCAAAATTTTTAAGCAATTATGTTTCCTGTAAGATAATCGTTTTGCTTTGGAATACAATTACCGATATATCAAAATGTTCTGCTATTCCATACGAGGTCTTTTCCAGAGAGTTCTTTGTACTCCAAAAAATTTTAACTTTTAATATGTTTTGGCGCTATTTCTTGTATTAACCTGTAATAAATCCTACAAAATTAAGACGTAAAAGTGCAGTTATTTCTTCGATTAATTTATCATCTTTTTAGCCTATTTCCTATAATTAAAGTCGTTTTTCTGGCTGCTTGCATTGATATAACGAGGTAAATCTCGCCTTAACCATTTTTTACTTCATTAATTGGGTTTGTCTGAGCTTTGTAACAGATCAAATTGTTCCGTAAGTATCGATTTACAAATTCTTGAAAGGCGTAATTTTGCGACTCTTACAATATGTTTTATTACATGTATTGGGCAATAAAGACATTTATTTGTTAATCCATTTAGAAATAACTTCAAATTACACGTTGCGTTGGTGGTGGTATTGTGGACTCTCGTAGGAATACTTAGGAAACAAAAAAAAACGTCCAAATTATCAGAATACGTTGAAATTGATTTATAACCTGAAGCATCCATACTGTTAATAAAATAAATCCGTCAGCTCTTGTCTAATAATGGCAAAGTGAATACACGAAGCATGTAATCCTTAATGTCTTGTAGCGCGACAAAAACAAAAAAAAAAGAAAAAATCGATTCAATTTTGAAATTCTTTTTTTATATATGATTAAACTTGCAAATAATATATTTTTGTTACCAATATAATATATTAAATAACTGGTATATAGGCACTAGTTTATTTAACAATCTGATTTATATTGGTTATCTGATCTAGTTAGTGTAATGTACAATCCTTTTTCAATGTATTTATTGGTAGAAATTTAATTTCGTACCTACTTGTCATTATCTTACCAAATGTTTGTGATATATGTAGTGAATAGAAGGTGATCAAGTAAAACTATAAATATAATTGTATTCGTTGGAATATGATTGTATCTCGAACCAGGTAGATCTGATCTGATCAATGTTCAACCTGCTTCGATAAAACGGTAGCTAAAGCTTTTAGATGTAAGCGGTAATTTTAAGTACTTTTGAGTTGGTTGTAATGCATATATATTTAATACATATGTATATATATACAGTTACTATTTTTTAATCTCTATAATCATGAAATTAATACTTAGGTTAAATTTTTAAATATTAACTTAATACAAAACGTCTTTAATATGACAAAGTTTTATTTATTTACAAAACCAAAACAACGCTACCTCTTCGCTTACCGTTGTCTTCTACTGACAGCCGGGATATGGTAAGTTGTTTTGGGAATTGGCTTATATATAAGTAATAGTCACTCTGTATTTTTAGTTGTCAGAATCAATATTAAAGATGATAAGGTACGACCAGGGAACAAAATATATGACAAAATAAGAAACGCTCTAAATTTACTTCATAACTTCACTATGATTTTGTCGTGGGAACCACCCGAAGAAAGCATTTGTCCCTCGTCGATTGCTAAGTTCTTCAGTGACTTAGAATGTACTGTTAACGTCTGCCAACCTCAATTTGACACTCAGATATTATTTTCCGTGAAGATGCCGATGATATTTCAACAAAATATTCAGCAGGGAGACGTTGAACAATTTGTGGAATGGCTGGGCATGGTAGCTATCGACGGTGATTTTTCCGGATCGTTCGATAATTATATCAATACGTATGAAGCTCCAGAACCATCTACGGAGATAGGTCAGATAAGGTTTCTTCAATGGAGAGGAATGTATTTGAGTAAACATCTGGGAAAATTAATTGACCTTTTAAGGTAAGTAAAACATTTTTTATTAATTATAACATTGTTTCAATAATGGCAAGGAATTTGTTCTTATTTATATTATTTATATTTTTTATTTTTCTCTTTGTATTAAATTTAGAAAATTTAGTACAATGCAACCATATGTCTATTACTTAGCAACTGGCGATACCAGATTTAATGATTTTCAACCTTAATTATTTCCATAAGTGCCATGAGACAGTTGTTAACCCATATAGTGATGCTGTTCCACTTATCAGCTTTGGTTAATGTGGTGATTTGGATGTCATTGCCAAAATTTCCAACTATTATTGGATATAAACTCAACTCAAATATGCATGTAGAGTCTACGAATGCGCTAGGAGTTGATAAATGTTGCAAACATAAAAAAAGGAACCATAAATCGACTAAAAATACTCTTACAAATCGGTTTGCTATCGCTTTTTTCTGATATAACAAAACAGAAAAGATTTCTATAAACTTTAGTAACATATTGTAAGTGGTGGAAGCCAAAACCAATATCTAAAGTCACAAATATATACTGTACATTTGTTCTACAAGAGTACTGTTGAAGCACCAATTGAATAATGTGAATGTTACGACAGAGGTTAGCAATAGTCAGTAATATAGACAGTCAGTCCTATTATAATTTAAATAGAATGTTCTTATACATATATTAGATTGAGATTAATGTAGTACGTCCGAAATTTTAAGAATATGAAGAAGGTCAAACGAAGGAAAACTGTTTTTGTTCTATTAGAATTGTTGTTGTTGCGAGAAAGATGAAAAAATTGTAGAAAATTATACACTTCTATTGAATCTAAAAACAGCTTTGAGGATTAGACTGTATATAATATATTTTGCTCCTTTATTGTTATGGTAAAATGCTTTATCGACGATATAATATTAATTTTGGTTAAGAATTTTAGTATTTTTCTTAACTCTGTTTTTTTTGCCATAGGGAGTATAATAATGAAGCAAATACATTTTGGATAGCTGCTTACATTCAAGGGTTTTCAGATATGCCTATCATAAAGTCTAACCAGGAAAATCATTATTTCACTAATGGGGATAATGCCACAGTATTAATATTTAATAATGATAAATGTATTTTTTGTTCCCAGAGATGTTCAATGAAGAAATATAAATAGTTTTTTTACAGTTATATTTTCTATAGGATACTTATATATAATTTATCTTATAAATAAAACATAGTTAACATACAACTTATTTTTTTTTCCTCCTTGATTCATTTGGATTTCTTTTCATCCATTGCTTAAATTCTGATCCAGGTTTAATATGCAACTGAGCTGATTTTGAATTTACATCCCTCATTACAAAAGGTGAAAAACCTGGGATAAAAAATGTCAGTATACATTTTCTATAACATTAAAAAAAAACAGCTTTTACCTGCAATGTAGTCATCATCTAAGGGATTATTTTTAGTTCTTGCTAGTCTACTGGGCCTATTATCTGCTATCGGTTGATCTTCCACTATTATAGGATTGTTGGGATGTTTACCACCCTTAATTTTGGGTAAACTAAATTTTTTTCCTCTACCAGTCAATGGTTTCCTTGGGTTTATATGAATTTGCATATCTCCATATTCATTTACTGATACAGCTACTTTTTTTAAAGTATTATTTCCACACTTTGGACAAAACCTTTTAGTCATTATACTAGTCGTTTTAAAACAAGCATAACATCTTAAAATATAGGTCCTAAGTTGTTTTATTATTCTACCATCCAAAGCACATACATTTAAATTGATTTGCTTTAAAACATTTTGCATTGCAAAGTCAGTGGTCATGCATGCAACTTCAACATGTTTTTCCTCAATTAATTGTGAATTAACTTGTTTTTTAGCTAATGAAATATTTGTTGGTTTAATCCAGCCACGTTCATCATCATCATCAGAACTACCATCTGAACTGTCTTCGCTATCACTTACAGATACTAACACACTTTCACTTTCTTTGTCACTATTCACCTGACAAGTTAAATTTTTAATATCAACCGCTAAATCATCTAAGGCTTCATTTGTTTTTTCATTAGTTTTATTCACTGGTAAAATATCATCTTTTATATATTCTAGTGTGTTAATTGACATATTGCGATCATTATTCAATTCCAAATTGTCCAATACAGTTTTATTTAAATCTGTATATAATATATTTTGCTCGTTTAATTTACCTTTGATATTAACAAATGATTCTACACTATCATTGACTTGTTTGCTCTTAGGTAAGAAGAATCCAGTAATATCTGGGTTAAGTTCTTTACTAATACTTTCTGTTGTTATTAGAGCTCTTTGAAGTGTTGGCTCATTCTTTAAATGTTTTATACCATTTTTGTCTTTTTCTAATTGATATGTCAGTGCCATAACTTTAATATCAGTTGCAGAAAGACTAGGGTAATCACCAGTTTTTTTCGAAAATTCAGTAACCAACTTGACATATTCTGGAAAAACATCCTTAACTATCAAATTATAAGGCAAAGCCACAAGTCTTCTCAGTTGGCGTTTATTTGTTACTTCCTCGACAACATCTTGGCATGTAATTATATGTTCTGCTACATCCTAAAAAATCATAATTAATTTTAGTTAATAATATTGATATTTTAATTTAATATAACATTACATGTAATGGGGCATTTTGAATGAATGCAGTAGTATCAACTACCAAGTATTCTACTTGTTTTTGATTATTATCTGACATTATTATTAAAAATACACATAAAAACTCAAATCCACGTGTAAACAGTTTGATAGGTTATTCAAAATATAACCTTTAAAAGCAGAAACAAGTTTAATATGACTTGGTTGATTTTAAAAACTAGGGATTTTGGTACATAGATCATATACATAGAAAAAATCATATATATTGTAACAAAACTAAAACATTGACAAGTGGCAATCATGACACATGACTATTTTGGAAATTTCTTCTAGTGACAGAAGTACATAGTTGGATTGGCTTTCTTTCAATCAAAACACTAAAAATAGATAGATTTTTTCCCTTACGTAGTGTTGGGGAGGTGTTAATTTTCATTGTTAAAACAAACGGAATGTTAATTAAATTTCCAATTTGACAGACGGACTCAGAAATTCAATAAAACGTCATCTTTCATGTAGGTAAAATTTGGATATTATCAGACATATATTTAAAAATAGATAGTTTGTTATTTCTCTAAAGATTACTATAAGTGAACAACACTTATTAGATATGAAACATTATGAAAGACTAAAGAATATTATGAATCAGCACGTTATTTTACAAAATATAATTAACTACATTGTTTAAATAAATAAACATTTTGCAGGTCTAATAAAATTACAGACTTCATTGTTTGACAAAATGGATCAAGCACTTCAAGGAGCTACAGGTGGACCAGGACTTCATTCAATAATAGTAAGAGGTAATTATTTACATTTCAAAAATATGTTAAACTTATTCTGTTTTTACGTACTTCAATATTTTCTGTTTTAGTTGAATGTGCTCATATTAGACTTTCAACATTTTTAAAACCAAGTCCTTATGTTGAAGTCACAGTGGATCAACAAGCCCCTAGAAAAACAGAAATAGTGAAGAATACAGCACATCCAAAATGGAATGAGAGCTTTAATTTGTTAGTTACTCTTCAGTCAAAAATTAACTTTGCTGTAATAGATAGAAATAATTTCCGTAAAGATTCTACCTTAGGAGAAAAAACAGTAGAATTATATCAGTTGTTAAGTCATTCTGAAGGGAAGTAAGTATTGTACTTTTATACAGGTTTGGTTAATTTTACTTTTGGTGCATTAATACTTTCAATATACTAATTCCATATTTTGAAATTAGGTATTCATTTTAAAAAATGTTATAATGTATTTTAATTTGTAATTGTAACTTTAATTTAATTTGTGTATTATACTAATTCCATGTATAAAACCTTTTATAGGTAAAATATTATTTTTGTTTGGATCATTTTAAAAAAATTGCTTGTCTGAAGACAAAAAAATTTATATGATTTAAAATGGACAATTTGGTTGCTGTGATATTTTAGTTATATTTTATATTATACACATATATAACACTACTCTATGTATCCTCTCTGATATTTGCTGACCCAGCTTCATGGGATACAGTGTATGTTAACAATCTTACAGTAATAACCATAAAGTAATATGTCTGATAATAATATACCTTGTAAATAAGAATATATTTTAATATTTGAAATATATTTAAACACATTTGTTCACTGCTAATAATTTTCTGCTAAATTTTCTAGTTTGTATGCTAATTGGCATTCATAGTTGATTTAATGTAGATGTTACTGTTTAGTCTACTAATTTGTCATTTTATTTGTAAAAATTTGATTTTGTATAAATACAGCAAGATTTATTTATTATTAATCTTTTTATATTATCTTCAATTATCTTCAATATTTCAACTCCTGTTTTTTTACATCCTATCATCGAGTTACTGTATTATATGTGGACATATTTCTAGTTGTACAGTATTAGTTATGTTTATATTCTATTTATTTACATTTGCTTTCAGTGATGGTCTTGAAGTAACGCTAGATTTAATGAACAATAAACAAACTGATTCGCCTGCAAGAGTTGGAGAACTGATTTGTTACTTCAAAGGTTTGCAAATAGAGGCGGGTACAAGTCATGCTAGAAGGGAAAATCGACGTGCCAGCAGTCATTCAACTCCGTTAACTCAGAACAACACAGACGGCCCATCCTATACGGTTCTCAATGGTAAGTACATTATGATAATTTTTATAACAAGTGTATAAAAAGTACACTTGTATAAGTAGAGTAGCCTTTACTCTTTAATTCTGTTAGAGTATTCAGTTTTTTTACTTATTATGTGTTATAATTATATATATGTTACACAAAACTTCCCCTGCCAAAGGAATGTTTTTAAAATTTGTTAGTCTGATTAATATTTTGTTTATATAATTATCTAATAATTCCCTGTCTTATGTTCACATATCTTCATATGTATGTATATTACTATATGTTTAAGAAAATACTGTTTCAAAAAACTTTTAATTGATTAAATTAGTAATTGCTTCGAACATATTAATTTTTACTGAGATTCTTATAGTGTTTGTATTTGAGGTTGTTGATCAACATGAGTAGTGGATATTAGGAAGAATTTTAATATATTTTTTAAAAATATCTACCTTCAAACATTCCCAGAACAAGCTCATTGGAATCAGGTACAAAGACAGAGGAGGCATTTCAATCAATCTTTTAGGATAGGTATGATTTAAATGTATACAAAATTAATCCAAATTGGGTTGGAAGTAGGTCCAAATTGGTTTGGAGTTGTAAATGTAGTTATAAAAAAGTTATTTTATCAATATAATAATATTGCTGAGTAGAGGTGTGTTCTCAAAACATGTGTAGTGTGATAAATATTTTAAACAAAAGCAAATTTAGAAAAGTTAAAGAACATGTTAAGATATAAAAATAATAAGTTTAATTCAGTAAATTAAATAATAAACGAACATAAATAATAATTCTATTTCCACTGTGTTTTTGGCATGGTAAAATATCGGTCTCTAATAAAAAAATCTCTTGAAGATATGGTCAGATTTAATATTAATTATTAATATAAAAAATGCAAAGTTTAAATATTTCCAAATTGTTTAACATGAGGTTACAACTATTGATAGTTAATGTTAATAAATCTATAGGAACAAATGCTTTTGTCATACTAACACTCAATTTACATGAGTTAATTGTCCTTTACTTCATAAGTTGAAGTTAAACTAATTATGATTATTAGAATGTCATTAATCGGCATAACAATAATTTATTCTAAATTATATAGAAAATTAGGTAATTTGCCAAAATTGTTAACGCCTGTATTAGTTGGAAATTGTTTTTGTTCTAATTTGTTTAATATTGTTTCATGCAATTTGCAAAAGTATTACGACTTTTAGTATATTTCGATAGTCGTTGAGATTTTAAATGTACATTAACAATATAGATATCTATATATGGTAAATTTCTTTCTGTAGGTATTTTTTGCGCATGTAGTCAATATCTAATATAAAAATATGAATTCATGTTTTCTTTTGTAGGTATTAGAATAAAACCAAGGAATTCTGGCTCAGAGAATACGGCACCGGCACCACTCGAGTCGGGACTTGATCGACGATCGGACAGACCAGCTAGACCAGAAAGGCCAGCACCGCTTCCACCAATTTTGCCTGTGCAACAACTTCAGCCTTTATCCCAAGCACTATCTCCGTTGCCTGCGTCATCAAGCAACAATAATATTCCGAATGGTAATTTAATAATATCAATTTTTGGTAATCCCTGATGGTCGAGATAAAGATTTAGATGTTTTTTTTTTTAATTTCATCTTTAATCAATATTAATTCCGATTTCTTATCGTACATTTCATCGGATTAAGACATATAATTGTCCTCTACTCGTGACTGCATGTAAATTATCGCGAGTTGAAGTTCTCTATTAATATTTATTGATCGGATATTATTTTTAGATTCGATTCATCATAAAATATTCAGATGGTCTTCATATTTTTTCATTGTCTATTTTTCACAGAATGGGAATCAATTGAAACCAAACTTGGATCTTTAATTTATTGGTAGATTTTTTAGACACCATTTTTTTTTTAAATTTTAAATAGTACATTGTAAATTATGTCAATTTTACTGTCGTATCTCAATCAACAAGATAAGATATTTTAATGTTATTTTTGATTATTAAGAATGATAAGATTATATTAGTGAGCATATATATTCCCCATTTTATATTACGCTTCTGTGGATATATGTAATAATTAAATTAATGAATTCAGGAAATATTGGTCCACCCGTTACGGTTCCTAATGGAGCTGTTCAAGGCGAACAAGATGAATATAGACAAGATGAACCTCTACCCCCAGGAT
Organism: Rhynchophorus ferrugineus; assembly: GCF_030347505.1. NCBI lineage: Eukaryota > Metazoa > Arthropoda > Insecta > Coleoptera > Curculionidae > Rhynchophorus > Rhynchophorus ferrugineus. The sequence continues at coordinate 20,399,434 of NW_027472588.1, read as the reverse complement.
GGGAGATGAGATTTGATACATATGGAAGAAAATATTATGTTGATCATAATACAAGGTAATTGTAATACAATGCATTGGTAATTGTGCGTCACAGTATATTTTAAGTTGCTTAAGCTGGATTTGGATCCAATCATGATTTTTTAGTTTGTTGTATATTTTTTTAACTTCTTGATGATTATGTACCATTCTCGACAAAATAGCTATTTCTCTATAAAATCGCAAAAAACTAATTTGTATTATTTTAAGATGAGATATATTTTGACAATTTAATTTTTTTGTTTCTATAATGCAGATCGACCTCATGGGAGAGACCGCAACCGCTTCCAGCCGGTTGGGAGATGAGACGTGACCCTAGGGGTAGAGTTTATTACGTCGATCATAACACACGAACTACAACATGGCAACGGCCTAACTTAGAAAGACTTCAACATTTCCAACAATGGCAAGGTCAACGACAAAATGTCGTAGAGCAAGGTACATTCGTGGCAATTGTTGTTTTATGTTTTTATATATGATATTTTTCACTTTCTTAGGTAACCAAAGATTTTTATATCCCCAAGTACAACTTGGCAACGGACCAGTAGCAGGTACTTCAACAGCGGTCGAAGATGACGATGGTTTGGGTCCTTTGCCACCTGGGTGGGAAAAAAGAGTACAGCCAGAGGGCCGAGTTTATTATGTAAATCATAAGGTAAAATATCGATTTTTTGTATGTATCTATGAGTATGTATTATTATAGTTGGAGGAGAGTGATCCATGTTTTATATTGGTACTAGCTGACGCAACACACGTCTTCTGAATATTTAATTCGACAGTAAATAAGTAACGTTCATGTTTTAAGAAATTTACAATATAGCCTTAACTTTAATTAAGGACATGTGATTGATGTTTACGAAAAAAGGTTTAATAAAATTCGGAATGCCAAGGCCCAATGCACAACGCATTGAAGCAATACAAACGCGATACCCAATATGATTCCGAAGCATTGTGAGAAACTGTTCTTCTTTTAAATCTTTTAATGTTTACTAAAATGTGCCTAGAACACGTGAACGATGAAACTGGCAGAATTTTTTTCTTAGTCGTTTCTAAAAACTGGAAAAATACTTCTAATACCATTGATTTTGGCAATGATTGTATCGCAAAATCGAATTGCACTTGTTTCATCAGATGCTGCAGCCATGTTTTTGGCCGAACAGTTCATTAAGCATTCAAGCCATTGGTGAATGCAAACTAATGAAACCCCAACTTGCAACCTTTCGAAGAATTCTGCTATAACCGATGTGTTGCAGCAAAGCAAATTAATCGCATATGGATGAATGCAAAATAGCACAGAAAAGGTCTTTGGAAACATAGGTCAAACATAGATGTTTTAATTTTGCAATTCTAATAGTAGTAAATGTTTAGACTAAATTACTGCCTGTGCTAGAAGACCAGTTTTAACAGAATTAATAAAAAAAAGGAATTTTCCGAAACCAATGAATGTAGCGACTCTGATGGCTTAAATGCCTTGTAATGTGAATACATTATGTTTATTGGTCCAACATAAACGATTTGTTGTGAACTGTAATAAATTGCCACATTATAATTGAATCTACCTCGATGAGGATTAAGCGCAATAAGTTGGTACTTCTAATAGGTGATATTTTGAGAAACCAAGTTCAAATGAAAAATTAACTCCCTTAATGTATCTTTATAACCATGTATATCAGGTGTTTACTTTGTTTACTCAAAACTAGATAAATGTCCAGATCGAATGGAACTAAGAAATTAATTTTTTTTAACCCAGATATGCCCATCACTTGTCAAATTGGCACTGTCAAACGCGCGAAGTTTAAATATTTGTTAAGTTTTCTTAAATGCACCAATTTTCCGTGCAATGTTTTTAATTTTTTTTCCCTAAACCTAGTATTAGAAAAGTTTTAAAATAAGATGAATGAAATTGGTAGAGTCGTTCTGATGTAGCCTTTTCTAATCTATTCTATTTTATATACATATATTAGAGATTATGTATCGCTTATAGGGTTTTTTGAATAAGAGCGGTTCGATGTTAATGCGTAGTAACAAGCTATGTGTTATTCGAAAGATCGTGTTTGCCATATATATGGAATATAACGTTACTGATACCAAATTACCATGATAAATTTCGCAGTTGAGCAGCACTCAAATATTAAAATTGTATTATCAAATTAATACAATGTTGGTACCGTACATTTTGGCAAAAAATGGATGGTAGACTCTGTGAACAAGCACTTGGCACTTTATGGAACCCCCGTCAACTCAAAGGAGGTTTACTATATGGCAATGCATCCACAAAAGGTTACTGTTGGATGCGGATTTTAGGTTAACGGCGTTATATTCATATACTGTTACAACCGATTTTGTACGTTTGTATAGGTTAACGTCTGTCTGATCTGTCTTGCATTCGTCCGTAGCCTATGTCTGTAGCTGATTTGTATTTTTCGTTAGTTGGTTGTTGGTTTTCGTCTCATTAATGGCGAGGCCTACAGACCTAAGAGTCTAAATCTGGAGAATCTCCCCATGTGCATAAGGAATTTAGTTTGCAACGTTGCCAGTTGTTGAAAATTATACATATATTTCAATAATATATTATAAATAGAATTATCTTGAATTCACAAGTTAACCTAATACTTCTCTTGAGGCACTAAGTTAAAATGTCTTTGTATATTCATCTCCTAAAAAATGTAATATGGAGAACCTTTTATAAATATATTTCATTTTAAAATAATTTAAAAAAAACAATATGTAATTATTTATCAATATATAAACACTACAATAACAAACCAAAGTTATAGTTCTTATAGATTTTTCGTATACTTATACTTACAGAGTATAATATATATTCTGGAATTCACAAATTAACCTAAAATATCACTCGAATAAACATTGTGTAAGGTAACAAATATAATTTATTTATCAATATATAAATATGCATGTATACATTTATCTTATATACACATATATATTCATGGCTATATTCTTTAATATTCCATATCGTCCTTCATTTATCATATCTTCATTCATCATTAACATACAATCTTCTTTATTTAAAGTACAGTGGGTACTCAGAAACAGTATTTTTGACCTCATTTAACCATGCTTCAATAATTGTAGCGTTACTTTTATGTTTTGTACCTGTGGAGTTCTGTTGGTTTGCTTGCTGAATATTATATAAAACTTTTGAGTCAATAAATATAGTATTTTCAAATTTCCACTACTTAAATTAGCTTGTGTTTCATTCAATTGGAACTTCGCACTAGCATTTCGAATCACACTCGTTATGGGTTCTATGTGGATGTGGATTTGTTACTATATGTTTTTTCCAAGTCAGACGTCGGTCAAAATGTATTCCCAGATATTTAACGCTGTCTGCTTGTGGAAGTTCATGATTATTCAATTTTACTAAGGGACATGTTCTTGTACAAAGGGTGAATGTCATATGGGTAGATTTTGTCTCATTTGCTTTGATACGCCACGTTTTCAACCACAATTCGACTTTGTTAAGATGAAGTTGAAGGTTTTTTGTGGCTGATATTGGATCCTCGTGTGATGATAAAACCGCTGTATCGTCAGCATATGTTAAAACACTAGTGTTTCGTGAGGTCGGTAGGTCAGCTGTATACATAAGATATAACAATGGGTCGAGAACACTGGCCTGGGGAACACCCGAATATATGGGCTGTTTATGTTAATGCTAAAATGTTTGTCCGAGAGGTACGATTTCGGCAATTGAAAGTGCGTATGGGGCAAAACCTTTTTCAATTTAACGTGCAGTCCAGTGTGCTACACCTTGTCGAAGGCCTGAGAAATATCGAGAAATGTAGCGGAGCAATATTTTTTATCGTTTAAGTTTTTGTTAATTTGGTTGAATACTCCATGTATTTGTTCTGTTCCGTGTTTATTATGGAAGCCAAATTGATGGTCTGGAATAATATTTCTCTCCTCTGCGATTAAGTTTAATCTCTTAATGTATAGTTTTTCGAAAAGTTTAAGAATCATAATGATTTGAGCCACTTTCCAAGTGCTAGGAATATAATTAAGTCTTAGCATGGCATTAAATATGAATGTTATTCATTTGATGTACTTTCCTGAGAGCTCTTTCAAGATTCTTCCAGTAATTAGGTCAAAACCAGGAGCTTTTTTATCATTGATTTCTTTAAGTATTGTTTGTTTTACTTCCTTAACAGTAAATTTCTTATGTGGCAGATCTATTTGAAACGGAATGTTAAGAAAGTCAATTATGTTATTTTCTACTGTTGCGGGTATTTCAGATGGGTACGGATTAAATGCGGGTTTTAAGTGTTTAGAGAAAACTTCCGCTTTATTTTTATCATTCCTAGCCTAGGTATTGTCAATTTTAATGGGTGGATTATGTTCTTGAGTTTTTAAATATTTTTTTGTTACTTTTCACAGGGAATATTCCGTAGCATCAGTTGGCGTTAAGTTTTCTAAATAGTTTTGATTCCTTGATTTTGTTCCTTATTTATTAGCTCTTTTAGCTCTTTTGTGGCTTTGTTGAATTTTTTCTTGTTTTCTTCTGTTCTGATTTCTTGCCAGGTTATTCGTATTTTTCACTTTTCAGCAATTTTTTGTTTAATTGTAGATGAAATATAAGTATAATTAAACTTTTGATATGTCGCTCTATTAGGTGTTGCGTATCATGCGGCTCCTTGTATAGTTTTTATTATATTTTTTGCTGCTATCTCTGTATCTCTTTCTGTTTTGAGAAGTAAATTTAGTGATAACAAACTGTCTAATTTTTCTCTAAATAATGTCCAGTTGGTTTTAGTGTTATGCAAAAAGGTTTGTTTTGTTGAGAATATTTGAATTCACCGTTATAATAACTGGTGAGTGATCGAAGTGATAGATCGAAGCATAATTCAGCTTTGCGTGTTTTGGTATCAATATTTTTTGTAACACAAAAGTCTGGTATAGGGAATGTTATTTTTGTTTGTCGGCCAGTATGTTGGCTCACCAGTAGAAATATGCTGTAAATGATGTGCCTTCATTGCTTTGACCAATTCTCTGCCTTTTGGTGTTATTAGTCTAGAACCCCACATAACATGTTTTGCATTGTAGGTCTCCTCCGGCGATGAATCTATTACGCAGCGTGTTAAAGAAACCGTGGTATTGTTCTGCCTTGTTGTTGTGTTTAGGTGGACAATATTTAGCACTAATTGTTAATGACCCATGCACTTCAATAGTTACACTGGTGGCTTGTAAATATTCCTCGCGGAATTTCTCTCTTTCACAGTGTCTTGTTTTCACGGATAATTATAGATGTTCATCCATGTGCTTTATCATCTGGGTGTTTTGTGTGATACAGCTTGTATTTCGGAATCCGTAACTAATTTCTATCCGTGAAATGTGTTTCGAATACCATCATGATATCAATATTTTGTTCATATAAAAACATTTTAAGCTCCCTGGCATGTTGCTGGAGTTCATTAGCATTCCAGACGGCTATTTTATATTTGCTGTACTGGCTATCAGTTATTAGGCTATCTTGGTAACAACGACGGTGAATAAATTCATCATTGTACTCATTTGTTCCATAAGTTTTCCCATCATTTCCTCTAATTTACTAATAGTACTTATAGGTTCAGTGGTGATTGGCGTTGTCTGCGTATTAGGTTGGGTCTGACTGTTGGTTACTGCGTGTGGGTATGAAATGTGAGGATGTTGTATTGGTGCTTTAAGCGAGTTATATGGTATGGACTGTTTTAGTGGCTGTAAGTTTCTTTTTTCTTTCGGTGGAAACAGTTTTTGTTGCAACGCTTTATGACTAGGCATCTCCTATAATTTGCAGGATGGTCACCGTCACAGTTGACGCATTTTACTTTGTCATCATATGTTTTGCGTGTGCAATTATTGGTCGCATACTCTCCTGTGCATTTCACGCATCTATACAACTTGCGACAGTATGTTTTGGTATGCCCGTATGCTTGGCATCTGGCGCATTGTGGGATGATTGGCTTTAAATCAATATAAAACATTGACAGTGGCTCCTTTGTTGCACGACGTTTTATATTATGTATATTTACAACTTCGTGGCCTTGTTCAGCTAGGGCTGTTTTAATTGTGTTTGTATTCGTTGCGTGATATAGTCCTTTTATGACGAATTTAAAAGTTTTTTAGAATTTTGGTTGAAAAGTATGATATTGCGTGTTTCTATTGTCCAACTCTTTTATTAAAATTTTGAAATGTTCAGGGTGAAACATTTGAATCTTCATTGTTTCAGATTCGATTGTTTTTATTGTATAATGTATAATAATTAAATGTTTTATTTCCATTTTTTTTACGCGCGTCCTATTTTGCTCGCTCAATGTACCGTTCCGAAAATAACAAAGAAAATTCCCAGAAGGTAGAGTCTTGCTTATAAAAAATAAATTTTAAATTTTACGTATTAAATCACGTTCTCACCCTACAATGGTTGAGAGTAGGTTTACACTTTTTATGGCCGGCACTTTTATGACACCAACAGTAGTAACACAGATGTTTTTTTTACAACAGAGCGTTCTGAAAGGTACGTCTGCACTCCGCGGTGGTTTGAACAGAACTGGGTTGTCCACATGATCAATGAGATTTTGATGAGATATATTCACATAAAGGACATCGAGTCATATTTGTATGTACTATTACTTTCAGAGAGTCAACTATGCCTAAAATATAAAGAATTCGGTATAGTATTGAATCCAATTTGCAGAGTTAAAATAACAATTGAATGGATACGTACCTGGATGGAATGTCCTCATATGTCTGTTCAGATTAAAAGTGTTATAATAGCTTTTTTTTAACAATATTCACAAATCGATGATTTATCCATTACTGCCTACTATTTATAATCAAAATATGAACAGTACAAGTACAAATGAACTATAAACAATTGTTAACCTTACAAAACAGAGCTCCTACCAGTGCCTATTTCAAATCCAAAATGGCTGTTGTAGCATATTGGATTCGACCTCTTGATTGATTGTAAATGGCAATGTCCCATGATCAGGCGCAAACTACTGCAGTTTATCGAATACCGGTTGGGATATTCTAGAAATAGCCACTACTGATTTATTTTGAAAATTTTGGGATGGGCCATCTAGATAGCTAGATATTTTTTTCGTAAAGGTTTCTGAAGTTCTCGGATTATCCAGAGAAAATTAGCTCATTCGGATCCCTACTATAATGAGAAACCGCGTCGAGCATATGAAAAAATTATTTTGTTAATATCCCACACATAACTTGTTTCATTCATATTTTAACGACTCGCTTTATTGAAAAACCGTATACTACCTTAGAACGCTGAAAATGAAACTTAGGAATCGTTTTCTTTTTTAGTAGTAGTTTACTAAACTTGCATTTGCATAAAATTGTATCGTTGTACTAGGTAATTATATATTTTTTCAAGAAAAATATACTAACGTTCACTGTAGCCAACTAGATCTAGACAACCAAAAAGTTAATCTCAAAGTGTTTATAGAAAGTATTATTTATCAATCAATAAAAGCCATTATCACATTGCTCATGATATCTAACTATCCCCTCAGCTATGTTAAATTCAATCTCTATTACACTTTCACCGCTCGATATCGCAGCATTTTGGATACTGAGGACCAGACGACTAAATCATCCGAAATCATGAGAGAGTATGCAAGGCTTAAGCTTTTTTCAAGAACAATTTTTTAGAATCGGTTCACATGTTGATGATGTTTTGTTTTCTTTTTTCTGAATGATGGGCATCATTTTAGTCAATAAAAAAGTAAAAATGTACGAAAATACAGTTTAATAGACAAAAATGAGCGGAATGACAAAAACCTAATTATGTCATTTCAGAATAGTTAATTCCTCAAGTAGAATCACCGAAATACGCCTGCATCCATCTCGATGAAAATTAATTGAAAATATCACGTTAGGTAAAAACTGCTCATCATACTCAAAATCAAAGAACAGTACTGATTAATTCGGCTTAAGATCAAAGATTTTTATTTATCAATAAAGCCTATTTAGATTTAGGGCGTGCTAATGAAAGTTCTTTGATTGATTAAGAAATGCTTATTTCTGCTGAGCCACCGACGAACTGCATGATGACTGCGAAATCAAATGGATCTACGAAGCTATCGATTACTTTAATAAAATCTTTAAATATGTAATAATTTTTAGAATCGAACAACACAATGGGAAGATCCTAGAACGCAAGGCCAAGAAATCGGCGATATTGACGAAATACCATTACCAGCTGGGTGGGAAATTCGTTATACAGAGGACAATAAACGGTACATCAATACGAAATTGATGAAATTCACACATTTTAAATATTATTTTTGTATATATTTTAGGTACTTTGTCGATCATAATACGAAAACTACAACATTTGACGACCCACGACCAGGTGCTCCTAAGGGACCTAAAGGAACTTATGGAGTTCCCCGAGCATATGAACGATCTTTCAAATGGAAGATTAGTCAGTTCAGGTAAATCTATCAGAAAATAATAAAAAAATAATGTTTCTTTTATTCTAATTAAAATGTATTAGGCCTATAAATTAGTTTTTAAAAAAGGATTTTTTTAATTTGAAGCTTTATTGTGAAAAATCGGCCCAATTATGTATGTGTATTTTATTTAAAGCATTGTCCATCGATAGCCGCTACTTTATACCATATTTCATTCAAGTTACGGATGCCATTTCGGAGGAAAGATTATTAAGGGTATCCACGAATCAACCCATTTTTTCATATCTTTACAAGAAATCAAGCGCTGCTCAGAAAGGTTACGAGTCATGCCGGAACAACTAGTAATCAGAAGAGGAGGTCTGGAGAATATTGCGGGTGGGGTAGCTCTTCTGATTTTAATGTTGCCAAGTATATTTTCATTGCTTGTATTCCGTATATTGAATTTTTCATCACCAGTAACAATACGATGTAAAAAAACTTTCTGATTTGACCACTGAAGCAGCTTATCACGCATAACCAAACGCCTTTTAAGTCGCTTGGTTTCAATTCATACGGCACAAATATACAAACTTTTGGATCATTTCCATGTTCACAAATGGTCCTTGTGTTGACCTCAACAATTTTGCATATTCTTACGTTTTACACAGATCATCATCGAATAAAGCTTTTAAATCTTCGTCTTCAATTTTTTTTTGGCTGTCCGGAACGCTCTTTGTCTTTGATGTCAAAATCATAACTTTTAAAACGTCGCAACCAGAATCACATTGAAATCGATGAAGCATAGTTGCCATAAGCTTCACACAGCATTCATTCGGTGACCTTCAGCCGCCGCTCTTTCAAATTCTGGTCAAAAAAAGTAAAACTGCAGACATTTTCAGTTCACTGAAAAACTTCTTTTTTTTTTCACCTATCGACCTTCGAGTGAACAGTGAAGCCTATCAGTGAGGCCTGAACATGAAGTTGGTTACAAATGTACCCAATGTGATTTAATGTGTATTAACATGTTAGTGTGTACTAACATCATGTGTTGTAAATCCTCTAAAATTAATTTATAGACCGATGTTTTCTCATAATATAAGAAAACGACGATAGAAAATATGCTTCGAATTTTCTGTTCTTTTAGGTTTTTGTGTCAAAGTAATGCATTACCAAGTCATATCAAAATACAAGTGTCCAGGCAGACATTGTTTGAAGACTCTTTTCATACAATAATGAGATTACCAGCCTACGAGTTACGCAGGCGACTTTACATCATTTTTAAGGGAGAAGAAGGTCTTGATTATGGTGGTGTTAGCAGGGAGTGGTTTTTCCTTGTTTCACATGAAGCACTAAATCCAATGTACTGTTTATTTGAATATGCCAACAAGAACAATTACAGTTTGCAAATTAATCCAGCCTCATATGTGAACCCAGAACATCTGACCTATTTCAAGTTCATAGGAAGGTTTATTGCGATGGCGCTCTATCATGGACGATTTATATATTCAGGGTTCACCATGCCTTTTTATAAAAGAATGCTAGGGAAGAAGTTGGTGATGAAAGATATCGAGAGCATTGATCCTGAGTTCTATAACTCTTTAGTCTGGACTAAAGAAAATGATATTGATGATTGTGGGTTGGAGTTGTATTTTAGCGTCGACTTTGAGGTAGATTGAAAAAATTAAAAATAGGTGTGAAAGTAATTTTCAAACATGCTAAATATTTGTGGTTTCAGGTATTAGGACAGGTAGTCCACCATGAACTGAAGAAAAATGGTGATAGTGAAAAGGTAACTGAGGAGAACAAGGAGGAATATCTCAGTTTGATGACTAATTGGCGAATGACTAGGGGAATAGAACAGCAAACCCAAGCATTTTTGGATGGTTTTAATGAAGTTGTTCCAATAGAATGGTTGAAATATTTTGATGAAAGGGAATTGGAGCTATTATTGTGTGGTATGCAAGAAATTGATGTCGAAGATTGGCAAAAACATACAATTTATAGACACTATACAAGAAACAGTAAGCCGGTTGTTTGGTTTTGGCAGGTCAGTCCCATAACTTTATTCACTTTACTATTTGTTTTGTTGGAGCAATAAATGTAATTTATAATGTCTAAAAGTGTTCATTTAAAGTATATGTCACATATTTTTGAAGAGATCTGTTAATCAGTTCCTTTAATAATCAATCCATCCAATGCAGAAGGTAGGACTTTGAGTTTAATTTTTTACAAGGTTTTCATGAATTTTATAAAATATTTTTCGTTTCCATATCTTTTTTATTTTATCGTTCCGTTTTGTCAAAAGAAGATATCTTCTGTGAATGTTTTATTAAGTTTAAGCTTTCAGTTCCTCAAGTTCTATAAGATTCTTGTGTAAGAACATTGCATCGTTTTCCGAATATTTGATTGCTTTTAGTTCATTTCTCTTTTTCTGTTTTAAACAAGAAATTCAGTACATAATGCATAATACTTGGCTCGAAATTTCACATGTTTCACATTACAAAAATTCGAGGTCAACTCCAAATTGTTTCAACAATTTTAATCTGAATGTATGTGCAATATTTGATCTTTTTTTAATAATTTTAAATAATTTTCTGTTGTTTTATATTTCTGTTAATTTGTGACACATGATTTACTTTTCAGTTTGTTAAACAATCAGACAATGAAAAAAGAGCGAGATTGTTGCAGTTTGTAACTGGAACATGCCGAGTACCAGTTGGTGGTTTTGCTGAACTTATGGGATCAAACGGGCCACAGAGGTTTTGTATCGAGAAGGTAGGCAAAGAATCATGGTTGCCTAGGTCACATACATGTTTTAATAGATTGGATTTACCACCATATAAAAATTATGAGCAATTAGTTGAGAAATTAACTTATGCCATCGAGGAAACAGACACTTTTGGTCAAGAGTAATGACTCTTAACACGTGTTTTGTACCTGAACTTTAATAAATATTATCCCTTTTATTTTCTAAACTTTGCTATGTTTGTAGCTGAAATCCAATAAGATACTTATACACATGCTCTATTAAAATATATTTCTGGCGTTCTGTGAAATTTTAGAACCAACTTTTTTAATTTAAACGAAATTAAAATCAGAAGCAAATCAAATTTGTAACAGTTAGAATTTTAAAATATATTTCTTAATGCCATATTTCATCACTATTTTCATTGTTTATTATTTTGTGTAGTTTGGCGGTTTGTATACTCGCAGTTATAACGTGCTAAAATGGTGCATAAATATTGTGTTTCTAATAAATGTTGCAATGTAACAAGAATTTTAAAATAAATGGCTCTGAATTGTAAATATAGTATATATAGTGTTTTACAAAAAATTAGTATAAATGTGTATATTTGGTCTATTTTTTGGTAGCAAATTGAATATATCTTTACTCTTTTATACTTGTCACCAAAACATTTGCGTTACAATCTACTAGGCAATTTGAGATTTGCTATAGTCATGTGTAGTCGAATTTCTGTAAAATTAATAAAATACCGACACCAACATTATTGAACATAGTGAAATAATTAATTCAGTTTTAAAAGATTAGCAAGAATATTTTCTATTTTATAAGTTTATATTTTACATAGTAGTATTTTATGTTATTGTGATATTAATCAAGCAAATCTGTTACATTATCTATCCTATACATTAAGTATAATACAATATATATTTTAAAGTCCATGATTATGTAAATTAGGGTTAAGTTATATTGGCTATACAGAAGTTTATTTTGCTACTAGTTTGCCTTATTAGACTTATTCTTACATTCCAAAATTATTTCTTTGTTTTGTATGAAGGCCTAGGTATCCCTCCCCAAACCAAAGTTTTATTTTCCTAATCTGTTGTTAAATATTATATGTAGAAATGTATATCTTAATCTAAGAAAAATCTGTATATATCATATAAAGTTGTAAATAGAAGAAACAATATTTATGGTATATGAGTTTTATTTATACAATAGCAAAATTTAACCAAAAGAACTATTTATCATAAACATTCCTTTAAATGAATCCATTTAACAACTTAATACCTCATTGTCACGTGATGTATTGAACATATTTTCTGGAACTGTCCATACTTCCTGCTCTTTAGCAGGAACCGGCTTTGTAAGATTTTTATTCGATTTATTGATGCTGGGTTTTTGATCATTATCTGTAATTGACTCCTTAACTTCTTCTTTGCCATTTTTATCTATAAATTTTTCAATTATGTAATCTTTGTTTCCTTTTCTCTTTATGATTTTAACCCGTTTGGACCCATCCTTGTTTCGAATTTTCTCAATTTTTTCCATGATCTACAATGTTGAATAGTAGTAAGTAAAATTATTATTTGAAAAAAGATAATTTTTAATAACATAATTTTTTAAATAATGTAACTGCTTAAAATCTGGATATTGGGGAAGTAGGGAATGTAATGTCGTAACTTACGCTGTGGTGATATCTCGAGTATTATTAAAAACAAATATTATTGAAGGAACTGTCAGACATATGAGTTGAAGAAGCTAGTTGCGTATGCCTAGTGGCTGAAAGTGTTATGCTCTAAAAATCAACACTGGTTGGCATCAGCGTAGGTAAACTGTTGAAAAGGGCAATCATTTATCTTCGTTTTCAAGGTCGGTAATTGTGGCGTTAATGATATTACTAGAAGTAGTAATATGTGGAAGAGAATGTGGTTGTTCGTAATATAATCGTGTGATTATATTCTTAATAGGTAATTCAAAAATTTCGTTGTCATTCAGTAGTTCCAAATCTTGACAATTATAGGGATTTTTCAAATATTACAATCTTATAATTGCAATGAAATAACGTTTTTTCATAAAATCGGTTAACTTTTTTAACAGTGAAGTCTTTCCTTCATGCTTTAACAGGTACTTGCATATATTTTGTTTAGAGATCTATTGGTTTCAACAACGGTTTATGACCTGTTCTGTTTTGTCGATTTTTCTAAAATATGGTACATTTTTGTATTTCCCTGTTCTTACGTCTCTCTTCAAACAATCCGCTACATTGTCACGGCTTTCACACCTGGAAATCCACGACAATTAGCATTCTTCCAAAAATGCAAATCTTTTCACTGCTGGCAGTAGAAAACCCGCATAGGGCTCTCGCGTCCCAAAATGGGTGAGTCATTGGGTACCATAAATTAATCCACTTGTATAGTGTATAAGTGTACTCTTAACTTTAGGTTTAGTAGTTTCGTTTTATTTTAATTTGGGAAATATATACTTTATACATACTCGACTTGCTTGCATATTAATGCAAGTACAACAGAACAGTAATAATAAATTAATTTTTATTTAATATTATAATATGCATATCTAACGTAAGATGTAATTAATAAAAAAATCCTTTGGTGAAAATGAGAACATTGTAAAAAATGCTCAATATTCCATTTTTGATATGAGGAAGTTCATCAAACACAATTAGAAACTTATGGTGATAGTGCTCCATCACATCCCCATTATCGGTTCTTTCGACACGGTATCCCCATGTTAACAAAAAGATGGTGCAATATATTAGGGCTCCAAATTCCTTAATGCCAAGCCTGTTCGGACATATGCGAAGGATTTTTAATAATCGTGGCATCGAATGCAATTTAGAATTTACACAGAAAATAATGCTGTGTAAAGAGGATAAAGAGGATTATTGTGATGGAAAAGGCAAGAGTTAATGACAGTTTGGCGCGGCGGAAAGAAATCATGTTTAACGATACCGTTATTTTTACATTTAATCATTAATAGTTGTATAAAATTTATGTTATAAAAAATATGTTAATAACTTACCCCATCTGGTCCCAGCATCGATTTTATTTCAACAGAACGGTAACCTTTAATATCACCCATTCGTTTTTCAAAATGACTTTGTATCCTGTAACATAATTAATTATATTAAAATGCATTTTTCATTTTATTTTAACGAAAGATGGAGCTATTATTGAAAAAATAAAAGACAATATTTTTATAGAAAAACAAGCATAAAAAGATTATTTTACCCAATAATAGATATTTGCAGCATGAAAAGATAACGAATTGATAGGTAAGTTTCTTTCTTAAATGCATACTATTTATATTCATTCTTTAATTATGCCTTTACCATTAAATAAAGTTCTTTCAGAAACTAGAATATCACAACTGATAATATTGAAAATATTGAGTTTGTAATGATGTATTAAAATGGAAAAACTTACTTCTTCTCAAACTCATCATTAAATATTGATGGGAACTCATCTCTGAATCTGAATATATTGGGAAAATAACTGCTTGGTGATACCACTACAAATAAAAAATGTCAATGTAAAAATAAATTGAAATAATGTATCTAGAACATATAATAATAACATAACTTTTTAGAAAGATAAATGAAAATTTATAATCTAGTATATAAAATTAGTTAAACCGATAAATGGGTGTAACTTTAGTTGTTTTATTCTTGCAATATTTTTCGAGAATGTAAGTGAACAGTTTTGAATATTACTTCTTCAATATTTTATTTTCATAGTTGTTTGATTTTCGTTAACACCCAGGGCTATTAAATATGTTAACATATGATGTAAGAAACATTAGTTTTGTTATCAGAAAAGTTTATAATGTATTTAATTGATTAAAAAAATATGTTAGTTTATTTTTAATAAAATCAATTAAAAATATTAATTTTCTATTTAAAATGAGATGTCGCCAATGTAGATAAGATATAAACAATAAAAAAAAACTATCATGCATATTTCTGTAATAATAATAGTGTAATTAACATCTCAAATAAATAAATTTACATCAAATAAATATTTTATAATTGAAGTAGATCTTTACTTACCATAATTAGGGAATAATCTAAAAGGTCTATCTATATTGTTCCAGGAGTTAAAACCCCAATAAAATGAATCATTTTCAAAATCCTGTAGAATATTATCTATATCATCAAAATATCTAGATACAAAATTAAATAAATAATAGAAGTTTATATTTAGGTAAATAATGTTTAGTTACTTACGGATCTCTAGGTTTAAAAAACCACCAATCAAATAAGCCCATAGTAATTACCCAGTTGAACGATACACAAACAATAACAAACTGATGTGAATTACAATGGTATACGCTTTATATCTGTATAGTATTGTATTTGTATATATGAGTATATAAAATTAATTTAGGCAACTAAATAATCACTCAATGTTGGTTTGCTACCCAAATTATAATACTTGAATTGAAAAGTGACTGTAACGACCGCTACAACTATTTAGGCCACCATAAATACATCTAGGGTGGCATACGCAAGAATTTTAATTTTCAGGGTTGACAGTTTCCAGTTCAACATTGCAATAACATACCGGAGTTATAGTTCATGTAAATTATTCGTATATTTGAAAAGTAAAATATATATTCCGGAATTCATAAATTAACTCAAAATCTCCCTTAAATTTAAGTTATTTAATCCTTTATAAAGTAATTACGTTAACATATTTAATTCTAAAAGGAAAAAGAGATATATAAAATTTCAATATATAAAAATACAATTCTCCATTTCTCTCTAAAATTATTCAATAATATCAATATAATCTTGCATGGCACTAAAAAGTACCTTTATTGCTTCGTCATCGAATCTGTTTAACATGCAAAAACAACATAAAAATCCCTCTCACAATTCATTCAATACAAGCAAGAAGTGAAACTCAAATCTTTATGCATTAAGTCAGAGCCAAACAATCCATCTCATAAATGACGTCGAATATATTGCCAAATGCAGTTTGTAAAAATGTAAAATTCATTACAAACTCTGAGCGGATTTTTCTTTCTCATTTGATGCGTCGGAAATTGTTAGAAAATAACTCAGGAAAGTGTGATGTGTAACACTGATGTCAAATGTCTACAAAATTTTTCAAAACATTAGTGATAATAGAGGTTACAAACTGGCAAGCGTTATAAACCAACATTCTAAGTTAATGCGGCAACATGGCGACGTGATGAAGTCATAAATTTTGATGATGTATATATTGTTTTATAGAATAGACTGTAATATAATAATGGCCATATTCTTTTAACATTTCATATTTCATCGTCCTTTAACCATTATCGTTAACATAAAATATTCTTCCTTTAAAATGGTGTAGGTATCCAGAACGAGATTGTGGCTTATATAATAACTGTATTTGCTCTCATTTACCCATGCTCCAATATGTATAGCGTCACTTTTATGCTTTGTCGACCCCATGTCAATCCACCTGCTGTGTAATTCAATCGATTTGCTTGCTGAATATTATAGAAATATTTCTAGTCAATAAATATAGTCTTTCCAAATTTCCTGCATAAATTATCCAATATAGCATCCATTGGAATTTTAACAGCTAGTTTGACTTCAATTATATTTTTATTTCTGATCGATTACATTCAAATTTAGAAGTAGTAATATTTTTACGAACATAGGTAAAGCTAAAATACCGAAATAAACTCAACCATAAAAAATGTTGTGGAATAATTCTATATGATCAACGAGCTGTGATTTTGATGAGGTATGGACATCAAACACATAAAGGACATCCATTACAGATAAATGTACTTTTACTTTCGATGGTTCCACTATGCCTAAAATATAATTAATTTAGTATAGACAGGGTTATGATGCATACTGGACACTACACCCAATGAACGTGCTCGAGACGGAACAGCTCTAATAATAAAACAACAAGAAATGCAAGCTACGATAGTTAGCATTGAAAAGAACGGCACTGAAGGAGCATATGAGCTATACACTGTCCTCCAAGATAGAAAATAACACAACAATACAGAAATTTGCTTTTAAAATTAGGACCAAGATTTATTATTGGAGGGGACTTTAATTTTAAACACACTGCCTGGGGTTCACGATTGATAGCACCTGGAAAAGGAAAAGAATTACTGGCAGCAATAAATATTACTAATTGTAACTATCATTTAGGGCGTGAAATATCATCCAATCACACTCCAGTATTGTTAACATTAGGCGCGGCAATTCTGAAAAAAAAAACAAAGAAACTTAATCTTACTAACAAATTTGCTACCTGCGACACGTTTAGATATATAATGCAGGAAAAAAACAGTTTAAACATTAGAGCCAAAAGTATAGACGATCTTGAACTGCAAACCTGAAATATAATTGAACAAATTCGGTCTGCTGCAAAAGAAGCTACCCCGACATCAAGAGAGATATCAAAAAATGAGCTAAATTATCCCCTTGAAATTAGGGAATTGATAGAAGAAAGACGAAAAGCTAGAAGAGTATAGCACAGAACCAGAAATGCTGTAGAGAACACAATATTTAATAGAATATAAACAGAGTTTCTTCGAGGAATATGCAAGTGAATTAAGCCCGGAAGCAGACCAAGATTACTCGCTATGGAAAGCAACTCGGAGATTAAAAAGAGCCTATTAAAAATAATCAAAATGAATGGCTGATGAAAAATCTAAATTATTCGCAGCATTTAGTTAAAGTATTCCAACCGAATGATATATAATCATACAAATAGCTGTTTGTTAACCCGTTGTAGCTCTAAATTTGATTTTTCCAATGGAAGCTGCCACAGAAATTGACAACCTCAAACCTAAAAAGGCTCCTGGAATTGATATTTCATCTGGGGCATTAAAAGTGCTGTCATGAAAACTCGCCTTAATTAATAAATTAATTTGTAAATTAAGATTGTACTAAGCATATTTAATGTAAGATGTAATGAGTTAAATAAATTGGTATAGAATTGGATCCAATTTGCAAAATTAAAATAAAAATTGAATAGATACGTACCTGGGTGAAATGTCTTCGTATGTCCGTTCAGATTAAAAGTGTTATAAAAGCTTATTTGACAATATTCACAAATCGATGATTTATCCATTACTGTTTACTATAATCAAAACATGAGCACCACAAAAAATAACTATAAACTATAGAGGTTTTACCAATACCAGGTAGTTCGTTCAATTCTACCTCTAGATTGTTTGGCAACATTGCAAAATTAGTCAGAAACTACCGAAGTTTACCGAATATCGGCCAAAATTAGCCGCTACTGAGGAATTGATATATGGGAATAAAAGACCAGCACGTGTATGTCTCTATCTTCACTCTCCAAACTTGCCGAAAAGGCGATATTAAACGCCTTAAACGATTTCACAGACGCTCATCATAATTCCAAATGAACAATTCGGTTTCCATGCTAAACACTCATGCCTTCATCAAGCTGCCCGCTTCACAGCAACTATCCACCAGGCAATGATAAAAGGTCGAAAAGCAGGAGCCATATTCTTAGATGTCTCCAAAGCTTTTGACCAAGTATGGCACCATGGCCTAATATTTAAAGCTAAAAAATTAGGTCTACCGAATGACCTAATATCTCTGATAGATTCATACTTGGATAGTAGGTCCTGTCAAGTGAGGATCGGTGACGCAGTCTCCTCTCGTAAACAAATCTCCGCAGGAGTACCGCAAGGCGCTCCATTAACGCCAGCCCTATTCAACCTTTATATGGTTGATTTCCCGCTCTACAAATTTTCCCACACAGCATTTGATGCAGATGATACCGCTTTCTTCACAACCGGTTACTGTCCCGACAAAAAAGTCAGTGCGTTACTCAGAGCCCCATGGTTTATGAGGAACGTCAACACACACCTCGAATCAGGCATCCCGTTTGTGAAAAGTTTCATAAAACGAACCTACCTGCGCTTCCGAGAATTACCCGAAACTTTCTCAAAGACGGTCGATCCGTTATCACGTTTCCACCAGTGCCTACTTCAAAAAAAAGCGTCTGTAAGCGCCGAAAAGGCGCATTTACAGACAACGTTTAACGTTTGTAAACGCCGGAAAGCGTTTTACAAGCGGGGCAATGGCGTCCCACACGCCAGAGCCAGCACCGTCTTCAGAAAGTTGCCGTCTAACAACCGACAAATGTGTCGATGATAGCCCTGACGATGCCCCGATGAGAGGTAATGAACTCATCGAGTGCCTAAAAATTGAAAACGCAGAGCTCAAAATTGAGGTTACCCAACTGCGAATACTGCTAACAAAGCAAGGAGAAGAGCTCTCCGCAATGCGGATGATGCTGCAAGACGCCCTTACTAAACCCACCCCGGCGCAGTTAGTACATCAACCTCAAGAGACAACAAATGAAATCACATCTCAACCACTAGAAAATGAAGATCCGGATGATGGATTCACCGTGGTGGGAAAGAGGAACAGGGGCCCCATCACCCCACCACAATCAAGTCAGCTGTCGAAGGCCGTCGATAAGGCTAGACATGCAGCTACAACCAAGCCGGCTGCCAAGCCGTCTACCCAACCCATCCAGCAGAGAGCCAAGGCCAACTCGCAACCATCAACCTCCAGAAATGCCGTCAGAACAGCGTCCACCAAACCGCTAACTAAGACAGCTACCCAGCCAACGCCCAAACCAGCGGCCGTCAAGACGACCCAGCCAATTCAGGTAAGTAGCCAGGCTATTAATTCACTAAATACATCGCCTCAAGCTACCACAGTTCCAAACACTTCGGGAACTGCCTCACAATCACCAACCTCACTACCTATGCCAACTCTTTCGGCGAACCCAAATCCAACCACTGCTCCAAGAAAGGAAAAAATCCCACCCATTGTTCTTCGTGACATGAAAAAATATTCAGAAAACCTTAGAATTGCGAAAGATAATTCAATAGAAATTACCGCAACTTTAAGCCGAAAGGACGGAACTCGCTTATTTGTACCAACTTCGAACGATTTCCGCAAACTGACCAAGCTTCTTGAAGACCGGAAATACGCATTTCACTCCTTCTGCCCTCCTTCTGAAAGGGCAATACGAGTCATCATCCGCAACATCCCAACGATTGTAACGGTTGACGAAGCCAAAGAACACCTTACTTCGCAAGGTTTCCACCCAAAATCTCTTCAAAGGTGGAAACTTAAATCAGGCGAAGACCTTCCCATAATCCAGGTCGTTGTTCCTAACGAAGAAAGGAACATCATTAATCTCACCAAAATAGGCCTGTCAATCGTGAAAGTCGAACTCCAGCGAGGCACCGGCCAGCCTGTGCAGTGCTACAACTGCCAGCTGTTTGGCCATTCCAGCTCTCGCTGTAGAGCGCCTCCCCGGTGTGTCAAATGCGCCGGACACCATGAAACCCGTTTGTGCACCAAGGTACGCGATGAGCCACCTAAATGCAGCAATTGTGGAGACCCACACACAGCCAATTACACAGGCTGTAGCTGTCGACCTGCTCCCAGGAATCTTAGACCAACCCAATCCAGACAAGCCTCCGGCAACACAAATTCTTTGTGGATCAACCAGGGAGGTAGGAGGTTAGCTCAAAAGCTGGCCTCCTCCAACCAGGCGGCTCCCGCCAATATCCCAGCCCCTGCCCCAATGCAACCTTCTGCACTGCCAGCGGGTCTTCCAACTACCTTCACACTGCAGCAGATGCTCAGCATCCTGCAGTTCATTCAATCCCAACAATTATTTCCCAATGTAGCCGCCTAAGCGGCAACCCCCCCTTTCCCATCTAGCTTTCAGCAGTTGTCTACTCGTCAAAATGGTTGCTTCCAAAGTTCTTAAAATCATGTCGTGGAATGCCAACAGCTTACGCGATAAAAAAGTGGAGCTGGAACTCGTTCTTTCGTCTTCAGGCATCTATATAGCACTTATCTAGGAGACTCTCCTAAAACTCTCTCATCGTTTTTCCCTTCTAAACTACACGGTTTACAGGAATGACCGTATCCCAACTCGCGGTGGCGGAACTGCTATACTAGTCAAAAAAGGAATTAAACACAACCTTCTGCCTTCAATTGTATCGTCACCAAATATCGAGTCCACCTCTATCCAGGTGGAAACTCAGGATCGTCCAATCGTGATCACCTCTCTGTACAGGAAATGCTCCACACATGACTCG
The DNA here is from genome assembly GCF_030347505.1 of Rhynchophorus ferrugineus. Taxonomy (NCBI): domain Eukaryota; kingdom Metazoa; phylum Arthropoda; class Insecta; order Coleoptera; family Curculionidae; genus Rhynchophorus; species Rhynchophorus ferrugineus. The sequence continues at coordinate 20,378,101 of NW_027472588.1, read as the reverse complement.
TCTGCCTTCAAAACGCTCTTTGACGGCCCAACCTCAAAAATAATCGGTGGAGACTTCAACGCTCACCATCCCATGTGGGATTGCGAGCGCGCAAATCGAGCAGGCAACGACATCGCAGCACTGAGTGCAAACTTAGGGCTTGGTCTCGCCCTGCCGGATGAGCCTACCCATCACCCCGCTATTGGACAACGGGGCACTCCACGCATTCTGGATTTTTTCATTCTCCAGAACATCAATCGTCCTTCTGATGTATAAGTTCTCGACGAGTTACATTCGAACCATCGTCCGATTATATTAACTCTCGGGGATTGTTGTGCAATCGAAATTCCTCGCTTCAGAGCCAGAAAGAAAACCGACTGGAAGAAATAGCAGGAAATTCTCTTGGAATCCGATCCGATCCAATCCCGAAGATTGATCGATCTGACCAACTCGAGCGTGCTGTGTCGAAGCTAACTCGAGACATCCAGTCCGCCTATCACAATTCATCATTCGAAGTTCCATCATTTTCAAACTCTCAAAGTGAGCCAGTTCCTGAAGGCATCAAGTCACAGATCCGACTCAAAAATCGTCTCTATCGTAGAGCTCGTGCCACCCTCAACTCGGCAGACAAAAGGGAGGCCAACAGAGTAAAACGAGAAGTGAAGGAATCCATTAAAGCCTGGCGATCCGAGAAATGGAACTCATTTCTAGCGGACCAAAGACTGGATGGCCCCGCAACTTTCTGGCGACTCTCTAAAAGCCTCGTGGGGAAGGTGCAAAACGTCATACCCCCCTTAAAGTCAGCGGAGACAGGAACTTTTGCAGTCACCGACCGCGAAAAGGCCGAGCTCCTCGCTAAAACCTATGAGGCTCAAATGGAACGCCTCCCTCCTGCTACAAATATAAACGCTGCTGAGAACGACGAAATCATTAAGAATGCCAACTCCGTTCGTTCTCAAGTGCCTCCGAGTTATCTTTTAAACCATCTAGTCACTCCTAAAATACTCACTCAAATGATCAGCAAGATTCGGAATAAGAAGGCCCCGGGTTTCGATAATATTTCGATAGCCCAACTAAAAAATCTTCCCTACAAGCAGCTCGCCGAACTAAGTAATATCATCAACGCCATTCTGAGGCTGCAACACTTTCCATCCACATGGAAACATGCATTCATCGCAGTTATCCCCAAAAAAGGAGCTAAGTCATCACCTTATAACTACAAACCTATCAGCCTACTAAGTTCCATTTCCAAGCTGGCTGAAAGAGCAATTCTTTATGCCCTCAATGATTTTACGAAGACAAACAATATCATTCCAGATGAGCAATTCGGGTTCCGCGCTAAACATTCAGCCGTTCATCAGGCCCATCGGCTGGCCGCAAAAATCAACTGTGCTTTTAACCGACGTGAAAGACTTGGAGCGGTCTTCTTGGACCTAACCAAAGCCTTTGACAAGGTTTGGCACGAAGGCTTAGTGGCGAAATGCATCCGATTAGGTCTACCTGATGACCTAACAGCTCTTATCAAATTTCATCAGGACGATCGTTCCAGGTGAAGATTAAAGATATTCTCTCTAGCCGGAAAACCATCGACGCAGGAGTTCCACAAGGCTCCCCACTGGCACCCGCTCTATTTAATATCTTTCTTTCAGATATCCCTAGGAGACCACAAGTTGAAGCAGGTTTTTACGCAGACGACACTGCTTACTTTGCTTCTTCAAGAGTAGCACCGCACATCCGAAGCAGACTCCAAAAACAACTCGATGAGACGGTCCAGTGGTTACATTTCTGGAGGTTGCAGGTCAACCCACAGAAAACCCAGGCCATCTTCTTCCACAAGAAGCGTTTTGCACCGAACATTTCGCGTCTTAAAATCGAGAACGCCGAAATCCCATGGTCAGAAGAAGCCACCTATCTCGGTCTTGTCTTCGATCGCAAATTTAGGTGGAATTCCCACATTCAAAAGTCCCTCCATAAAGGTCAAGGTATTGTTAATTTGCTGTTCCCGCTTATCAACAGAGCCAGCAGGCTTCCTCTATCTATAAAATCTCTCCTGTACAAGATGCTGGTTCGATCAGTCGTTCTATACGGCTCCAGTGTCTATTTAAAATACGTCTCACCTAGCCAGGTGGAACGTCTCCAAGTGTTTCAAAACAAAATTCTGAGGAGAATTATCAATGCCCCATGGTTCGTCAGGAACAATCAAATTCATAGAGAAACAGACGTCCCCCAAGTTCACGATTTTATATCCGAGGTTTATTCGAGATATTTCTCCACTCTTCGTCTCTCGGACAATAGATGTATTACCGAGCTGGCCGATATTTCAGGCCAATACCGACACTACCCCGTCGTGCTCTAACGCAAACTGCGTGGTGTGATAACGACGCCACGTCCTTGCCTGGCCCTTGTGCCTCTTAACGGTGTTACCGGTTACGGGCACCCTCCTTACATTCATTGGATCAGCTGATAGGGTGGGGTTTAGTGAGTAGCCCAGAGGCAGCCTCCACATAACCAGTCCAACTCGCTTATTTTTGCGGGTCTTCCCGACCAGGTATCCGTAACAGGATTCCCCTACCCGGTTCCAGGCCAAAAAAAAAAAGTAAACAAACTACGGCAGTCCCAGTCATAACCCAGGGTGTCTGTCGCCCGCAAAACAAATATATCCCGAACCTGAAGCGACATCAGCCGAAGACCATTTTGTTCTAGCTGGTCAATCTAGAACCTTGACACACCTTGACCTAACCTAATATCCTGTTCATTCTCATTCTCAGCTCTGTTATTTTGAGTTTAAAAGTAGTTTATATTGTATGTTAAAAGATGGCGGATAGAAAGGCGAAAAAGATGGAAAAATGAAGAGACGAAACTGAAATACTCTGTAAACAAACTCACCATATTAACAGAAACTTTTTAGTTTGGGCAGCATAACATGTAATTGAACTTTGTTGTCACTGAACCTACATATTATGATTTTAAAACTGAATTGTGAAATGAAAATTGATCGATTCATCAATGAATTATGAAAGCGAATTATGAAATTATACTGACTCATGGACATACTAAAGCTTACATTTGGCAATAACGGTTCGCAAACATGACTTAAGAATACTTTTGATGCTAGTTGCCTTTGTTGTGGGGTGCCAGCAACGGTAATAGAATCCACGGAAACGAATAATTTGAAATATCATTTAGATTTAGGTTTTCTAGAAAGATTTAAGCCCAAAACAAAAAAATCTAAATGTTAATTTGCACAATAGTCTTCGCAAGCCATCGCAAATACGGTGAATATTCGAATTAGAGTTTATGGGATTTCCAGTTTCAATTAAGAAAGGTAATTTTAAAAACCCTGTCTTACATTCGTTACTCTACTTCCTGAGTATATAACTGACATATAAGACTTAAACAAAAATTGGAACTTATGTTTTACAGTATAATAATAACTTTATTACAATCATTCTTGTTGGTATGCCACTATATTGATGTAACAGTTATTATTATGCCTTGACTATCAACAAGATTATGTTATTAGCAAATTAAATATAAAACGCAAATCTACTTCCAATCAAATTAATACTATTAACTAATGATCGCCCTATGGTCGAAATTCGGCTACAATGTATTAAATTAATGATGTTTCTCTCATAATAGAGTAAAATAACTAAATGAAGTAATACATGGTTGTATATTAAAACAGAGAATATAAGAATAAAACAATTTTGAAATTGATATTTGACTTTAGCATGCATATTAAAGAATAACGAACACAATTAGGTAATAGTTCCGTTCTAGCTTTAAAAGAGAACGGTCGTGTCCGATTCTCTGACCCTACCTACTTTTGCGAGAATTACCCGCAACTGATTGTTAAACGATCGACTCATAAACCGCGTTCATCGCACCTTCGCCCAAATATAATAAACGTTTGTAAACGCCGAAAAGCGTTTTAAAAGCGGGACAATGGCGTCCTGCACGCCAGAGCAATCACCGCCTCCAAAAAGCTGCCCAAGCCGCCCAACAACCGAAAAATCTGCCGACGATAGTCCTGACGATGCCCGGTTTATGGGTCTTGGACTTATCGAGTAGCTGCAAAAAGAAAATGCAGAGCTTAAAATTGAGGTTACTGGACTTCGCGTACTGTTAACCTGTTGCTACAAAACGCATACATAAAAGTAAATCAACCTCCTGAGACACCAAATCAACTCACATCCCTACCGTTGGAAAATGAAGACCCGGATGATGGTTTCAGCCTGGTGGGAAAAAGGAAGAAAGGGCCCATCACTCTACCTCAGGAAAGCCAGCTGCCAAAGGCCGGCAACAAGGCGAAACAGGTAACTGCTTCCAAATCAGGACCCAAGCCGGTAGCCAAGCCGGCCATTCAATCCACTCAGTCGAAAGCCAAGGCTAACGTACAGCCTTCGATTACTAAATTTGCCATCAGACTAGTGCAAAACAAGCCGATCACCAGGACGGTCAAACAGCCACCACGGAAACAAATCACCACCAGATCAACCCAGCCTGCGCAGGTAATTAGCCAGGTCACTAACCAAACCCCAACCCCCACCGCAAAAACAGTGCCAATCATTTCGGCGACTGTTTCTCGAACTCGCTCAAAAGGGGAAAAATCCCACCTATAGTGCTCCGTGACAAGAAGAGGTTCATGGAGCTCATTAGAATCTCCAAGGCACAATCAATTAATATTAACACCCGAAACAAAAAGGAGGGCATTTTCTTATTCGTCGCCATAAGCGACTATTACCGAAAACTCACTACCCAGCTCGAGGAAAGGAATTATCCTTACCATTTCTTACTTCATCTTTCTCTGTCATCCGGAGGAGAGAGCATTCCGCGTAATCATAAGAAACATCCCAAAATCACTCTCCTCTCCAATCACGTCATCACAGTGAAGGTCGAGATCCAGAGGAGAAACGGCCAGCCAGTACAGTGCTTCAACTGCCATCTGTTCGGGCATTCCTGCTCGCATTGCCGAGCCCCACCCCCCGTGGTGCGTCAAATGTTCCAGGCATCACGACACTAGATCCTGTACCAAAATCCCAGAAGCACCCCAAAGTACAGCAGCTGCGGTGAAACTCATATCGCAAACTTCACCGGTTGCAGCTGCCGCCCTGCTCCGAGAAAACCAAAAATTTCGACCGAATCCAGGCCTGCACAAGGTTCTGCATGGAGTAACCAAGGTAGGAAGGAAGGAAGGAAGCTAGCCCAAAAACTAGCCGGCGCTACCCAGCCTGCTCTAACTCAAACTCCTGCTCCAGCCACTACACCGGACCTTAACTACCCAATGCAGGCGTTTAATGACCCGCAGGCTTTCTTGCAAGTGATCGCCCTGGCTCACCAACTTTTTCGTTTTTTCCCAAAATGTCGCCGCCTAAGCGATATCCAAGAACGTCCCTTCGTGATTACATTCAACTATACCGAATACCAATCACTCGTCGAAGGAAAATTTCCAAAAATAATAGGTGGCGACTTCAACGCCCACCACCCCACCTGGTGTTCCAGAGCGAACCCCGCGGTTAACGCCATCGTAGCTCTAAAGTGCCCATCACCCCAGTTCAGCTTCTCAAGGCGCAGCCAGAGTCCTTGATTTCTTTATTCTTCAAGACCTAAATCGCCCTTCCAAAGTTCGAGTCCTTGACGAACTAGACTCTGATCATTGTCCGGTCCTTCTCAAACTCGGAAACTGCGCCACTACTCAAGTCCCACGCACGATTCAAGATTCAAGAAAAAGACCGACTGGGAGAACTACCAATCTCTTCTCCTGGAATCCGATCCAATTCCGAAAATTAACACTCCAGAACAGCTCGAGGAAGACTCAAGCTGACGACACTGCTTTCTTCATGGCCGCCAGGTGTGAAGTTACAATTCATGAACGTTTACAGAAGCACCTTGATCATGCGGTCAAATGGTTCAAATCTGGAGGTTGCAAATCAACCCCCTGAAAACTCATCAACATCATTTTCCATAAGAAGCGTTACGCACTGCGCATCCCGCAATTTCGACCCCGCAATAATTCCATGGTTGGATAACGTCACGTACCTAGATTCACTTCGACCGACGGTTCGGTTGGCATTCCCAAATCCAGAAAGTTTCGGGGATACTAAACCTGCTATCTTCTCTGATCTGCCCTTCTAGCAGATCTTCCATCTCCATCAAATGCTTATTTTACAAGATGTTAATTCGGTCCGTATTCCTCTACGTATGTAATGTCTACTTCAAGTTTGTTACACCCAACCAGGTCAAACGGCTTCAAGTTTTCTAAAATAAGCTCCTCAGGAGAATCGCTCATGGTTTGTCAGAAATAATCAAATTCATGGGGAAACTGACACTCCAGAAATCAAGCACTTCATATCTCAATCATTCCACAAACAACTCAGCTCAAGTTCTTCTAAAAACGCGCTTGTTCACGAGCTGGTCGACATGTTGGGGGCTTAGCACCGCGTCACCGCTAACCTCCCCCCCCTTTTCCAGGCTGAAACGACCTCATCCGTCCCTGCAGTCATAACTTTTACTTCCATCGCGAATCAATAGAATCGCCGGGTAATCGTACCCAATAACGGCTGCCCGATCAGCGAGTGCCATATCCCCAAATTTAATGCAGTAGCAGTAACGATCCATAGGGGTCAACTGTTAGGCGGTTTCGGTTTAGTGTAAGCCCAGAGGCAGTCCCACGTAATCCGGTCCAACCTGTCACTTCAGGGCAAGTCTCCGCGACCAGGTATATATATATATATATATATATATATATATATATATATATATATATATATATATATATATATATATATATATATATATATATATATATATTCTATGCAATATTCATTAACTTTTGATGATATATATATATATTCATATATATATATATATATATATGTATATATATATATATATATATATATATATATATATATATATATATATATATATATATATTCTATGCAATATTCATTAACTTTTGATGATATATATATATATATATATATATATATATATATATATTCATATATATATATATATATATATATATATATATATATATATATATATATATATATATATATATATATATATGTATATATACAGATTTAGTTGATATATACAGATGTAATAGTCGCATCAACAGCGACTATTACATAGCCTTCCTTTTTCAAAGTAGCCAATGAAAATTATTCCATGCGCATCCCAAAATACAGACGCCATAACCTTGCCAGCCGACTGTTGCGTTTTCCCATGCTTTGGAGCGGGTTCATCGTGTGCAGTCCACTCGGATGAATGTCGATTGGACTTCGGAGTGAAATGATGGAGCCATGTTTCATACATTGTCACATATTGACGCAAAAACTCGAGTTTATTATGCTTGATCGTCTTCAAACACTGCTCTGAATCATCAACTCGTCGTTATTTTTGATCAAAAGTGAGCTCACGCGGCACCCACTTTGCACAGAGATTTCTCATACCCAAATATTTGTGAATGATATGATGCACACGTTCAGTTGATATCTTTAGAGTGTCTGCTATTTCATTCAATTTCAATTTACATTCATTCAAAATCATTTTGTGGATTTTTTAAATGTTTTCATTAAATGCTGTCAAATTTATACACCTATCTTTTGAGGGTTAGGATTAACTAAAAAACATATGGATTTAATTCTAGTAGCGCCATCTATGTATCTGGCCGGGGACTTTTCAATTGACCTGTTATATTTATTCAAAGATAATATACATGTTAGAGAAACTGCATTTCTGTTTTCAACTAAAACTTTATTCGTCTACTATTTTTAACAGCTAAATATTTTGTTGTACCGCGTGTATATTAGTCTTTGAATTCACAAACTCAATCTCCGAAAGGTTCATTTTCATTTAAAGAGAATTCCCAGCATCAATAATACATTAATTTTTCCATTCCGACTCTGCTACCGTAATAATGTTGCTCTATACGATTTGTATAGAGTATATCAGTTTGTAATTAAGAAAGGTTTTCATGTCATTCCCTCGTCATCTTTTGGGATTCATATCACAGTCTCGATTCCAAACGGTAAATTATACATGGGAAACCCAAAAAACAAGTCCCAAAAAAGGTTTATAGCAGTTTTTTTTTAATTTTGTATTTGTCATTTTGTTGCTTAATTTTAAAAGTTGATTAGAAATATCCATATATGTTGCAAAAAATATCGATTGATATCGGTTACTATATCGGAAAACTATATCGATATTTCTTAAAATATTTTTTTTATTTATTTAATTTTTTAAAATATCGATACTTTTCTCGGCGCCGGCACCACTAATCTATATTACATTTAGTGCCATCGAAATCGGCTAATATAGCCAGCCAGGTATGCAAACGTATCCGCCATATTCTGCAGCTGCTTAAAATGATCACGAATTTTTGGAATGATTTTATCTAATGAAGAAAACTGGTCGAGTTTAAACTCGTTCTCATAAATTAGCGTCTTTGATTAGGCCATCAAAAAACTTCCTTCTTGTCATGCACCTCTGAGGTTGCATGGATTTTTTTATAATTAATTACTTTTTATATTAGATATGCTTAGCACAATACTAATTTACAAATTAATTTATTACTGCTGTTCTGTTCTACTTGCATTAATACACAAGCAAGGTGAGTATGGGATTAATACTTGAGTATGTATTTTCCAAATTAAAATAAATCTAAATTATTTAAGCTAATTAAAATTAAGTATACACTTATACACTAAACTAGTTGACTATGGTTTGTAGGGTTTGGTTCACTTCAATCTTCGGATTTCCTGCGTGTTCTCCAGTATCTGTATTGCTTCCACATTGCTGTACTTTAGCAATCTTATTTCATGTTTTAAGGTGAAATCTTGGATCACTTTGGTAAATAAATTTGATTTCGAGATCATCGTACTTCGCTTATCACTTCGTTCGGTTACGTAGCGATAAGCATTGGTAATTAATTGTAAAACTTTGTTTTTGCTGTGTTGGATTACTAGTTGGTTTGATGTTTTAGTGCAATATCATATTTGCTCCAACCTATAGTTCCAAATTGGCTTTATGATTGACTGCTAAACCAATCTCTTTGATTTTAGATCAAGCTGAGAGTATCCTCCGACTAACCAGTACAGTTGCTTGACTTTGAGTCTAATCCGTTCTGCCTTCTGTCTAAGATGATGTTTCCAATTTAACCTACCATCGATATGTATTCCGAGGTATTTAACTGATTCTGCTTGAGGAATCGGGTATCCGTCAAGTGATATAATTAGGTTTTTGTCATTTCACAGCAACGCAAAACATGGACAGATTTGGAGCTATTAATATGTAGTTTTCCACTATATTGGGGAACTCCACCCAAAATGAATTTAAGTGTTGAAAATGAGATGGAGGGCTTGTGTGTGCTTGTGCATATTGCAGAGCAGTTTTTCTTTTATTCGAATGCCTTCCCAACAACCGCCGTTACTCTGTGCACTTGATCGATTGTTGAGTGGTGATTTCGAAATTCTAGGTGGAAGTCTGGTATTTCTATAAGTTGTTTAATACGTTTTTACAGCAGTTTCTCAAATAATTTCGATATTGCAGGTAGCAGCGAGCTAGACCTGTAATATACGGCTTGGTCTTCCGGTTTGTCAAGTTTTTGAGTAACCCTAAAACATCCCGGAACATGCCTCAGTTAACATGATAATTGCTTTTCGTGGTAGCTCTTTCAATAACCCAGGTGAAATTCATCAATTTCAGTAGCCTTTTTAGCAATGAGGTTGTTGTCAATTGGGCTAAATCAGCGGGTCCGGGAATTAGGGCTGCCATGAAAAGCAGTCATCATGTTGACTGACATGTATATTCAATGCCTGTTTGAGACTGAAGCATGTTTCGCAATTTTTTAAGGTGACTTCTGTGTCCTGTAATATCTCTAGACGTCTCACAAGCTCCTGAGCGAGTAAGGCGCTTCTACCGACTAATCTAAGAACTGAGCAAATTTTCAAAAGAAAATTTACACTCGCATTAAGTGGCATCATTCTCAACACTTAAACCTATTTTGGCTGGAGTTCCCCAGGGTAGGGTTTTGGGACCACTTCTATATCTGCTCTGCACTGTTAATATCTTAAAAACAAAACAAACAGTACATAGAACATTTTCCGATGACACAGTTGTCATGGAAAAATATATATCTCTGCTTAAGGCTGTAAAAAAAATTACAAGTGGCAGTCAACAGGATCTACAAATGGACTAGATACTGCAAAATGCAGCTTAATAGCTTCAAATACATCCATCTTAATTTGACATTAAGGTGAAATGACAAAAACCGAATTATATCACTTGAAGAATGCCGGATTCCTCAATCAGAATCAGCTAAATATCTTGGCATCCATCTCGATGATAGGTTAAATTGGAAATATCATGTTACACAAAAGCAGCATAGATCAGAATCAAAATTAAGCAACTGTACTGATTAGTTTATTAATCAATCATACAATTTTGAACCTATGAGGTGCAAATATGGGGTTGCACTAAAACATCAAACCCACTAATAATCCAAAACAAAGTTCTACGATTAATTATTAATGCTTATCACTACGTAACCAATAAATTGCAGGATGACCCCGAAACCAAATAGACTTACGAAATTATTCAAGATTTTGCGTTAAAACATGAATATTACTTAATCATAGCAACGATACTATTATTACACATTCATTTAAAGATTTTCCAATTTTGTCACAGAATAATTAATTGATATTATTGGTTTAGAGTCTCTCCAACGCTTTAGCATTTTTAGAAACTATCAACACAGAAAATATTAACGAAAACCGAAGCAAAATACCCATCATCAGCTTCGCTTTCCAAAGAATTCCAAAATAATAAGGCAGAGCCAATCAACAGTTATAACGCTTAGAATTTAAAAACTATTAAATAAATGAGCAACCACATCTACACAACAAACATCGAGGCAAAACAAATATCTAGAAAAAAATTGTGTGTAGATATACATCTTAAAATGAAGCTATGTGTAGGTTAAAATTTGGTTTTGAAATAAAGACCGATGACTTCTTGTGACAATTAATAAATTTCTCCCAATTGGAAGACAAGAGGTCTTTCAGTTCGATCCATTGGGAAGGAATACAAAACACAGAAGCATTTTCAATATTTTGTGGGAAGGAATGTGTAAATTAATCTGTAAAAGTACGTGTTACTGCCAACCAGTCAGCAGTCTGTTTACTTATACTTACAAATATATTTTTTAATGGACCAAAGCTTGTTTCTCTTTTCCAGCAGGTTCCACTCAAGTACTAGGCCATAGAGAAATAGAGATTTAACTTTATAGGAAATTTTGGGGAAATGTTTCGCGACGTCCAACATGTAAATATTGCTACTTTTAGCAAATTACTTTTTTTAATCGCTATTTAAGAGCCGCGACGAGATTTGATTGGTTCCCTTCGCTCTATGATTTATTTATTTATTTTGTATGCCATTATCAGCCGTCGGCGTCATTAGTATATACAAGACAGTAGTTGAAATGCATTCTCGTTCTAGGAAGTGTGCCCGGATATACAGATAGCGAGAAAATGCATCATCGTTTTACGTTATAAAAGTACCCGGCGATATTGAAGAAATGGGTAGAAAACATTAAAAATCCTAAATTGGTTGGGTTAAACATGAAACAGATTTATAATCATTACTGCGTGTGTCATAGACATTTTTATGATACGTTTAAACTTTCCTTTAAGTACTTATGAACAATTTAATGATAGTGAAAATAATACCACGAGACCAGAATATGTACAAATGGAGGTGGATCAAAATAAAAATTATATAGAAGGTAATTTAAAGGAGTCAGTCATATATCTGTTCATAATTGTTACCATTAATTTATGAACTATCTTACTATATTTGTAGTGCCTATTTCCATCGTTCTAGGTCCACAACCAGGATGTTCGAATCAAGTGTCATCGATATCTGAATAAATTCTAAAAAGTAATGTAAGTTTGTATTAATTCAGCCAGTACCCCCCTTTCTGCTCATTCTTACCGTGAATTACTTGACTCTATAACATCAGTTCCAGATGTTCCTATAAGTCCAGACAAAGTTTTACGTTATACCGTAGTGTACATCTCAGATTACTTAGTAAAACTTTTGAAAAAATAAATTAATTGTAATTTTTACTTACATACAATTATGAATAAATCAGTAGATCCACAAATTGAGACTGATTTTATAGTGATAAGACAATATATAATATGTCGTGCCACAGGCTCCAACAAAATTGTTTTATTATAATATCAGTAGGTCTATGAGTTATCTCTTTTATTTTATTCCACGATTTTGCGGCGTCGCAATAATATAACAACATTTTTGTCAACTGTTTAAAAAAAAGTAAATTTAGAACTCTTCAATTGTACATTCCATAATGATCTTTCAGATATAATATTAAAAGTAATAACAAGGTGCGCTATATATTTTTAAGTAAAACAGGTGAGTAGAATATTAAGAGGGAAAGACTCAAAGTTTGCTTTCAGTATAAGAAAGAAAAAAGACAGAACTGTGATAGATCCTATTAAAATAATGACACTAAATGACACTATATGAAAATGGAAAAACGGAACGGAATATTTATTTTTACATATTATATTTTTATTTATATTTAATAAATGTATTTCAGAAAAAAAAAAGTTTTTTGTTTAAATTTCATTGGACAATTAAGTATGACGTCACGGCTGTCACGTGCCAAACACTACTAATGAACCAATCAAATGTCTTCACAGTAAAGTATTTTTCATATAGATGCCTATAATGGAGATTTCAATTGACAATACTCCACTGGCCAATTATGGCGCTTTTTGAATCTTGGGCAAAGCAAAACTTTGCGCCAGAGACTCCGCGCTAGTTTTAAAAAATATCGATAATAAAAATAGTGAAATATTAGCTTAAAAATATATATGTATTCTTCCAAATCTCTTAAAGAGTAGTGTTATTTAATACACCATTAAAATTAAGTACCAATTTTAAAGGTTTATTAAAAATTATATTTTATTTATTCGGAAAAAATATCGAAAAATATCGGCTAAAAAAATATATCGATTTACCGATATTTTTCTGCATCCCTATTATGGGTACTAGCCATAGAAAAAAGTAGTAGCAATGTGGTTAGTGGTAATAATTTGGATATGCTTACTTGAATAATAATCATTCATTAATATGTTAAAGCAATTTTTTCATAGGAATATTACAGTTAGTGGAATATTATATAATCCTTTATTTCAATCCTTTTTTCTGACTAGGAGATTTACTACATCAACGAATGAGGAGTTAACAGAGAATCGAAAGCAGTTGCAATTATCTTTGCAGACACTTTTGGGAATTAAACCAATGTTAGCGATGTGCATTGTAACAAGTAATAAACAATTTATAAGAACTAATGAACACATTCTATCAAAAAATTACCAATTATGTGTAAATGAAAATATATCTACAGATACTATATTAAAGTATCCGCTAATTTTGGTACAGACTGATTTACTTAATAAGATACAAAATATTAAGACAATACCAATTGACTTGAATAGTACAATTGTGCTTTCATTAATAAACTCAAAAAGACTTGAGTTATTTATACAGAGTTCTGAGGGTCCATTATGGAGAATAGAAAAGTTATGTAAAATGTTTTCTGTAATATCTTGAAATATTCAGCAAAATTAGTTTTTGTAGTCACTTTTATTTTAGATATCCGAAAATAGGGCATGTGAACTTCTAGGTAGCAGACCATTTTTGCTCACCAAAGATTTTAACCATTTAGAAACATATATGAAACTCTTCGAGGGTAATTATTTAAGTTTCAACTACTAAATATCTTCGACAAATTAAATTGACATAAGTAATATCATATTGTTGAATATGATCATATCTTTCATTAATAAAAAATAATGATTAAATTTATTTTATAAATATTATTGTTACTACTTGCAAATTAATAAATAACAATTAATTAGTTATTTAATAGGATGCTCATCAAACTTTTTTAGATATTGGTATTTCAAAAGAGGATATGCTAAAAGATATGTGGATTTTTAAGTATAGCGAAAGTTTTCTTTCAAAGAGATTTAAAATTTTGCGAGAACAAGGAGTAAAAAAAATTAAGACTTGGATGATTCGATGTCCAGAAGAAACGTTATTAAAGTAAATAGCTTTTTTTATGTATTACCATAAAACAAAACATTAATTATTACATTATACACATATATACTGTTTCCTATTATGATACTATCAAATTCGCTACTTTAAATTTTTTTCTAGGCATATTCAAAGGGTAACCCAGAACCAAAATATTTTAGGAGAGAATTCTGCAGCAGAGTATCTGTCAGCTAAATTAGATTGTACTGAATCAGTTGTAAATTTTATTATTAATAAGCATAAGCAACTGAAAACAACCAGTGTTCTAAAACTATGCCAAACAATAGACTTTTTATACAAGTATGGATTTACTTCAAAGCAAATTTGTGGAGTCCCAAAAATTCTGTTGCACAGTACAAAAACTACAGAAAAACGAATAAAAGAACTCACTGATCTGGGAATTACTTTGAGAGAAATAAATCTGTATATCTTGACAAAAAGTCAAAAACAATACATGCAACATGTTACTGTGCTTAAAAGCAAATCGAAGACGAAACGAAAATCTGTTAAATAAAATGTGTGCTAAATGTTCTTTTTCACTGCTTTATTATAGAAAATGGAGGAGAGGTTGTTGACAATCAATCATTTGACAACGCCTTGAAATTAAAAAGCTTAAGAAGTGTTTACACATTTATGTTTCCTACAAAATTGGCTATACAGGTATATGTTTCGTTTGAACTTTCTGACTTTGTGAATTAAAATATACAAAAATCATTACTGCTGCTAATCTAGATTGCAATTCCTGTTGATTTAAATCATGAGCCCATTCAACTCTGCCCCATCGTCCAATTTGATATTCTTCTTCTAGTCGAGATAGCAGGACAGCCTTCTCGGGCGTCAGGAACCTTTCTATCAATGCTAATGTCAGTACTACTGATTTTAAAGTGTCAACACCGTACATAAACCCTAGAGAAAATATGTTTTGAAGAGTGTGTAACTAAATTTACATTTCATACCATTTACAGCGGCAAAATTATATGACATTAAGTGCTTCATAATTGTTGTTTTATCTTGTTCGCTTACAGGTGGCACATCCATTTGTGTTGATTTTTGTAGTGATACATCAAACCTTTTATTAAACCAATCTATAATCGGATCCCACTCAGCAATTTGAAATCTAATTAAATCATCATCTTCCTAAAAATAGCTCATACTACGTTTTTATGTGATGTTACATTTTGTTTCAAATTTATATTTATCGACAAAATTATTTATATATGTATTATTATGCCAATTAGACAAAAATGAATATTTCCCAAATCTTATTAGATATCATTAAGGTCAAAAGAATGTGAACATTTATATATAGTAATGCTATATAAGTGAATTGATTATTTAAATTGGCCAAAAGTATAAAAAATGACTGCTGCTACATGATGATAATTTTCACTGTAAGAAACTACTTAGCTTTTAAGATTTTTATTACATTAAGATTCCTTTGCATAAAATGTTTGTTTTCCCAACCTAAGAACTTTTTGAGCATATATTATTACAAAACAAAATGTACTTATTTATTGAGAGTTGTGATGATATAAAAATACTGACATAGTTAATTATATTTGTCATAACATACATACATTTGCTTGAAATAATACTGTATCAGTATCTAAATAATTTGTGATATAGTTTACTACGTCCAGCTTTGTTAAATTATTTGGGTTATCTATAACAGTGTTACACAAGGTGGTCTGAAACATTAGGTAATATATATTTTATTGTAAATCGTTAGTAAATTAAAAAAAAACCTACTATATGCATATTGCTTTGAATTATTTTCTTTTTTTGAGAATTCCATTCTGTAGCCACAGCTAATGCTAATGGTTCACTATCAACTGTAAAAAGATTACCTTTAGGCGTTTTAAGTTTACGTTGATCTAATGTAACTTCGAATTTCCCATCGCTTTTTAAAATCCCAGTATTCTTGTAAAACCGATTTTTTGTAGCTAAACAGTAATATGAATCCTAAATTATAAAACCTTTATATATAAAATACATTATATTACCGTAATTTCTAAATATATTTTTAACTTCAGATTTATTTTTAATATAATTGATTAATTTTCGCGAAGTAGTCAACATAATAATATAATGTTTATTTCAGAAACTAAGAACTTTCCCTATATCATTTTATACCAAAGAAAATTATAGGTTATGTTTAGTGTTGCTCTATTATGAGTTACATAATCGATATATATCGATTGCGCTAAAATATATCGCATATCGATTATAAGAATTAAGCTATTTTAATTAATATCGTTTATGATCTTACAATTTTAACTAGTATGTGTAGGAGCATTTTTTTGTTCTATTTTGAAATGTCTTTTATCTGAATGGACCTACTGCTTAAGGTATCAGTATCCCGCGCTATATAACACCACTTCCGTAAAGAACTCACTTTACTTATCAGCCTTGTTATATTCAATCAGGTGGAACGATAATTTATCAGAAATAATCAAATTCATAGAGAAACTGACACTACAGAAATCAGGCATTTCACATCTCACTCCTTCCACAAACAACTCAGCGCAAGTTCTTCTGAAAACGCCCTTGTTCGCGAGTTGGTCGACATGCTGGAAGCTTAGCACCGCGTCACCCCTAATCTCCCTCTTTTCCGCATCCGTCATAACTCTTGCCCTCCACACGGCAGTACCCACTCGTGTGTTAATTTAAGATCGCGAATCAACAGTCAGTTCCACTAGCTGTTCTTTCGCCGGGTCCTCGTGCTCAACAACGGATGCCTGGTGCCATATACCCAAAATTATGTAGTAACAGAAGTGACTTACAGGTGCAGTTATGAGGTGATTTTGGCTTAGTGTATTGGTAGGCAGTCCCACATAACTCGATCCAATTTGTCACTCCAGAGCAAGTCTCAGTGATCGGATATGCATCATGCATCACCGCCTGGTTTTTAGGACAGAACAAAAAAAAGAAATAACTAAAGAAATATTCGACGTTATTTATGACGTGCATTGACTGTTTTATTGGATCGTCTGGACAGTTTGTCTTTGAATGGTTTCCTTGGCATCTCCAAAATCCAATAATCTATGGCTTAAATCTTACTCGACCTTTCTGGTCAAATTTCTATAGATTTTAGTTATTAGAAACTTTACTCCCTTTTTGGTGACCTTACAACCTGAACTGAGATTCTTGTGCTAGGAATTAACGGATTTTTTAAAGCATGGCGTTTTTTAAGCCTAATAATTCATGTAATGTAATAAGCTTCATGCCGTCTTTAGTGACCTTACAGTTCGGACTGTGATAGTTTTGCTCGAACTCCACTAAACAATTTATTATTTAAAATAACTTTGAGTAACTGTGGAAATATTTATAATCCTGTCCATATAATGAACTATTATTAATTTGGGACGGGACGGAATTAACAATAACACTTTTGGCTTTGGAATAAAAGATAAACTTTATTTACATTGCTGCTCTTTTATACCTTTTTGAACAGCCGCCCGAATTACAACCGAGGCTACAACGGCATCTATTAGTTTTTCTTTTTCTTTCCTACATATTAGGAATTTCCTACATATTTGCAGTCTATTTTCTCAATAAGTCGAGCCTAGCACCTTTGATTCAGTAGTAGTAAATGTACATCCTCACACCGAAGCTTTCAGACTTTAGCAGTAAAAATTTAATTTTGTAGATAAGTCTCGCCTGGGTTAAATGGTTTTATATATTTTAACTAAACTATTTAAAACTTTACTCAATTAACATCAAAGTCTAAGTGGAGTTAGATCGCGAATCAGTGACGTTACAAATAAAAATAAAACGGCCCTAATGGCAGTTTCATTCATAAACTAGTGGAAAGGTTTTTCAATATAGACAAGAGAACGCAGTTTATACGTTTTTGGTCCTTCGAGTCTAGTCTATTTTGATATAGAATATGGTTGTGTTGAAAATATACGTATTTTTATGATTTTATGTTATATTTACCTATAGCGAATAACGCTAAGAGGTAGAATAACTTCAAGAACACACTGGGCGATCAGCGCTGGTATTGGTAGTATGGTTAGGGTAGAAAAAATAGTGAGTCATTTTGCAAAATTGGGTGTTAGATATCTTCTAAGATATCGCCAAGGTTTCATCGTGAAAAAATGTGCTGTGATTAGAAGCGATGGTGGGCGGCAGGTTGTTTTGCAAATTCTAGTTGTTCATAACTTGGATTACTTTGCGCAATTTCAAACGACCTTTGGTATACCGACACCTTTACCTGTAAGTTTCTGCTCAAACTCCAGCAAGTCATGAGTTAAGGCCTGCTTTGATTCACGTCAAGGAAGGTGATGCTATGGAAAAATTGCAATGGAATTGCTGCTTGAAATAGCCAAACCACTAATTCGATTTTTTATTGTCAACCACTAATGACACTGAAACATGTTATAAAAAAAATTCGTTGTCATCACGACAACGCTATATTACACATATTTTCAGTGACGCAAAAAATGTGAGAGATTGGTTAAAAAGTTTTGCATGAATACGTCATATAGCCCTAGCATTGCTCTGTCTGACTACCATTTGATTGGCTTTAAATTAGGTTTGTGAAAATCATATAGTTCAGTTTTTCTCCCAAAACTTAAGAGGTTCTACGGTGATAGAAAAAAAACCGAAAATGCTGTTTTCCCAGCCCAGTATGATCTTACTAAGCAAAATATTGCTATTAATAAAATCCGGATTTCACTGATACTACGGTTTTAATGTAAGCAAGGATAGATAAATCTATGTTTTAAAAACGTTTATTTTTCAAACTAAAAATAAATAAATTTAATACATTTAACAATTTGCACTGAAAATAAATATAAATATAAATACTGTTACTATTCGTATCACATCCGAATTACTGTACAATATTTCCAAAATATTCCCTTTACACATTTAATATGACGTCACAAAAGACTAAAATAAAATGCAATAATAGTAAATATCACAAAGCGGTACCGTTAATTTTATTATTTATATAAAGCTCTATCCAGATCGGACAATAAGGTGAGATGGGTCCACCCCAGGACCAACCGTTTGGAATGGCTAGATGGGTCATACCTTTATTGATTACGTTTTTATAACCAGTTGTACTGTGATTTAATGATGGGTTGACTAGAATGTTGGTTATGTGGGTATTACCGTCTGGTTTCAAGTTAGGAAAATGGGTGTTGGTTGATAGTGGAAACACTGGTCTCAAGCCTCCCAAAGTCAAGAAATTATCTAAAAATAAATATATATTATATATAAATATATATATATATATATATTGCCCTCAAAATTTTTAAAGAAAATTTTTCATATATTTGTGATTGGTACACCAATTTTTGAATTTGTCTTATTTATGTAAATTTTGGTGCTTGACAAAAAATAAATTTGAACGACGTATTTTATCTATTAAGAATATACATTTCCATTTAAAATACGAACCAAAAAACAAAATTCATATGAATTCTACTCACCATTAACACTTAAACAATCAGAAAAATCCATACATAGCATAACCTGTTCCTCTTCATTGGTTAAATCAATAAGTTTTTGATTAAGTAGTGGTAGATCTATATCCTTTTTAAGGGTAATATTCACTATTTGCAAATTTAAATCGCCAATTAAAAAATGAGCTATTAATGCTTCACAACTGCTCTTGGTATCTTCCGGACTTTCCATGAGAGATATCAGTTCAATATCAGCTACTGTAAACATATAATTACTTTAGGAAATTTATTGAACTAACTTTTAATTGGCATTATTTACCTACATACTAAGTTTTAATAATTATATCGTTTTGAGATTATGAGTATAGTCTTACAAAGTCATACTATACACAGATATACAATGTTCGACATCGATATTCGATCGATTCGACAATTTTAGTATGTCTAATTATTCAGCTTCTATAGACGATAATCAGGGAACGATCAAAATTGCATTTTTGATTTTAATTATATAAAAGCATAGATTTTAGTTTCAATGACAAAGAACAGCCTGGAGGATCAAAAAGGCTCAAAGTCAATGCAGTGCAAGACTGGACTATTGGACTTCCTAAATGTTTTCAAACGGTTTAGCAATTGCTGTATTAATTTTTATCTAGGCGATTGCCTGCGATGGGAAAATTCAAAAGGAGGGAAAATAGCTACCGTACGAATTGATTGAAAATGTCATTTCCAACCGCTTCATCATCGTGGCTTCACTATCGACTTATCGATAATATTGATAACTACAGACGCAAAAAATCATGGGCTAGTTCGGTTGACAACAAATTGACAGCAAAGCGAAATATTTATGGTAATAACTAGGTAATGCCAAAAGCTGTTAAAATCGAACGAAACTGTTACTGCAGATATCTACTGACGTCAATTGAACAAATTGAATGATGTATTGTTGTAAAAAGTCTAGAACAGCCAGTAGCAGATGCCAATAGCATCATTTTGTACGGTGAAGCCTGTCCACACATCTCTCTGGTAATGGTAATCTTTGATTACCATTTATACAGGCCAATGCAGTAAGGTTTGGCTGAAATAGGGTTTTGAAATGCTGAAGAAGTATGAAAATAGATCTTTGATTGAATCAATAAAGCCAAACCAATACTGTTCTTTCGAGAAGGTCTCGCCATGTTGCCAAAAAGATCTATAGAAATGATGGAAAATATTTTTTGTGTAAATGTATTTTAATAAAAGCTTTTTTAAAATCAAGGTACATATAAGCACTTTATATAAAGTAGTGGTCATTATTATAAAGGTGCTGGAAGAGTTGGATCCTGAAAGAAATGAACAAGATTGATTCAGATTCAACATAAGTGATTTCCACGATTATTTTGAAAAGTTCGCTATCACAGAGCCGAGAATACTGTGTAGTTGAACATACAGGCACCTAATATATCTGCTTTCGTAACGACATACAGAACCAATCTGGTTACTGGAGTCTTAATAACCATATAGCATTTCTTATAGTTTCATTTATTCATTATATGTATGATTTAATATTGTCCATTGTTTTTTATGATACTATGCCGTGAAAGAATTTGAACAAACAGTTTTAACAGCTTATCCAATAAACCTTACTACCATAATTAAAACAAATGGTAGTCAGATGGCAAATAATGTGAAAATATTTATATTTCAAATATAATTTAAGCTCGGCGAAAAAAATTGTAAAAATTAAATCATACACCTACATATACAATATATTGTAGTTAATTTCGCCTATACGCATAAAAATGAATAATGATATTCCGCCTATAAATTAGTTTTAAACGATTTTTTAAAATTTGAAACTTTACGGTGAAACATCGGTATATTTCTATGTACTCTGATCGGTATGTATTTTTTTGAAAGTGGTGTCCATCGATAGCTGCTACTTTTTCTCATCTTTCAGGCAATTTACAGATTCCATCTCGAAAACAAGATGTATCTATTAATGGCACCCACGAATCGACCCATTTCTTGAAGTGAAGCGCTACTCAAACAGGTCACGGCTTATGTTGGAACAAAAGGCAATCAGAAGGAGGAAGGTCCGGAGAATACGGTGGGTGAGGTAGCACTTCCCATTTTACTGTTTGCAAGAAATTTCTTAGCGGTTTAACAACATCTGGTCGGACATTATCATGTCGAAGAATAACATTGTTGTGACTTTCTGCTTTGCGCGGCTTAGACGCATTAATTAGGTATTAGCAGCTCATAAAATACTAGCGCATGATTTTTTCGTAATGGATTCACTTTTCATCACCAGTAATAATACGATGCAAAAACCTTTCCGATTTTGTCGTTGAAGCAGTATTTCACACATAACTAAACTACAGTTCATACGGCACAAAATATCCAAGCTCTTAGAACATTCTCAGTGATTGGAAATTGTTTCTTGTGTTACTCCATTGAGATAATTTGCATTGGTCATTGAGTGATTCCTTCAAATCCTCGCCTTCATTTTTTTTGGGCTGTCCTGAATGTTCCTTGTCTTTGATATCAAAATCACCACTTTAAAAACATCGAAACTAGTATTCACATGTTGAAATCGATGAAATATGGTTGTCATAAGCTTCACACAGCATTCCTGGACCTTTAACTGCCTTTTTCTTCAAACTGAAGTAAAAGTAAAACTTCCCGCAAATGCGATTTACTCGGTACAAATTAAAAAATTTCCAACGCACTAAATTTTTTTTTGTTCGCACTTGAAATGAAACGTACTGAAGAGGCAAACAGTCAGTGAGGTTTCAATATGAAGCTGGTTACAAATATACCCGATGTGATTTAATACACACAGTACATCAGTAGTAAATCTTTTAAAATTAATGTATAAGCTTGATCCATTAAATTGTAATTATGTACCTCCTCCAGAATCATACAGAAATCCTAATTGAGTATTGTGAGTGTCTAGCATACAGAAATTCCAATTTTGACTGTTGTCCTTCCATTCTTCAACTCGTCGTAAGGTAGGCTTATTGAGTTCGTCACATATGATTTTTAAAGCTGTTGGATCTTTTACGTCTTGGACCGCTACCAATGACACCCTGTAACGTACAATTCAATTTTAGTGACTAACAAATTAAGAGTGATATCTTTAAATAATCATATTGGCAATATTCATTGAAACATTAGGAACATACATTAATTCTTATAACATTTTGCTTGATTGGTACCTTAGATTAAATAAAATAATAGACTCCTACCCATTTTTTCAGCGATATCATGTCAATAGAGCAACGAGGTTAGTCTATTCTATTACCCGTTTTATTATTCTTTGGCAATTGGGAACCCTGTGTGAACTATGCCATTCTGTACCAAACTGAACAAGATATAAGAAGAATTCAAGCGACTTTCTTTATTTGGATCTATATCAAGCCATGTAAACGTTTTTGCTATCGATTCATCAACTCCTAGCTAAGTTATTGTTAAATAACATAATGATTGCGATTCGTTGTCTTTAACTGTATGACGCCATTGACAACAAAATCAACAGTTTTATATCGTTGAAATGAAACTAGGCAACTAAGACATAAATACGATAAGATTCTGTTCGACGAAAGCATAAGTTGATTTCTTAAAATAAAACAAGAAGCGCCAATCCAAACCAAACCAATAAAAAAAACTTTAATAATGACCATGAAAACATTATTCGTTGGGAAACTATCGAAATTGATAACGTAGGATTTCCTTATGTTACAAGACACTAAATTATTTTTGGTGCTTGCATATATTCTGATGCATTTTTGAGGCTATCCACGAATCGGCCCATTTTTGGTATATTCGTAAGGAGTGAAACGCGGTTTAGGCAGGTCACGAGTCATATATCAACAAGCAGTAATTAGAAGGAGCAAGGTCTGGAGAATACAGCGGGTGGGGAATAACTTCCTATTTTAATGTTTCTAAGTATGTTTTCACTGCTTTTGCAACATGTGGTTAAGCGTTGTCATACTGAAGAATAATACTATCGCGTTTTTGTTAACATTATTTGAAGCAGCATTTCACACATGGCCAATCACTTTTCAATGCCTCTTAGCTTCAATTTATATGGCAGAAAATGTTCAAGGTTTAAGGTTATTCTCAAGCTCTTCAAGCGATTGGAAATGGTTTCTTGTATTACTTCCAACAATTCTGCATATTATTTTTGTGTTTACTCGGATCATCATCGAGTAATGCCTTCAAATTTTTTGTCTTCAGTTTTTCGTCCAAAACGCTCTTTGTCTTCGCTGTCAAAATCGCCTCGTTTAAAACGTCAAAGCCAGTATTTACATATGGAAATCGATGGCGTATGGTTTCCATAAGCTTTACACAGCGTTCTATGAGTTTCAGCAGCTTTTTTATTGAAATTGAAAAGTTGAACTTCCTGCAAATGCGATTTAGTCGGTACAAATTCAGATTTTTTCAACGCACTGAATTTTTTTCTCACCTCTCCGAAATGACACATACTGAAAAGTGATGCCTGTTACTTAATGCTTCAATATGAAGTCCGTTACAAATGTATTCGATGCGATTTAATACACAGTAACACCGTCTTAAAATTGACTTACAGGCCTAATATATATTAACTTTTTCCGATCTTTCTGGCAACATGACGAGATAATGTCCAAAGAACGATGTTGGCTTGGCAGTTATAGATCCATTTACGCACTTCTTTATTTTGAATCCGTGTGCCAGCAAAGCTATGCTGCATTTATCTGAAAAAATGATAATCAGATTGAGTCTATCCTTCATAATTCATGCATCGTGTGGTCGAGCGTTGTCATGCCAGAGGAGAACTTTGAGTCTATTATTATCGTTGGTCTCTTTTCATCATAGCTCGTTACATAAAAATATTTTTCTTGCCCGATAAGCTAATTGTATTTTCCCTCATTTTAGATCTTTACTATTGCACCAATCGTAATAATCTGCTAAGCTGCCTGAAAATTCTTTGAGAGGGGTGTTTGGACTAGGTTTTTCGTTTAATAAGTCTTGTCATTGACATTAAAATCACCACTTTTAAATCATGCAATTAAAACTGACAATTGGAATATGACGGAGCAGTATCACTATAAATTGTTAAACGCGTCTGATGGGCTTCGGCAGCTGATTTCTTCAAATCAAACAAAAAAATAATGAATGCTGAAAATGCAATTTTGAGCGTTCCATGATTATTGTCTGTATACATCGAATATTTCAATAACACTCAACGGAAAACTGTTATTTTATGTAGAAAAATGTCAAAACCATCGAATTTAACAATTAGGTTAAGTTGTTTAATAGTTAGTAAGAGATACCGCTGATCAAAATACATGCAAGCACCTAATATTAACAAACTTGGCTTGTAAGAATTAATTTCTATTCCTAATATTCCATGCACTATTCGGATTAATTTAGTTTTAGTATGTAGACTAATTTTATCTTACCCATTCTCTAAAACCGTTCTGCATATTACTTCTTTTACCCCCAGATTCGATGCTTTTTCCAACGAAAACTCGTGTAAATTCCACGATGCGACTCTAACTGCTGGTTCACCATTGCGACAAAATTTGAAAGTTTCTCTAGTTATGGGTCTCGCAGAGTATGTGGTCAACAGCTCGAATATGTCGATTACTGAGGAGGCAGCTAGGCCGTTGGGTATTTGAGTCTTAAATGACGGTTTGTAAACATGACCATTAACCGGCTGTATTGCTACGCCATTGGTAATTATGTTAGATTTGGAGATGGTTGTGTTCGAAAGCCCATTCTCCTCACTTAATGTCAGATACCTAGATATATTATCTAGTAATATTCGATTTATATGTTTTACTTTCAAAAGATCTTCCATCTGAAATAAAAGAAAATTTTTAGTGATATAACTGGTATATATTTACTATAACTAAACAGATAATACATTTATCAATGGTCAATTGTTGAAAATATATATATTCTTTAGAAAACGGATTAACCTGTTTTTGTATTTTTATTAATTAATCTGAATTGAATCTGATTTTATTAATTAATCTGAATACATAAAACAAAGTCGAGTTAGATAACGCCATTTATAACTCAAGACTGACTGGACCGATTTTAATATTTCTGAATTGTTGGATTCGTCCCTAATAGCAGAATAACTTCACATGTTCTCACTAAGCTCCTAAGCCACTAGAGGATCGGAGGTAAAAAGATAGCAGATTTTTTCTACAGACAGATTACAGGCAGATATCTTAGGTTATATTTGTTTTCTTTTTCTATTTTTGTGTATAATTTTAAAAAATTTCAGAAATTTTAAGACATTTTTTTAAAGAAATTTGTTGTTATGGCGTTATGTTTGCAATATTTAAGGTAAATATTATTTGCTTAAATGCAAAAATATAATAAGAGTGTTGTTTTCCAGGATGTAAAGGTCCAAATAAAATTACGTTTCCAACGGATTCCGCTTTAGAGCAGAAACGGTTTTTAAAAGTAAACAATAATAAACTTCAGTCTGTAGGCCGCGGAGAAATATATCGATTTACCTTAAAAAGTATCTCAAATCTCAAAACAAAAGTTCGATATTCTCCTTTAAAAATTCTAGGTGCAATATCCATGATTTAATTTTTGATATCTCTGTTATAACGGCCAATATTTTCCTGAAAAAAATATCGATAACTATCGTCCGAAAATATCTGTATTTCGGAGAAAAACAATCCACGAAAAATAGATATTTTTCGGCATCCCCATATTACGTATCCTATATTAATTGCTTAATTAATAATGGCAAGCTTCCGAATAGGAAAGTTTATTCTTTACATGTCAAACCGATCAGATGATTATGGACCTAAATCAGGAAGATTATTGCTTAACTAAGAAGCAATTCTTAATTATAATTTTAATAGTAAGTCTTTCATTAAAATTTGCATCGATAATTCAATTGAAGTACATAATATGTGTATATTTAACCTTATAAAGGAAGTAAATTGAGAGGTTTGAAAACTGAAAATAATAACACATGTTGCGTCGCTGATGCTTTTAAAACACACGCAACGGTGCCTCAAACTTTATGCTGATAATAAGTGGACAGTATAACACCAAAGACTAAGAACTAACTCTATATGTTGTAATATTGCAAGAACTTATTTTAATTCGTTTGTGTGTGTGAAATTATTTCTAGATTTTTTATTTATTGCCAAAATAGTATGCAAAACCTAATTTAACGAAAACTCATTAAGGTATTACACCAATAGATTGTTGGTTGTTTTTAAAAATATTAATTGTGTACATACTGAAGAAAGGCAATGTAATAAAAAAAAATTGTGTTGTTGTGTTGTTTATTGTGGTGGATGAAAAAAATTCAATGAAAAATTGTACTTAGCTACTTTGCACTACTGTAATATGGACACTGCAATTAAGTACCTATATAGATATATAAAAAAGAAAAGGAAGTTAATAAGTAAATTATTAAATATTGTATTTTTAACTATATTTTGGACAAATTATTTTTTATTATTTATAGTTATCTACTTATTATTTACTTATAATATTTAACCTTAATTAACCTTGTGATGTTGCTGCATTACAACTTCGCATTTTGGTTTAAAACGTTTACCGGTTTGCAACCTTTGGTTGTTATTACTAATGATTTCAAGAATTTTGTAGACATTTGACAGTGTGGTCAACCAGTACCACGACAAATCGAATTTTATGACTTATTCTATTACAGGTTCCGACGAATTAGAGAGCATTCTGTCCCTTCTTAACTAAGGTAAAATGAGAAGGAAAAAACCGGTTGGAGTTAAATGCATTTAACAATGAACTTTACATTTTTTCAATATATATTTGGCAGTACATTTGACG
The DNA here is from genome assembly GCF_030347505.1 of Rhynchophorus ferrugineus. Lineage (NCBI taxonomy): Eukaryota > Metazoa > Arthropoda > Insecta > Coleoptera > Curculionidae > Rhynchophorus > Rhynchophorus ferrugineus. Next base: position 20,350,748 of record NW_027472588.1, on the reverse strand, counting down.
TCATCTAAGATGTAAATTGGCTGTTTCATTGGAGGGACTGTAGAAATATATTGAAATACATAGAAAATATTCGAATCGGAATGTATTTTCCGTAACAGCTCTTTTGCCAATTTCTTGGAAATTGCACTGAATATATATTTCTACTACTAATCAAAAAATGTCGTATATCACAAGGTGCTTCACTGAAGAGAATTAATCCATATAGCTAAAAATAAAGCTTCAATAAAGCTAATACGCTATAATAATTGAAATTGAAAAATAATTGAAAGACAGATTTTACTATATGCTATTAAATACTGTATTTTTATTGATATTTATTTCCGTTATCCTAATAAGTTATTGAACTTAATGTTTTTTTTTTGTATTCATCTTATTACGTTAACAAATTATTAAGTTAAGTTTAGCAAAAAGATAATACGACGTTCATCGACCGTTTAGCGGTACAAAGTTCGCCGGGTCAGCTGGTATCTGTACAAAAATTAGCTAAAATTATCATAGTCAACACATAGCCGACACTCAATGCTTCTACTTTCTCCAATTTTAATGTGTCTAAAAATATTTTCATTTTATGCTAAACATCTCATGTAATAACAACTTTTTAAAACCATTTTAAGTATTACAATAATCATAAAATTAAGCAGAGTAATTGGTAATTTCAGAGTGACATCATAAAAAAACACCGATTGTTGATTTAGAGCAGATTGTGTATTTTGGTTAATTTAGTAAAAACTTGGCAGCTAACTAAATAAATCAGTGACAAATCTGATATATGTGTGATATCTATTATAAGATTTTTATAAGTTTGTTTTCATGAGTTTGGCACGATTTCGAGAAAGAACGCACCTGGTTATAAAAATTTTAGTCAAAGCAATCTAGAATAATTATCAACTTCTTAAGTTAAGTTTAGCAAAAAGGTAATACGACATTCATCGACTGTTTAGCGGTACAAAGTTACAAAAGGTACAAAAATTAGCCAAAATTATTATAATCAACACATAGCCGTCACTCAATGCTTCTACTTTCTCCAGCTGGTATCTGTATAAAAATTAGCCAAAATTATCATAATTAACACATAGCCGACACTCAATGCTTCTACTTTCTCAACAAATGTTTGTGTTGTAGGGCGATATTCCTACACCGATCATCATTCCGGCGACACAACTATTCTCTTGTCATTTTTTCTTCTATACCAAAGGTGGACTTCATCAGAAAAGTAGGGGAGAAATTCGTCCAACTTTCATTCGACATATCTCAAATCATTGTAATTCGCATCTCCGAATCTTTTTCAGCTGTATACGTAGTTTCGTAGTTTTCAATGGAATGTTATTGTATCAAATCAACGGGCAATTGTATCAATTATGTTAAGATAGGGCGATTGTGCTGACCAGGAAATATAACTTATCGTAGGATCGTAGGTTTATTTTGGGGCCCTCCATAAACCAGGTCGCTGGTAGGAAACAATGTAAATGATCATGTAACATACTTCCAATCATTAAATGTTCAAGTTTTATGATCGTTGCAAGACTGACATACAAACTGAACGATACATATGCGCCACATTACTTACACGGAAGCAGTGTTGCCAACACGCAACAAGATGTACTATATTGCATATGTCAGACCTTAACAGTGCCCAAGCCTTGGGGTCATACAAAAGAATTGGCATCCTGAAGAGTCGGATTTTAGTCTTTGTTATATTTCTCCACTTCCATACGCCGATTCCGGTTATTACTTCAGCCGTGGAGGCCACTTTCTTCACCTGTATTACTGATCCCATGTGCTTAAACTGCTAAACTTTAATTCAAAATAATAAAAAATAATTAAAGTTTTAAGGAACATATATACTTTAAGACAACAAGTAGACGTTTAAGATGACCTATAAATTAACAATAGTCGTCTCTTTGTAACGTGTATATAAATACATTGACTAATCTTCTTTAATCGTACGATTTAAAAGAAATCTATTGTAATTAGGAAGAATAAAAGCTAGAAAAGTACGGCATAGAGACATAAACTCTACAGAGAAAGGAATGTTTAATAGAATCAGCAGTCAGACGAATCAAAAGATTAATGAATAGAAACACAATTGCTTCAAAAATATGTTAGAGAATTAAAGTACGGCATCAATGGATTAGATGCAATAACGGAAGGGCTGAATTATTTGTACATTATTTAGTTAATGTCGGTTGATATCGAAGAATATATAATCTACGATGGATACATGTTTATTAGTCCGAAATAACACATTTCATAGACATTCTGTTTTAGCTACAGAAACGTACAAGTGGAAGCCAACAAGATCCACAAATGGACTAGAGACTGAAAATACAGTTTAATAGTTCGAAATGTTTCCATGTCAATTTTGCATCAAATGACTAAAATTCAATATCATTTGAAGGGTTCTCCATTTCTCAAGCAGAAACAGTGAAATTCTTCGGTATCCATTTCGATAATAGATTAAATAGGGAGTTATAATAATAATACAGTTCCTCGATTAATTACTGAAGCTTAACGCTACGCAATCAACGAAGAAATGCAAGATGATTTTGAAGTAAAATACATCCACGAAGATATCCAATGTTTTGCCTCAAAATGTAAAAGAAGGTTACTAAATCAGAGCAGTATGGAAACTATTTAAATTTCTTCTTCCACTATCTGCAAACATGCTTCAGATATCTAGCACTGTACTTTATATCCAGCTGGTGGATACATTTTATTGGCAAATCCAACAATATAGAGAGAAAAAACCGAATACCTACATATCAGTTTGGGTTTGTTAACAAACATTCGATGATAGAATAACACATCTAATTCAAAAAGGTATAGAAAGGTATAAAGGTAAAAAGGTATTGAGCTATTGAAATCTTACATTAGAGCCAAAATCTTTAAAGTAAAACAAGAAGAAGCCTACTCTATAATAAGTTAGGTGTACACTGTAATTATTGCCGTTAGAGACAACAGTGAAGAAGCCATATGAACATTGTAATACGCAAGTGACAATAAAAATAATTGGACCCAAACTTGGATCTGTGCATGTGCAGTTTGCGTATAATCAGACCCCACAAGCGCCAATAACAATAAATAATTTATATAATCCATATAGCAACAAGTATATCGTAATGAATCTTTATGCAAAATTTCGCTGGAAGGAACACATAAAAATAACAGGAAAAAATTGGGTTAAAATAGAGGAAAATGTATTGATAAATGGAAAAAAATCACAATCATCAGTATATAATAAGTTGTTATTATACAAGAAATTATTGAAACCTATATGGGAAAACAAATCAAAACAAATATAACTACATGTCTTCCAGAACAAAGTCCTGAGAAGTATGGTAGGTTCATCGAGATACTACAGGGCCGATTACTTACACCAAGACCTTCAGATACCGCATGCCACTTAGGAAATCAAGAGAATTGGAACAAGATATGAGGACAGACTCCCTTCGTGTCAATATTGAAGTACATGAATACAAAATTTGAGTAACACCAGAACTTTTTTTATCTTGCATGTGTAGGTGGATTTAAAAGAAACAGCAGTGTTGACACATAAACAATATTACATTATTACGAACATAGGGATGGGTCCTCCCAGATATATACCTCGATTTAAGTTATTGTAAAACAAAGTGTAGGTTAGTCGGCAACGACTAGTAAGAACCTAATAAATACATTTTAATAAACACCCAACATTATTATGTGACATGAGACACATGAGTTGTGACCTGTCTAAGCAGCTCTTTACTAAAAAATGCGTTCATTTGTGGAAAGTGTCAAAAGATTCATCGTTCTTTCCAGATGGCACCCGTAAATTGTCTGAAAGATGAGAAAAAGCAAGCACAGGCTATCAATGAACAAAAGTTTCAATAAAATACATTGTACCAATTGTTCACAATAGATTCAAATTTTAAAAAAACTTAAAATTAATTTATAAGTCTAATATGAGTAAAGGAAACTTTAATGTGTCTAAAAATGTTTTCATTTTATTCTAAACATCTCATGTAATAACAACTTTTTTAAAACATTTTAAGTATTACAACAATCATAAAATTAAGCAGAGTAATTGGTAATTTCAGAGTGACATCATAAAAAAACAGATTGTTGATTTAGAGCAGATTGTGTATTTTGGTTAATTTAGTAAAAACTTGGCAGCTAACTAAATAAATCAGTGACAAATCTGAAATCGTATTTTATTAAAAGATACGTGGACAGTGTGATATCTATTATAAGGTTTTTATAAGTTTGTTTTCGTGAGTTTGGCACGATTTCGAGAAAAAACGCACCTGGTTATAAAAATTTTAGCCAAAGCAATATAGAATATTTATCAACTGGTGTTTTGTCAATAAATTAGAACTAAATTAGGTACGTGACGCATCTGACAAAAACCTTATATAATTTATGTTTATTGGTCGTAGCTTTATATAAGAATGTCGCTTGTTTTATGGCATAGGATCAGTCCAAATAAGCATCAGTAGTAAGCGTCCCAATTAGCATTTAAAAAATTATTAGTAATTAAGATTTTTAGTATGTTACTTAATATAAATGTATGGTATAAAGACAGTGAGTTAATTTTCATCACAAGGCAACAAAGTCAAACGCTGTCCAAAAATTTGCTTATTTATATATGGGATTTCTTGTTGAATCATACGACGAAAGTGTTAATAGGAATCAATAATACCATGAACTGAAAGTGAGGAATATTTCTAATTTCCTAAGTGGGTTTTCCAACTTTTATAACATGGCAATATAGCGTCGAAAATACGTGTTAGTTTCTTCGCACCTCTTCAGCATTAGGAAATCGTGTGTCAGCCAAATCATGTTGCGTCGATCTCAATAAGCGGTAACCAGAAGGTGCTACGTCTACGTGTGAGAACACTGGATGCGGCAGAACTGCTTATTTCATCTGTGACAATATATTATTCACCTAGTGGCCTAGTAATGTCAAGCGAGAGGATCAAGATCAAGAGGTCAAGCGTCTGGTGATCGCTATAGTTGCCCCTTCTTTAGACAATATGACATATAGACATATCATATGTCGTTCAATTTGTTTAACTGTCATCGGTAGACATTTTCAGTAACAGTTGTATATCATATGTATATCAATATTTTATGGCCATAAATATTCCGCTGTAATGTCGATGTGGACGACTTTCCTGGACCAACCCATGAGTTTTTGCACTTGCAATTGTCGTAGTAGATCCACTTCTCATAGTTAGTCATAATATGCCATTTATTTTTCGCTTGACAAGAAATGAAACTGTGATGTTGAAACGGTTCGAAATTACAATTTGTGTGCTAGCTATTGTTCGTCCTATTGGATAGTTCCCATAGCATGTAAACGTCTGCAAACAGTTGATTTATCAGCTGCTAAGCTGTATTACAATTCTTTGAGTGTTTGAGCCAGGCTTTCGACCAATAAGTCCTGCAATTCATAGTCCCCTAACTTCCTCCAAGCCTTGTTCCCTGTTATTGACATCAAAATCACCACTTTCACATATTAGTTAAATATAAATCGATACGTAGTAATAAATAAAATCATTACGTCGCGTTTTCGTTCGTATAACGGCCTTATTTCAAATTCAAATGCAGTCAACTTGTTTTATCGATGGGGTTGGAGATGGAGATTTGCCTTCAACAATAGTTGTTAACTATTAGCAACACTTTGAATTGAATTAAATAGAAAAAATAAAACCCTACGCAATTTGTATCTTGTTACAGTTTGAAATTGTACGATAGATCATAGCATACTTTACTCCATCTCTTAACATATAAAACATAATATATTCTATTAGCAAACGGTTTAAATATATATTTATGTTTTATCATTCTTCATTTCATACATTCATCATTGTCGATTAGAATCGATCTCACTTATTACTAACTAAGGCCAGTATAAGTAGTTAACGTATTTTATCCCATTTTTTTAGTTCCCCATTCTCTTTTTAATCCCTAATTTAATCGTACACCGTATATCAAATCTGCTTTACTTAATAAATTTCCTTAAAAGAATAGAGCAATCAATTATTACAATTAATTACCAATTATATACAGGTAGTAGAGAAAATAATATCCCTTTTTTAATAATACACCTTACATATATACAATATTTATTTCTTAATGGTGTTGAATCACCGTTTGCCTTGTATGCTTGTAACATCCGCCAATTACTTCAATGATGTTGTTCAGAAATGGAAATCAACTCCTTGCTTTCTACTCTATGACTATCTATAACGGTTCAATTATGCTAATATTTGGCGATTATGCTAGCCAGGGAAGATGCCTGATGACATTCTGATTTTCCATTATCAACTTGAAATATAGCAGTATCTAGCAGTAATATGCTACTCTTCATCATTGAGGATGTCAAGATATTCATTCCCAGTAATTTGGCCAGTGATATGGATGAGAGGACTAACTGAAAACCAAATCATAACGGATCCTGCCCCATGCTTGATTGTAGAAGCAGATAGTCCAGATCGTAGGTTTCTTTTGGGGTTTTACATAAGGTTGTCCGGGCTGTTTGTAGGAAACATTGTAAACGATGATAGTTAACTTTGGGGGTTCATCCATTTTTCCTCTTCATCGATGACGTTTCATCACGTTTTTATATAAGTGTCGGGGATTGAGGATACTGCCGTTCGTGGAATGTCAAACCACAAATTTAGATGTTTTGGCCACAGATTCTCGCACTAACCGAACACCAATGATTTGCCCTTTTACGAAGTTCAAGATATCAGACATTTCATCGATCGCTTGTTTTAACCGTCGCAGAATAAAGAGCAACACATTATTTACTCGGAAGCATTGATGCCAACAATGCAAAAAGATGTACTATATTGCATGGTGTTTACGTGATTTTGTCTATTCTCTGTATATGAAACTTGTTTTACATTTCTTTCTGCCTGGAAAGAAGAAAAGAAAGAAATTTTAGTTTTTTTTAAAGTGATATATGGATCGTTCTAATCAATGGACAATTTGTCACCTTTCACTATGGTAGAACCATAATTTCACCATTGTATAACAACTGTGATTTCTGGGTGAAAAACTGAATCAAGTGATTTTCATAACTTTCAAGTAAGACAGGCAAGGTTGGGGCTATATGGATGCAAAAAAATTTCTCAGTAATTTTCTTTTAATTTTTTCCGAGCTACTAAAATGGGTGTGGCAAAATATGACAAACATTTTCAAAGCGCAATAACTTTTGATTGAGAAATCGAACGACGCTACTCTGATAAATAGACCCTCTACGGATTGTTACCTTTCAAACCCGAGATAATACTCGAGACAATTAAAATCAATAAAGAATATCATAACATCAAATTATGTCCATGCTAGGATGGAATTCGAACTTTTGATTACCAATCCGGCATAAGTACTTTTATTCCGTCAATTTTGCTGTTCACGTTACTGAAGTTACTTCCATGGACTGTTGGATTTAAAAGTGAAAACCTTGTTTTTTTACTCTTCGTGAGTCCACAATTTGCCCTATTGGCAATAAGTATTTCTTATGTCTATATTATATATACATGGCATGTAGAAAATCACTTCATTAAGCAATCTTCTGTGTAAAATTATCTTAATCAATTAGTCTTATTCTAAAGTCTACATATGTCCAGTAATCAGATCAGGTGGTGTTAAACGTTTTAGTCTACGCACTTCACTATCACGTCGCATATTTAGCTGATTAGCGAGTACATTGGGATGCACTGACACTCTTTCGAAGTACTTCCAACAAATACGTTGAATTACACTCGTTATAGGTTCTAGAGGAATATTGCGTTGTATCGCTTTATTTGAAATATAGTACGGAGCTAGGCGTCGATCTAAGTGCATACCAAGATATTTAACATGCTCTGCTTGTGGGAGTTGACGATGATTGATATTCACTGGTGGACATGTTCTTCTACGCAGGGTAAACGTTATATGCGTGGATTTTGTTTCATTGGCTTTAATGCGCCATGTCTTCAACCATAATTGTATTTGCTCCAAGTGGGTTTGTAGGTTTATTGATGCTGTGACCGGATCTTCATGGGATGCTAAGATTGCTGTATCGTCTGCATATGTTGCCACAGTAGTTATTTTTGTGGTGGGCAGATCAGCTGTATACAGAAGATACAGTACTGGACCCAGTACACTACCTTCGGTATGTTCATCGCCTTGATTTACAATAAAATGGTTATTAGTGAGATACGATTTTAGTAACTCATAATCCGGATGAGGGAGAAGTTTCTTTAGTTTAACCTGCAAGCCCGAATGCCATAAAAAGTGAAAACCTGAAGATAGCTTCTTTTAACCACATTTGTTCTGTTAGATGTTCTATAATTTATTCTGTCAATAAAATAAGAAGACATCTGTATGTAATATAATGGGTACAGGTTTATATGGTCATTCGACCAAATTATTCATTATTAAGTCTACGAGGGCAGTCCGATAAATACTTAGCCTCGTCACCCGAGGACGCCACCATCGTAAACGAAATGTACTATCGTGTAAGTATACTCTCGTATGGTGGGTCCAGATCTCAATATTCGTTTCGAATGGATTCGGCGCATTGATGAAAAAAAGAGAACATGTAGCTTAATTCTCTGCACACGCATGTGTTTTTTATGAATGCGGCGAATCAGCTCGAGTCGAATGCTCAGGTCTGTACTCACCATTAGACGGCTAAATGCGAAAATTCACCCGAATTGCACTCGCAGTTTTGTTTTGACTGCGTGTGGAAGCGGGCGTGGGCGTAGATTTAAAAAAAAATGGAAAAAGAGCAATACCGGTCGGTTATTCGATTCTTCTTTTTGGAAGGGAAATCGAGCAGAAAAATTAAAGAGCGCTTGGACACTGTGTACGGCGACTCTTCCCATTCGAGGGTGATCGTCAAAAATTGGTTTAATAAGTTTCAATGTGGTCGCACTTCGGTTTTTGATGATCTACGCCCAGGTGTCCTGAAAACGGCTACCACGGAGGATGATATGACAAAAATCCACGATCTCGTATTGGCAGGCCGCCGATTGAAGATGTGCGAAATAGCTAAGACAGTAGGCATCTCAAAAGATTGTGTGGGTCATATCCCGCATGAAATTTTGGGTATGAAAAGGCGGCTGGAGCGATGGGTGCTGCGTTTGACGCTGTTTAAGCGCAATTCGAAGGAGTTTCTGCATCTTTTCGCGACCGTCGACGAAACATGGATCCACTAGTAGACACCAGAGACCAAGGAACAGTCGAAACGGTGGACTTCACCTGACGAACGTGAACCGAAGACTCTATCTGCTGGAAAGGCGTTTTATACCACCTACCTACCTAGAAGGGCCAAACGGTCACAGGACAGTACTATGCCGAATTATTGGGTCGATTTGACATTTGAATCATTTGGTGAAGAGAATGGCGAACCTGTTCCACCATGAGAACGCACTTGACACGACCAAGTTTTGGACTATTACGTATTGCTGTCCCACGTATTCTCCATATTTGACCCGGTGTATTAAATTCAAAGGAGATTACGTTAAAAAGTAAATCGCTACTTTTCGATAATTTTCGTTTTTCTTTTGTGGACTAAGTACTTATCGGACCACCTTACTAAACACCAATACTGGTCAAAACATTTAACGCGTCGGATATGAGGTTTACTGCATTCACCATTTAATTTATGTAGGAATAAATAAAATAATATAAACACTATGCAATATATAGTCAATTCAAAGTTTTTTTAGTAATGCGTCATGGATATTTGTGACGTCGAAACATTGTAATGTTGCCGCATCAACTCTGAGTTTTAACAATTTGGCTTTAACATACAAAAAAATAAAATAATTGAACAATAATGTTATCAAATATAATTTATTTTAACATTATAGTATATCTAAAAACTACAGTTAATTCTCTTATCACTATTGCTTTCAAGAATGTTAGATACTTCTGACAGCTGGTCGCCGTCCGGTTGTCAGATGTAAGCTCAATTATTCAAAATATTAGTTATAATTACTACAGGTTATAAGCCGGCAAACATTTTAGCCCTTTGATTATTTTGATAAATTTGAAGTCGCTCCGTAATATATCATATTACTTTGTTTGAAAATGCCGAAAACAATAGATGTTCAGGGTCACAAATTGATTGCGGCTTTAATATGTTATTTCGAAAAGGAACGAGATAATGGAGGCCCTCATTTGCCGGTAAATTCCGTTAGAGAGGTGATATTAAATAATATAAGTCCATATAATTTTATTGAAAATGTTTTTTAGCGGGTTGCTGCCGCGCTAAATAGTGTGTGTACTGTGAATAACATCGGTTACAAAATGAAGAATAATATGTTATATTCACCCAAGAAACATACAAATACAAAAGTCTACATACAAAGTGGGTGATGAATCTTGACCATCTTGATATTGGCTCTATTCGAGACTGAATATATAAAATGTATAAGAACAGTACACAAACTATTTTATCAATATAAACATAATTTAATAACATTATTTTAGAGAAAATTGTCTGTCTGGAAAGTATACATAACATAATTAGAGACATGCAGCTTTTTGAGTGAGGTAAGACATCCTTTCATAGACTCTTACAGGGCATAGGGTTTACAGGGTGTAAATATAACCCTCGGAGAGGTTTAATATAACTTCCAGACATTTCCTTAAAAAGAATTCAATTATTAAAGACATAAAATAAGACCAAGGAAGATTATTTGAATGAAAGACAAACTATTTGAATTTGTGTATTTTGATGAAACATGAATACGTAACAAAAAAGTGTAAAGACAACAAAAATTGATGGAAAAAGGTAAAAGTAACAATAGCATTCGATTAGGTTTTGTTGGTAATTATATTTATTAATAATTAATAGCAGATATATTGCTGGTCGAGAAGGATATTCCATCAAAAACTGTTTGGATATGTGGAAGCAAGCATTGTCAACCATAACACCTTCGGTTTGGATGAACTCGATAAGACATACAGAGGAAGTAATTGATATATATAGTGGAATCATGAACATGTTTTAGACAGATTAGAATTTAACAGTTTAGTGATTGAAGTCGATTGAGTCGGAAAGTGAGAGTGACTGAAGGAAACTTTCAGGATATGTGATAATGCTGTGCAATGCTGGAAATTCCTGAGACAGAGTGATGAGAGTGGAAACAACTAAAGGTATGAACATAATTAATTGAATATAACTGTAGAAAATGGTATTGTAGGACGTTAAAGATTTATGTGCACAGATATGATTGTAATTGTTCAAAATTAAACATGAGCATTAGGTTGTGGATGTAGATATGGTAAATGCATTAGACATAATTCAGTGATTAATTTTATGAAGAATGGTGTACACAGATAGTAGCAGAAGAAATAAAATATACAATGATACCAAGATGAATTGACAAGTAAACACACCATCGAAGGAAACAAGAACTAAACATAAAAAAGTGACTGACTATGCTCTCGAATGAAAGCAAAATACGCTTCTCAGATATACAATTGTTAATTAGGTGGATTAGGCCTCCAGAGGGATACCACTACATAAAAAAAACGTGCCTAGAAACTCTACCACATGGATGGTGTGGAAAAGAGTTAAATGTAAACAAAACAAATCTAACCTACAAACTATTATACCTGTTCTTAACTGTAGTTTATTTTATTTAGATTAGAATTTTCTTGTATGTCAAAGCCAAACTGAACTAAAACTCAGAGTTAATGCGGAAACATTGCAATTTTTCGACGTCACAAATATCCATGACGCATTACTAAAAAAACTTTGAATAGACTATAGCACATCTTGTTGCATGGCAACACTGCTTTCGTGTAAATAATTTGACGTGTAGATATTGCATACTTTATATGCCAAATCTTGTAGGTTATGCTCTAGTGTATTATATGCTTTGTTCTGTGATGGCTAAACCAAGTGATTAGTGAAATGAGGCTACAGCGAATTGAACAAGACGTAGAATATGATTGGTTCATTCTATGCGTGCGTATTACCATAATCTACGCATGAAAAGTCTGGTTTTGTATGTCTCAGATTACGATACACAACAGGCCAATTGAAAAGTCCCCGGCCTACCAGAGTAAAACACATTTTTTTGGCAAAATTAGTTTTTTTATTCAACATAATTCTCTTCAAGGGTGATACACTGATTATAGTGACCCTCCAACTTTTCGATGCCATTTTTGTAGTACGATTTGCCCTTTGCTTCAAAATAGGCCTCAGTTTCGGCGATCACCTCTTCATTCGACGAAAATTTCTTCCCAGAAAGCATTCTTTTGAGATCTGAGAACAGGAAATAGTTGCTGGGGCCAGATCTGGAGGATACGATGGATGAGGAAGCAATTCGAAGCCCAATTCATGGATTTTCCATTCAAAAAGCAATACTTTATCAACACGCGAAATTCTTTTTTATACATTTATTTAGAATAACAAAAGTTGCGTCACTCAAAATACAAAATATGATTCACAAACTAATGATCCAACAGCTGTCAAATTTGAGGGTTAGGGCTAACTAAAAAAATCTATGTGTCAGACCGGGGACTTTTCAATTGACCTGTTAAAATGTAATTCGTTGTCTAATACTATTTGGTAGGTAGAATATGTTAAATTTGCATATATCAATATTAACATTATAGCTCCGTGTACATTTGATAAATATATATAAGGTATAATGTTGCAGACAATGTTACACATGTTTGGAGTATGAAAAGTATATAGATACTAGAAGATTAAAAATAAAGTTATAAGAGAATAAGCCATATATACAAGGAAAATTTAGAGCATATTGTGAAAAAACTAAATACAAAGGAAATACATGAATATTATGTGAATATGCATAATTGAATATATCGATACTGTTACTTCTTAATATTGAAAAATACGATATTTGAACTTTGTTTTCTTTGTTTCATTTTCATTAAGGCTATCAATACCTCAATTAAAAACCTTTATATACATCATTTAGTAAAGAAATGCCTATTAGTTAATTTGAGCAAGATAACAAATATCTATTGATACGATAAGTTTGTTTTTATTTTGGTTTGAAACTAAACAAAGTTTCATGTTTCAATTCCACTAATTGTGCTTAAATATAACTATAACTGTAATCGCAATATAATGAATTGTTTTTTTAAAGAGAAACAATATCGATAAATTTACTTCTTACTCTCTTCTAATTAATATATTATCCATTTTATTTAAGTACGCATGCGCTTAACTAGCCTTTCATATACTATATGTTGTTCACTTCCCTACAGTCTTGAAAAGTGTCATTCTATCAGACTTCAAAAGAGAACGTTGATGAGATGATCGTTGGTGTTCGATTAGCGGGAGCGCTTCTGATGAAAACAGCTGAATTGTTTAACGTTTCACGAGTGACAGTACCCACAATAACGTCAACATATACAAAACATAGTAAAACATCATCAGAGGTATAGTGGGCGGAACTAAAAACCTGAACACTTTATGACTCGAAGGTTTACGTAGAGAGACCCCAAAAGAAGCAAACGATCCGAAATGCATGCTTCCTACAGTCAAGCATGGTTGAGGTTCCATTATGACCACAGGCTGCATTCAGCTGGTTCTCTTATTCACATCATCGGCCGGACTATTGCTAATGAATATCTGGACATCCTCAATGATGAAGGTCTTACTATGACTGGCATATTGTTGCCAAACAATGGCATATTCCAATATAGTGCGTCCAAACACAATTAAGGCAATTCAGTCTTGATTTCATATCATTACACATTTTATCTGACCAGTACAAGAGCCACATCTCTATATAATTGAATTTTAAATCTATTTCGCGAAAAATAGCAGCTGTTTTAAAGGCAAAAGGCAAATAAATATATATTGTATATATGCCAGGTTTTCATATTATTTTGTCAATCCCTTGTACATTTCTACAAATAATATATTAGACGCATGGCTTGTTGTTACATAATTTTCTGCATATTTATTTTATATAAAAATAAACAAATTCAGTCCGAAAAATATTGTCCAATCTTTTATGATTTTGGTCAGTTTCTCAGTTTAAGTTAGGGTTTATCTGGACTGGACAAGCCTATTCATTTAGAGACCATCCTAGAAGACATGCATCTGTCATACCCAGCCTGATTACTACCCTACGGGAGTCTAATTATCTGATGTTTTGTATTTAAAAGGTAAGAAAATACATCTTCATGAACCTAGTATTTGCATTAATAATTATCTTATCTGGTTTTATGATAAATAATTTAAAACGCCATCTCAAATTAAGCTAAAAATACATTGGATTAAATATATAGCATCAGTTGAGACTTCTAACGGAATGGTTTGAAAATAATTATCATATCACATTTTATTCTCTTATTCACTTCTGTACAACATAAGTACAATAAAGAACAAATAATATGAAACTTGAATATACTTAATATATGAATTTTATTTCAGTTTTATACATGAATGTATGGTATCCCTTTTTCCAAAATGATATCAAGCGTTTAAAAATAGTTATCGTTTAGATAAAAAGTATATATAGATATTATATGACATATTTATGACACTTCCCAATAATAAAAGGAAAATGAGTTTTACCCTGATATGGAAATTATTATAGAAGTAATAAAATACATTGTAGTTTTATTAATATAAGAAGATGGGGATATTATTATTCAGGGAAATTGAGGATTATACAGGTGTTTTAATTTCAACATAAATCGATATTTATGAATAAATAAACCATTGTGCGTGAGTATTTCCTTTTCCTTGGAATATGAATTGATACTAATAATCATTATTCTATGTATTTTTTACAGCTTTATATTAACAATTTTGTTTAGGTTTCAGTAATATGGAATAATATCTGTATCTGTATGTATCTGATCAATGACTCAACAATGTTTAACAAGTAGTAATCTAAAATGACGTTATTGTAAATAGTTGTTAAAGTTATTTCAGTTTTATGACAAAATCAAGTTATTTACAGTTAAAATTGAATTACGGTCTTCAGGATTTTGAAGTATAATTACAACATAAATATTCAGTCACATCACTCTAAATGAAAGTAACTGTTATCGATAAAATAGTAGATATCCGTTTTGTGTGGTATGATTATTAATTAGATTTAAAATACACAGTTAATGTTATTTAGAATACCAATCAATTATAAACAATTCTAATTTTATTTTAAACAACTATCTATTTAATATATAAGGCAGCCTAGAAATAATTTAAGGAGCAGTTTTTTTCAATTTATACCTTGTCGATATATATATATATATATATATATATATATATATATATATATATATATATATAGAAAAAAAGTATAAAAGAAAAATAATAACTCATAACATCATAAAATTGAAATATTTTCAATATATAATACAGCAATATATTTTACAAAAACATTTTTATCTTTTATAAAATATTTCATTAATATATTCAGGGATATTCGGTTATTTTAAGGTTATTACAAATTCTTAGTATCAATAAATGACACCTTACATTTATCAAATAAAACAACATACAATTTACGATTTTATAAAATGTCTATTTATAAACATTCGAAATTACTAAACAATGTCTGAATTATTATACAAACAAACTTTATTATAAACTAAATAATATATTTTTGTATAATTTGCTTTTCATGCTAAATTAGGAACAAAATATGATGTTATAGTAGTTAAAATATTACTGCGCAACTTATGTTTAATCTATTTGTGAATAATTAAATAAACTGTAATATTAAAATTTAGTTTCATTGTCCCTATTAACAATTATTGCACTAGTGTCTTTACAAATAAGACAAACAATAACAAAAAAAAACATATGAAAATATACCTTAACTACTAGTAATAATTATATGATTTAATGCCTATAAAAAATTATATAATCTGCATTGATAATAAAATAAAGATGTTAAATTTAATTTCCAAAAATCAGTTATAATTAATTTGATACTAGAAAAATCTAGTTTTATAAATATGAGAATGACATAACTATACCCCAATATTATTAATGTTAATGATTTATCTGAAATTGTAGTGAAAGGCAAAATTATTGATCTTGATAAAATATACAATCATGTAAAAAATCAAATAAAAGAAACAAAACAAAGATTCTACATTTATAATATAGCTTACCTTGTTGAAAGACCCTTTCTTATTTCTATGTATAAGGATTGCAGCAGCAATTTGTTGTGAAATTCCTGGTATTCCTTGCAAATCAAAAACACTTGCTTTATTTATATTTATAAGCTTATTAGATTTTATGGTCACTTTTGAATCTGTGCTTTTTAAACTGTCATAACTTGGTGCCCTCGAAGAAGATCTACTCAAGTTTCTTCTTGTTGAAACACATATTTCTGGGCGTATAAGTTCTAGTTTGCGTGCACCAACACCTTTTACTAATGCTAAATCCTCTATTCGTCGAAATCTTCCAATAGCCTTTCTGTGGTCAACAATATTTCGTGCAGTCTCTCTGTTAATTTCTGGTAGAGTCATGAGATCCTCTTCACTAGCAATATTAATGTTCAGAAGTTCAAAAGAATCATTTATATTTGTCACATTAAAAGTATGACTTAAATTCCTTTTTGAATTGGACCTTCTGACAAAAGATCTTAATGATTTTCGTCGTCCTTTTGGCAGACTAGTATTTTGACCCATTTTTAAAAATATGCACTTTAATATTATTCTAAAACACTTGGATAAAGGAATCACACACGTTTTTGAACTTTTACATTTTCCACCACTTTAATTCAACATATTCCATAATCAACAGTAATAAACTGATATTGAACTTTAATCTACATTGATAACAGTTAATGATTTACAATTTAACGTCATTAGTGAGGCGTAATTATTCCGACGAAATTTCTATTTCATTTGGATAAATTCCTACCTAACCTTGGAGGTTATCAGGATTTGTGTCTGGGCCACACAATCCTTGACACGACTGTTATACATGTTGCAGGTACTTTTAATTTTTCTAATTTTCTTGTTTTAGTTATGACAGCTTCATATGTGTTTTTCCAAAAGATATAGGCAATTTTATACTTAGCTATATTAGCGGTTGCCTAACCACAACGAAAATTTCTCATATATTTAATATAAAAGACATTTTAGCGATAGGTGATAAATAAATTATATAATTTTATCAAATCAAATTTTACATACTTTCTTCATTTTTAATATTTGATTTTATAAAATTAATATTAACAAAAAAGTGTTTTCTCGAATGTGTATATTTGGTTATCTATACCTTATCTAGTAATGAGTTCTAATGTTTGTATTTTAAAATGACAAAAAGCTAATTCTAAAGTTTTTCCTAAAAGCAAAAAATTTAAATGTTAAATAATGTGGACAGACGATAAGTGGCATTATGATTATGTTCGTTTAGCATGGGATACGGGGTTTTCTTTTGAAAAGTGTAAATCATCAAATTTAGATAGGAATAAAATATGTAAGTTATAATTAATTTTTATTATAATTTTATATACTTCAATAGTCATAATTTTAAAAGGGAACAGCAATATATCAGTATTCATTAAAGTGTAAATAATTATTAAATAATCTTGTATCTCTGTTTTAGCTATGATAGATATAGAAACAATTTTAAGAGAAAGAGATGTTGGAGCTGTCGATCGCTTTATTCCAACAATTGTACAATACATTCTGGAGGAGGAGCAAGCTAAAGTTCTTGATACAAATTTTGTAAAAATGTTTAGGATAAGTCAATTAGCTGTAGAGTTTTTATTGTTTTGTAAAAAATATTTGGACAATACAGTTGTGTTACTTAAGAAGGAATTAGCCAAGTACAAAGAGGTGAGAGTTAGTGTAACAAAAAATATATTTAACTATTATTAGGCACATGAAAAAACAATCTATGTTTTTAAATTGTAAAAAATGTTTGATTGATGAAATGAAAAAATGATAATTTTCCGCACAGACTTTTTTTATTACTCGTCGTGACTCCAGAATCTGCCCTATTGGCAACAAGTATTTCTTATGTCTATATTATATATACATGGCATGTAGAAAATCACTTCATTAAGCAATCTTCTGTATAAAATATTATCTTAATTAATTAGCCTTATTCTAAAGCTTATTCTAAAGTCTACATATGTCCAGTAAGCAGATCGAGTGGTGTTAAATGTTTTAGTGTACGCATTTCACTATCACATCGCATATTTAGCTGATTACGAGTACATTGGGATGCACTGACACTCTTTTGAAGTACTTCACAGAAACACGTTGAATTACACTCGTTATAGGTTCTAGAGGAATTTCGCATTGTATCACTTTATTTGAAATATAGTACGGAGCATCAACAATGGCACGCAACACCTTATTTTGAAACCGTTGAATGATGGCTATGTTAGATTTGCTAGCGGTACCCCATAGTTGGATTCCATATGACGAAATGGGCTTGAGTATAGACTCATATAGCAATACCTTGTTATTTAATGATAACTTGGATTTGCGCCCGATGAGCCAATACATTTGATACAATTTAAGTCCAAGTTGTTTCCGTTTAGAGAGTATGTGCTTTTTCCAGGTTAGGCCTCGATCTAAGTGCTCTGCTTGGGGTGAGTTGACGATGATTGATATTCACTGGTGTAATTACATGCGTGGGTTTTGTTTCATTGGCTTTAATGCGCCATGTCTTCAACCATAATTGTATTTGCTCCAGGTGGGTTTGTAGGTTTATTGATGCTGTGACTGGATCTTCATGGGATGCTAAGATTGCTGTGTCGCGTGCGTATGTTGCCACAGTAGTTATTTTTGTTGTGGGCAGATCAGCCGTATACAGAAGATACAGTACTGGACCCAGTACACCACCTTGCGGAACCCCTGGATATATGAGATTTAATTCGGTATGTTCATCGCCTTGATTTATAATAAAATTTCTATCAGTGAGATAAGATTTTAGTAACTGATAGTCCGGATGAGGGAGAAGTTTCTTTAGTTTAACCTGCAAGCCCGTATGCCATACTTTGTCAAAAGTCTGAGATATGTCTAGAAAAGCAGCCAAACAATATCTTTTGGCATTTAGGTCAGTGTTTATTTTGTTTACAAGTCTATGTACTTGTTCTATAGTCCTATGTTTATTGCGAAAGCCAAACTGATGTTCTGGAATAATTTTTCTTTTTTCTATTATATAGTTTAGTTTCTTTATGTATAATTTCTCGAAAACTTTCGAGATTATCGGTAATGAACTTATAGGTCGGTAGGAGATCACATCTGGTATTTTTCCCGGTTTAAGAATCATTAATATTTTAGCTACTTTTCAGATACTAGGGAAGTAATTAATTCGTAGTATAGCATTAAATATACATGTTAATAGTTTTATACCCTTTTCTGATAGTTCTTTTAAGATTTTACCATTAATTAAGTCATAACCAGGAACTTTTTTAATATTAATCTCTCTCATTGTTGGTTTAACTTTTTTGACCGTTAATTTCTCGTGCGGCAGGTCCATTTCAAATGGCGAATCTAGAAAGCTAGTAATTTTATTTTCCTCATCTTTATGTAGCTGAGACTGGAATGGTTTAAAGATATTTTTTAAGTGTTTTGAGAAAATGTCGGCCTTCTCTTTATTGCTTCTAGCCCAATTATTTTCGTTTGTTTTAATAGGTGGGTTATGCTGCTGGGATCTCTTAAGCTTTTTTCTTGCTTTTCACAACGAATAGTCTGTTGCCTCAGTTGGTGTCAAGTTTTCTAGGTATTCTTGAATGCCTTGATTTTGTTCACTTTGGATTAGTTCTTTCAGCTCTTTTATTGCTCTATTAAATTTCCTTGTATTATCTTCAGTCCTTTGCTGTTGCCAATTCCGTCGTAATTTTCTTTTTTCTAATACCTTTTTCTCTATTTTACGTGATATATGTGTATTTTTTCTCGGAAATGTTTCACTGTTAGGAGTCGCGGAATATGCTGCCTCCTGTATATTTTTTGGAAGGTTTATTGCTGCTATTTCTATATCCATTTCAGTTTGTAATTCTAAGTTTAGAGAGATGTCTGTCTAAGTTTTCCCTAAATGAGGGCGAGTTAATTCTATTATTGCACAGACAATCTTTGATGGTAATTTTTGAGAAATTGTGTGAATGATCAGAAGACAGGTCGAAACATGATTCTGCATGACACATTTTTGTATCCATATTTTTTGTAATACAGAAATCTGTAGTATCTGGTTTTTTATTTCTGTCTGAAGGCCAATATGTTGGTTTACCAGTAGAGATATGTTGTAAATTATCTGTCTTTATTGCTTTTAGCAGTTCTCTACCTTTTGAGGTTATTATTCTTGAACCCCACATTAAATGTTTTGCATTGTAATCTCCTCCGGCTATAAATCTATTACCTAGCGTACTGAATAGAATAATAGCGTAGAATTCTTGAAAGTGTTTTGCCTTGTTATGTTTTTGTGGGCAATAAATCGCAGACATTGTTAATGGTCCATGGACTTCCTCTATGTTTATACTGGTGGCTTGCAGGTAGTCTTTGCGGATTTTTTCTTTTTCGAAATGATTTATATCATCTCAAATCATTATGGCTGTGCCTCAATGTGCTTTATCATCAGGATGATTTGTATGATAAAGTTTATATTTGGGAATTTTCAAATATTGTTTGTCCGTAAAATGTGTTTCGGAAACCATCATAACGTCAATATCTTGTTCAGTTACGAAGATTTTTAGTTCCCTGGCGTGTTGTTGGAGCCCATTGGCATTCCAGACGGCGATTTTGTAGCTAATGGTTTCAGGCATTAGGCAAGTTTGCTGACGACGGTTGTGAGTAAACCAAGCATCGTACTCATTTGATCCATTAGTTTGGCCATCATGTTTTCTAATCCAGAAATGTTGCTGCTAGTTCCAGTAGGTTGTGATGTGATTTCTCGATTTTTTGCTGAACCATTTTTAACCATTGGGCATAAGTTATGTCTTATGTCTGGTTGATTTGGTTTGGTGGGTAGACTGGTAGGTGTGGATTATTTGATTTGCTGTTGATGCCTTTTTTCTCTTAAGACAGGGTAGAATTTCCGCTGTAATTGTTTGTCAACTGCGCAACCCTTGTAGTTCGCTGGATTACTCATCTAAATGATTTGCGACAGTAAGTTTTTGTGTGCCCGTGCGCTTGACACCTCGTGCATTGTGGTATAATTCTTTTTATATGTGGTGGTTCGCATTTAATAATATTATTTTCCAATTTGGTGATTTCATACACCGCTTTATTATTTCCATTAGGTTTTATATCAATATAGAACATAGGCAGAGGTATTTTTGTCGTGCGATGTCGTATATTGTGAACATTTACGACCTCGTGGCCTTTTTCAGCTAAAGCTACCTTGATGGTGTTAAAGTCCGACCCGTGATGTAATCCTTTTAACACGAATTTAAACGTTTTCTCGGATTTTGGCCTGAATGTATGGTATTGGGTGTTTCTTTCATCTAATTATTTTACTAGAACTTTAAATCTCCCCGCTTCGAACAATTGGATTTTTATTGTTTCATAGCTCACTGTTTTAATTGTGTAGTTCGTAGTGATGGTTTTTAATAGGTCGAGGATGTGTTTTATTACTCCTACCTTATAGACTGTTATTAGTGGTGGTTTGGGAACAACTTTTTCAGGGCTTGGTTGTATATTCTCTTCAATTTCTTCAGACAGGTTGCTAAAGTTTTTTATCTCTATTGGTTTCTGTAACTAATAGTCACTGATCCTTGTTTGTTCCCTCGCGATTTCTTCTTCTGGGCTTCTCAATCGTTTTTTGTTAATGACTGTAGTCCATTCTGTTTGTGGGGTTTGCGTTATTGCTGATGGTTCTAATCTTATATCATAGTGTGCAGGTGATTTGGTTGAATATCTATGGTTGTTTCACGCATTTCATTTTTCACTCAAGTATTATTTTTTGTACAAGTTTTTGACCAGAAATATTATAAATGAATTTCAAAAGGACTGTTGTAAAATAAGGGAAAATAATTTTAAAACACTAATAAAAATGAAATGCAGTTTTTTTGTCTGGTCAGGTAAACACGTATTCACTACACTTTAGGTCCACTGAGAGACGGATAGCCGCATCTGTTATGCGTTTTTAACACTCAATTAAATAACCGTAATAAAATACTATTTTTTTTTAAAGAAAAGTATCTTTCTAGAGCTTGGAGCCTATTGAAAATACGTCTTCACCCTACGATGGTTGGAACCGAACTGTTCGCACAGACTTAATGTTGTTTTAATTTAGTGATTGGGGATATTAAATATTTTTATAAAATGAGTTATTCACTCATTGAAAATATAAGGTTATTTTTATATCAAATCCCGATAATTAATAAGATATCAATAAGTTAAAAATACTATATGAAAATACGACAAGACAAAAGTTATGATGGAAGTACTATAATTAAGATTATTTTTATAGTAGTTATGAGTTCTGAGCACCAAATATAATTATATAATTATATATGATAAATATTCTTTTCTTTCTTTTAAATTGTACATTGAATAACAATTGAAACAAGTCACAGTAAAGAAAGGTACAATGAACGATCTTTATTACAAATATTAAATGATAGTTAGCTTTTAAACAACTATATTAATCAAAGAAATTACTAAAATAAGAATTTTTAAAAAACATATTTTTTTGTATAATCTTAAAATCTTAGAACAATAAAACAAAAACAATTAAATAAAAATATAAAAATTTTAAAACACTAAATTACTGTGAAATATGTAGCATTTCTTTTAATTTTAACATTGATAATGGACCGTCGATGTTACGTGTTTTATTTGCAGTAACTCATTCAAGTAACTAACTATTATGAATATACATATTTTACTCCATATACATAATATTTCTCCCATAAGGTTTACATTCAAAACGATTAAACTTGGTAAAAGAGCAATTTACCTATAATCAAATGAAGTCGCAATCATTCACCTTCAAGAAAATAACTATCATATTCACTCATTGTCTATATTGTATTTTCCAACAGTTTCTCAACTCTTTCTCTGTAAGCAAATTTATTTATTTCGTGCACTTACAGGTACCTCATTTCTAGTTTATTTTTAGTTTTCGTCATTAATTTTCTCCCAACTCTGTTTTGTGTTTGTATCCGACATGTGAATAAACTCACTTACAAAGCACTACAAAGTCTGCAACGTTAAGTTTGACTCAATGTTGAATGAACTTAACTTAAGTTTAACTCAATGAAGTTAATATACAAATTTGCATTTGCTGAATTCAATGCATTTACTGAATTTAACAGGATATTAACATCGATAAAATGTACGGAAAACCTCTACAAATCAGCGCGCCGGCTAGAGACTAAGATATTTGTTTATATATTTTGTGTCACCGATCTGTTATGAACATGTTAAAAGGGAGTTTTTTTGATGACACTAAAGATAGAATGTAAATATGTAACCTCCCTCTCATGGACATTAATACTAGATAGTACGCTGGTTGAGGGCTTGAATATTATTTTATTTAAATATAGCACACCATATTGTAAGTGCTACTACATTTAAATTAAATATTTTCAAAATACATAAAAAAAATTATCTTTATACACGTTACAATTTCTTTCAATCAATTTGGAAATCCCTTTGTTTACCGGTTTAGAATATAAAAGGTGAATTAATATATTTCTGCTTAGCTCTTGGTCTTTTTAAGATATTGGTATAAAACTTACAAAGTGGGTCTATGTTGAACTGACTGGTTGAAACAACATAATTGAGTGTTGTCGAAAGAGCTGTAATTAAACACATGTTGTGTACTTTAGTTCAACCTGGAAACCTTTGGAATTAAAAAAAAACAACAATTTTTATTGAATTCAATGTTGTACTTGGGTCCACTTTTTCCTCTTCGATTGGTAATGCTAAAATATCTGTAAATAAAGACACAATTCAGATTCAAAGTAATATTCGGCATGCTAATTACGTTGCCTTTTGCCAAATTGCATTATCTCTTATAGTTTCCGAGATATGGACTATCGAAATTTACAATTTTGGTTCTGCTTCTAACTTGTGCCAAAATTGTAAAAGGGTCTTATGAATTATCGATTTCGTTCCAATTCACATTCCAAGTAATATTCGGCATGCTAATTACGTTGTCGATTACCAAATCGCATTATCTCTTATACTTTCCGAGATATGGACTATCGAAATTTACAATTTTGGTTCTGCTTCTAACTTGTGCCAAAATTGTAAAATGGTCTTATGAATTATCGATTTCGTTCCAATTCACATTCCAAGTAATATTCGGCATGCTAATTATGTTGTCGATTACCAAATTGCATTATCTCTTATGGTTTCCGAGATATGGACTATCGAAATTTACAATTTTGGCTCTGCTTCTACCTTGTGCCAAAATTGTAAAATGGTCTTATGAATTACCGATTTTATTCCACTTCACATTCCAAGTAATATTCGGCATGATAATTACGTTGCCTTTTGCCAAATTGCATTATCTCTTATAGTTTCTGGGATATGGACTATCGAAATTTGCAATTTTGGCTCTGCTTCTACCTTGTGCCAAAATTGTAAAATGGTCTTATGAATTACCGATTTTATTCCACTTCACATTCCAAGTAATATTCGGCATGATAATTACGTTGCCTTTTGCCAAATTGCATTATCTCTTATAGTTTCCGAGATATGGGCTATCGAAATTTTACACCTTAGACTCTGTTTCTATCTTAGGCCAAAATTGTCAAATGGTCATATGAATTACGGATTTCGTTCCAAATCACATTCCTTACGTCTTTGCTAGGCCTTCCACATTTGTTTTAAATAAGCCTGTCTAAAATGCAAATTACAAACAATTTTAGTCTTATTTAACATTCCTTAGTCCTTACTACCGGCAAACGTTGTAAACCAAAATTCTAAGTGAATGCGGCCACATTGCGACGTGCTGACGTCATACATTTTGATGATGGGCATTGGCTGTTTTATTGGATATAGTATCTTTAACTATAAGTATAACTACAAATAATAACTGTAACTACAATAAAATTGCTTCCTGATGTCCTATGCTAATGTGTAATATTTTAACAGAAATTTTTAGTCCCTGAAATATTGATTGTATAATATATAATTTTGAGTAAAAATTGGGGAGGAACAATTAAATATCAAAATCCAATTCTAGAAAGAAGTTCAAAATATATGTGAACATTCTAATAAGGGTGCATGGTATATGGATTCGGTACAGAGACGAACTTATTTTTAGAGTGCCGGTTTTATACTTTCTATCGCCTAGCGAAATAAATAAGTTTGAACTTTGTTGTCCATCCATCTGTCCAAGTCCCCTTCTATTTAAATCTCCCTGGTATATTTTCTATATTTTGTTATCTTTATAGTCAAATTAGCACAACAAATTATAAACAGTATATATTAATATATTAAATTATTTCTTTAAGACATTAAAATGTGCAGTTGCACTCAAATTCTTTGTCAAAATGTCAGTAGATATAGCTGCTTTCTTTAAATACCTATCTTTATATCTTTACATAAACTCAGATAGCTTATATACCGTTCTGAATTACAATAACTAAAACAGCATATTAACTGAGCCATTGTCTTAGATAAATCGCTCCTTTTAAAGTCACTGGCACTATGATATTCTGATACAGTGTTTGACAAAGCTATGTCAAGATTAACGCTGATTTCTATAAGTCTGTAAGCAGTTTTACTATCTAACATTAGCGTTCTAAAATTGTAACTATTTTTAAGTTCTTAAGAACAGCATCAATTTTAACATACCTTGCTGATGCAGGTTGTTTAAAACTTATTTAACTTTAAAGCCTTATTTTCATTTTTAGTTTTAAACCAAAAAAATCATATAGAGTCGAAATAAAGCACTGACGAGACTTTGTTTTAATCGCGTTCTTTTATATAAAAGCTAACAGGGTGCATAATAAGGTACATAAACTAATAAGTTATTTTATTAATTACTATTAAGTTAAATAGCAATATGTAGAGATATTAACATGTGTCCAAATGTAAACATTGCTAGGATCTATCGTCTGTTTGTTTATCCCATTAACATATCTAAGTTGGAACGAATTACGTAAGGTACACTCACAAATGATACAACACTTTGGCAGTAGACAATAACTTAAAGAGATTTAAGACTATAGATAACATTAGATTGGATTAAATAATAAAGCTAAATGTACATCTAATAAGAAAATAGAGCAGCGATCTCCAATGCTGTTTTCTAGGTACTTCGTTTCTAATATAGGAGAGTTAATTAAATATCGAAAATGAAATTAATTTATAGAACACATCGCAGAAAAAGGATTTCAGCTAATAAAACCAAACAAATTAAAATTGAACAACTAATTTTAAGAGCCACTAGGTGATTGAAAAACATATCAACCAATTACATTAACATTGAAGATAATTGTGAGGTATCTTCAGATCACTTGCCCATTATTTTGATGGTAATCTGAGGTAGTAATTGGTATACCCCATTTACCATTACTACTAAATAAATAGGCAGACTGGAATTGATTCAAGCTGGTTGTGGAAAAATATATTGGAAGCAGTATGTAGCAGAATAAAAAGCTGTTTAGAACAATACCTCAGTATCAAGAAACAAACCACCAGGGATTTTTTTATAAGATAAATTAGAGAGCGCTTAGCAACAAAACGTAAAGCAAGAAAAAATGGCAATAAAGCAGAACGGCTGATCAAACGGTTTTAAATAAACTGGGTCACTCAAATAGAAATTATGAATTGCGAAAAATGAAGTGCTTTCTGAATTTCTCAAGAATTTAGCATACTATCAAGAGTCTCTTTGGAAGGCGGTTGAGACATTAAATTAAAACCTTAAAATACCAAAATTTGCTAATTCTTTTTTTTTGTTCTGGCCTAAAAACCAGGCGGTGGAATGGAAGTTGGACCGAGTTATGTGGGACTGCCTCTGGGCTTACTAATATACTAAACCGAAACCGCCTCACAGTTGACCCCTATGGATCACTACTGTTACTGCATTAAATTTGGGGATATGGCACCCGCTGATCGGGCAGTCGTTATTGGGCACGAGGGCCCGGCGATTCTATTGATTCGCGAACCTGAGTTAACACATAACTGGATACTGTTGTATGGGGGCAAAAGTTATGACTGTAGCTACGGATGAGGTCGTTTCAGCCTGGAAAAGGGGGGAGCTTGGCGGTGACGCGGTGCTAAGTTCCCAGAATGTCGACCAGCTCGCGAACAAGCGCGTTTTCAGAAGAACTTGAGCTGAGTTGTTGTTTGTGGAATGATTGAGATATGAAGTGCTGGATTTCTGGAGTGTCAGTTTCCCTATGAATTTGATTATTTCTGACAAACGATGGAGCGTTTAATATTCTCCTGAGGAGCTTATTTTGGAAAACTTGAAGCCGTTTAACCTGGTTGGGTGTAACAAACTTGAAGTAGACATTAGATCCGTAGAGGAGTACGGACCGAATTAACATCTTGTAAAATAAGCTTTTGATGGAGATGGGAAGTCTGCTAGAAGGGCAAATCAGAGAAGATAGCAGGTTGGCTATCCCCGAACCTTTTTGGATTGCTTTCTGGATTTGGAAATGTCAACCGAACCGCCGGTCGAAGTGAAGACCTAGGTACGTGACGTTATTTAGCCATGGAATTATTGCGGTGTCGAAGTTGCGAGACGCGCAGTGCGTAACGCTTTTTATGGAAAATAATGGCCTGGGTTTTCAGGGGGTTGATTTGTAACCTCCAGAATTTGAACCAATTGATCGCATGATCGAGCTGCTTCTGTAAACGTTCATGAATTGTAACTTCGAACCTGGCGGCCGTGAAGAAAGCAGTGTCGTCAGCGTAAAACGCGACGTCAATATGCTCTTTTCTTGGCAGATCTGAAATAAAGAGGTTAAATAAGGCTGGGGCCAGCGGGGAACCTTGAGGTACGCCAGCATCGATTTGTTTATGACTGGAAAGTGATTCCCTGATCTTGACCTGGAAAGATCTGTCCGATAGATAGGACTTGATGAGAGCGGTTAGGTCTTCTGAGAGGCCTAGCCGCACGCACTTTGCGATCAATCCGTCATGCCAGACCTTGTCGAAGGCTTTGGTTAGGTCCAGAAGAACTGCTCCAAGCTTTTTACGTTGGTCAAGAGCATGATGGATGTGTGCGGCCAGACGGGTAGCCTGATGGACGGATGAGTGGTGAGCGCGAATGAAGCCGAATTGTTCATCTGGAATGATGTTGTTTTCCTTTGTGAAAAGGTTGAGAGCGTAGAGTATTGCCCTCTCGGCAAGCTTCGAAATGGCGCTGAGAAGGCTGATAGGCCTGTAATCAGATGGAGATAATTTTGCTCCTTTCTTGGATATAACCGCTATATGTGCGTGTTTCCAAGACGCCGAGAAATGTTGTAGCCTCATGATGGAGTTAATGATGTTTGTCAGTTCTGCAAGCTGTTTATGTGGGAGCTTTTTTAACTGGGTAATCGATATTCCATCGAAACCTGGAGATTTTGTGGTTTGAAGTTTGCCGATCATAGTCTGTAGAGCCTTTACAGACACGTAATGGTTGAGAAGAAAGGCTGGGGTTACTGGTCTTTTGACGGAGTTGGATTCGTTGATGACAGTGTCATTGTCTTTAGCTTTATTGTTCTCTGCGGGTGGGAGGCATTTCATTTGAGCTCTGCAAGGAGCTCGACTTTTTCTTGGTCAGCGACTGCGAAATTTCCTGTAACCGCTTATTTTGGAAGGAAAGAAACACATATATATATATATATATATATATTTATATATATATATATATATATATATTATATATATATATATATATATATATATATATATATATATTTATATATATATATATATATATATATATATATGTATATATATATATATATATATATATATATATATATATATATATATATATATATATATTTATATATATATATATATATATATATATTTATATATATATATATATATATATATATGTGTATATATATATATATATATATATATATATATTTATATATATATATATATATTTATATATTTATATATATATATATATATATATATTTATATATTTATATCCATATTTAATATATGAAAATTACATTATATTAAAATATAATAGGAGAATATACATCAAGGTATACATAATTATATACATTATTTAGAGGAAACTCAGTCAACATAGTTAAAACAAAAAAGCCACCAACACCATTATACATGAAAGCATTGAAAACGTCCTAAACATCTCCAAATATGATTAACTATGGTCCTTATTTTTGCAAGTACTTTTGATGGAGAAACTCCATTAATGAATTGACTACCTCCAGCTCTTGATTGACTTCTTGTAATCATTTTGAAATGTGCAGCTATTTCGGGTTGAAATTTTGGCATATGTTGATTCGTATGGAATGTCGTTGAAAATGTTTTGTTACAAATTTGGCAGCTAACATTCCCACTATAAATAAATATAAATTGGTGCTATTTGGATTTTATAAAATCAATGCTTGTTAAACCACCAAGAATAACACAACAATTTAAGTATTATTCTATATGATTATTAATACAGTACGAAATCAAGATATTCTAGATTTTCACTCGATCGACTTGAAAGAAACCTACCATTATTATAAATTAAAGATAATACAGTTTATTCTATGCAATCGTTTTTCTAAATAGCGTATGCAAAATTAATTGATATATTGTGCAATATAAGAGATTAATAGTACTATTTTCAGGAAAACAAAGAACTAAATAATTTTAATGAGGAGTTGAGAATGCAGCTGACCAAACTAATCAGCCAACAGTCGATCGTCACTTTTAAATGTAATTTATGTTCAAAAGTATTTTCATCTGAAGTATACCTGAATTCTCATATGACCAGGAGGCACAATAACAGCGGCGGTATCGAAACGGACAACATCCCTCAAACGGACAAACTGAACATGGAGATCAAGGAACTGAAAGAACGCCTGAACAACACCGAGAAACTGTTAAAGCAGAAGGACGAACAGAACAAGGAAAACACGAACCCAAGGGAGAAACGCGACGACACAACCGGTGAAATTTTAAGGAATTTCGAGGAATTTAAAAAGGCCGTTGACGTGGAACTGAATGAATTGAAGATAAAGAACAGTTTTTATAAGGAGAGTTACGACAAACTGTTTGATAAGTTGGAACAGACACGGAATGAGAAGGAGATGATGGTCAAGGCGGATAACACTACACAGACCGAAGAATTTACACATCGAGAGTGTCAGACCAACAACAGTTTGACCGAGAATAAAGAGCCAGAGGATAAGAAAGTTGAGCCAAAGGCGGATGATGCTCTCGAGACGAAAATATCAGCAACCCTGGCTCACATCGAAGGACAAATGGAGGCATTCTGGACGAAAATGAACGAGATAAAAACCGTCCAAATACCACAGTTATCGATTACAGCTGAAACGGCGCAAGTGGACGATAGCCAGATCATGAGGATACCCCAAGCCAAACCTAGATCGAAATTGACCGTTGCAACCTCAAGTCCAAAGAAAAACGTCGAAGACTTACAATACCACATACATCAGGTGGAAGCGGAGCTCGATGTTCACGCGAATGAGCATGTTGATGATGCTTCAGTCGAAAAACTAATTAAAGCCGATAATAAAGTACCCGATTTCAAGCCGGTGCCAAAACCAATTTTGTCCGTTCCCAAATTCGTAAAACAACAGGCGAAAATAATAGAAATATCGGAATCTTCATCGGAAACGAACACGGGGGAATCTTCAGAGGAATCTGTCGAAGAACCGTATGTATATAGGCTTAGAATTAATAGAAATGATGAGATTATGAAATTGTATTTTAGGAAAAACGAAGCGAAAGCTAGTGAAGGTACCAGGGATGATTACAGGAAGGAAGTGGAAGATTTGTTGGTCAATAAGTTGAAAGGAATAGGAGTGTCTGAAGATTGGACTGGTATACCACAGGAGACGTTTGAAAAGAGCATGAAAATTACCAAGCATCAGGGGACTCTTCTTAAAAGGGTAAATTAATTTTTTATAGATATTTTTGTGAGAAGTACTTTAGTAATATATCTTGTAACATAAGACTAAGCAGAACTTCGACGAAATTGCAGTAGTATCAATATAATATGATGCTGTTTGTGCTTTCGAATATTCTTCAGGAATAGTTGACGATCGGCAATATGGTCCCAGACAACCTTAATCTCCTATTTTTCAAATCATTTTCCATAGTCTTGACATCATCCCCTGGCTTGAGTTTACCCTATTGTCTTGGTTTTCTCGATGTTTTTTTTAAATATTGTTTAAATCGCTTGTTAAGTTGCTCACAACATCTTAGCCATTGATTCAATCATTATTTTTCATATGTTCTAGAATAAAACATTTTGGTATACCGTGAAAAAGTAAACGAGATTTCAAGAGCATTTTGAGAGCTCTTTTGTTTTGCGATATTAAAGTGGAATTGTAAGAAGAATATATTAAACAATACGAATGTTGCAGTAGAAAATAAACGAGTGCATCTAACTCTGAATAAAAATGATAGGATCCAGTAAGGAATTCATGATATCTGTTTTGTGATATATGGAATACTGGATCTAGTCTGATGAAGCTGATATTCATTTTTTAGCATTTAAAGCTAGTCACTTTAGCTCACCAGAAATCAAATATTCCACAAGGAGGAAGTTATGAGATGAATGATTCGCTTTTCAACACAATATAGTTTTATAAACCATTTTCATCGTGAGTATGTTATATATTACTCTATCCATCAGGGAATGCTTCTTTTCACAACTTTCTTAAGATCACATGAGCGCTGGTCCTGACATGAACATATAAAACTGTAGTTTGTCGTCTACCATGATCCTCAAATATTTCATTACTAAAATTATTGTATTATGATTCTCGAGAAAATGCTCTTCCTACTATGTATTTGTATAATCAGCATCAATTTACAGCTGGAACCCGTGGAGAGTCTAGTTATCAATCTGTACATTTATATTGGTGTTTTTGACCGCAACCGTTTTGGTTTCGGACAAGGTGAATCTGCTGTTTCTCAGATTAGTCTCCATGGGTTTAATCCATGTGCGTTATTGCGTCAAAAAGGTCATTCAAAAAGTTGATTTCGTGGCAGAATGCAAACTGATAAAGAACTGATCTACGCAATCAATAATGGATAATCAATACATGGAAAACCTACTTAAGTTATGGGAGGTATACTTTCGACCTCTCTATTTTGCTAACTAAATGAATGTTTTTAAACCAATTTAGGTGATACATTCGAATTGCATAGTAATAAAAATGTTTTTTAAATATATATTATTTCTGCTGTGTCTATGACGATACGCCAGGTGTGTTGTATTATAATTGTTACTTGTTATTATGATGTGTGTTCAGTTCGCTTAAGTTTTCTGTGGAAATATATAAAAAAATTAAAAATATTCATGTTTTTTTACACAGGAAATATTGTTTTTTTTTGTAGTCTGATAATTTGTCTCTCCCTATGGATATGGTGGTTGACTCTTCTCTCAATAGTGTATTGATTTTCGTTGATGTCTCCAATCATTTTGACCTGATAGGTTCATAACAGGCAATTTTATAAGCCGCTGCTCCTTATCCAATTCGTCGAAAGAGATTATAGATGCAAAATTGTTTCAGTTTGAACAACTTCTGAGTATAATTTTAGTTTGTTAGAACTTTCTCTCTTGAAATTTATCTGATTTTAGTGTGTAAGATGAGAGTGTGAATTTTTTGTTACTACAAAGGAGCAACGATGCAACACGAAATACTTTTTTACATTCTTGCCTAATATAGTCTTTACTGCTTTTTAAAGTGTTTAACCATGGTTTATTTGGATTGGACGTACCGGCTGACTGGATACTGGCGTGACTGACAAATAGTTATTCGTTGTCGGATTTTACACTATTGCCTCGATACATTTATAATTACAAATGCAAATATAAACTACATCAATGTGTTTATCTTCAATATGGTCAAATATTTTTGAATTACATCAGATACACTGTTATTTAAACATTCTATGCAGCAACTATCTTTGTCGTATCTCTTTTAAGTTTGCATTTAATCCTTTATAATAATATGGCTTAATAACTATATGCTATTTCTTTCTTACTATATGCAATTTATTAGAATGAGCTATCCAGCAAGTTAGGAGGAACGCTGCTTCAGTGGCGTAAACAATATTGCCAAACAATAGCTTCCCTTAAGAATCGCTGCTATAGTGTATATTAAGGCCAGCGGCGTTTTTGTGAATTAAACTTTTCTCTAATTAATTTTTTAAATTAAAAGAAAAAAGAAACCTTTCCATCTTTAGGACAACATGAAGATTTTGTGGTATTCTACTAATTTTGAATTTTGTGGTATTCAAAACCGCGTGTCAGTGCAGCCATGCTGCATCAATCTGAATAATTGGTAACTATGTTAGAAGGCGCTATAACCGGTCAGTACGCTGGGAGCGACAGAACTTTTCATGGTAGAAATTTTCGATGATAGTAGTAACAATTCATGTGATTTAGTTTGATTTTCATTTTAGTTTTCTTGCATAGAAGGTAAATGTTCGGAAACAGTTTATTCCTTGGATGCTAAGCTGTCTAAAAGTTTTTTGAGAGTTTGAGCTGGGTCTTTCTCCAATAAGCTTGGCAAGTATCTCCGAAGTTATTCGACCGTTAATCTTGTCCTTTGTCATTTGACATATAAACCACAACTTTCAAATCGTTGAAGCCAAAATCGACAATAGCGATATAAGCGAGCAGTATCACCATACGTATTTAAAAGTGTTTGAGTACAGTTGTAGTGCTTAATTGATTGATTATGGTTCCACAGAAACCATGAGGTTCAAAAGACCCAAAGTCGTATGGAATCTGTGGAAACGAATAAGGGCCAGATCACTACAAAAATATTTATTGGTACCATGATAGACCAAAAATAGCAAAGGAGAAATTTTAGTCCACAAAAAGCCATTACCTCTATTTATGTTAGCCTTTGAACATGATACGGACACAAAAACCATTTTTGGTATTAAAAGAATTTTAGTGGTCGAAATAAAAATCGAACCTCTAAAAAAATCGAACTTAATACCGCAACGAACTGACGAATAGTTACTTAAACTAATAGGAAAGCTGGACAGACAAGAAAAAATGATCGAATATTTTTCCGAAAGGATTGAAAAACTAGAAATGAAAAACATTAAGCTTACTCTACAATAAAATAATCTAAAGCAGGTGTTCCACAAGGAAGTGTACTGGGGCCAATGCTTTATCTACTCTACACTTGTGATATACCACAAAGGGAAAATATTACGATGGCTACATTTGCTGATGATACTGCGATTATAGCTGTCGGAGACAATAGTGAAAAAGCCTCATTAAAATTACAATAGGCAAGTGACAATATAAATAATTGGACACAAGCTTGGAAAATAAGAATTAATGAACAGACCATACAAACACCCATAACATTAAATAATACTATCATTCCATATAGCAACAACGCTAAATACTTCTGAATGAATTTCGATGCAAAACTTCGCTGGAAGGAACATATAAAGAAGAAAAGAAAATAACCGGAATTGAAATATAGGAAAATGTACTGACTAATTGGAAGAAAATCACAATTATCAGTACATAATAAATTACTATTATATAAGCAAATATTGAAACCTATATGGACATACGGAGTTCAATTATGGGGATGTTCTGCAAAGAGTAACATAAATAAAATACAAATTTTTCAGAACAAAGTCCTGAGAGGTATTATGGGTGCACCCAAATACTATAGGACTGATTATCTACATCGAGACCTTCAGATACTCACAGTCAGTCAAGAAATCAAGAGAATTGCAAGGGGGCTTGAGGAAAGACTCCATTCCCACACGAATATTGAAACATTACAACTATTGGATTCCACCAGAACAGGATACAGACTCAAAAGAGTCAAATCATCTGATCTTGTGTAGTGTTGTATAGCGAGGTGCATATATTAAAAAATTCAGCAGTGACATGTATAAACATTATTTCACCAGAGACTGAGATAGTGCCGATGGGTCCTCCTAGTTATATACCTAGATTTAAGTTATCATAAAGACAAATTGTAGATTAGACGGAAACGACTTGTAACAATATATTAATTAAATAATAAAAAAAATCTTATATCATCCAACGGTGCATTATAATTTCTAGGTGTATCCTAATTTCAATATATTGAAGAAAACCATTGAGAAGAAGGTAGATAAATTACTTGTAAATACGAATTCAAGAAATCAGATTAAGAAAGTTGATGACGTTAAACAAAAGCTACAAAATGTGATTAGACTTTCGTGCAGAACAAAACCAGAAAGAACAAGAAGGTAAACATTTAATGACTAATTTAACAAGTAATATTTATTATCAGTAATTGATCCTTTTTTAGTCGAAATTTAGGCACCTCTCTTCAAATTACTAACAGAGCCTTGTACGATACCGATACTGATAGTGATGAGGGTGCCATAAGAACTCCAGAATCACACAACCAACATCCAATACGCAGAAAATACACTGGCGTTATTAATCAACTGAAACGTATGCACCATACTGAACAAAAAGAAGAAGAAAGGCCCGCGTCTGCAGTTCTGAGCAAAAAGGGCGATGTTCAGAAAGGGGTTTTAAAAAGTTTTCCATCAGCAGCTTCTCTGTCCAAGAAGAAAGTGATATTCGATCTGCGTAGCGAGACCAGCCAGTCAGAAGACGAGCCGGTCAATCCGAAGTTTGGCGGAAGTACTACCAGTATAGCTAGCTCGATTCTTGAGTTGGAAGAAGCCGACAATGATGATGTCATCGATTCCGATTTGAAAAAGAATCGAAATAAGAATCGTAATGATTCAGATCTCGAAGTTAGTGATGTGATTTAAGTGAATAAAATTTTACAGAAAAAAACGATGTTTTCATATATATTTAATTCTCGCCCTATCACCAAGAGCCAATAGAACTTCAAAGGGCAACAATGAAACAATCTGCATTAAAAAATCTCAGATAGTGTTCAATTATATATTTTTAATAAATAAATATTTAAGAAAGAAAAACCGGTTCGGAAAGGTTAATTTATATGCATAATATAGTAAAAAAACTGACTAAAAATAACAAAACACCAAGCATTAATTTTTTAAATTTATTAAAATTTAATTAAAATTAATTAATGCAAATAAGATGCATAAGATGCAAATAGGTACACGTTTGTAGCCAATGTCGTTAATGTATTCGCCGTCAATACGTACGTCAATGTAAGTAACTAACGTAATAGAACAAATTTAAAGTCACATATGCAATGATCATTAACCTTTTAAAAAAACAACATAATTAACTTAATAAATTATTGGGCGATCACTAGTTATACTAAAACAACTTTAATGAAAACAGTTATTAATTGCGGTTAATTGTTAAACCACTAATTGAAATAAAAATTATCTAATTATTATAAAAAATTATCTAATAATTAATATCCTTTCTCCTTCCTTTTATGTCTACTCTACTTTTGAGTTAAGTGTTTTCATTTATATTAGAATAAAATTGGGTTGGCAGTATGGTTCATACAGTTACAACAATTATTTCTTAAATTAACAAGTTACCTTAATTAGGTAAGTAGGTTAGTTAATTCAACAAGTTACCACAATTATATCTTAAAATGCTATAGTAAATTAAAAGCTCAGTTTTTACCCCTGTGTATAATGTTTCAAAACTTGATTGCCTCCATGATTTCTCTTATTTTAATTAACCGAGTCCTAAAAGTCTTAAAGTTTTACTTTTCGTGTTTAATCAAAGGAGAGTACTTTCATTATTTGGGTGTTGTTGAAAAATTATGTTGCGAAATCCATAAAAATTTAAACTGAAAACGTTTTGACCTAATCTTAAAATCAGTTATTATACATCTGTATATTTTTAATCAGTCAAATCTAATTGAAACACCGACAGTACTTTTATTAACTTTTAAATTTTATTCTCAGTACAATCATATAATCACATAATCATTAAAGTTACTAATGGGTGATATCATTGGTCTTTCATGCAATATCTGCATACAGTGTTAACAAGTTTCTACAAATTGAAAACATAATTGCTTAAATTAATTTGTACAGCTACTGAACGTATTAAGCCTTTCTTTTTGACGTATTTTTCTTGTTTTCGTTTGTCGTTCCTGCTACCGCTGTAGCTGTTGGGCTTGAGACGGCTAAGCCTCCTTTCCCGACTATCGCAGTAGCTGTTGGAGCGGATCCTGCGGTACCTCCTGGACCGGCAATAGCGGTGGCTTGCGGGCCAGCTTGAGCCATTCCTGGTAGAGGAGCTTCCGTGGTTGAGGATGCTGGCTTCTCTGATATACCTGGAATATGTTTAACATTATAGATTATAGCTGACTTAGTTGGTTTCAGGCTTAGACATATAGCAATAATCACCCATGCTGGGTTGTGGTTATGCTGTATGCTGTTTTTCCGCTATAGGAAACACCTTGTTTATAATAGATACTTAAAATTTAATCAAATAAATTAAGAGCTATTTTTTGTTCAAAGTATTGTCTATTTGATTCTATACAGTTTGTCCATCTCTCAGGCAATTTATGGATGCCACTCCAGAAGACAAGTTTATCCTTTGATCTAATCTAATCTAACAACAACAGTTTTTTCTACAGTTTTTTGCTGTATGAAACGGTGCGTTATCATGATGTAAAATTACGTTGTCACGTTTTTGATCATATTGTGGACGTTGTTTGATCAAAATACAGTTCAAATTAATCATTTGTTGTCGGTAACGATTCGTATTAAGTATTTCTCCAGGTTTCTTGGTACCATCAGAAATAGAGTATGGTTTTGAAACCATACAATGCTTTTCCAATGCCAAAACCAGGCTCTCAATGATTGGTTTTATCCTTTTCAATAAAAGTTTTTCAAATAAATTGGATATTGTCGGCAATAAGGATATTGACCGGTGTGGATAAAATATGGGAATATTGCACAAAATAAAACTTTAAACCTCAGTTAGAGTTAAACAAATTTTGGAATTTAGCTGTCATGATTATAATTACGTATATATTAAAACCTATGTAGATTTATAGTAATGCTCAGATGGAGAGTCACAACATTATTGTATATATTTACCAAAGTATACAATTTTATGCGACAAGTTGTGAATTACAATATAGTGACTTTTCCTAATCTCCATATGTAAAACTATAGCTTAAAGGATGAGATAATTATTGAAAATTTGTTATATCATGCAAATAATATGACCCTGGCTACAAAGACTGTGTGTTTGTGTTTCACCTAATGGTGTGACGAGTGTGACGTTTAGACATAGAAGTTTGACTTATATTAGAATAAGATTAGGCAATATCGTTTTGTACCTCTGTTCCACAAGTCATCACTTTTTTCCGTAATATTAAATAATAAAAAAAATAAAGTGAAATAAAAGTTTTTGTTATTTTAAACCCTTTGTATATACTTACATATTCTGAAGGTTTAGAACAATACTGCTTATTAAATATATAAATATATAAGTTGACTTAAAAAATGGAATGTAAAAAAATGTTAAAATGTAAAAAAATGTTAAAAAATGTATTGAAAAAGTAATGGCATGTGAATAGGAGAAAAGTAATTTGTTCAAATGGCAACTGTAATTCAAATCAAAATAAGTTGCATACAAGTTATTTTGAAGCAATTCACGAAATATAAAAATATTTAAACGATCAAAATATGAATAATAATACTCACCTAAAAACTATAATTAATATAAATTACTATTTTAATTACATCTCACAGTTTCAGTTCAGTAAATCAGTATTTGAATCGAAAGGAAGAAAAAGTTAATAAATTGAGGCTTACTGTTATCAGCTTGGTTTGGTTCACCTTCAATACGATCATTGACACTACTGGAATCAAATGACGCATCCACAACAACAGCGTCGTTTTCAAAATCGTCCTTGAACTGATAGAAATTTGGCAGACTATTGGGCACAAATCTAAATTGACCAAACAGTTGGGGCTCTATTATTGAAGTGTCTGTAAGGCCTTGATCGACTCGATATTCCAAATTGCCAGAGTTTTCAGGGTACAATGTTCGAGCGTACGAATCGGGACCTCGGATAATGCTACGTTTATCTTCCGCAGATGCTGCTTCTGTTTGTGAGGTTTGGCTGTTGTCAACAGTATTTTGTAATATGAGGTTTGGTAGAGATATCTGTAAAAAAGAACACATATACTACATTATTTATATTATTATATTTTTGTAAGTAGATAGAGTAACTGAGAAAATAGAGATTTAATTTAGAGATATATAGAGATAGAATATAGATATATTTTAAATTTATTACCTAATTTAATTGCTAATGCTAAGAGCCACAAAGGCATTTAATGAGTTAATCTCGTTTCTGTGGCGTGTTCGTCATTTGTTTGTTTTGGGCACCATTGGCAACTTATTTAACTAAAGTTACTTAACTATTAGAGCTCATGGATTCAGAAATATCAAAATTTTTTCATCTCATTCGCCTTTACGAAATTGTGAAGAGGATCAACATGAGGGCGCATTAGATAATTCACATTATTTATTAACAAGGGATGTACTACCAGGATTTGAGAAATTCTAATTGAACTCTAAAGCTTCGATTCCAGATATTTCTATACGAACAAACAAAATTTTACGTTGTACCCTAGTATATATTTCAGGTTATTTGGTAAAACTTGTGAAAAATAAATTAATTGTATTTTTTGTTTACATTCAATTATGACTAACTCAGTAGACCGATAAGTTGATATTGACAATATAGGTAAGACAATATCTCATACCACAAACTACAACTAAATTGCTTTGTTATACTGTTAGTCAGTCTTTGAGCTACCTCCTTTATTTTATCCCGTAATATTACCACGTCGATAATATTGTTTAATAAGATAAGACAATTTTGTATCATACAAGTAAAAAGTAAATTTAAAACCTTTTAATTGAACAGTATTTAATTATTTTTTAGATAAAATATTAAAAACCTTGTTATTAGGTGCACCATATATCTCTACTTTAAATAAGTACATAGAATTTTGTCAAATCAAACTATTTAAATGGGTGATTATAACCCCATTTAGATATTGGACGTAGCGTCTTCAGAGACTCCTATTGAGTTCTTTCTCTAGGACTCTATAATTAAAACTGAAAATTATAAGTGAATTAGGGAAAGTCAAAATTGTTGAAGGAGTTGATTTATATATATTTTATATATATCATTTATATATATTATATATATAAATTAAAGATCACTTCTATAATCACAGTTATTAATATTAACAGGTCAATTGAAAAGTCGCCGACCTGACACATAGATGGCGCTACTAGAATTAAATCCATATGTTTCTCTAGTTAGCCCTAACCCTTAAAAGATGCGTGTATAAATTTGGCAGCTGTCATTAGTTTGTGAATTATAGCATTTTGAGTGAAGCAACTTTTGTTATTGTGAAAAAAATGGATAAAAAGTAATTTCGCGTGTTGATGAAATATCGCTTTTTGAAGGGAAAAATACAGTTATTTGAAGATGATCAAGCGTAATAAACGCGAGTTTTTGCGTCAATATGTGACAGTGGATGAAACATGGCTCCATCATTTCACTCCGAAGTCCAATGGATAGTCTAGAGTGGACGGCACACGATGAACGCTCCAAAGAGTGGGAAAACGCAACAGTCGGCTGACAAGGTTATGGCGTCTGTATTTTGGGATGCGCATGGAATAATTTTCATTGTCTACCTTGAAAAACGAAGGACCATCAACAGCGAATTTTACATAGCGTTATTGGACAGTTTTAATTACAAAATGGCCGAAAAACGGCCACATTTAAAGAAAAAGAGTGCTGCTTCTCCAAGACAATGCACCGTGTCTCAAGTCATTGAAAACGATGGCAAAAATCTAAGAATTGGGCTTTGAATTTCTTCTTCATCCACCGTATTCTCCAGATATGGCCCCTAATTTCCTGTTCTCAGATCTCAAAAGAATCCTCTCTGGGAAGAAATTTTCGTAGAATGAAGAGGTGATCGCCGAAACTGAGGCCTATTTTGAAGCAAACGACAAATCGTACTACAAAAATATTATCGAAAAGTTGGAGGGTCGCTATAATCAGTGTATCACCCTTGAAGGGAATTCTGTTGAACAAAAAAAAAACAAATTTTGTCAAAAAAATGTGTTTTGCTATGGTAGACCGGGGACTTTTGAATTGACCTGTAATTAAATGGACGAAAGTCGCGTAAAATGCCGATAGAGATGACCGATGTCACATACGGGCCATACGGCGCTGTACTAAATGCAGCGAAGTCTCCCTTTAAATATTCTCCTTGTTTTAGACCGTTTTGGAGGACACGGGGGTAGCGGAGTGCCGGATGGGTATTTGAAGTAGCTCGTGTGGTCCATATAAATAATAGCGATTACGTGAGTCAGTGGCTTACAGTTGATAGATTATTCCATTAGCCCACATTACTTCCGGGGCTCGCATTCCCATTGCACTTTTTTATCAACAAGAATTGTTACTTTTATTACAACAAGAATTCGCAAATACTAACTAGGATTTGCTTTTTGGTAAGTAATAGAAAATAGTTTTGTATTTTAGTAAGATTACATAATTGTTTTTTGGGAGTTAAGTACGAAAATGGATCGATGATTGGATCTCTGGCAAATCCAAATCTTTCTTTAGATGCAGTATCGCCATGTTATGAAAAAGATGGGAAAATGTCATCAGAATACATGCAAGCACCTAATATATTTTGAAGATATGCTGAAGAAGCGTTTATGGCACATGTATAATAAAATTTATTTGTATTATTATATTATATTATTATTTATATATTTATTATTTATATTATTCATTAATTTATATTAGGTGTAATATAAATAAAGTAATTAATTTGGTTTTTTACCATTTTATTTGAAATTAAATTGATGAAACTGTTATTAAGAAAATTATTTGAAAATCTATGAATCGACCTATTTTTAAAAAACTGAACTCCTATCTCGATAGGTTATATGCTTATATTACTTCGGCATGATCTGAAGAATATGGCGACAGGGACTTTACACTTGGGTGTTAATTTTTTTTGATGAAATTTTATTTTGTCGTGCCTTTAGGAGTATCTCGATTTTTTATTTCAATGAAGCATTTCAGTGGTTTACCAATTTTAATCCACAACTATCACGGCATCTGAAAAATCTCTGAAAAACTAATACTAAAGCTACAATGACATACCCTTAAATGGTCTTGAATTTCAATTTGTAGAGTAGTCAAGTTCTTTCCTTAATTATCATTCGCAAACTATTTACCCAGTAGATTAGATACTATTTAACATTATCTAAAATATTGGTTCAGACTTATTGAGAAATTGCTGAAAATTCTTATCACTGAACTTTCTTGGTTATTCGTGTTACTTTTTTGGAAACTATATAGCTATATAGCCAACTTGTTTTGCTCCTAATATAAATAAAATAATAGAATTTGTTCTTACCGGAGACGTGTTTGATTTTTGCAATGGAACAAATTTGGGTGGATTTTGTGGAAATGGTTGCACGTTCGTGTATCTAAAGTTCAAGAGATTTTGATTGGTTGGAGTGGCTTCGTAGGGATACGTAAAGATATTGTCCCCGTTGAGAATGAAAAATCTTTGTCCTGGTTGAAGGCCGGTGCTATCAGGTTTCAACTGAGGGAACTGTCCATTGCTTAGTTCTTGCTCTGGGGTGTTTGGTTCGTTAAATGTTTCTAATTTCTCTGGTTTACCCTTTGGCTTTAGTTTTGGTTTAGCTGAAAAAAGAGAATATGTAGTATTAATTATTTATGTTCATTGCATCATTATTGTATTTAATTCTGCAATGAGCTCTTCTTAACCAAACTTAATTATTAACATATATTAGGTATTACATACATTATTAATTATAATAGGTGGCCTTATTAAGTACCTGTTTTAATCTATAAACGTTAATGATATTAAACTTTCTTATATAAGACCTTCCTTACGAATATTTACAACCAGTTGGTCCAAAGGACTATAGTAAGATGAGTTTATTCTTTTATTAGTATATAACATAAGAAGGTACCAAAAATCATTCATTAATGATGGTAGATCTCGATTGATTCTTATATAGAGTAAAGCCTTCAAATCCTCGTCTTCATTTTTTTTGGCTGTCCAGAATGCTTTTTGTCTTCGGTGTCGAAATCAGTGAAGCCAAAATCATGTTTCACACATCGTTCGATAACCTTCAGCCGCTCTTTTCTTACTAAGTACAAAATAAGATATTTTCAATGTACTGAAAAAAATGTTTTGTTGACACTTTGACCGAATGATACATACTGCATGCCTGCCAGTGGGGCTTTAAAATGAAATTGGTTACAAATGTACCTGATGCAATTTAATACATAGTAACACATATTACTAATACCGTGTTATTATAAATCGAATTCAACAATTATTTCGAAGACTAAAAAAAAAAACGTTGATATAAACCGATAATAGTTAATGCAGATTCTGTTAATGGAGATAATCTTAACCCAGATAATCTTTTTATCAAGGATGTTAAAAAATACATTAATATAAAATAAAATAATACAATTTGTAGACCAACAAGGTGGGCTTGATTTTATAGACAAGAGATTATCTTATGATTGTTTTATTATATTAATAACAGATCCTTAAGCTGCCTCTTTAACTCCTCGGCTTTACCAAAATAAAAGCACAGCAGTAATTTTGACATATATCATACACTTTAATATTTTGTTGCTGTTCTTTTAAATATTACTTTTTGGTATGTGTTCTTCATTCTGACGTATATCATATAATTTAACCGTTTTAATTATTTGTTCCATATTTTTCACAATAATTATAAAAATAATTGTAACTTGCCTTGCTTAACTAATTTTATGTTGAACAAGTAAGTAAAATATTAACAGACACAGACTTTCATTTGTGCTGCTTTGCTTTCAGTGTCAGGGAACAAAAAGATAGAAACTTTAATACGTCTTATTTAAATTGATAGCACTAAAGAAATATAAAAAGGGAAAAAGCACTATAGACAATTTTGATTATATTTGCCAGGAGATATGTTGTGTTTTCGATTAGATTACAACTGTTTTTATATTCATATTTAATTATTTTTTATTTATATATTTATATTTCATTATTTTTTATTTCGTTATATATATTCATTATAGACTTATATTTTAGCTTTTTGCTATTTTATAATATTTGTATTTATATAGAATTCTATTTTAATAATTTGTTTTGAAAAATTACATTTGGGATTTATATCAAATTTAATTGGTCAGTAGAATGTGACATCAGAGGCTGAGACCAATAAAATGCTTGAAATGAAATTGAATGAAAGTCAACACTCTATATATTACTCTATGACTATTATCAGTGATTTTTCTTCACTCTGATTAACGTTTGTATGTGCATTGAAATCTTGAGCCGATAAGCAATAGTTATAAAAATCCGTCGCTAAAATAACTTGCTTCAGTAGGTGCATACAGATACAATATGTATTTTTACTATATCGTGAATTTAGGATGA
Organism: Rhynchophorus ferrugineus; assembly: GCF_030347505.1. Taxonomy (NCBI): domain Eukaryota; kingdom Metazoa; phylum Arthropoda; class Insecta; order Coleoptera; family Curculionidae; genus Rhynchophorus; species Rhynchophorus ferrugineus. Next base: position 20,306,240 of record NW_027472588.1, on the reverse strand, counting down.
AAAGCAGGTATCCAATATTATGGAAGCCGCTCTTTTCGACCATGGAACGCCTATCGCTGATCCGGAATAAAACAAAGACATTTGTAATCGACAGTGGGTAAATTAATGGATATTATTCCGAATCTGAACATGCCTAGTTTGATGATAACAATCACGGCTGTTTTACAATTTTATTTGAGATTCCCCTTCTGACCAAATTGGCGACTCGTTTATAAATTCCTTGATTTGTTGACGAAGATTTTTCCTTGTTTTTCTTTTCTCTTTCCTGTTGATAAAAATTTTGGTAATGATTTTTTTTTGGTTTTTGAGTTATTTGAATCTATGACCTGATTTAATTTATATTGGTACTATATATCTTTATCTTGTAAAAAAATGTGACGAGATCTGTTATTTTGTCCGTTTATGTGAAATCTATTTAATATACAAAATAATATTTAAATAATATTCATTTAGTAGTTTTAATATTCATAATTATACTATATCTAAATACGAATGCTCTCAATATTATTAGATACTATCCAATATAACATTCAATCATTTAACAATCATTTATAGTAAATGTTCGTGAGACTGAAGACGCTATATTCGTGATTTCCCACTGATGATTCTTTATTACAATCATATTAGAATGGAAAGCTGGTTAATTTATCTTATATCAGTTTGCATTATTAAACCAAATATGGTAGTGTACGTTTCAAGCTTCATTAGTAACGGTTTTTAAAGATGTTCACTGATAAATAACCATTCGGAAACCTTATAGAAAAGTACCTTATTTTAATTTTCGCTTTTGTTTCCATTTCAGCCTTATAATGCTATTCTTTTTAATTAAATTGTTAATCCTAGTAAATCAGTTTCATTTATATTAAAATATTATTAGAACGGCACTGTTCTTACAATCGTTTGAACAAGTTGGCACTTATTTACATTACAGTAAAATAGTTTTAGAGTAAACTAAAGTTTTGTATTTTAAACCTTACACGTTTGATAATTGGCGCAGTTAATAGTGTTCCTGGAATTCTATTAAATTCAATTAGCCGGAATCAAGTTAATTTAACAAAATTATATTAAAAGAAGATACGTTGAAAAAGACAAAAGATGTTGTATTGATAAAGGTGTCGGCAACTAGCAAAGCAACCAAAGGTGGATTAAAGGTGCTCAAGAGTATTTTGAGGAGTCATGAACTATTAGAACACATCTTGCGTATGGTATTCGTTCTAACACTGGGATTTCTGATACAAGCATTGTCGTTCAGAGTGTACGGATACTAAAACCGCACTAAAGTGTTATTGTGACTCAGCTATAGATTAATGGAATTTGATAACATTGTAAGTTCGAAAACCATCCTACACAGGTAATACTATAGAAATATTGATAAATCACGTAGTATTGTAACACTGTTATATGACTATGTATATTCCCTTGATCATCTTTTCAAGAGAAATGTTTTGTATAGCCTGACTATATAATTTTTGAATTATGAAGCCGTTTAAAAAAGTAAAAATTTTAATTTAATTTAAAAAATATTCTATTTAAGGAAATAAGAAAACGATACGGAATATTTAAATCTATTCGAACATAAATCAAACTGCCTCTATTACACATCTTACTTATCACCATTATTTAGTCACGTAAGCATCAGGTCTCGTCTTGATATACACAGTTTCCATAATCCAGCAAGTGAGGAGTGACAGTCTCGTGATATAACATCTACAGCAATCGTTCGACAAAAACGATGCGTTTATATATGAGTGTTAGATAAAATTGGAAAGACAACTCGGCTTCAACAAGTCGCTACTCTCCTCTAAAGCTCTGCTCTGCGTTCCGTTAAAGTACAATTGTTTTTGAATAATTTTGACCACGTTTAATCTATTATTCACAAAAAATTAATACGTCATATAATAAAATTAATAATACCTTTTGGAGAAGAACTATTACAATTAAGACTCAAATCTGCCTCTTTCGAACGATCTTATCAGTTCCTCTTTCTTTCGAATGCGATACTTGAGGCAAATTCTACATGTTTTTCTCCGATCATCTCATTTAAGATGCGACAGTCAGAGCATAGTTGGGGAACAAATTCAGAGACGAATATTGCAATAGTTTAGATATATATGTCGAATAAAAAGTGAACGAGTTCTGTGGCGAAATCGACCTTTTGGGCGGAGGACACAGCGAACAGCTCTGAAAAACACATGGATCAAGATCATCAAAAACGATTTGAAGAATAGAAGTCTGATATTATTTGAGGCTTGAACAGCTGCGGCAGATCGTCAACTGTGCCAAGAATTAATGAAGAATGCTGGAAGACATGCCATAACAACAGCAGTGTATTGATTGATAAATAGACACTTTACCACCGTATTCGCCCGACAGTTACATTTACTATTAATTTCTAGCGAAAACTACTACCTGTTTTGACAAAATCTTACACTATATCATGATATCCAAAATTGTGTTGATTCATCTAGAAATTCAAAAGATAAAATATTCTTTTGGCCTGGCAATCTTACACTACCAAAAACATGATGGAAATTAGTGCTAATTGATGTTTTTCTGAATTAAATATCAGATTTAATTATTTCACTATAAATATACCATTCCCGATACCCATCCAATTTATTTATACTACTAATAAAACAATTTCAAAATATTGTTATTAAAATGGAAGACCATAATACTAATTTGAAAGAATAAATTGCTTTAATAAGTTCTCTTGGAATCTGTTACATAGTAGTTCTCTTTGAAGCAGTTTAGTTACATATAGTAATGAGCTATTTACATCACAACCAAGAAAAAAAAATGTTAATACGCATAATATTTGAAAATGTTTTTGAACGTTTTCATTTGAGTTCTGGGTGTGGACCTGGAGCATATAAAAAATGGGGATAGTAATTTTAGTCAGAAATATTTGTATAATATTTCAAGTCAGGTAACTACGTGCAGAATTGAAAATTCGTAGTTTTATTTTAATTTGTATAATGTAATTAATATGCAGAAATTAAGAGTTCAATTAAAGGAATTAATTATTCAAAAGAACTCAAGGAAATGTCAGCTGAAAAAATGAAAATTACCAAAAAATGACAACAAAATAAAACATCTGAAAATAAAAATATTTTAAATACTATGACGCAAAGGTTGAAAGAGGAAATATTGCAAAATAAAGCAAACCCATAAATAACTAGATGCGAATTTTAAGAAATAACACGGAAATAGACTATTCTCCCTGGAAAGCCACAAAAAATTTAAAACTATGTCTATATTGTCCAATCAACAAATAGGCGAAATATTCGCTGACCATTCGGAATAAACATTGAACAACACGTTTGGAAGATGGCAAATGAAATTGTCATGATCTGAAAACCTGTAAAATCACCAAATACCTATAGACTCGTCTTAGTTAACATATTTGAAAAAACTATTTGAAATTTGACTGATAAGCCAAATTCGTAAATCGTACCTTTCTGATCGTTACTTTAGACTACTTACTTAAGATACGATGATGAATATACAGTTATATATAGATACCGAAGATAATATCTATTAGATAGACAGAAAATTATGCCGAAGTATTACGCGAAATTATCAGGATCTGAAAACCTGTATAATCATCAAATGAATTAAAAACCTATAGACCCGTTTTAATTAAGATATTTGAAAAAACCTGTATTGAAACGAATAAAACCGATTACATAAAGAAAACCCCTAATACCAACATATCAGTTTGGGTTTATTAATAAACATTCAACAATTGATCAAATCCATAATGTAATAAATGTCATTGAAAAAACCTATAAAGATAAAAAAGTATGTTCAGCTATATTCCTAGATATAGCAAGTCTTTGATAAGGTTTGTCACGGCCTCGTTAATATGCTACAAAACATGTTACCGAAGAAGAAGCTTGCTCTACAATAAGAAGTCAAAACAAGTGAACCACAAGGGGTGTGTTGGGGTCAGTTTTTAGCTACTTTACACTTGTGATATACCACAAATGGAAAATATCACGACAGCTATATTTGCTGTGGCAAATAATAACCAAACTGTTCTTTTTGCATGGTATCTTTAAATTGTCTCAGACATGGTTAAAACTTATATAACAGAAATACCACTACTTTCAATAAACACATTTTAGTGCTGCATTATAAGTAACCCTTATTTTCTTTAATGAAATGAACAGAAAGGAATTACTGACACACCTGGTAGTGATGATGACTCATGGGACAAATTAATATTTTCTAAGGAATCTACAGAAACTCATTATATTATACAAATTTTTTTTAAATCACCAAAGTGCTTTTTAGTTTAAGTTGAATAATTTTCTTCGTTTGAATCTCATTTCATTTTTAATGTAAAGTTGTTATAAGTCTATGAAGAAGAAAAATACCATAAAATATGTCGATAATAAACAATAAGGGATTGCACATTATTCGATTATAATTCAATAAATACAAAGAGGTCACTGTCAAACGTATACCATAACCGACAATATTTTACGAATTCAGGTTACGAAGTGGACGATACAATGACACACGTTGTTTCTATGCAATTAACTCATCGTTTGTATTCTGTGAGAGTAGATTCATTCAGTCTGTTAGTCAGATCATTTACCATATTGTATCGTTACCTTTTAACATATCACTGACTGATGAAAAGAATCCACAAAACTAGAATAATACGTACGTCATTTGTTAATTTGATTGTGAAGGACATTAAAAGTTCAGTATGATACTTAAGGATAAGGATGACAAGATACAGGTCGCATATTGTTATAATGTTCTAACAGATACAACTGAACAACTGGATAGGTAAGCAGAATTGTTTATAACTATTTAACAAGAAGCATTATGACATAATACTTCATTACAAAAAACAGGGATAAACTATTCAAGAGAAATAGAGCACAGCAACAAAGTGTAAAACAAGAAAAAATTATAACAAAGCATATTAGCAGCTGATAAAAGTGTGCTAAATAATTCAAATTATTCTCTTTAGGAGTCATTAAAATACTCAAATTAACCAAAATACTAAAACTGGCCGATTTGCAAAGAAAATTAAGAGAGTGACCAAAAAAGGATAGTGATAAAAAAAATATGATACTTTACAAAACTATAAATGAAAGTTTTATACAGTTACTAAGAAACGGCATAACAAAATTTGCAACTTGCGATTACAGTATGCGCTTATATTGTGAAAATTGCTGAAAATATGTCCAATTTTTAAAAAATTAATTACATCTTACATTCAATATGCTTAGTACATGATCTTGATTCGCAAATTAATTTATTACTACTGTTCTGTTGTACTTGCATTAATATACAAGCAAGGCGTGTACGGGATTAATTCATCAGTATGTATTTCCCAAATTAGAATAAAAGTAATCTACTTAAGCTAAACTTAAAAATATACTTATACACTAAAGTAGTTCTATTTGGTGTATTTGGTTCGCTTCAATCTTTTGATTTCTTGCGTGTTGTCCAGTAGCTGTATTGCTTCCACGTTGCTGTGATTTAGTAACCTTGTTTCATGTTTTAGGCCGAAATCTTGAATCATTTCCTGTATCCATTTGATTCCGAAATCATGGTGCAGCTCTTCGTTGGTCACGTAGCGATAAGCATTGGTCATTAATCGTAAAACTTTGTTTTGGGTGTGTTTGATGTTTTAGTGCAATCCCATATTTGCACCCCATAGTTCCAAATAGGCTTTATGATTGACTGATAAACCAATCTCTTTGATTTTAGATCAAGTTGAGAGTATCTTCCGACTAACCAGTACAGTTGCTTGACTTTGAGTCTAATCTGCTCTGCTTTAGGTCTGACATTATGTTTCCAGTTTAACCTACCATCGAGATATATTCCGAGGTATTTAGCTGATTCTGCTTGAGGAATCGAGCATCCGTCAAGTGATATAATTAAGTTTTTGTCAATTCGCCGTAACGCAAAATTAACATGGACAGATTTCAAGCTATTAAGCTGTATTTTCTAGTCTCTAGTCCATTTGTAGATTTTGTATGCATCTACTTGTAAATTTTCTATAGTCTTAAACAGAGATACATTTTTTGCAATTATAACTATGTCGTTAGCAAATGTTCTATGTAGTATTTCTTTTGTTGTTGGGATATCAGCGGTATAGAGCAGATATAGAAATGGTTCCAAGAGACTACCTTGTGGAACTCAAACCGAAATATGTTTAAATGTTGAGAATGCCCCTTCATGCGACACTCTATTTTTTTTCGAAAAGATATGATTCCACCAGTCGACTGTAATTCTGCGGTAGTAATTTGCTCATTTTGTAGATTAAATTACGTATTATTTCTTTTCCCCGAGTGCCTTTTCAACAACTGCTGTTACTCTGTGCACTTGGTCGATTGTCGAATAGTGATTCCGAAATCCAAACTGGAAATCTGGTATTTTTATAAATAGTTTAATGCGTTTTAACAGCAGTTTCTCAAATAATTTTGATATCAGTGGTAGCAGCGAAATAGTCCTGTAAGATCCAACTAGTTGTGCCGGTTCGTCAGGTTTTGTCAAGTTTTTTAAGCAAAATCTGTAATACCAAATAAATTGTCCAACGATAAAACATATTATTGGCATATATCACTGCTATTAGTTAAGAAATATTACAGAAATATTACAACCTCTTGATGACGGTGACTTAATGTAATTAAGTTATGTTTGAAGAAGTGCTGGATTAATTTAAAATTAATTTAAACTTATGTTATTCATCAACGCTAATTATTTTTGGTATGAAATCTCAGATCTTGTCCTTAAGAATACTATTAACGAAAAATATCTAGTTGATTAATTAGTAGTTGTAATATATGTGCCAGGAGCTAATTACTTGGACAAGCCAAATCCAAGCTGATTCAAAATTATTAATGCAGATGACCATTCTGAGGAAACATCAAACGACAAGCACCATGTAGTTGTGTAAACAAACCCAGCCTAGTATAGACACTAACTTTGATAACGATATATACGATCTATATTCAGCTTCTATTGTGTACAGTTTTCATCACTATAAAAGTTCTGTCAGTTGAATTAGTTCTGTTAGTTCACTGTTAACCATTATAATACTAATATTAAATGTTGGATTTGGTTTACATAAATATTTACATTTGCTGTAAATACATTTGCGATCATGTTTTACAACCTATAATTTAAATCGTTTTTTAAATAAAATAATGTTGTAGTGATCGTCAAACGGTTTCTGTTTTAATGTTATGCGTGTTTCAATAGTGTGCATATCAGAATTAGGATATGTTAACGGCTAAATATCATAAAGTCAACGATATGGGAGATATGGAGATATGGTTCAGATATGGAGTCAGATATACATTGGTTACAATATCAGATATATACCAACATTGGATACTGGTCACATAATTCAGCTCTATATAGTCATTCCGAAAAGCTATTTTGTGAGAAAACATCAAAATAAACACTAGAATAATCCCAACAAGGATTATAAGACAAATCCTATGTGGTATATCATCTTTCTAGTATTTTAATTTTTAATTATGCAACTGGCCATGAAAACGCATCTCATTTTCGGTTGGTCCCATAGCCATGACATGCACTCAAATAGAATACTATGGTTGGGATAGCATCAGTGTTAGATTTTATCTTGATATAACTTTAAATGTACAATCTGCTAGAAACGATTGACAAACTTCAACTCAGATATATCCTATATTTAATCTATGGGATAGTAGGATATTTGCAGTGATATTTAGTATAACTGTATTGATTATTGGGTTGTTATAGGACAACTACAAACTCTCATATGAAGACGAGCATATTAATAAATTAAGAAAAACTTACAACTAGGCAGTGGAGGAATCTTGGCAGGATTTGTGGGGATTTCTTCAGCATCTTTCTCTATTGGTGGGATATGAGCGGGCTTGGGATATCCTGCTGCCGGCAACAAGGGCCCTTGTGGGCCATTTCTGACAATGACGTTTGGTCCTGGTCCTTGTGGAATCAGAAAATTTCCTGGGGGATTACCAGGGTTGATGAGAATTGGTTGTCCGTGTCCACCACCGTAAAATACTAATTGTGGTTGAAGTCTAGAATTAAATAATACATTTGTAGATTGCTTATGTAAAATAGTATACATTGTTAGGTCAGATACTTAACGCTTAACGGGTAAAGATGTTTACTAAGCAACTTTTTGTATAACTTATTTAATTTGAAGTTTTTGTTTGAAATTATGTAGTATATCTGTTAAAAATTGCGCATTGGGTTAGTGGAATTTAGATTTCACTATGGAAGTATGAAGCACTTGCGAGCTAATTGTTGAATGAATAGTGAAATAGAGGTATCTAGATACTTCTAGAATTACAGATATCTCATAACATAAAAACGGTTAAAAGCTGCAAAAATTATTTACCAAACAGGAAAAGGAATAGGACATGATTTAGAAAAAAAAGAGGTAGTGCAATATATCTACTAGTTTATTAAATTTTGTTTCAGAAAAGAAGGGATATTGTTATAACTATGCTATGTTTAATTATAATTGTAACAAAAACGAATTTTATATAGTAAAAGGGATTTCTTGTTCCTGGGTCATGTCGGTTGGCCACATGTCACAATCAGGTAAACATGCATTCGAAGCTCCCTGTTGGGATGTCCTACTTCCGGATTTATCACTATAATCTTTTCGTGTTTTGATTGAGAAATCTTTATTTTTTATTCCTTAGAGGTTACGTATTCGAGGTTAATTCAGTTAATTCAGATTCAGTTCATTTTGTTATTATATTTGGAGAAATTTGGTCTGTTGCAAATTTGGCAAATAATCTAGCTTTACTTATCAATCTAGTAGCTTTATTTTATTTAACATTGGTTCCATAGAATTTGTATATAGTCTGTCCAAGGAAATAGTGAACTCTGATTTGATTCTCTGATTCTCTGATTACTCTGATTGAAAATGCCGAAGCTATACAGAAAATATTGCGTCTCATGGAGGCCCTCTCTTGCCCGTAAAATTCCTTAGTGAGGTAAGCATTTTTACTGTTAATTATTATTAATTATTAGTGTTAATTATTATTTTACTGTTATTATTATTATTAATATTATTAATTATGTTAATATGAATTATTAAAGACCGGACTAATCCGCGGTCTTTATTGAGTATCTTTTAGCATCTTGCAGCTGCACTCAAAATTGGAATCACCTAAAAAACAAATGGTCTTCAAACGAAGGGGATGACGAATCAAGGTCAACTTGATGTTAGCTCTATAAGAGATCAAATATATAAAATTTACAAAAACAGCGAGTTTTTTTTTCAATATTAACATAATTTATTATATTATTATATGTTAATACAATTATTTCAGAGGAAACTGGCTGGAAAATATCCATAAATAGCTTAGATCTATGAGATATAGTCTTTAAGACATGTAGAACATCCCTTCGTACACTGCTAGATGATAAGGATTTAAATGGATAATCCATGAAGAGGTCTAATGAAACTTCCCGACTTTGCTTTTAAATGAATACAATTTTTAAAAGTGTAAAATAAAATCAAGGAAGGCTTATTCTTTCAATTTTTGTATTTAGATGACACATGGATATTTCAGAATGAGACATTGGGACACCCATGTCAAGATGATAATAAAAACTGTTAGATAATAAAAGTTGATGGAAAAAGGTAAATGATCGAATAACAATTGATTAGGTATTATTAATCAAAACATTTATTAATAATTCATTGCAGATATGTTGTTCTTGTTTTTCTTAGTATTATTGCATTGGAATAGTTGATAACCTTTGGTTTGGAGGAACTTCATCAGAAGCAATGAAGAAGAAATATTTGAATTAAACTTTATGAATGTGGCATTATGATTCAATGTTGAAAATATCCAATGATGAGAGTGGAAACAACTAAAGGTAAGTATATAATTAATATACGATAACTGTAGGAAGTTCTATTGTAGAGTGTGAACAATTTATGTGCATAGAAATAGTGTTCAGAATTATATATGAGCTTTAGGTTAGAAAATTTGAGGAGAGGATGAATTCTAACTGCTTGACAGATATGGTAGACGCATTAGGGATAATTCTGTATTTAATCAAAAATGATGTCCATAGGTAGTAATAGAAAAAACAAAAAAATACAGTGATATCAAAATAACTTGACAAAGAAATACACCTTCACAGGAAACAAAAATTAATCATAAAAAGGTAAATGTGCTCTATAATGAAAGTACAATACCTTACTTGGATATACAATTGTTAATTAGGTGGATTAAGCCTACAGGGGATACTACTACAGACACGCCTAAAACTCTACCTCATGAGTGGCGAGGAAAAGAGTTTAATGTAATTATAACTCTAAACTCTAAACCATTGTGGCTGTATAATTAACTATAGTTTAAATTATTCGATAATATATGCATCTATCTAAAGCATTGGTAGACCATTTAAAATCAAATTTCAAATCAAAATAAAATAAATGTATATTAAAAATAAACAGTAGGCTAATAAGTTATAGTTATTAAGAATAAATTAAGTTAAATTAATTAAAGGGATAAAAATTATAAAACACAAAATCGTTAAAAATTGTTTCCAATGTTCAACATCCTTTAGAGATAATTAACCCCAAAAAAAAAAAATTTAATTTTATATTTCATTTTGTTTTAATATTTCTCATTTTGTTTTAATATAAGTCTCCTTTTTACCAACGAGGGTTTATCTGGACCGGACCTACAGTTTAACGTGGGCTCCGAACCTATCCTAACCGGTCCTCGGCATTAAGCCTACCGACTGATGAATAACTAACTTAGTAAACATCCCAGAAGATATCGTGTCTTGCCCAGCCTGGATACTGGCATGATCATCTTCCTTGTCGGATTTTACACTATTAGTTAGGACAATAACAAATATTAAACAATAACAAACATAAATTTACCACCATGTCCCAGCAGGATTCGAACCCGCCACTATCGCAACGGTAGGTGGACCGTCCTGTCGCCTTTACCACTGCGCCAACGAATCATTTTGACGTTTTATTAAGTCAAATTAAATAAACTTCTTGTTATCTGACAATATACAGATGTATATTAATTTAATATTAAATTAATTTCTATTAATACTGCACCCTTTATATAAATGATATAGTTAATGACATAAATTATGTAAAAACAAATATTTACGCTGGTATTTTTTTCGAAATTCATCCTTGATATATTTCCAAAATCGTTATTTCGCTAGATATCAATGAACAGCAAGGCCACACTGGTTTTGCATAATGTGAACTGTTCATTTCAAGGTTTTTAAAGTTTGAAATCTTAAATATGTTTTTTTTTTTTTTTGGTTTCCCATTAATGTAACTGTAATTATGTAATTAAGAAGTATTTAATTAGTATTACATTTTTGCTAATCGAAGAAAGAAACCTTATTATTAGATGTTATGTTTCTAATAAAGAAGACAATCGACTTTTACTTTAAGATCAGTGTATTGATTTATTTTGTAAATTCGGAGCTATATTTTGAGATATTGTCTAGATTATCTGTCTTGTCTATTATTTTTGAACTTTTGCAGTATTTTCTTGGTAGCATGAAATAACTTCAGAATTTACGTAATAAATGTTTAAGAACTGTTAATTCATCGCAATGCACAATATGCAGCCATGTTATGTATGAATCACTGAAAACCAAGAATGTATCTGGTTTTTAACAGGAGTTGTGGGAATCACTAGATAGCTGGTTTTATTTATATTTTATTTTGCAGGCAGAAACTTTATTTACATGGAGGAATGGAAAAAGTGAGTTTCCGTGGTGAATAAACACTTGTATTAAAACTACTTAACAACGCAAAATATTACAGTTTAGTTGCGATGGGAGCCTTCTCTTCACGGATGAGAAGCTGTTTACAGTTAAGCAAGTGGACAACCGCGGCCCTCGTCAAACACTGTGCAAGACCAAAATCAAGCAAATGTGCAAGGGGTCAAAATCTGTCACGGCTATTGTCAGTGGGCTTAGCAGCAGCAGATCTCAATCGGATGGACTACAGTATGTAGCCTATTTTAAAGGTCAGGGTATGTGCTACACGTCACAAGAGTTTGAAGTCTCTGAAGCAATCGCTATGTCGAGAATCGGGACTTATTAACGTCAGAAGACCTGCGGCCCATTGCCGAATATTCATGTTTAAACCTGCGTATCGCCGCAGGAATAGGCCACTTCGAAACCGGCTGACCATATTATTGCTAAAGGTGTACGTTATTGTTATTCATTGTTGTTTTGCTAAATTTTTCTGAAAATTTATTACTTAAAAGTTTTCATGTAGTTTTTTTGGGACACCCTGCAAATATAATTCTTTTCCTTATATACAAGTTATGGACAAAATACTATGAAGTACTATTATATTTCATCTGAAAATATGACAGTGTTTGGCAGCAATATGCTGGTCGTAATAAGAATTTTGTAATTCTGATCAGTCATGTGAAAGACAGGATCAGCTGGTATCTCAGTTTCAATCGTGAATGGCCGTATGTAGTAAGCAATGTAAACAATGACCATACCACAATTTTCCACAATTGTTCAGAATTTATGATCGTTACACCGTTATAAAAAGTTTTACAACTGAAGTCCTATGAATGTTAGCTTTGCAGAGGTCTTCTCGTACTGTTTTTACTCGAACAGTATTCCTCAAGTAAGTGTTGATATCTGCTGTCACTTGTCGTGGTAGTTTTATGTTGTCTGGTCACAATCCTTTTTATAGTTCGTCGGTCTCTGTTAACTCTGGATTTTGCCCATTATCTCTCTCTATTTTGCCACTCTCTTGGCCGATGGCCAGTCTGTATGAATCGTTGTGATAATGAAATATTTGTTTGTCGATTTTTATAATGTTTTAATTTTTATAATTTTATAAGAAGAGGAGTGCATTTTTCTATCTTTCTGTGACTGAATTATAATCAATATATATGTATAAAATGTAAATTATATGTAAATATTATAAAATGTTATATTGTCCTTTTTTTCAGAAAATTAACCTGTTTTTCCCCTTGTTACCAAGAACTTGTTGATGGTTGCAAGAATTTATGATACTATACAGAGTACAAGCCTAACATGTGTTCATATGGAACAATGCCAAAATTTTAATGTAGTAGTGTAAACTACCAAAATGAAATTAAGTTTATAGATGTAAAGGAGTGGCTCATACTCCACTTAGCAACTCCTTTAAGATTATTTTGTTATACTGTGTGTATGTATTCAAGTTATCTGCATTATTTTAATCCTAGATTCTGTCATGTCAATAACGTCACGATATCACGTAATTTTAACTTAATATCTTTTCTTTTCTCTCTTATCTTATCTTTTCAAAAATATAAATTTTAAAACTTTCCGTTGTATAATACGTTGTATAATACGTTGTATATAACGGTTTTCAGGATAGAATGACAAAAATATTATATATTTTATCAGGATGTGATGTATAATATATATTTGAGTTAAAAATGTTGTTGGAATTATAAAAGGGAAAGATTAGGAACTTGTTTTCAATATAATAAAACAATAATAGTATTCTAATAGGTACTATTAAAATGAAGGCACTAAAGAAATATGAAATCCAGTTTTTTTGTATTTGTTTTGTATATATACAATTATATATAATAATATTATATTTATATTTTATAAAATTATAGTTAAATATTTATATTACATATATATGTATATTATGTTATATATTATTTTTATATGTTTTTATTGAATATTATTCCAAGGCGCCCCGTGAACACTCTGCGTGATAAAATCTATTTATCAGCTAAATGACTTCACAACAAAATATTTCCTTTTCTCCATGCTTTTACTCGTATCGCAGAACAGTGTATAATACACTGAAAAATAACATACAAAATTTAGTATGTAAATTCAGCAATACATACATGTCGCATTATTTAAGTAGAATCAATGATGTTAATATGCGACAAGATTTGCATTGCATGGTGTTCATATTAGTGTAGAACAAAAGAGATTATGTTGAAAATTAAAAAATATACCTAAAATTATTTGTAATTTTCTAAGGATATATTGATCTTTAAATAAACTAGATTTTTTTAAATTTGATTTAAGTAATATATTAGCGAATCAAGAAAATATGATATAAGATCGGGAATGTTATTATTTTATGATATACATTATTACATTTATTTGAAACCATCTAAATATCTTACTTTTGGTTACCATTAGATATAGTAGATACATTTATCAATAAAATTTCTTGATAGGTGGGCCAACACGTGGAAGTATAAGGTTAATTAAAACTAAATCGAAATTGGGTAAATTAACAGAACAACTTAGAGTACTTTGAATAGATAACAGTGCGAGAACTGGGTGAAATAAATAATGTTTCATTTTCCGAACGGCAATGTCGATTAAAGTGATTGGTTGCGGTAATGGGGGAACAGGTTTTGTGTAAAACAGTTCAGTTGCAATGGACTCCGAAGTGTTGGCTAATCCTACGTTTGATTTTTTTTAGTAAAAGACCTCGTTAAGGTTGCATTTTGGCATTTTAATAAAAACGTACTGACTAGCAATAACCTATATGGACTCGATTTATTGTCAGCTGCGACATTAAAGTGAAGGGTGGTGCTTATGTGTGATTGAATGCGCTTGATCGAATTTTCTTACAAGTTTAGGTGCAAGTGCACCTTGTTGAATAATAATTAGTACATTTTAAAATTATTTAGAGCGTTTTATTTTAGAGTGTTTTTTAGTTGGACGGGTTATCATTGACAGATTGCGCTGGTTACTATTGAGTGACTGATGCCAAATCAGCATGGCAGGTTACATAATTGAGCAGTATGTCTAAATTATAAAACTTTATTATCTGACCAGGTGAACTTCATATTAACTACATCCATCTTATTTTCTTCGACAATTACAATAGCCACTTCGTTGATTGTCGGTGAATTAAACCTCTTCGCGTGGTCACTGGTAGGTGTTTTGATGATAATATTATAGCTGTCAGATGGCATCTGATTCAATGTTATATTGAACATTTTGAATAAATCATAGTTCTGACGAAGAAACGTTTGTTGTTCTTGGAAAATAATTTTTTTGTCAATTTATATCTGACACTTCGAAAGTGGGGCATGATATTGTCCTGTACGCCAATTGTGGCAAGTTTTCCACTACAACATAATTTGGTAGATTCACCGTTGCATTACAATATTACCAAACGATTGTCATGTCCTCAGTTGACAGAATAGCACTATATCTATCGGATCGTAGTGGAATGCCGCTCGTTCCTGGATCACAGGAGCACTACGTCTGCGGAATCGCTCAACTTCGTTGTGTTGTGCTCGCCGTTGTGTTTTTATGATTATGAGCGTATCTACTTCATACCAATATAACTATTATCATTTTGTGCTTTGATTTTTTGATCTTTGATAAATAATAAATGTGAAATACGTTTACAAAGGATGTTTTACCATAGACAGCCACTACATATCTCAAGCTTTATTCTTGGTAAATGTTTCAAATGTCGGTTTTTGTGACAGTGAACTATTGATGATAGTGATAGTAACACTTTGAGGAAAAAAAATGGTTGTTTGGATCAGTTTATAATATAAACATAACATATAACATATCATAATATAAACCTTTCCTGGAATCCCATAAATATTTCAAAATAACAAATACCCTAGTTGATCAAGCCGTTTTCGACTTTTAGCAAAACTAACGAAAAACAATTTATTGCAATCATCTTTATCAAAGACGACAGCATTTTTGGATGAATGCCTATATGGACAAGCATAGTTATAATATAAGGAAGGAATGATGTTCAATAGGTCTTAATTCATCTGTCAAAACTTACTGTTAGTTATGAGTGTTATGATGACATCATTGATACGTACTATTTTGAATAATATGGACGTCGACGAAATATGGTTTAATTTTGACTTCAGGAGTTTTTTAAAGTCGCGAGTCTATCCCAATAACCCTCCACCGACTAATACCTTCAACATTAACATAACCTATCCATAAACCGTCGCTAAAATTTAGTTGCATCGATGTTTCAAAGCCATCGAAAGTTGGATCATAGGAAATTTGAACTATGTTATAGGCATTCATATACCCTCCAAATTAAAAGCTACTATGCTGATAACTGCTATGATAAAAAGCCGAAGCTGATCAATTATTCGAGTACCGCCTATTAAAAATAATCGAAATGAATGGGTTTGACACAACGATGGAAAAACTGAATATTTCGCATAATGTTTTGCTATCGTATATCAACCGAATGATATGCAATCTACAATAGATACAACATCTGTTTATCAGCTCGAAATAGTTATAAAGATAGTTTCTCTAGTTGAAATTACCATAGAAATTGCCAACAGTCTCAATCCTAAAAAAGCTCCTGGTATAGATGACATTTGACCTGGACTGTTGAAAGAACTGTCACGAAAAGCAATCAACATATTGACATAAATATTTAATGCCTACGCGATGCATAATAATCCTTAAAAATTGCAGCAACAGATCAGATATTATAGTTTTCCTGTTATCTGCAATATTCAAATTATTTGAGAAACTGCTATTAAAACATCTTAAAAACAATTATAAAAATATCACACATCCAGTTTCCAGAAGCACTGGTTATTGAAAAGACGTTTGAAGAAAAAATGCCCTGACATATTCGTTGGCACCTCATAGGCTTTTGGCTGGGTATGGAACTTGAGACTAATCCACAAGATGAACAAATTGTTATTGCGGACTACTGTTAATTGCTGGATTCATATTTTTTCAAAAGAGACTCTAAAGTTTCACTTGAAGGTGAATTTTCAATATTTAAATCTATTTCGGTTCGACTTCTGCAGAGTAGCATATTAGCACCATTCTCGTATTTTCTTTACAGATTCCAATAACATATTAATTGTCCTTGGAGCATTTGCTGATGAGACGGTCACTATGGCAAAATACATATCTCTGCCTTGGGTAGTAGGAAAACTACAAGGGAGCTACCCATCTCGGTGGTAGGTTAAATTGGAAATATCACGACAGACATAAATTAGATCAAATCAGAATTATAATCGAAGAAAAGTAGTGGTTAGTTGGAAGATAATCCCAAAAGACTCTCAATTTGACCTAGTTTAAGGTTATACTGAATCATCAACCCATTAGTAATTCAACGATGTCAAAACAAATTTCTTCGACATTGTGTGATTACCAGTGCTTCTGGCTATGTAACCAATGAAGAAAAATACGATGACCTCCAAATTAAATGGATTTACGAAGTTATCAAAGATATCGCTTTAAAACATGAGATATGGTTGTTAGTTCCCACGTTGCTGTGATTCATTAGAAGCAACACAGCTACTGGACAATACGCAGGAAATCAGAAAATTGAAGCGAACCAAACCACATAAACTTGTGTAGTGATGAGTTTAATTAATGAATCTAAAGTTTAACTTAAGTAGTGTAAATTAATAGCAATCTTCAACATTTAACAGGTAGTAACTTTTTGGGTCACTAGTTCATAAACAGGCATAAACTTACTATTCTAGCAGACTTCATTGAGACAGTGTTATATATGAAGCTACTCTGTACAAATATTTTAAAGAAAACCAGTGCAACAGGTTGATGACCCTATTTCAAATTCTGTAATAAGGCAGCTACAGAAGCAAGTAGGTTACCTGTATAGTTAATACTAACCTAACCTATAAAGCTAAGAAGGCAACCGTTTTGAAGGCAATATATTTTCAGATAACTGTTTATTAAACTTATAAGACACGCTTGGAATATTAAAGTACTATTGGAAAAACTCATTTAATAATGGAAAATAGTTACAGTTGATAACAGCAAGACAATAATGGATTGGAATAATAAAATATAATTAATAATTTTTTGGTAGTTCTTCAATAAAATTAGAATTATCTTACAAATCCCTTGAGGCACTGCGATAGTTCTGAAGTAGTGATATCTGCTATATTGAACTGTAATTTTAGAGTCCGGAATTATGGGCTTTGAAATTATGAAACTCTTAATTTTTTGCACTTTCACACAGTGTTGATATTCGATAGAAGATTTTCTTAATAAAATGTAAGAGGGGATGATGCTAGTTAAAGCAGTATATTTTAGGTACTAATACGAAAAATAATTAATAACAAATATATCTTACCTAGAAAAATCGGGATTAAATTGAAGTTGTGGTTCTAAGTAGGAAAGGGGAAGAAGTCCTTGATTAAATTGAGGTCGAAAATAGATCGGGTTAACATCAGGCTGGGCACCAGGTATCTCATTTTCTCTTAGAGATTGAGCGGGCGCTGATGTAGTAGTTGTTGTAATTTCTTGTTTTGATTGTGCTTGTTCTGTAGAAGTAGCATTCTGTGCTATTCCAACAACAAATAATGTCGTTAAGACTCCCAACTGGATAATCATTTTTTAATATGTTTACCTGGAACAAAAAAAACCTTTATATGTCTGGCAAAATGTCTTGAATTTATATACACATATCACGATTTTGAAAAGTAGGAAATAATGTTGTTTTAATTATTTCTCCTCAGGTATGAATTGCTGTTAAATTTGTAGCGTATAGTATGTTTAATATTATAAGATTTATGGATATGCAATATCTTTCAATTATTAACTATGCCTTGTGTTGGATCATTTAATATTTGTAAATATTCTCCATCACATCACATCTCCATCCAGGCATATTGTCACCATGTGTAACATAAAAAAAATGTTTAAAAGTTATTAAGGTTTTGTGGCGTAACCGAAACAATTCAGGAGTCTTTTATATTTTGGGTGTATTGAATTCGAAAATGACTTCCTTTTTATTATAGGACAACAATCTCTAATATAGGCTCGCTAATAGATAATTAAACCTTTTTTTTATAGTGAGTGTTCCTTCTACCTGTGTACTTAGTACCTTTTGTCTATATCTTTAATGCCCTGGTGAAACCGTTCACCTTGTCCTTTACTCACATCCCCAATTGTTTCAGAAAGTGGTCGAGGTGGGAATGACGAAAATGCCCTTCTAAATTCATTAGGAAACCTAAAGTTTGAAATGCTTTTGGTATTATTTTGACGATTTGCTTATAGTTAGAGTTTTTATGGTTCTCTTAAAAACAATCCACCTGTTCTTAGGAGAATCCTAAGAACTATGGTCATGATGAATTGTGCGTGTCAGTTATAAGCCGTCTAATGTCTGATACGACGAAAACACTTCCCTTTACCTCTGCTTTTGAGAGGAATGGAAACTTTGAAACTATATATTTGAAGTAATATCCATCCTAACTGCTTCATCAATTCAAAATTTATGCCCAGCAGTGGTAAAATAACTATGAAGGTGTATTAATGTTCCTTGGAGAACGTTCTTTTCACTAACTTTAAGCACTCTCGGCTAACCCTTTTTTTGTACAGTGATTTGCTTGGTCTCTGCTATCTCATAGACATAAAAGCAAGAAGATTTGGTAAAACTTGTTTTTCCGCAAATCGCAAAAGGTTTAGGTGTGACGAAGTGACCTACAGGAATGGAAGCATTAAAACCGCCTTAATCGAAGCAGAACTACTTTAAGGTTTATTTTTGACGAATCTATAAAAATACGTCATTATGCTGTATCGTATTGGTCTTACATTTCAAGAGGTCACACGGTCGTGCTTGTAGTCGAGTGTAAAAAATCTCGTTTGGCTAATTTAAACATTCAAAACCGCTACAATGGTACTCAGTCAATACCGTTTTAATCGACTTCAAAAAAGGAGGAGGATCTATGTTCGACTGTATTTTTTATATATGTTCACTGATTTTTCCGTCAGTTGTGGATCCATTGTCAAAATTAATTTTTTATTTGAAACAGTGCATTTCGGAGGAGGGCTCATAGGAACCAAGTCAGGATCTCATGGGATCCGGAGAAATCGATGGAATCCCATTTCAAACGCACGTACAATTTTTTACATACTTTTTTATCTATAGTAATCAGATATTTGTGTATAATGTTATTGCTGAGCTGATGTGACGGAAGACGAGTTGTGTCAATGGTTAGGAGTTAGAAAATATTTCTTTAAATATTTTGGGGACGTACAGACAACTAATTATATACTTTTAAGATTGCTATTGTATACTGATGTATACATCTAATTGTATACTATGGTGTTGAGCTAAAACAATACAAAAATAATAATATAATTTTATGTCATATACACAAAATTAAATTGCGAACAAAATAAATCTAATTTTTTGCTCGTACCGACTTCAAAGTGCTCAACTGGTAGAAGTTAAAATAATATTGTAAATCGATAAATAGGTTTAGGTAGGTATTACTGCGTATATATAGTAGCATATAAAATACAAATAGTAGATAGGACAAATTAGATTTTTGTTTATTTTTAGTTATTTATTACAACGATTATTATGTTTAGAATTTGTTTAAATTTTTTTTGTGTTAAAAGTATAACTTTATTTTTTTAGTCAGTTCCTTATTTATTTTTTGAAGCTTATTTTTTTAAATATGTTTCAACCATTTACATTGATGGTGCAGAGTTCCAATAGTAATCCAAATGTTTTTTTTTACATAAAAGGTAATCAGCATACGAAAATATTTTTCAGATCTTTGTTAACATTTGAGATGTTATTTTATCAATAGCTGTCAAACACAAACTATAGACGGCTCTTTCAAAGTCCCACAGTTTATTAATTTTAAGAAAAATACTAATGTATTATAATATATTATAAAGTAAATTTCTATATTTTAAAAATTAGGTAGATGCAGCAATAACGGTGTGTTTTTTTAATGATTTTTAATTAGACACATATTTTAGTTTATTAATTGATAGATGATGATTATCTTATTTCTTAATGTTTTTTAAAATGTTTATAACATGAAACAACATTTAAACCCAATTAATCATTTTTATTTTATTAACTAATATTTAAGTAGACCTTTTTATCAATAGAGAATTAAAATACAAGAAAAGACCTATTTTGCTGATATGTTTGTCAGGAAAGCTGTTCAATTAATTAAAATCTTTAATTATACCTGTGAAGTATTTATGGCAAGCGAGAATTGTTTCAACATTTGCTAAAGAAGACGGTTTTTTTAGCAAGCTTTAGCAATCCTTGACATCAAAATCTTTGAAGTAGTATCTGAGGAATCTGCTCTTTAATGAGATTACTGTTTCTAAACATCTTCACCATATAAATAGTGCTTTAGTATCTTATATCCGTGTCAATATATACCGGTTTATTTACTTTTTCTATTGCTACAGATCTTGTGAAATTTGTGCCAGTTGTTTAAAGACAGATCTTGTGAAATTTGTGCCAGTTGTTTAAAGACAGATCTTGTGAAATTTGTGCCAGTTGTTTAAAGAATCATAGGTATTAATTTAAATGGAATTTTTGTACTGCTGTGTATGTACACCAATTTCAATAAATTTGTTCTAACGATTTTCCAATTATGGATTCCATCATTGTAATATTTGTACGTTATCTATTATTTATTTATCTAAAAGTAAAATGTTAAAAAGAGTAGAACTGTAGACAGAGCGAATGAATTGGATGTTGAAACAATTTCGATGATTTTTAGGAATGCTGTTTTATAGATTTTTTATCACTTCTTTGATGTCTTTAGCATGTTAATATTGACTAGAATATCAATATCTTTTGATATTAATCTAATTTATCTACAAAAAAATTAATTGATTGTTGGAGAGGTACCAAGTATTATTAGTAGTATCAATCGTGCTTAAATTTAGCCTACTTAACTATATTTTAAAATGAAAGTTTACTAATTATGTTAGTATGGAGGAGTTTATGTCCAGTTTTAGATTTTTAAAACCTGTTTTTGTTGCTTGGGTTGTAAGGGTAACATTTTCTATAAATTTTACTTTATTGCTGTACAATTGGACATAATTAATGGAGTAAAAGGCATTTTTGTATTCGGAACATTACTAAATGTGAATTATAGGTTGATGTATTACGCGGGTCAAGCTGTAATCCTTGAAGATAGTTTTAGAAGTCTTAAGTATACCGGTTTAAGTGGTAGTAGTATATTATCTGTTCATGCAAGTTGTGTCCAAATAATTCATTATGCAAGCGTTTCTATACTATTTTAATACGATTTAATTAATAATGTGTATATGACTTTGAGCTATTGCATCATTAATTATTATAGTTTATCTGTAGTGTAACGAACTTGAATGAGATTAAAATTTTTAGATGGAAAATGATCTTATGCTATAGACCAAAGCATATTTAGTCACGCTAAATTAATTTAATTTCTAATGTGAGATCAATATTAACATTTACACTGAACATTTACTTATGAAAGCTTTCTGAAGACTGTAAATCAGTGTCTTATAATTTGACACATTTACCAAAAGTAACAGAGGGCATTGTTAATTATCACTTCGATAGTAATCCTAAATAGAGCTTAAATGATTACGGAAGGAAAACATGGGTAAATGTATTACTGCAAATTTAGTATACGGTTTGGTAATTAAGATTGGTATGGTCATAACTTTCCATAAGCTATTTTGTCTAGCAATTAATAAACATCCTTCATATATCCCTTGAGTTGAGCACTGAAAGGTCTAATATTCATATGCGTGTAATTGTCCCAAAATGTTTATAAATATTAGCATCACATGGGTATGTTACAGCATGTCTCGGGGGTCTACCTCAAACTAGTATTGAGAATTATTCTTTATAATAATATGGGAAGAAAAATATATTTCATGTGGAAACAAGTTTTTGCTACAATTCATTCCAATTTAAATATTGTATTTGTAACATGAACTTTTACTCTGAACAACGCAAAATAGACACAAGTATTAGTATATTCGCTTGTATCTAATATAGTAATTGCGGTATTGATCAATGCCATACATTTAATTATGGTTTTGTATTACGCAAAGGAAATTCGAAGTACAGGTTGTCTAAGGTATCGGTACTAGAAACGTTCCAGTCTTATGAAAATTAGAAATTTTATGGACAAATTACGCGGAACACTATTAGTTAATAGAATATGGCAATACCGAACAATAAGAGGAAGGACCCTTTAAATTCGTAACGCCTTAACATTACTTCATTTTACTTACGGCATTTTTTTAAACGCATATTAGGTATTTAAATGCATTGTTTACTGTACATGTATGACAAATAAAATTTGCGTTGCATAAAATTAAAATAGTTATTTTTCGTTTCCTTTCTTTTCCTTTGTGTTTTATCTTGTCTATGGCAATATTTCAGTTAAGTAAAATTGTTTTGATCTCTAAAAATGCATGAATTATATTTTGTATATAGATTTATGTTTTTTGTATATATTATTTTCTAAAATTTAGTAATTTACTTAAAGACATGGAAAATATAATATGAGAAAGGATTTTAATCACAAAAATTATTAATTTTTTGAAAATATTATTTTACTTAACGGAAAGAAAATGCGACTTGTTTAATGGCGATACAAAGCACTTCGGGTTCTTATTTATTAGAAAACAGATCCCTCTATCTCACTCGTTTGCCATTCAGGTAGTTTTTACACAGATTGCTGGATAGTCGGGATTGTATTATATAACACCTCCCATCTAAGGAAACGGTCGCAGGATTGTACGTCGTTATTCTGCCTGGACAGCTTATAGTGTAAAGTTATGTTTTAATATGGCCTGTGCCTTCGTCTGCCAGTTTGCCTTTGATGATCATCGAAATAACACTGTTATACCCTTCCAGAGCACTCCATCTACCCAAATTTTTATGATATTCCTCTATGGAATGGTTTCCGAGCTTTGGTGACTCCAATTTCTAATAGCTTACGGCTAAAAAATGGAGCTACTGCAATACACATTTGGTGGACATTCACCTTGAACTGCAAGCTTTTTTTCAAATTCCATTAAACTATGTTAATTCACAGTAACTTCAGTCCGCTTTTGGTGGTTTTTGGAATATGATGGAGTAATATCATCATAAGTTTCTAAAAATATTTTATGGACTTGGGCGGTAGATTTATTTATATTTATTCCAAACAACAAAAATAATGATTGCCAAGGGTTTGTATATACATATTAACTTAATAATGCTAAATGAAAAACTGTTATGTTATATAGACAAATGTCAAAATTATCGAATTTAGCGTTTAAGTTATGCTCTTTAACAGATGTTTACATTTTACTTCGCACTTTCACCAATAGATATCGCTGATCAAAATACATACAATAGTTATGTCTGATGAGTGGCTTTTGAAGCTGAATAACAAAAATATTTTCGAATACTATAGAGAAAATATCGTTTTTCATCAAGATAATGCCTCTTGTACAGCTAAATGTCCACTCTATTCGCCAGAGTTTCTTCGAGTTATGGCTGTTGAAACATCTGAAAAATTTGTGTGTGGAAAAATCTTGCACCGAATGGTAATGACTTTGGGATCATTAGGTAAATATGTCAAGATACGTTTCTTTGGATTTGTATCGTGTATCTCGATAATATAAACATATAAATACAAACATATCTGTTCCAGCACTGATATAAAGGGGATGCATACCCGACATATAAATAACAAATACGTCATTTTGTTTTAAAACAGATGCAGTCGCGGAATAGATTCGTAAAGTAGAATTGTTGCCAATGAAGTATTGTCCCTCTATTTTACTAAAACATCCGCCAATTGCTTCAATGATGTTGGAAATAGAAATATACACTTTAGCCCCGGCTTAAAAACTTTCCATAATGGTTCAATTATGTTGAGATCTGGCTATTGTGCTGGCCGCGGTAGATATTTGATGATATTCTGATCGTCTTCAAACCAAGACTTGTCGCTTCTGAGAATATCATCTTGATATGAGATGACCAGTTAAATACCACGATATTGCTACCGAACTTATAAAGAAAACCTCCTCCATGTTTGATGACTGTTTGACTGTAGGCAACAGGCAATCCAGATTGTAGGCTGCTCCGTGCATAAGCTCGTTTGTACGAAATAATGGAAATGATGATTTATTAGATCATACCACATTTATCCAATCGTCAAGTGCCCAGGTTTTATGGTCGTAGCACCGCTTCTTTCGCAGCTTAGCGTTCGATTACGTTATAAAGAGATATTGAGCAGTTCTCCAATATTAATTTAAGTGAGTTTTGCGTTTCACTGTTATTTTTGTCGCGATAGCTTTGTTGTCTAGTCACAATCCTTTTTAGCGTTCGCCAGTCTTTGCTTTTTATCTTTGAGTTTCGTTCACTATTTCTCTTCGTCGATGATACTTTTTCATATGCTGTCCATGCCATCATTACCGATGAGACTATTGCTCGTAAAAGGAAAAACATGGACTGGGCATGGAACCTGACCAATATATACGTGTCGCATTATTGACACTGAGGCAGTATTGCCAACATGTAATAGTATTAATACATGATGTATTAGTATCAAATGTTTGTTATAATATAAGCGAGTTGACGCTACCAGATGTATTATCTAGACAACAAGTATATAAAGGTACAGCGAGAGTATACAGAATATTAACATTTACTTATATTGTATTTATAGTAAGGTCTTGTCACTCACCCATAAGAGCATACAAACAAGTTTATGTAACAGAAATCTTAAAAACTGATATATTTTAAAATTTAGATAGCTTTCGATATGTTGTATATGGTATATTTACTTCTATTTTTCCTTGAAACGTTCGTTCATTTATAACATTCAATTCACTACATATTTTATTCAGGAAATTCGAACGAACTGGTTCTGTTGAAAAATTCATTAGAGAGAACGAGCGTATAATTTCCATAGGCGATTTTAGTTTTGACAAAATAATTTGTATGTGAATTGTACGACGGATTTTAAACACGGTTTTCGCTTTATTTTGATTGTAAAGTTAGCATTGTCTTATTTAAAAACATCCTATTGTTCCGTGCCGTCTTTTGTTGTTACAATGTTATTTAACATCTGCATATAGGTAGTGTGATCTTTTATATAAACCATTTATTTTTCTTGAGACAAAATTATTTTAAAAAAGTAAAAATCTTTATGAATTTATTGGGTTTATCGCAATCAGCTTATTTATCAAATAAAGAAGCAGTAATTTGAAACACACCTTGACATATTCTTCCTTTCAAAATAATAGTGAATTTATGTTATCATGTATTGCCTAATGCAGTTTGTAATTTTTTTAAAAAATCATATGGTATTTTTCCTTTTCATTTTCATCAAACAGGCCTGAAAAATACGCTGTAGATCAAATGGTAGAAATATATGTTCACAGAGTATTTCGACTTACTTTCTATCATTGCATATTTAGTCGTATCGATTTAATATAGGGGTGGTAAAGAATTATTATAATGGACATGCTGGTCGAGAGGAATATAAAATGAAGAATTATTTGACCTTATGGAAAAAACATTGTATACAATAATATCCTTGTTTTGGATGAACTTGATCAGACACATAGAATAGAATAAAAAATTGACAAATATGGGTATATAATTAATATAGGACAATTTTGGAAAAGTACATAATGTGTAAAGTTGGTGTGTAATTGGTCAGAATATACATGCTCATTTGGTTGGAATGTTTGAGGGGATAATTCATGACTGACGCGGCCCTGACTGTCCATAAAAACAGTGAATTTATTTTATTACTTGTGAAATGTGAAAAGTGCTTAGAATAAAGGGTTTCGCTTGTATTAAAATAGGATTGATTTAGCAGTATTATCTGTAAAGCTGTTCCAGCAAGTTCCAACTTCTTTTCTTTAAAATATGTTAGAATGTAGTTTTCAAATAAATTAAAGGTTATTCGTTATTATGATTCAAATACCTAGGAATCAGGAATTCGTATATAATAAAATATTTTCTTTTAATTTGTTTAAATTGAATGATTGATGAACATGTTAAATTGTGGTCATTAACCAACTAACTCCTTATTACCAATAATTTACCGTTATAGCCACATGTTTTTTATGGCTATTTATATATATTTTGAAATTGTCTAAAAAAACATTTCATCCACTTTCCGATAAAATTCATTGAATTTCGTTAAGTTGACCTTGAAAGGGTACCAAACCTTAACAAAAAAAGTACAGCATATAGATAATACATAAACAACAATTTTGATTTCTAATGGTTCAATCTTTTGGTATTTTATTACTAATTGTTGTAATATTCAATACCTAGTCCCTATTTGAATCGCGTATTTGAAATAAATATTTGATTATCTTGATAATCACTATAATTCTTGTGTTTATAAAAAATGTTATTAATATGTATTACTTCTGGTTGTCCATAAACTAAAAAAGAAATATTATTGTGATAACATTTTGAATCGATTGAAGAGAATACTGAATTGAAGCAGACTAAAGATAATTTCAGAAATCGATTTTAACAGCTATTTCGAAAATTTTAATAAATGTTAGGATTTAAAGATATAAATTCTAATACATTCGTATTTTATTTAAAATGTTTCAGTATCTTTTGATCAACATGAGTAAATGTCTGGAATTCATGAGCTTCATTAAGCAGTTATTGCTATATGTATTGAAACATGAAAGTTTATTTTAAGAAAACGGAGTAATCATGCTTACATTTATTAATGTTGTTGCTTCAGTTGCGGCTATAAATACGTTTCAAAGAGTATTTCGAGAAAAACATAAAGCTGGAAAGAGAAGCCTACTCGAATGGTGTGTCCGCCGATTTGGAAGTAGATGCATCGAAATGTGAATATCGGACGCTGTTCCAAACATTTTGGAAATTGAGTGGTAAGAGTAAATCTACCGGCGACAATATTTAAAAAACGTCACACGATGAACGTCTCAAACAATGGAGGGAGTTCTTCATGCAGCTCTACAAATAACCCATCATACATCTTTTGGTAACTCTACCAGGTCTTAGTACTCTAACAGAGGAAATATTACAATCAAAACTAAAATTCACCTCTTTTGAAGACTTATCTTGCCAATACTCCTCTGTGTCTCCTATACTTAGTCACTGTTATAGTCTAATATTTGTAAGCTTGTGGTCTTGTAAATCCGATGCTTAAGGCAAATTCTACAATTTTTTCTCCGAGATCGTATTAAATATGTATGTCGATAGTTTGGATGTGTATGATAGTTTGGACATGTTTGTCGAATCGAAGGTCAACGAAGACATCTCACAGATTTCTGTGGCGAAATCGGCCTTTTGAGTGGAAGACCTACCGAACAGCTCCGAAGAAGACATAGGCCCAAAATGTTCGAAAATGATCTGAAGAATAGGAGACTAAAGTTGTTGAGATTTAGTGATTAATATTCGTAGTCCTATGGCACCAACAGCAGCGTATTGGTTGAGAGGTCGACTTTATTCTACAAGCGCCGGCTATGGATTGATGATGATGACAGGAAAATGCAATAATGGTAATATCAGCGGTGATCAATAACAGAAATTTCAAACAAAAATTATTGCCAAAGCTTTAGATTTAAATACAAAGTGTATAGGTTTGGAAACGTTGACCACAATAACAAGAACTGCTATCTATATACTATATATATACTTAAGGGATGAGTACTTCTGGAATTACTATCGTATATCCTTAATATTAGTTTGTATGCAATAAGTATTATAATGACCGCAAAACGATTTATGGAACCTTAAATTTATATACTTCAATAACATCTTTAAATCAATCAAACAATTATAATAATTATCAAGATAATGAGATATGTATTTCGATAAAATATGAAAATAATTGAATGCCATACTCGGTGTTAAATACTAAACCTTTTGATATATACTAATATAAAAATTTTAATTATTATTTTAATTACTTATTAACAAGGAATGATACTTAATAGATAAATAAATAAATAATTAAACTGAAAATTAGTAATTTTAAAAATAATTTATTAAAGTCATATATTAGGATCAATATCACGACCAATTCGAAAGGCTATAACGGTTTATTTGTTTAACTGTATCAAGCGTTACATCTTTTATTCATGTACATTCTTTGATGCCATATTAACAGTAAATTATGCTTAATGCTAAATAATGCTTAATGTTTTAGTTTATGAAGACTAGCTATACCAAAAATAATTGTGTGTTAAAATTAAGATTTGCCAAACTTGGAATAGTTTGCACTTGCACTTGCGCTGTAAAAGTAGAATACAATTGATGATTATGGTTGAAAAATTAAAGATGGATTGTTGAGGTTCGTTTGGGATTCTATGATGACACAAGCCTTTCAAGGATTTCAATCCGAGTTATATTGATAGCGGAATAAAACTTTCAGAATTTTGTGGGGAATTACACTGAATTAATACAAAGAAACATATCTTGACCTACGATAAAGACGCGATCGATCTTTTGAGATAAGATCTTTTCAGGTTCAAGTATAAATCGATGGGATGCAGTTTCAAATACTCTGAAATAGTTATTGTGGAGGCATTATTTCATTACTTATTCTCAGTCTTAATTCATAATTGTTTAAGTAACTAACAGCTATATATAACACTGGACAAACTATGTTTAACTAATATGATTAAAGGCATGTTGTTATCTATGTTAGACATTCTAAATAAATAATAAACTGTTGACTATAATGTTTTCTTTTGGGACATTAACGGAATGCTGGGGTCAAAAAATGATATCAAAGCTATGGTCAAGCCTTCGCTTTAGATTGAACCAAAGACCAGGGCGACTGTGTAGAGTTTCCCTTCCAAAGCAAGAATAGCAAGAGGCAGAACAAAATATCGGCTCCGCAGTCTTATGCAGCAGCGTCACATAACTCATGATATGAGAATCAAAAGACACGACAGTGTGGCAAACTATATCGTTAATAATTATCATACCACATTCATAATACATTGTCATACCACAACCCGACATTTATATTCACAGCCTATTGCGAATAGAAGCGTACGGAAGCTGGACATCAAAGCATCTAGACGTTACAAGATATATATCTTTGACGAAGAGGTAAATAAGGCTTGAATAACATGAACAGGGAGAATATATCCAAATGCGCTAGTGATTCGGGACTATTGAAGCTGATTTAGTACCAAGAAGGCACCCAAGACAAAAAGACGTGACACTAACATCAACTAGAACGTAAAAAAGAACCACCAAAATAATACGTGCAGATTCAAACAGATTAGCAGTACCGAGGATTGTAATTGCGGAAAGAATTGTACAATACATATTAATCAAAATATTTTCAATCAGTTCTCCATTTTTTCCATTCTGAGAACATGGCGATGCTCTGCTGAAAGAATTATTTTTAAGATTAATCAATCGCTTTGCTTGTTGGCGGTTTTTTTGTAAACAATGCGAAGTTGTTTGTCCAAATGTAGTTGGTGAACATTTGCAGTAACTGATACTACACCTTGCTGATCCTACTATATGCACATTAATGTTTAATGACCACGAATATTTGGTTTCGGTATCGATGTCGATGGCTCTTTTCCACCAGCTCAGTGTGCCATTCATTTATTATGTAAGAGAATTTTTGCTAGTTTTTGTCCCACGTTCACCTAAATAAGGAAAAATAAGAATAGACTTATTCTGTTTAATTTATAAATTACGAACGAATACAATAATATGTAACACCAACGTACCTACAATAATATGTAATCTTATTAATTAATATTAATTTTACGCATTTTTGTGATCTTACGTAAGAACTATCAATATCCCTTACCATATTCTTGTAAGAAAAAATAAAACATGGACGACCCTCTTCCCAAATCGTCTTACGTAATAAATTAATAGCCCCTCATTACATTTTTGCTTTTAAAATTGTTGCATCAGATTCAGTTTTCATCGCCAATCACAATATACCCCAGAATACTCTCTTCTGCATAGCAAGCAATGATTCTGCGCTGTTGAAGGTGTTCAAAATGGCATTTTCAGTCAATTCGTAGGTTAGCCATTTTCCGTCCTTTTACACGTAAAAGTCTGGAAACAGTTGATTCATCAGCTGATTGAAAATTAGTAATGATTAGCAGCGTTTAAATATGATGAATGGAAAACTGTTATTTTATGTCTAGAAATATAAAAATCATCGAATTGAACAGTTATTATGTTGTTTCCATTAATCAAAGTTTCTGGTCTCTTTATCATGAAATACTTAAAAGTTACTGAAATCCAAAATTTAATTTTAGAATGAAGGTTTTTTTCACCAATACAAAAATTTGTTTCAGCTTAAAACGGCGAATATATATAACAGTTAGGTTCATATGAGGAATTATTATTTGTACAAGTTATAGAAAGGTTGAACTGTTTAAGACGATCACATCTTTGGAATAAAATATTCGTCTAAGGCTTTCTCAGGCTATATATTTTAATATTAAAAGTGGAAAAGAAGGAGGAGTTTTAATGTTTTTTTTGGTAAATTTGAAGCTTAGTAAGAGAAATTGGTAGGGTAACATTTACTTGTAGACTCTTACATATATTGTCAAGATGTTTTGTGGTTAAAGATATAGTTTATGGTCAATATTTTATAAAAACCTATACATTTCAGTTTATGACGATTTCTCATGACAATTTAGTTTGGATTAAACTTTCAATTTTGCGTTTTAATTAGCTTTCAGTATTTCGCTACTAATTTCACTTCATTCAACTTAGCAATACCGTATACAAAACAATCTACGTATCTTATCTGTATATTTATTAAAATTATGATGATGATGTGGTGGTTTCCAGTTTTGTAACTTTGTAATTACAACCGACGATTTGCAAATTGTCATGGTATCCTACTATGAAAATCATATTCGATCTATTTTGTTACCAAGAAAACCATGCTGTTTAAAATAAAGTTGCTAAACGTGTTTCTGTGGACCATTAAATATGTCTAAATTATCCTGATTCGATATAAATTACTTTATTATTCTATTAATAAACCGTTATTTCATTTTTCATTGGCTGTACTATTTTCCCAAGGTGTATAATCTAACCGACAGGTCTAATTGCGACCATGATTTTTCTATAATGAATGAAAATAATTATGAAGTTTAATTTTTGATGTGAAAGGATGTAGTGAGAGAGGTAAAAATAATTAGCGAACATGCATTTGTCGTGTATGCTATTATTAATCATTTACTGTTTTCAATGCCTTTACTCATTCTATCACTTATTACTAAGTACTATGGTTAAGAAGAGGATATAGTATTTTTATTGTTTATTTTATCAAGTGAAGTATTATTAAGTCACCGCGGTATATAACTTGAAAATTAGAATGTAAAATCCATAATATTAATAAAACTGTTTTCTGTTGATTAATTTGATATTGTCGGATATTATTAATTGCAAAAATAATTGCTTTAGCATATTAAATATTATATTAGGTGTTTGCATTAATGGATCATTTTTTACATATAATTGGATTTAAATATAAAAATTGGTCACAATCTATATTAATTATTTCCTACATATTTTTTGTCAAAATTAGAAGGTACTATACCTGGTGAGTACGATGGGCACAGCAGGATTTTTGGCCATTCGAACTGTAACAGCATACGGTTCACGTTGGCAACCAGGAGGATGAATTAGCGCCTGTTACTTGTTATTGCAGCAATACGTGTTTTTATTTATTGAATTAATGTCAATAGATATCTTCAGAAATAATAACATTCGGTTTTAGCCGCTCGTAATATTACACCTTACTCAACCCACCCCTTTATAGCCATGAATATTCTTCATCAGTGTTAATGTGAATGGCTGTTTTGGACTAACCCATGACTTTGAACTTGAGATTATCTTAGTAAATATATTTTTTGTCGCCAATAACAGCACGCTACAGAAAATTCTTCTTTTTGCACGGCAATCAATGAAATCGCGATGTTGAAATGGTTCGAAATGGCATTTTCAGCTAATTCGCGTACTATTCATTTTCGGTAAACGCCTGGAAATAGTGGATTCATTACATCTTCATGTCATCATCATAATATCTTCCAATATTATTTTGTAACCCATTGTCTTCGAACTTGATTGGTTCTCCAGATCTTTTTTTCTTTCTTTGACATAAAATCATCACTTTTAAATTGTTCAAACCAAAACCGACAAGTATGATATGACGGAGCAGCATCACCATAAGTTTCTAAAAGAGTTGAGCTTCCTTTGCTTAGCGTCTGTATATGCTGAAGGACTCAATAATACTTAATGGAACACTGTTGTTTTATGTAGGGAAATGTTAAAATTAACAATTATATAATCAAAATATATACAATATCAGTCAATATCGTTACTTTTATAGTGCTCAAACCATCATCGATACTTTCGTTGGAATGTTTATTTCTGTTTTCAGTACATAACCTCAGTTTTGTCGGTAGCAAATTATTAGAGGTAATTACGCAATGTTGTAATACATTTCACGTTAGGCTTCCCATGTTTAAAATACTTAGGGGAGAAAAATACCTAAGTTGAAAATACTGTGTTACAACTATTGCAGTATATATCCTTATTTAGGTTTGCTTAGGTTTGCAGAGGTTTGCTTATTTTTAGTGTTTCGAAATTTTAGTAAATAATTAGGCTTTAACTAAAGAAACCCATTTTTATAAAGAAAAGAAAGACATTTTTTATTCGATTATGTAAAATATTGGAATATTGGAATTCAAATAAAGGTTTCAATATACAAGGAAATAATTACAAATAAGATGTAATCCTATTTATACGCCTTATTAGAAAAATTGACTTTATCAACGACTAGTCAAATCGATCAGATTCAATCATTAACATTTTCAATAGTTCAACCAATTCTGATACTGACCTACACTAAAGCACTTCATTATAATCACTATCCAGTTTTTGATGATATACTGCTCTGCGTGTTTACCTTTTCGGAAGTAAGAAAAGAAAGTATGACGAAATTTAACTTATGAAATCTTTATTTCAGCACTTCATTGCAAACATTCTTGACTGAATAAGCGAATGATGCTATAATAAGGCTTCATATAATATTATTACAGGTATGTGCCTTTATGCGACATGTATTAGGAAATATATTCCAAACTACTTTAATACATCGAAATTACTTTTAACCTAACCTTACAAATGATACCATTGTCCTCTTATTAGCTTTGTTCTTGTATGTTTTAATTGATTGGATTGTCGGCGCACTGAGACAGAATTGACAGACTGGGTAAAGTATTAAATGTCTAATTAGGTTCTGTGAGCAATTGAGCAGCTACAGTACTAAGCTTCAGAAAGCGGTAGGAACATTTTGTATTATATTTTAATTGCCAATAGAGACAACCCATACGAATGTGATATTAAGCATTAAAATAATTTTGTTAATATCAGTTTTTTAGAATGCTGCTCTAAAGTGGTAATATAATAAACTGAGGCTATTGTTTTTTAAATTATATAATATTATTATCTTTGGAGTTTTTGATGCTAACATTATTATTTTTTGATACTAACATTAATTTACAGAAAATCTGGGTTAAAGGAAATATCTGCTGTCTGTATTATTATATAATATGATTAAGTATAAAATACTATTTATATTTATAAAAAGAATTAACAAAATTACAGCAATATTAACAGTAATATTAACAGCAACGTTAACAGATATTAATGGCTTAAAATAGTTGATATATAATAAATATTCCAATGTAAGAGATTGGCAATTACATTGCGATATCGAACAATACACTGTCTTCATCTGGTAAGATTTTTTAAATGTTAACGTTATTCATCATATCAATTCATCATTTGTTGTTACCAATATTCTTATATAAATTCTACAGCTGCAAATATACAAAGCCTATTATATGCACAAAATGTCAATTATAATTGCATTATAATAATCACCGTTCTAAGGCGAAAGATGTTATTAGATTCAATCGCGATCAAATTAGTCATCAACGGGGAATGAAAAGTATCGTTTATTTCGAAGTCATCTTCTAATAACTCTTGTATAATGGTTATAAAATAGGTACGATTTCGACGTCGTTAGTATTTCAAGGCACATTTATGTGATTTATATACATTTTTGCATAATTAACTAGTGTTTTTTTTTTGATAAAATCTATATAATGGTCGATTAGATCAAAGAGTGTGCCAGCGCATCAGTTCTCGTAATATTATTATTCAGTATGTGTAGCAAAATATTTACATGTTTAACTAATCTAATTAAAACCTTGATGTTAGAAAAGAACATATTGGAATAAATAAACATAATATGTACGCCGGTATCATACCAAAGTCATAAAAAGCCTATGCGGATTAATGACGAATCATAATGGTATATTTTTTATGAGAAGGTTCTTTTCTTTGTACCACAAAGGACATACGATTTATAACAGCAATTATTCTAAACGTATTTTCAACTAGGAATACCTAATTTACAAAATTATCATTTTACCTTCTAGTAAATTTAATGGTTTATCCCTATTTAATGAGTATTTTCCTTATGTATAACGCATGTCTAATATGTTTTATTATTTCAACTTTTGTTAAGTTAAATCTTACATTTTCAAAATTACTTAAAAATTTTCGAAATTATTTAACATTTTTCCAAATAAATTCGGTCTGAAATAACCCATGAATTGTATTGACGTTTTAACTTGACGTTTATTTCTAATCTCTTTTCGAGCTTTTGAAAAATAATGAGACAAAAATCATGAAATAATATTTATTGGTCTGACAGAAGAAGTCATAATGAACCATCAGGATTTTTACAATAGTATAAATTAATTAGTATTTACGGAAGAGTGGAAAATTGCCAAAATTTTATTATAAATAACGTTTATGACACAAAATTTGGTGGAAAAACCTTTTTTAAAATAAATGTTATGAATGAACTCAGCCACTAAAATTAGACTGGGCTTTTTTAACGTGATTAATCTTATTGTTCGTAACGTAATATAAAAAAACCAATACCACTAACTAAAATTGGATATTAACGGGTGCGCAATAAGTGTTCTTTGTTTGGATTATTTTCCTATGTGCTTTGAATCTTCAAATACCTTCAACATAATACCTTCAGAATAGTTAAACATTTATGCAGGGTTAATTCACCATAAGTTTGTTTTTGGTCATGGAATAATATTAAGATATATTGTACAATATATATATATATATATATATATATATATATATATATATATATATTATATATTATATTTTATTATTTTTAATATTTATATTGTTATTTTATTCTAAACGTACATATTAACCCATATTCAAATTAGAAGCTCTGCAATTATATAAGCAATATACGGACTATTTGAATCAACAAACGGGATATTCTTGTTGTAACATCCAGCGTCTTTTTATGCTTCCCCAATATATCTTATCATAAATATCAACTTGTCGCTAGTCAGCATTTCTACCTGGTTAAGACACCTTCGCTATTTGGAATCATGAAATGGATATATCCAGCTCTATGCTCACGTGAACTCTCAACATTCAACCATCGAATTTACTATGGAGAACGAGAATCATTTCTAGATTCCTTTTTTTGGATGTTTTAGTACGACGAAAGGACAAAGGTAAATTAGGATATCAAATTTAGAGGAAACCAAAACACATATAGATATATACTTTCAGGCTCTCTCTATCCCTCCATCTCAAGTTACTCTATCATCCGCATCAAAAATTTGTTATTCTTAATATAATTAAAAATTTAATTATTAATTATATTAGTCTTGAATTCTTTAATCACATCTGAGCCGAATTCCTTAGAGAATGTAATTACGTCAGATGTGTCAAAACTGATACAACTTGAGGGATTAAAATAAAAATATTAAAATTATTTCATAAAAAAATCATTTTTGTCAAAGAATCAATAACGTCTAATTCTTATCTAATCTAAAAAAAGACCGAAAAAAAGAAACAGAAGAATATAAGACCAAAAGAATTCCGCTGGCAGTCTTCCCATGTCTTTAAAGAACAACAGACTGAATTGGAAGGGTAGGAGAAACCACATAGGATATGTGAGACATAGGGCTGTGGTCAGTTTTGGAATACTAGATGGATACTGGTCATAACATTTACTTCAATGAAAGGAGTTTCGATGTTCTCATAAGGTTATTTTTAGAAATAGTCTCCGAGAGTACTTTGAGATTTTTAAAAACAAAAATAATCTCAACAATGTCAAGGGCTATAAAATCAATCCTATCTGAAATATCATATTCTCGATTTTTCAGTTATTTAACGGGCCATGAAAATGCATTGTTCTTGTTTGCAGTTGCTTTAATATGTTAACCTGGTTAGGAGACCTTCTACTAACAAACTAACTAATCTACAAAGTTTATGCCATGAGTGTCTGGGTAAAAAACAGTCCAATTCACAAGATTATCAAAGCCAAACCGATGGTATATTCGATAGTTACAAATAATTTTAATACAATCTTATACTACCCAGACGGACAAGAAAACCTATCTACTCAAATCTATATCCATTGGTCGGTTCTTCAGATGAGAGATGTTATATAGCGCGACTAATATGGCACCGGATATCCTAAGAAATCGGTATAGTATCTCATGGCCTTTATATGCATTTTAAGGGTTTCCTTTACATTGTCTTGTTTACACATTTTGTTTATTTATATTCAAACCCTAAATATTTTATAACGCATGTACGGTTTGTAATATTTCAGAGTATATTCTGTTTTATACTACAGTAAAATATGTATTATGCACTAGGTGTGTTGGTAATTACTTTTTTAGCAGATTTCTCTGGTCACAATATCATAATTTCATACATATGCCATTTTATTCCACTGACAATAACCTTAAACTAGACAAGTTCCATTTCGCCAAAATAACAGCGGTATAGATTTATCATTTTTCGTCGTCGAAAATTTTTCTTGTTTCATAAAATGAAAAAAGCAGTTAAAATTCACCGTTTATGGTATGCGAGTATACTCCAAATAACATGTGAAATACGGTTTTGGACAAAGAGGGATTCAAGACAAAGAACATACTGGTAGGATGAAAAGGCGGGTGTCAGAGGTAATTAAACATTAAAAAATTGTCAGTGAAATGCTGCGTCAAAGGTATAAAAAGAAGTCATTTCTGTATTGAATAGTAACGGGTAAGGAAAAAGATTTATTTCGGATATCCCAAGCCAAAAAAAAACCTGTAGTTATCACCTAGCGAAGTGGGCTCGTTGGTTGCAAGGCTTTGGTCCTTTTCGATGATAAATGATTAATTTGAACTGTCCGTTGATCGAAAAACGTCCATAATATGCTCAAAGACATGATAAGGCGATTTTGCAGCATAACAATCCGCCGTGTCATACATAAAAAACACTTAAAGAAGTATTGATAAACGAAATCGCTTGGAAGGCTTGGTGTGAGTACCACCTTTATGCATCGATGGACCACGTGCTTGTAGAGTAGTGCTTCGCCGACGTCGAAGATTGATACATTTCCTAGGAGATTGGCGAAATGTATTGAATCAAATGACCAACACTTTGAATAATTACATTTTAATTATGCATTGTAAATACTTGTATTCCTAATCAAAAAGAAAGGAAAGAATTACCGACACACCTGGTATTTGTAGGCATTTCTCATGTCAACATCCTAGATTATTTATTGCTAGACCTACAGTTTAACATGGGTTCCGAACCACAGTCCTCGGCATTAAACCTACCGACTAGCCAGTGCCTAACTTAGTGACTATCTCAGAAGACATCTGGTCTTACCCAGCCTGGTTACTGGCGTAACTGGGATGGTTATTTTTGTCGCAGTTTACATTATTCTTTAAAGATATTTACAATTACAAACATAAAATCGCGTTGCCTTAACTACTACGCTACCAAGCTTGTTACAGCGAAATAACGTAAACAAATGTCAGAAAAGCATGAAAAACTTGGGGGAAATATAATTACAGTGAGCCGCCATCTACTGCAAATTTCTCAAAATGAATTCGCAGTCCTAGTGTATTCTGTAATAAGAATATTTCATGTTTTATGTAAACTGACTTGTCACTGGGTATTTCAATTTCAATTATTTATTTTCTGTATTATTCGCAACATTTACTAGAACAAGTAACGAAATTATTGCTAAAGCGCAATAACTTTCTTTTTCTGTCCGTAAGAAAACAATAATTCCTTTTTCAATTGGAACTTCCTGTATTCCATTTCATTTAATGGCAGAACATAATCGGTAAAGCAACTGGACTATTTTTACCGTTATAATGTTAGTTTAGCCGTCTACTTTTACGCCTTTGGAGATGTAGCGAATTCTAATTTTGTTAGAATTTAAGTATCGATAATATAAAAGAATAAATTATCGCAGCGTTCTTCACATATTGAGTAGTTATTTTGTTGAATCTTGAAAATACAGTAATATCTAAAATCCCATTAGCATGTTATATCGATCAGGTCTTTCGGTATCTATCGAACCTATTATTTCTCGATTTTTGGATGCCATTCATAAAATAGACCTACAACAAAATTTTGTTTTTTTTTAGTTAAAAATTTCATTGTTCAATTGTTCATTCAAAAAATCAAATACTTGGTTTATTTAACATTTTGTGTATATACCGTTATATGGTTTCGATCAAAGAATAAGTACAATTTTCTAATAGTACTGCAATTGTATGTTGTAACTCTGTTTGGTAATTCATCATAAAATATAAAAATTATTTCCGGTAAATAATTTGATGTTTAAGCATTTTTATGATTACCATTATCTTTAACTTATAATATAATCTACATTATTTAACTGTGTTAATAATTCTGTTAATTATAACATAATATACCTTTAAGACGAAATAACAATAAATATGACGAAATATTTCAAGTTCATTAAAAGCTTTAATAAAATTACAATATAAATCAATTAAAGTATATTTCAGCTTTGTTTTATTCGAATTTTGCAATGACTGTTTTGAAAGCAAAAACTGAAGATTTCTTATTTTTAATAAAATTAAAGCAATACAAAATGTAATTTGAATTATGCTTCATTGAAGGAAATGAGGAATAATCAAAAGTATCAATGTCTGGTAAGTACGGCAGGTTGGGTGGGTTTTAGTTTCAAACATTTCTATATAAATTTTTATATATTTTTAATATTATCATGTTGTTGATCTATATCTAGCTTTAAGACCTCTTTGCATTTAATGCCAAATTCATCGATTTTAGTTGAAACTTGTGAAACCACTCACAATAATTTCTTTCGCTTATGCCAGCATTATTTATCAATCAATGGATTGGACCTGTTACTTAATATGGGCTTTAAACCCCAGTCCTTGACATTAAGACTATCGATTGGCTAATGACCAAATTAGAGGTCATTCTGGAGGTTGAACGTTGAAGTAGAAACATTGCAATTTTAATTACAAATATAGTAGATCCATGTCCCGTGGGATTCGAGCCCGCGACTATCGCTACAGTAGAAGAAACGTCCTGCTGTCTTAACCATTGCGGTTACCTAGCCCGTTAACGCCGAGAAAACTCGGCTTAAATTTTGAATAAAGATATATATGTGTGTTGCATGTATGTAATATTTAAAAGCATTGTTCTTGGCAGATCTACTTATGATATGTCACTTTCAATCAAATTATTAATCAGTTTTACAACAATAAAATAAACCAGAGTAAATGATTTTCAGGGATGCGGCTTAAGATCCGTCTTACATTCTTCATGTATGAGTGATAT
This sequence comes from Rhynchophorus ferrugineus, assembly GCF_030347505.1. Lineage (NCBI taxonomy): Eukaryota > Metazoa > Arthropoda > Insecta > Coleoptera > Curculionidae > Rhynchophorus > Rhynchophorus ferrugineus. Next base: position 20,265,730 of record NW_027472588.1, on the reverse strand, counting down.
AATCGAATATAATCGATAATGATGTGATCGAATATAGCCAATCATACCTATGTTTTTAAATGACACTGCTGGATTATAGCAATATATAAAATTAAAAATGATTAAATTAAATTAAATTAAACCAAGTTTACCTGATTAATTATTTATAAATATCCAGAAATCTAAAATTATAATATCCAAGTTATACAGGTAAATATTTCACACTATGCTGTTAAAATATAAATCAAAAAGACAAGGGAACAATTTGATATACAATTGAAGTGTTAGGTAATGTTCTTTAAGGGTTAGTAATAAATACAAAATTAATATTTTTTGACACGCTTACTCACGATTTTTATTCGTATTATAGATATGTAAATCATTTTCGGATTACAAAATTTGTTCTCTTAAACTATGTTTTCTAGGGTCATCAGGAAATGTAAATAATCATCATTATTCCTTTTCATATAATGCATTTTGAAATAATGGGACAGGATATTTTATATAATGTAGAATATGTATAATAAATATTTATAAATAATAAATAGTTTATATCAAATTATATTTAAATATTAGTTTCGTTTGCTCCATATTTTTTCTAATATATAATTAGATTGTATTCATATTAGATGTATTGTATTTGCATGTATATATTTTTTTATTTGATTCTGATTAATAACTGATTATTCTTTCACATTGAAAAGCCTTTGTCGAGAAAAATTGGTATAATGTATATTAACAAGAATATTTTTCAGAATTTTTTTTCATATTTTCAACATACATCTCTTTTTCATATTTTTGGAACATCCATTTCGCACTCTTTTAGAATTTCGAAACCGGTCAAACCATACTTTTTGCTCGCCAAACCATACTATATCCATTTGAACAAGTGCTAATCAGAATTCACTATGTTTGGTGAGAATTCTAAGCCCCATTTGAGCTGTAACAGTGCTTCCTTCACAGCCCAACGTAAAACAACAAGCAACTAAACCGCAATGTTAAAAACGTTCGGAATAGCATTTTCAGTCAATTCGTGTGGTAGGTTTCCCTTTTTTTATATTTATTTGCTCAATTGATTACCTATCTGTAAGTGTTCATTCATCTTATTTGTCATTGACATCAGAATTACCACTTTTAAATCATTGAAGTATGCCTAAAACCGATAATGGTGGTATGACGGAGCAGCATTATCATTAGTTTAAAAACGTCTTTGACAAGGTTCAGTTACAGATTTCTTCAAATTAAACAACCAAAGTAATGAATATGGAAAATTGAATTTTGAGCATTTCATGATTAGCATCTGTATACACCGAATAATTCAATAATACTTAATAAAAAAAAACTGTTATTTTATATAGGGAAATGTAGTTTAAAGAATGTACTTTTTAGTTAGATTAGGTAATTTACTAGCTATTTACAGTGACACTTCGCAATTTTATGTTATTGTCTATTAAGTAAAAAGTGTACTTTCATCCAGAACAAGTCAAAACTTCCTTATTTAATAAAATGCTAGCAGAATTAAAATTATATACGATTGGTAATATTTTTATATATGTTTGAACATATCATTGCAGGTGTACATTAAATTTCAGTCACAATGTTGATGACTCATTTTGGTTGAGTGATCCTGACCCAGTCAACTTACACAACGGTATACATTTGTTGTTACTGTGGAACTTTTATTGGAAAATTAAATTATACATCCGGTGGTGTGATAATGTGCAACAACATTGAAATTGTTTTGCGATATCTGTGGTGCATTATAAATATTGTTTTTTTTACTGACTTACTTAATTGACCTTGGAAACCTTTTGACATGTATGCAATTAAAAGTAAAAAATAATCCAGTATATATACTAGGTTGTTTAATAAGATTTCTCATTCTATAAGAAAGGGAGGATTTGTGGCTTGGAGCATATTACGAATCCTAGCATATCTTCCTTCGATTCGATTTAGGTATTTCTTTAAAATCTTAAGAATACCGAATATTCTGGAAATATGTTTCCATGCATTTAATTTCACCGAAAATTACTTTATATGCCTAAATTTTTAGTTTTGAAATATTTTACAGTGAGTTGAGGGAGCTAGAAGATACAAAGATGGGATCTGGTAAATATAGTGGATGTATTGTACGATTTGTATTTTAACTTGTTGAATTTCGGGATGATTTTCTGAGTGGTCAGAATTTGCTTCAATAAAATAGATCCTTTCTCACAAACTCTTGTATCTATCTGGTTTGAGGTATTCACATGTAGCTGAACGATCCAAATTTCGTCTATGATGATGAAACGATACTCAGTGTAATTATATTATTTCATAGTTTCATTAAAATAATTAAATTTTTAGTGTACATTTTACATTTACAGTTTCTTAAAATTCCAAATTATCAGCATTTGAATGTCTTTAGTAAAGAGGAGAGTGTAAATTCAATACAAATAAATAGCTGTTGTGACAAAATTCAATTTTTTAAAAGCATACTCAAAATTTTATAACTAATTTAAATATAATATGAAAGTTTTAAAGGTATTATCTTTTTAGTAGCTGATGCATTCGCTAACAATGAAGCAAAACAAATTTGAGTGGCATTAAAAAAAAAAACAAAAAGATTAACCGAGAGTAATTGTTAGTATATATTAATAGAATATGTACTTTGATGAAGGGGTAATGGTAGTTAGGATATCACGTTTACAGGAACTCACAAATACGAATAGTCAGGTAACGCGTTTCTTAATTTGCTGAGTCTCCACCATATCCGAAGCATTGTTTAAACAATAAAATATAAACAAAATTAGTCACTTCCGGCGTATCTTTCCCCTGACGAGATGCAACTGGAGGATGTAGGGTATATAAAATGTCCCAACTGAGTAGCAAAATCCAATGCTAACACGCTATACAAAAGAAAGTAGAAAAAAAAGTGCCAAAGAAGTATCCCGAAAGGAATAATTTCATCAAAGACAAGTGATATGAGACCTATCTTATCTGATGAATAAGTAAGTTGTAATCGGTTGATCACTTGGCTGCCAGTTTAATTCAACAAATGCGACTCTAGTTTGGAAAGCAATAGTTCAGGATTAAAATTATATTGTCGTTTATTTTCCTGGATTAAAGGTTTAATGGGTGATGTGAATCAGGTTTATCGGCCCAGAATTGAATTTGAATATAAATAGACGAAGGAAGTGTTAGCCGTAGCTTTTTGGGATATACATTAATTTTATTTGTGGATTTTCTCTGAATTTATAGAACAGTAAATTCTGATTATAATTGTAATCTTTTGAAGTCATCGTGTTAAAAAAAACTTTGTGAATTATAACCAGTCAGTGTTTTTTAAAGCTAGATTTGCTATTCTATTTTCGACTTTTTTCTCTCCATTTTTTATGAGATTTTTATTAAACCCTTACTTTTATTACCTCGATTGTTAATAATGGGATATACGATGGGATTCATAAATTGGAAAATCGTCGGAATAAGTGTATTCTAGTTGAGTGTACACATATTAATTTTTTTATTCCCGTTTTCAGAAAATGTCTGCAAACTTATTTTGATTTATTGTTTATTTTAATATAAATAAGTCAATAAATTCTACTTTTTGAAAATAACTAGTAAGAGTTAAAAAATTTAGTGCATAAAATGCAAAAATGATGAATAACTAAGATATTGATTAATTATTTTATAATTATTTTATATTATATATTAATGTTTTTTATTTTGAATATAACAGACCAATTGAAAAGTACCCAACCTGACACAGAGATGGCGCTACTAGAATTAAATCCATATGTTTTTTAGTTAGCCTTAACCCTCAAAAGATGCGTATAATGTATAAATTTGACAGTTGTCGGATCATTGGTTTGTGAATTATAGTATTTTGAGTGAAACGACTTTTGTTAATGTGAAAAAAATGGATAAAAGGGAATTTCGTGTGTTGATAAAATATTGCTTTTTGAAGGGAAAATCTACAGTTGAACCAAAAACTTGGCTTGATACCGAGTTTCCGGACACTGCCCCAGGAAAATCAACTATCAAGGATTGGTATGCTAAGGTGGTGAAATGAGCACCGAAGACGGTGGACGCAGTGGAAGTCTAAAAGAGGTTGTTACCGATGAAAACATTAAAAAAGTCCAAAAAATAATTTTGAATGACATAAATTGAAATTGAATGCAATGGCAGGCCCTTTAAAGATATTAACTGAACGTGTCCATCATATCATTCATGAATATTTGTGTATGAGAAAGCTCAGTGCAAAGTAGGTGCCGCGCGAGCTCACTTTTGACCAAAAACAACGACGAGTTGATGATTCGGAGCAGTGTTTGAAGATCATCAAGCGTAATAAACCCGAGATATCATGTCGGAGATATCAAAAAGTTTTTGCGTCGATATGTGACAATGGATGAAACATGGCTTCATCATTTCACTCCGAAGTCCAATCGACAGTCATCCGAGTGGACTGCATACGATTAACTCGCTCCAAAGTGTGGGAAAACGCAATAGTCGGCTGGCAAGGTTATGGCGCCTATATTTTGGGATGCTCATGGAATAATTCTATAAGACTATGCACCGTGTCACAAGTCAGTGAAAATGATGGCAAAAATCCATTAATTGGGCTTCCAATTGCTTTCTCATCCACCGTATTCTCAAGATCTTAGCCTTAGGATCTGGCTTCTTAGATTTCAAAAGAATGCTCGCTGGGAAGAAATTTTCGTCGAATGAAGAGGTGATCACCGAAACTGAGGCCTATTTTGAAACAAAGGACAAATCGTACTACAAAAATGGTATCAAAAAGTTGAAGGGAATTATGTTGAATAAAAGAACTAATTTTGCCTGAATTTAATAAAAAATTTGTTTTACTACGGTAGGCCGGGACTTTTCAATTGATCTGTTAGTTTCGTATATTCCATTTATATTTGATTTATCAATGTCTATAATAAAATAATGTTGCTAAATAGCTTGGAACAATTTTATTCAGAATTTGAATTAAATTATTAATATATTTAATTAAAAAAATAATACTTTATGTATTATTTCAATTTCATTTAGTTATTTTAATCTAAATTAGTTTTAAGTAAGTTAATTGAATTCAATAAATACCTCTGTACAAGTTGAGTTTATATACATTTTCCAGATATATAAACACAGTTACATATCAATTTATGTTCAAGTGTCCATAAACATTCAAACAAAATTTAATTGTTAATTAAAATTAAAAAAAAAATTGTTAGTATAGCAAAACTAAAACGTTATAATACCAATATAGTTTGTTTATATTACGTATTTACGCAAACGGGTTTTTTAATATTGTGGATAACAGTTATCTAGCACTTACCGCTCGTGTTTTGTTTTGTTTCAGCAAAACGCGGCACTACCATTCGATTCCACGACAACTTTGGCTCTAGAAGGACCATCGACCTTTCTTATACGCGATTATGGTGGGGTCCACCCAATGCCATCATTGGTGGATTTTTTGTTTTTTTTTCTTGCGATACGGATTCCTCAATCATTTAAATTCGACTATTTTTGTATAAATATTTTTAATTTCTTTGTGATATACTTTTTTTGGGGTTGGGTGCTGAGGCAGATCCTTACTTGCATTTCTATTTACTTTTGAATCGATCACTAAATAATATTATGTTAACTAGTTTTAACAATATATTTATATAAAACTAAATAGACCAAAAACAACTAATTTAAAAACATAGTTTTTGGGTAACATGTGGCCATGTTTTATTTAAAATTTACTTTTAATATTTATCATTTAGTTTTACTACATATTTTAATATAGTTTAAATACGGATCATACTTTTTCATAAAAAATCTGATCATTAAGTTTTTATCCATTCTTCTGTTTTGAGTAATTATAACTCGGTACTTGTAATTTACTTTTTTAATAATACATTTTCCCCTCACAAGGCTTAGATTTTTCATCTGATTTGGGGAGTGACCTCCCGAAGCCCGAGTTATTCCTTAGTCTAAGTTGTTATGCGACCAGTGACGATAACTTAGTGACAAGTGAGGGTCATCGCATTTAATTTGACAAATTTTTATTATAAGGAAATTAAAAGATAGTTTTATTAAGGTTTCTCTTTTTCTTAACCACAAGGTGATAACTTCAAATGTATATGAAGTTCAAGACACAAGAAAGAAGAAGGATGGGTCAATACTGGTTCAAGTTGTAAATGCATAACCAACACAAAAATTACAAAAATTACTTCATTAAGCATGCTGTTTTTCCATCAGATTAGAAAATCTCATACTTCACTGCCAAAGCCAAAGTTATACCACCGTTCATACTACAACACTACATACGAAAAATAACACCATCTCATGTGACACCCAGTATCATTTGGATTCCAAATTGGGCATCCAAAGATGATGTGCAAAAGTAACAAATTCTAAAACTACATCCTAGTTATTCCAACACCGCTATCACAATCCTCTTCTCCACATAAGCTTCTTCCATAAATTCTCTCACTGAAGGATTTAGATTAGGTAAGATAAACTCACTTGCCTAGATTTACAGTTAAAGGGGAGTAAATATCATTAAGGAAAGGAAATGATTGACCTGATGGCCAATGATGCAATTTCAAGTGGCCCTTACTAACAAAACATCATACAATAAAAAATAATTCCTTTATATTGAAGCGGAAGTAAATGACACCGCTCAACAGACTTGATGATCTAATCTTCTAGAAACTTCTTTTTTCGAGGTGGTCGACATGATATCTCAAGTTCTGACCGATTTACTTGAAATTTGATGTGAATATTGTCTATTGTTCTACAGTATCAAAGTAAAAATAATAAAACAAAATGTTTTTCGTCAAATTACATCTTTTTGAAAAACGAGACATTCTTACTGTTTTTGTGGCTATTTTTGAATGTTTAATTAAGTTAAAACTTAAATTTTGTTATAATATCGAAAAAGCAATTTCGAGAAAAATCTGCATTTAAATGTTTCCCTTTAGATGCCACTTCACTAAGACAACCATATTTCCTAAAATAGTTTTATTTATTTTGAAAAATCCTCTTAAGGGTTAAACTTTAATTAGAAAATGGAAAAATGGATTTTTTAAAATTTTTTAGACTAGAATAACTTCTTAACTGCATAACTGTCCCTTAATTGTCTATATATATAGAGTTTCTTCTCTAATATTATAGCAATATAATTAAAGCTAATCAAATAGCAAAAATGCCATTTGAGATTATTGTATTGCATTATCAAGATACTCCATGGTTTGTAGGATATTAAAAGTCAAACCGGATTACTACAAGCTGATGACTATGGTTGGAATATCACATTAAGTAACAGGTGCAGTCACCAAAAAATGCAATACCTAAATCATGACTAAAATATGACTATAACCAATAGGCCTATATATAATGGTATGTTTTACATTAGTTTATAAATTTACGATATTTAAAGATAATTAAGATTAAATTTATTTAAGATATTTATGTGTATTATTTATTTTTCATGAACTGCTTTTTTAATTGAAAGGAAAATATTACCTTTCACTGATTTTGTCGGATTTACCTATGCGCTATAATTGTGCTGAATATAGTTGACTACATTTTTGAGAAAAAATTATATGTTTATCATTTAATTAAATTGTATTAAAACTGTAGTAATTTATAGGAAATTTCGAAATATAAAATTAATTATTTGTCTTTCTATTGATATTGAAATTTATTTTTTGATTATATATAAATATGAATTTTTAAAACATTTTCTCATTTTATTGTTTACTTTATAGCATATCATTAATATTCAGTTAAAAAGCTGCACCTATTCAAAAGTGCACCAGATCATATTATCAAGTCAACTTTCAAAAATTGCATTGCCAAAAAATTCCTAATTAATATTTATTTACATATATCATTGTTCATAAAAAACCAGTTGCCAGACACAAATATATGTCAGTGTATAAATAGAGTATTGATATATTCTAAAATGTAACATATGTTGAAACAAAACAATTGAATAATTGAATATTATTAGGCGATATTTTTGATTAGAATTATTTTAGGAGACTTAATTAATTTATAATTTAACTTACGTAAATATTGTATTTACCAACAGTATTATCACTTATTTTTTATACTTTTTACTCAATTTTTTTAAACCTATTATTTTTTGGGACAAATTTATATTTATGTATTGCAAAATAACATATTTTGCTTTTATTTGCTTATAAGAAAGGCTGTTAAGCCACATTAAGCCACACTCATTGCCACCTGAAAAAACACAAATAACAATTGACATTAAATAAAATCCAAAAATGTTTTAGCCTTCTTATGTCCCTTATATTGCAGCTAAATGTAATTATGTACACCATTCTGTTCAATGCATCAATTGTAATTGACAGAGATCTTCTTTAGTGCTTAAGTTTTGTTTGAACTGATCATAATAAATGATAATTAATTGATCTCACATAAAATTACAGATTATGACTTTAAAGTTTGAATATTTGTCCTTACTTTTATATTTATATTTATATATGTCCATACAAAGTAAACGATTGTATATTCTAGAAAGTGTTATTTAATTAATATTTGAGACTTCAGTAATTCAATTTAATGCTTAATGTTCCAGCAATGCTTTAAACTTACCAATATATTTGGGTGTGTTGGGATTTTTTCATCAACTGTTTCAAAAGTATTGTTTTAAAGTATTTGAGCTAATAGTCATGCATTTTCATCAACATTATATGGTTTCCGCAAAATTTTGTAATATTATTGAACGTCTTTTCTTTGAACCAAGGAAAAAACGTATAATTTTTTGATAATTTTGTATCTTGGATCTTAATTCTACTCTTCAAGACTAAAAAAGTAAGTAACTTTTTGACATGCATTTAGTTATGCAAGTATCGAATGCGAATGTAGCATTAGTTACCTCTATTTTAAAACCCTGGTTTATATCTAAAATATAGTTTGTTTTAGTTTATATATATATATATATATATATATATATATATATATATATATATATATAATGCCTAAAAGTTAAATAGATTTATAGATTTATGCAGCTATATTCTTAGACAGAGCTCCAGAAGTCTTTTATAAGTTTTTTGTTACTGAGAATAGCAACACAGTCTTATTAACTCTTACATTTCAGTCATATTATTTAAAACCAAAAAAAGAGGGTCTTACACAAAAGTATAAAAACAATCTATTAAACAAATAGAACAGGCGTACCATAAGAAAGTGTATTGAGATCAGTTATTTTCCGTGTGATGTTTCCATGATTGCAAAAGAAAATATAATCATGGCCTTTGCTTATGATACCTGCTTATGGAAAAAATAGCCAAGAAGCAGCCAAAAATTGACAATAGATAAGTGTCAGCATAAATAACTGGGTCCAGATATAGAGAAGACAAGTTAACAAAAAGGAAACCGCACATATCAACTTAAATAGTACTATAATTCCATATAGTAATAACGCTGAATATTTTTTAATTAAATTTAGATGAAATAATCTCAAAATACATAAGTTTTTAAATTATATTTTCTAATTTTTGAAAATTTATACTTTAGTCCCCTTTTTTTATAAATTAGACTTATTATCTACTTAACGTAGGCATACCATAATAAATCACAAACTACGCCTTTGTTGCTGTTGTGACGATGTGGGTGAATTGGTTAAAATATATAAACACGTAAAAGACAAAATATACTTAGGAATTATTTATATATTAATTATTGTAGTTATCGTTAATTTGAAATAGTGGTTACTATGCTATAATGGAAATTGTAATATTTTTATACAGATGATAATAAGGAAGTATATCTGAGGCCTTCGTGTTTCTAAACACTTATTTATTGCTATACTATGTGCAATTCCTAATTTTCTTTACCTTATATGTCTCAAAGCGAGATTTTAATTGCAGATATTAAAAAATATCGTATGAAATCTCCGCAGCTCTTAGGTTTGAACCTAAAAGCATAGATGTAAATTTATGTCTATCATTGTTTGGAATTATCATTGTCCATAGAAGAGTTTAAAATCCGACAATAAATAATCTTTTAAGTCACGCCAGTAAATAGATTGAGTAAGACGGATGTCTTCTGATGGAGTTGATAATTCGATCTGCAATATATTATAAGATGTCGTGTAGAGCGGAATTAATGTTTTAACTTTAACTTGACTCTTGAAATGTTCAGTGATTGTGTATTTAGTAGTTACGAGTGAGGCTACTAATATATTAAGCCTATAAACTAATTTTGAACGATCGGTTACAAATTGTGTTGGAGTGCATTAAATCGCATCGGGTAGATTTATAACAATTTTATGTTGAAGCCTCACTTAGGGACTTAATTGTTCAGTATGTGTTATTTTTAGTGCATTAAAAATGTCTGAATTTGAAGAAAAAGGCGACTCGTCATAATCGAAAACTGGTTCTGACGTTTTAAAAGTGATAATTTTGACACCGAAGACAAAGATCATGCTGGACATCCAAAAATATTTGAAAACGAGGGTTTGAAGGCATTACTCAATGAAACCCACAATGTGGATGGTTATCGATTATAACTGATGCGTTTGAGAGCGAGAGAATACGAGCGAAGACACAACATGTTGCACTGTAGGTACTTGGAAAGATTAAATTCTGCGCATTCTCTAGAACTTCGTCTTTCTAATTACTACTTGCTCTGACATATGAGTTGTAACCTGTCTCATTAGAGCTTCACTTCTTAAAAAAAATGGATTATATCGTAGATACTCTCAAAAGATATATTGTTCTTTCGATATGAAATTATTAAATTGTCTGAAAGAGGGAAAAAGTAGCAGCTACCGATGGACAATACTTTAAATAAAATACGTTGTATTGATTTTTTACAATCGGCTTTTAAAATTAATTTAGAGGCCTAATACATAACAGAAATTATATCCGTAGGATAAAATAAAAGTGGAAAACTAAATACGAGATGAAATTGAGGAACCAAAATATGATTCATTGGAGATAGAAACAAAATAATACGAAACAAAGCAGGTAAAATGACAATATTATAAGTAAAGAGTTCCTTAGGAGCGAAAATATCTATTCACGGACTCTTAATAGTTCATATGTGTTTTCAAATAGTGTGTTTCCAAACATTTGTATAAACTGCACATTACACATAAGCTTGTTATGTTACCTAGTAGTAACATTCACTTCTTCCAAAATCACCAAATTAAATTTTAAATCTCAGTGATATAATTATGATGAAAACTCATAATTCAGTGACTTCAAGAGTCTTAAACTGATTGATATCAATGAATTGATTCGATGCCGAAACTTTATATTTAGATTATCCATTAACTTTTGGTTTATGTTTTAGAATCATATATAAGAGGGCCACTGCATGCACTTTATCCTTGTAACCTTTAGTTGTAACTATACATAAAGAATCATTTAAATTATATTGATTGACTTGTTCGTCTTCTACATAAAAATATAATAACAAATTCGTAATTAGATCATAAGAAAATCCGTTAGTACACAAAGGAAGTAAAAATGCAGAAATTAATAACACATCATATAATATATATTGGTAGAGTGCGAGACGACATGAGGGCGAGAAATAGAATGTGGAGTAGAATTAGAAAGAGATTACCATATAACCTTAATCACGAAAACAGTCAATAAAGGGGGGTAAACTGTTGGAACTTACAAGTTACAAAATGAAATTGTAAGCAAAAAATATGTAGAAAAATATTAACCCAGAAATTTGACAGATAAATAGAGTTCTGTATAGCTCTGAGAAAGTAATTGGCCTTTGAAATTATTTCAAGAATTCATTATTGGATGCAGCGAAATTGACCTGTTACATTAACGAAAGAAGATTAGATAATAACAAACAGCATGATGGACGAAGCCATAAAAATGGAAATAGCAGCATTAGTTTGATTAGCACAGTGGTCAACGGGACAGGACGGTTCTCCTACAGTTGTGATAGTTACTAATTCGAATTTTGCTGGGTCATAGTAATAGATACTCTAAAATATAACAAAAAAATGGAAGATTTGGAGAAAGGATAGAGACAAGTAGTAAAAGAATCTTGAAACTTATTTGAAAAATTAAAAAGGGATAAGATAATATCATCATAAGGCATATTAAAGTACAGAAAAAATATAATGGAAAATTAAAAGTACAAACTAAAAACCGAATATGGCACACCTACACGCTAATTAAATTCTATAATATTTTTAACGTTTCAGTAATCAATAGTTTGGTTCTTGGCCCCTATTAGTGATTTATAGGAATCGGGAATTAAGTTACCAATTTTAAGGACATGAGCGGTTTGTATTAAATTTAAAGTAGTATGGAAATTTAAATTAAAATAAAACTTCTGCCATCTAAAATCAGGCAATGATCTAGCAATCAGGCAATAAAATGGAACAAGGATTTGGACTTAGTTTTTGTCTAAATCCAAACATGTGTTGTGTCTTTTATATTAGACTTATTGTGTTATTTGTTGTATATTTTCGATTATCTACTTATATTCATCATGTTTTGTTTAAGTATGATTTTGTTCTTAAGTTTTATAAATATTGATCTATAACTCGCAGGAATAAATATATTTGTCCCAGTTACGTGGTCGGATGCGAATACATCCATTTTAATAATGTATCTATATAAAAAATAACCAAATTAGTCTCATATTTTTAAACACTTTTAACATAGAACCAGTTTTGATGATAAATGGACACCAATCATATTTGTAGCTGTCTATATAAATTGTATTGCACAAATACTTGATAAGCTATTCTCGTATTTTAAAAGTATTTTGTTATGCATTAATAATGAATTGCGTTAATAAGTACTAACTTGATATCGAAAATAGTACATTGTTGTTGCAATTTACAATATAACCAAATTTATCTAAAAAGGTTTTTTATTCAGTATAATCTGCATATTACATAAATTTAATTTGAAATGGATTATTATATAATAATTAGTAGTAAAATTAATTTTTCTTTATTATGTGATGTATTTTGTAGAAGTATAATACATATAATTAGATACTTTAATAAATATTTATATTAAGTAAGTTTCTCTAAAACTTTTATCAATTTTCAAATTACGTTTTGCGATTGAAAATAAACTAATCTCAGATTTGCTATTTTCTTGTTAATTGATTCATTTTTAATAAACCATAGGACGTTATAGAGTTACCATTACTGCAAAATTGGTTTATAAAATCACAATTTGTTGATAGATAATTTGGATTATCGTCCATCAATTTTTTTTTTGAGCTTATATAAAGTTCAACAGGTTTCTTCTTAATTTTCATAACTTGCCTAACTTTGACTAACTAAAGCTGTAACATAACTTGCTTAACTAAAGCTGTAAAACCAGACATATGTCACAATATAGGACGTACGAAAAATTGATACTCTGAGGTCAGAAACAGAATAGCATACAATTGGCATGGAGTTTTTTTGGGAGTTAAATTATTAATTTCTACATTTAATTGCTTTATAAATACTATTTTTTATAATTGAAATTATTTTGTATTAGATTTTACTAGTCTTACGTAGATAAATAATTAACACCTGCGAGTAGATCAAGATATCCATACCCGACCCCGATACATGCAGATACTTGACTGAGAACGAAACACTTTAAACATTATTATTTTTACACAATTTGTATACTATTAAATGTAGTTTCAATATATTAATAATTTTTATACAGCTCTGAACACTAAATTCTGTTTCTATATATTTTATCGATAAACGCTATAATTGTTAACGTGCTTGTTAACTTAATTGTCAGATATTAATAATAATATACTATTATTATCCAGTATTCAATACGTTGAAATTAAATTATTCTCTCATTTCATCTTGACATATTCAAGTTAACACATTTAGCCCAGATTGTGTGAAATTAATATTCATCACATCTGATAATAAAAATTTAAATCAATCAGGATAGTCAAAATGTTAAACAATTAAATTAATCAATCCAGTTTGTAGTGTCGATACACTTATAATATTTAATAAGACCTCGTAATAAATAGCAACTTTTAATATATTTTTAAAATCATTCATTAAAATCTGTAAAATATAAAAGGCAGTCGTTTTATAAATTATACAGGTCATTAAGAATATCCAAGAGAATCCCAAAATGGTTTCCTTTTTGTCATACGATGACTGGTCTAAAATTTTTCACAATTTATGAGGGAGGGAGTTTTATTTAGGAGAAGGGAGTCCTTGGTATCTTTTCTCCATCCCCTTTTGGTCATTGGCAGTTTGATTCAGTTATAAGCATAAGTTATGTCTGGTCCGATGAAAACACATTCCTTTCCCTTTGCTTCTGAAAAGCCTGGACATTTTCGAAACTGTGTATTTGAAACAGCTTCATTTTTGGGAAGTGATATTACAATGCAATGATTTTTCAATGGAAGTGCTTAATATACTCCAGTTTTATGTGCAGCGGTGGCAAAATGACTTCATGTGAAGGTATCAACGCTTTTTGGATGATGTTTATTTTCACTAACTTTTCGCCACACCTGTTAACCACGGTCTTCAAATTTTAATTTCCGAACAACCAATTCTAAGCATAAAAACCGCCGTTATTTGAGATTAAACTATGAAAAGACGCTATTTTGCTTTATCGTATTGGTTCTTAAATGCACCCATCAAACCTTCAATATTGATGCAATAAAGAAATTCCTGACTTTTGATTTATCTACATATTATTTTCGTTTTCAGCATACCAAAATACAAAGAAAACAGTTGAAAATACTTAAACAACGTTTGTGTTGCAGACCTATATTATACATATTAGTGGTCTATGTAAGTTTCCATAATTCGATAAAAAATATTGCATCTATAAATCATGTTAAAATTGGCTGATCTATGCATAATGTGCATGATGTGTATTGTATAAAGTTGAAACTTAAAATTCAATATTTTAAAGAAAAATATTTAACTAGCTTCTGTGTTTATTATATTGCTGATCTAAAAGACTTTGTAGTTGATTGCTTATATATGGTAAGTCTAGCTTAAGTGAGATGTTGTCGTGATTGAAAATTTTATGAAACAAAATCAACATTTTAAACAGCTGGCATTAATATCACATAGTACGTTTAAACCTACCGAAAAAAAGAAGTAACATTTTTACCGATGGGCGAGGTATAAACAATGAAAGTGATGAGAACTACACCAAGAATGTGGGCTTAACTTAGTTTTATTTTTGTTTCGAATATAATGATGTTATGTACTGTATATGAATGAAAGAAGAATATATAAATAATAAATTTAACGAATTTAAATTACCAATAATAATGAAAGTAAGTGGCTGAATAGATTAATAAATTTTACTAGATTTGAATTGGATTATTTTAAATTTTAGAACATTGAAAAAACAGATAAATTCAATTTCAATTTTCAATTAGTGCGCTCTCGGGAAATATGGCAGTTCTAAACGGAAATAATAAGGAAACATTATAGATGGAGTAACAACACTGAGGTATAAATAATTTCTCTTCTCTATATCTACGATGGCTTTTAATATTAATATAAACAACCAATAATAATTATTATTCTTATTTCAATGTTGATTGTATTAAAAATACTACGTCATTTACTGATTCATAGTTCATTAATGACATTTGGATAACATAATATTAGGTGTATGTATTTTATGTATCATGTTTATATTTTAAAAAGACGCTTGATTGAATTGACATAAACTGGTACAATATTAATTATAACATTTTTCATCATTTTCTACAACGTTCTCTCGTGTTTTTAGTAACATGGCAATAATGTGACGAACGAGTATGTTGGATGGCAGAAATATAATTATCGATCCATTTTCCCACTTCTTCAGCATTTCTAAGCCGTGCTTTAAACTAGTTATGCTGCATCTATCTTAACAAGTGATAATCGCAAAAGACACAGTATGTGTTAAATGAACTGGGTGCGCCATGCATTCGAGTTGCAACAGTGTATACTTCATAACTCTTTCAACGTGTAGTCGAGCGTTGTCAAACAAAAAGATAACTTTATGTCTACAACTCGGTGTTTCTAGTCTTTTTGCAACAATATATTTTTATAACAATATGAATTTATTCAATGGACGTCGGTAGAAGTCCGTAATAACAGTTTCATTCAGACCATATATACGCAAGATTTTATGACAACGAATATCTTGCTTAAGTGTTAGACATCTGATTAACAGTCATAATACGCTACAGAAAAATCTTTTATATTTTTTTGGAGGCAAGCAATCATACCGTGATGTTGAAGTATTGCTTGCAAAAAAACATACATATTATATTACATATTACATATGTTAATAACATTAAAAAATAAATATATTGTATATTTCTTAAATGTTCTTATTTTGTCGATCCCCTCTATCCATTCTATTTTGTCACAGGGTATTTTATAAAAAAGATTATTCTTAAATAATTGAAACTGCAAAGTCTCTCTATGTTCTATATCATCACTATATTTTTATGCACTTACTGTCTCTATAAATATGTGTTATCATTTATTGTAAAAGTGAAGCAAACGAACGAATTCGATTAACGATATAATCGATAGATCGATTTTCTGATAAACGATTATGTCGACCATAAATTCAACGTAGTGCGCAATATTTCTCGAACAGAACCATGATGTTCGTGTTAAATCACATGCACAATAATGCACAATTTGCAGATATTCATCGGTGAGTCAGTCAATTTATGATGAAATAGCAATTAAACATCAGTTATCTGACAGCTGTTATAATGGTTTTTATCGTAAACAAGACTGTGAACTTTGCTTACCATCTTACTCTAAACTACACTACTTTAAGTAGTATCTCTTAACAACAAGTTGTATTTCAAGTTGTTCAAGATTCCTCTAAATAAAATCAAACTTATAACAATAGATACTTATTAATTTGCTCAAACTTACTAATATACCTTTCTTCTTCTCTAAATAATAGAAAATAATATATAAATAAAAGCTTTTAACTGAGGTACTTAAAACATTAGTGAAAATGAAAGTACAAAAATAAATATATGTCAAATATGGTATATTTCAATGTTGAAGTAATAACATCGGTATATTCAATTATG
Organism: Rhynchophorus ferrugineus; assembly: GCF_030347505.1. Taxonomy (NCBI): domain Eukaryota; kingdom Metazoa; phylum Arthropoda; class Insecta; order Coleoptera; family Curculionidae; genus Rhynchophorus; species Rhynchophorus ferrugineus. The sequence continues at coordinate 20,248,696 of NW_027472588.1, read as the reverse complement.
TACATTCACATATTTTCGATATATTTCCTTCGCGTTTATATTTTCCACGCCTCCCTAAATGTTTATTAGATGCCTGGATTCTTACCATCTAATTTTATATTTTTTATCTAGTATACATTTATGTACTTCTATATTTGCATTGTAGTGCATATTCTATACATGTACAATAGTGTCTGCAATAATGTCAGTACACATTTAGTAGATTCTTATTAAACGTACATGTTTACACTTAATAATATTTTCTAATAATCACTAGGAACAATAACAATAATATTGACATATACAAATTTAACTAAAAATAGAGTATATTTGGATTTTTCTTCTTATCATATTTATTAATTTTTATCGGTCTTTTGGACCTTTGCCACATACAAATATTTTAAAACAGTTTATCATAATATAGTGTCTGATTGATTTTTGAAAGTTTGAAGTGAGTTTCAGCCAATTCATTGTCTTCTAAATTTTTCTTGTCTATCAAACTGTTCTATATCATTGACATTGATTTCACTGAGTATTTTGAAGTCGTTGAAAGCAAACTGACTATTGGGACATAACGGAGCAGCATTACCAAAATTTTCAAAATGTTTCTATACACTCCGAATAACTAAATGATATTGAATATAAAACTGTTATTTAATGTTGAGAAATTACAAAATCATGTCAAACCGAACTTAACACTTAGTTTGGGTCCTTTAGCAATTGTTTACATCAATACTTCGTATTTTCATAGTTGATTAAAACGCATACATATATAAAGCATATAAAGTATATAAAGCATTACTGAATAACAAAATGAGCTATATACTTGAGTTTCATCGATACATGAGATACTTGAATATTTAATATTATATATATTATATCTTTATAGTATTTAATATTTATAGAATTTATGATATTTAGTAGTGAATTCTCCGAACAAATCATCACGAATTATGAAAAATGGATCACATACGATAAAAATGTATAAGCAAGCTGGCTGAAAGCTGAAATAAGTCATGGCTGACGTTAGGAGTAGCTCACAAGCGGTTGAATTATCTGCAATAACTCTAAGAATAGTGATTGTGTAAGATGTCTACGTATTTGGTGGGGTTGGAAGGTAACTATTAATAAAGAGCTGCTCAAACCTGATCAAACCATGTAAGATTGAAACAGACTATTGACAACAAGGTTAGAAATTATCAATGAAAAGGACGTTGTTGACAAACTGGCATACGAATATCTTTAGTTACTCAAAAATTGAGAGTGTAGGGTTGAGAAGTTTTGATGTATCCACCCTATAGTCTGGACTTAACCTTATCTGACTAGAATTTATTTCGGTCCTGTAACACTCCTTAGTTAGTAGTTCTAATAATAGTAATAATAATCTATCTAGTAGTCATGTTCAAATGAAAGGTTTCCCATTGTTATTGTAATGCATATACAGTACTTCCAGCAACGGTAGAAACCCACTCTCTTCTCAAAAATTTCCATCTTCATTCCTTTATCTATCCAAACAATTATAGCCACAGAGCAAAATAATATATAAGGGAGTCAAACAAGATCAAAAGTTTCATATATTAATGGTGTTGCACAGCAAACTAGCGCCCATCACAGCAAAACTGATAAAAAATATAAAAAGAATAGTGTCTATAAGTTAATATTAATGTTGGTTTAATTATAATAATGTTAGTATTAAATTACTGTTAAATCTAGAAGAGAAGATACACGATCTGAACATTGATTTGGAGAACATTGGAGCTCGGAGAATATTAAATACTAATAATTACTAATTATAATTATACTAATTACTACTAATTACTTATACTACATACTAATTAATATACTCTGAGCTTAATTCTTTTAACACTTCTAAATATATGAAGTAGCATTCTTCTTAAAATGAAGTTAGAAGTTAAAATGTATGAAAAGGTTTTAAGCAAAAGGCACTATTACTTTATTTAAACGTTTTTATTTTATCCAAAGAAAAGGGAACTCAAACTTTTAAATAGATAGGCGCATAGTGAGGCCCGTATTATTTAACATATAAGTATACATATGCTTAAAAAAGTATGTATACAAAACATGTGGAAATAAAATTTGTAGAAAAAGTAATTGTATCAAGACGAGTGTTTCAAATTGATATAAATAAATTCGTTCTAAAACAATGAAAATAAAACATAATTACTTTTTCGCCAACTCATTAAAGTAAATTTGAAAGTTGTATTACCTATTTATCTATTTAAAGTAAAATCAAACTAAACTATGGGCCTCGATCTTCAATTATCCTTGGCAATTATTGACTTGAAAAGGCATTTACTCATCTTAGTTAATGGCAATTCGGATAACAATTCGTTTTAAGACGTTTCACTATTTCATGCAATCAAACAAAAGCATGTCCGTTTTCTTCTTCTGTTTAAATCTATACTGGGTTATCCTATTATAATTAATATAGTTTTGGACCAAAATAAGTAAATTCACTGAATACACTTTTTTTTAAGAAAAGTAAACTTTGTTTTATTGGCCACTAACATTTATGGTTTTAACAAGTAAATGTTTTTAGTGTTTCGAAGAAAATTCTAGAAAAAAATAACCCACTTTCAACGGATACAATGAACGGTGTGGTAAAGTCAGAATACAATACATCTTGAATATCAACTAGTTGGATTAAAATTCAATTTTTGATCTGATTATAATGCCTAGTCTTTAACATACCGAATTTAGTATGGGACATATGAAATGCCAATGTCCTTATTGTGGAACTATGTGATGTATTAGTCGGTAATTATGTAATTTTCCTAAGATGTTATTGAACTAGATAAATATTTATTTATAGACCAAAATATATATTGGCAACACTGCCATACATTAGAGCCGATTATCAATTGATTAGTTGTTTTTATTTTGTTACACTCAATGGCTAATAGGGCAAAATCCTTTGTTTCAACAAATATAAAATTGAATATTATCTGATTTGAAATATAGATATTAATTGTGTCAACAAATGCTATAACTATTCCTTTTAAAAATATATTATTTTCTTTAACTTTGGAGTCTTGGGGGATGAGTAATCATCTAATCTCAATTAACATGGTTATTAAATACTGGTTTCTTAATTATTAATAACTTGTAATTTTTTAAATTAATAGTAGTTTTTAATTAGAACTAAAGGATTTATTTGTTTAGTTATTCATTCGAGTTTATATTGGTCAATAAAACTAATGCAGTCCTATAAAATATTTTTTGAAAAGTAGATATATAATGATTTAATTAAATAATAGTGCTCATGAAATATTTGATTGAATCTGAAAAAAATATAATATTCATGTAACTCAAACACAATTTCTTTATTAGAAGATTAGATTTAGATTTGTGTTATTAGAAGACGTGGAAGGCTACATTAATAAGTTACTAAAGGAGAATGCTAGTAAATGAGACTTTTGACTATTTAGCAAAATAATTTTTAATTTTTAAAAAATATTTAAATATCTGGGTCATAAAAATCTTGGATGGAAATGTTTTTATTTTACTTTCTGTGCTTTTTCACATATTTCTCACTCAACTTTCACTAAATAAGTGTGAAATTTTATGTCAAGTTAAGTTAAATTTAATAAGGCTGGAATTTTTTATTCCAATTTTTTATTTCCATTTTATATTTTTTATTTGTTTTTTTATATTTTAAAGTACCTTCTTATATTATCTAGACTAGACCTACTGCTTCAAACCACGGTCCTCGACTTAGGCGAACATAGAAATACTTCCATAAGACGAATTTTGTACTTTTACCTTTTGGACAATCACAAGAATAAATTTACGACCAGGGATCAAACCGGGGACTATCGCAATAGTAGGAGGACCGTTCTGTCGCCTTGGCTACAAAGCCAACCAAGCCGGTTTTATTTTTATTTTATAGGATTTGAACTTAATATTATATTAATTAGCAATTTAATCTTTCTCATCAATTCTTTATTAATTGCCTTGTGTACTATGAGAGTATGATTTACAGTAATCTAGACAATAAATCTTGGTTTATTACTTCTTACAACCAAAGCATTGGCCAAAAATACCATGTACAGGTATCATTGGTGTCTCAACATTGCCAGTACCAATCTGTGCTGGATAATTTATGCTATATATTGTATTTCCTCTGTTCCGATTTCATTAACTTTATGCGGTGTTAATTTATTGTTGATAAGTTGGATTCATCAATATTAGCTATACGAAACTGCTAACTTCATCTCAACAAAATCCATTTGTGGACGCAAACGGCAAATGAGATTAAATCTACTCACATGACGTTTACCCTGCGTACAAGGGTTTGTTTACCAGTAAATAATAATAATTAAAATAAATGAATATAATTAAATATATAGCAATGTATTTGAATTGATGCTTAACTTATTATATATATAGAAACGTATATTAACAAAGCATAAATAACTTGTGTTTAAGCTGAGCTAGATATAGAGGTAGCAAGGTGTAACTGTATAAGTCAACTTTTGGGATTATTTGATCGTATAGTATTGAACTGTACGTGTAGTATTAGTATATCTAACATAGCCACTCTTTAGAGGTTCCAAAATAAATTGCGCCACCGACGCCCGTATAACGCCTGTGACAAAATAATTCAGTAGAATATCCCCTTGAAGGGGTTTAGACTAGGTTTAGGATAACAGAATATGGTCTATTCAATAAAACCGCCAATGTATTTTATCAAAATGTATGTATTAACTTAGAATTTTGGAATAGAAAGTTTGTCGTTTTGAAAATTTATATATTATTTATTATCACTAATATTTTGAAGTATTTTGTAGATATTTGACAGCAGGGTCGACCAACACAAATTGAATTTTATAGACTGATTCGGTTACATGCTCTGGCACATTCTAATTCATTTTAAATAGTCTAAAATAAAAAAGGAAAAATTTGCTACCAGTTTAAAGCGGATTTTAAGTTTTTACAAACTGCATTTGACAGTATATTCAATTCATCGATGACGTATATTAGCTGTTTTATAGGAAAGACTATAGTAACTAGTTATAGCTTAACGAGTTCTAGTTATAGCTTATAGCTTTGTACAGGAGATCCCCTATTCATGTAAATCATATTAGATACTTATTGCCCATAGATCAGATTATGGTCAGCGCATTGAATGCTAGAGAAATTAAAAGTTGGATTCAGAAGTGGACCAGGACCTAGATTTTCAATCCTCATTATATTTTAAAACTCCATTTGACATTTAATCGACATCTATAACAGATAAGCAGTCACCCTTCTTTTAATTAGCGTTTTTATAATATTAGTTGTAATTGTCTCCTGTATATTTTAGAGCTATATTGTGTTGATAATTCATGATATTCATGTAACCTTATAGCAACAATATTTTCCCTACGTAAAAATTAATACAATAACGATTATAAACAATAACAAAAATTCAGATCCGCGATGTTTTACTCTGTGGTATAATCATCACTAATAATGGCAAAGCCGTACCAAATATAAATATAATAAATTTAACCCTGAAAATGTTTTTACTTTAAATTTTATATATGTTGGAATTTGAGATTTTTGGTAATATTAAATTTTATTTTGTAAAGTAATATAAACAGTCCTGCAAATATATTTATATAAAACAGTATTATAAATGTTCTATTTCTTTGCAAATAAGCGTTATTCTAGGATGCACATCGTTATATATTTCTAGAAATTTGAAATAAAAGGAAAATGTTTGTTTTTGTCATCAGTAATTCTTTGTCTTTCAAGCTTCTTGAAATGTAAATCTGTGGTCTATCGCGCAACTAAATGAGAATACAAATGAGCTAATAAGCCTATTAGCAAGCAGATATTAAACATTATTTTACCGTTATATTTATTACAGAAACATAAAATAAATTAGTAATATATAGGCTACGTAGTGAGATTGCTACGCTGTTGATAACTCCATCACCACCTTTACAGGTGGTTTACTTTACAGTTTATTTTAAAAATAAAATAGGTGGGGGATTCATGAAAAAGTAATTAATGTTTTTTCATGTATTCAAGATGAGTATATTTCAAACACTAGTCAATGATATATGTGCAATTTTAATCGATAAGATTTGAGTAATTTCTGAGATTTCTTAGCGAAAAACTGAAACAGAAGAAACTGCAAGTAGTTATCACAAGCCCCTTTTAAAGCCTATTGAACAGCATTAATAAATTGGGGGTGTTTTTTAGACTAACTATTAATTATAATTAGGTTTTAATGTTTTAGATCTTCCTCCAGATATCTTAGTTCTACAATAACGGATTTGTACTTTTACCAGAAAACGCTAAAAGGTCACCTACAAGTATGACATCTATTCAATCAATTAGTGTTTGAAATTTTTTTTTCAATATGAAAAACTGATTTTTTTTCTCCTGTCTAGTATGTATATGTTAGATTTTATAAATTAACTGCTATCTTTACCGAAATTTCTATTATAATAACACAAGCTAATAATTTATTAATTTAGTCCCCTAATTTAATAATTTCCCTACCGCCATTCCTATTATACTACCATACTTCAATGTTAGGAACCTTATATATACCATAGATCTCATATAGTTCACTCAAGACTAGCTTTATTATTATTTATTTTTTATTTAGTTAATCCCGTCAGACTCTTGGGCTATTTAGGGTGAATTACAATACATCATTTGAACATTAACAGCTTAAAATACTACACAGTAGATTATAAACAGTAGAATATATACAGTAAAATTTTTCAATTACACAATAATAAATGTATGTTACAGGTGTTGAAGTAGGTCTAGAGTCTTTAGATAGTCAATCAGCAGATTCAGTTGCTCAGGTTGGACCAATTGTTCCAGTGCTGTCGGCATCTCAAGTTGTCTCCTCAAATCATCATATTTTTGACAGTCCAGTAGGATGTGTCTGACGCTAAGTTGAATCTGGCACAAATCACATAAGGGCGGGCTCTGTCCCTTCAACAAATATTCATGTGTCACTCTACAGTGTCCCATTCGCAGTCGTGCAACGTCTACTCATGTTATTATGGTCTATAGATTGATAAAAGATCCTCTTGGCTTCCCATAATTTATTGTTTTTTATGAGAACGTCCCATTCTAATTGGGTCAATTGCCTATTTAGGCCCTTCATATAGACTTTGGCATCTTTTTTAATTTTAAATTGATCGACTCCTCTACCCTACTTGCCAGATGGTCGGCTCTTTCATTTCCAGATATTCCTTTATGGGAGGGGACCCAGAGGTATGTTATTCTTACACCCCTAAATTGTAACTTTGTCTGTATCTCTCTGATGTATGTGACCAGAGGGTGGACTGTCCTTGCCGATCTTAAACTCTCTAGGGAACTCATAGAATCTCATACTACTAGTATGGATTCGCTAATCTGTGATTCTTCCAAGGCAGATAGGGCCATATATATAGCCAGCAGTACCGCGGTGAAAATACTTTCTCTGGAGTAGACTAGACGTATAAGCAGCACCCACAAAGTTCTCACGTTTTGAACCATCCGTGTAGATGATAAAATGATTTGAATAGTTCTCTTCGATTATCTGTCTAAAGAAGCTTTTTATTGTAGAAGAACTATTTGTTTCCTTATTCAGAACCTTCATAGAGAGGTCTATGTGTATTCTTGAGAAATGCCATGGTGGTATATTAGTGATTCTACATTTTGCATCTGGGATCACAATCATTAATCGTTTACATATCCTCTGGAAGATTAATGAGGGGCTTAAGTGCCTCTTCCTTATATTGGTCCAGTTTGTCTTAGGTAGGAAAAAGGTATTAAACTGGTCCAACTCTGGACGGAATTTGAGGGAGCTTGCATAGTTTAGTAGCAGGAGCTCTCGCCGTGACTCGAGTGATGAAATATCTGCCTCGCACTGCAAACTTTCAACCGGACTAGTGCGGAATGCTCCCAATATGATTCTAATAGCGGCGTTTTGTATGGGATCCAATTTCTTCACGTATGAAGGTGGCGCGGTAATATAACACTGGCTTCCATAATCCAATTTGCTTCTTATCAGCTCCTGATATATATTGCTCAAGGATGTTCCGTGTGCTCCCCAATTGATGTTGGAAAGGGTATTCAGTAGACCTAAGTCTGCCAAACATTTATTCTTGAGATAATTTATGTGCCAGTTGAGCTTGTGGTCGAACAGCAAACCAAAGAATTTATGTTCTGGTTTGTTTATCAGGTTCTTACCCTCCATCACTAATGAGAACTTCAACACATTCCGTCCGGCCCACGCAGGCAGTTGAACAAGGCAATTCTGTAATAGGGATTGGCTGTACTTATTGTTAGTATGTTTGTGGTAGATAACCACATCATCTGCATAGATTCGGGCGTTGATATAAGTGGGAATAACTTTGTTAATGGAGTTCATAGCAATTATGAATAGTAATGAGCTGATACAGGTACAGCGTTGGTTTGGTGATATGTTGTAGATTTTACTCCATTAACGCTGACCCGGAAGCTTCTGTTAGTCAAGAAGGATGCAATGAAGTCGAACATTCTGACCACTATTTCCCAATTAGATAGTTGATTCAGGATGCTATCGATATTGATGGAGTCAAAGGCCTTTTCTAAGTCAAGAAAGTTTGTAGTCAGATGCTGCCCCGTATTAAAGGCATCACAAAGGTCCTCCTGAAACCCGATCAAGTGATCAGGTGTAGAGTATCCTCTAATGAAGTCTTTCTGACGATTATTTAGTAGTATCTGCTTTTCAATCACATATATCAACCTATGACAGACCATGCGCTCAAGTACTTTACATAGGTGACTGGTTAACGCGATAGGCCTGTAGCTGGATACTGAATGCACCTGGTTTATATATAGGGACTAATAGCGACTGCATCCACGACAAACGTTATCTAGTCCGGAAGATGTGTTTCTGTCCTTACTCATAGCCTTATTAAGCTCTTCAATTATGAATGGAATATTCAAAAAATCGTGTGCATTTTTGCTTACTCCATAATTGCTGTTCATCTTTTCCTCCTTATGTTTGTTTAATACGGAATGATAGTGTGCTGCAAATATTTCAGTCATTTCAGGGGTCTTCAATAAGTCGACTTCCATCAACCATCACTGGTATTTTAGATTGTGGGATGCCTTTTAGTATGCATACTTTCCTCCATATAGTATGTGATGAGGTTTGCGGGGTAAGACTACTTGTAAATTTCCTCCAAGAGCTTAATTTTGCTTGCCGAATAGTTCTTCCGAATAGTCTCGCAATTGCATTTATTCTTTTGCAATTTTGAAAGAGTTCGGATTTTGGGTTTAATTTGAATTTGTTAAGGGCCCTTTTCCTATCTTTTATTACCCTAGCACAGTCTTTATTCCACCATGGTCCGGTAATTTGTTTATTTTCGTGGTGTTAATAGGAGTAGATCTTCTAGCTGCATTGATAATAGAATCGGTGAATTCTTTTACGATTGTGTCTATATTTTTTGTGATTGGATTGGTTTCAATCAACGTTCTATATTGGTCCCAATCAATACCTCTAATATTAAGTCCAGTCGCTGTAGGTAATATGCCAGGTGTGTCAGTGAGTTCAACCAAAGTGGGAAAGTGGTCGCTGTCATGCATATCAGTCACAGTTGTCCATTTCGTCTGTCCAGCCAATGAGGAAGAGCACAGGCTTAAGTTCAAGTGTGACAATGTGCCCGATAAAGCAGATAGGAATGTAGGTAATCCGTCATTCATAATGCACAGATTATTGTCATTAATGACTTCAACAATCCATCGACCACTTTGATTATATTTAGATGAGCCCCATTCAGGCGCATGGGAATTGAGATCCCCCCTAATGAGTTTGGGATTTGGCAATTTTGAGACAAGAGCTTCTATACTTGTTTCTTCAATGCTTGCGGAGGGAGACAGATATAAACTACACAGTGAGACATGGCTGCCAGATAAATATGCTCTGACAGCTACTGCTTCAAGCTCTGTTATTATGTCAATCTTTTCTTCGTGTATTTCTGTGCAGATTAAAATAGCTACTCCCCCAGATGAACGTTCACTATTTGTCCTGTCTTTTCTTATTATCTTATAGCCTCGCAGTTGAAAAGAGTCTGTAGGTGATAAGTTAGTTTCCTGTAGGAGCATAATCGACGGCTTATAAAGTCCCATGACAAGACGAAGCTCTTCCTGTTATCTTTTAAGGTCATTAATATACCATTGCACTATGATGGTCAGTTTTATTATTATGTAGAGGTTTCTATTTCCACATCACTGCCTGATCTATACTTTGAGCTTAATTTGGTACGGTGTAGAGTGACCACTTTTGTTTCTCTTGCTTGGTGGTGATGACCTACGCGAGGAGCCAGGCATTGAATTCCGATAATTTTCGGAAACGGTCTGCCTCTCTTTACTCTTATTGGGCAGACCTGAAGGAGCTTCTCCCCTTCTCTGGGACTGAGATCGGGATGAATGGGGATGGAGGGTAGGAGGATGGCGGGAAAGGGATCGATCCCCCCACCCGAAGCAACCCGAGCTGGGGAATATTTTCGGTGTGAATGTGGAGGGGCCTGTAGCCCTCTTGTTGAAACCGAGGTTTTCTTCGTAATTGAAGAAGCCTCCCGTGTGGAAGTGGATGTTGTCGATCTGAATGTTGCCCTCATTTCTTGTTTATCTATGTTGCATTGAGTCGCGGTGCTGACATAAGTTTTTTTAACAGCGTTGGCAAAATTCATTTGAGTATTATTCAACTACTGTCTAGCTAAATTCCTAGCCACGAAGAATGACACCTTTTCATGACTTTTTACTTTCTGTATTAAAAGTTCCTCCTTGAATGCAGGGCATCCCTGTATCTCGGGGAGTGCTCCTGTCCACAGTTAACACAGTGGGGCGGAAGGGAGTATTCTACTTCCCCATGTGTGTTTCTCGCACAAGAGGGACAGGTAGGAGCATATGTGCAATTCATGGACATGTGACCGAATCTCTAGCATCGATAACATCTCATGGGGTTTGGGATATATTGTCTAACTATCAGACTTAGGTAACCTGCCTTGATTATTTCAGGGATGTGATCCTTTCTAATTGTTAGGATGTACTTATTGGTTGCAAAGATCTCTCCATTTTTCTTCGAGACTATGCGCTTTACCGATGTTACTCTCTGCGATGCTAAATTCTCCAGTATCTCCTCGTCTGTACACACAGATAGCTCCCTGATCGATATAACTCCTTTGCAGAAATTTAGTGTATTATGTGGAGCAACTGTTACCTGTATACTGTGAAATTTATTTAGCTTCAGCACTCTCTATGACTATCTAAAATTTGACACTGCAACTAGTATTGTTCCATTTCTAAGTTTTTTAACTGACTGTACTTATGTATAATAAATGGCGACAAATTTGTCAGTAGATTACCCTCGGATGATATGATAAAATATTTGTCGTATTCATCTTGCGTATGCCTATTCTGTAATTCATTCTCTTTCCTGGGCCTCTTTATACCATTATTTTGGGTGCCAGTAGTTGTTACCTGCATCCCGGGAGTGCTGCGCAATCGAGGGCTAACGGTCGAGCGGGGCCTGCGCGACCACCCACGGCCTCGACCGGTACTGGGGTTCCGAATCCCTGCACCGTAATTTTGTTCTCCAAATTATGTAAATCCATAGTTTATGAGAAAGACATAGAACACCTAGGGAACGCTATTAGACGACACACAACTGGGGCCCCGGGATCGTCACACCCGTACTATGGCCGCGACTTGTCAACCTTGGTTGTCACCTCGCAGTCACAGCCCCCTGGGGGATAGGCTAGCTTTAAATTCGTAAAATTTACTAAATTATATTATAGTTACTTCCAGTTATTCTACATGTTTATCCACACAATTTTTTCAACTCGTTATAACATCACAATGAATTAATCAGATTATTCTAATCAAAATACGGCCAAACTGACAATATTTCGACCAGGGAAATTCACACAAAGAAAAAACAGATATACTTCTGAACTAATATGGAAAATTCATTAGATTTTTAATTCCATCATAATTAACTGTATGAAATAATTATGGCCAATAACATGTAATATTCTAAAATACCTTTCAAGTTTTGCCTATTATCCTAATTGTCAAACTATTTTTTGGAGAATTTATTAAGTATCAAACATTTAACAAACAGAAATTATAGAATGACTAAACGTTAACATACTTTATACATTTTAACATACATTTTAAACCTATAGTCTATTCAAAATAACAGTGAATTCAGGCCGTCAAGATATTTAATGTGTTGCTTATTACAATTTGTAAATTGGTTTTAAGATCAGACAATATATTCCTTCTCATTTTGTTCTAGTTAAAAATAGATGCAATGATGTATGAGACATTTCAACATGTAATCGAAACAGCCTATAAAAGTTAAACGTTTGAAAAATTCCTGCAAAATTCTTCAAAACATTAGTGATATGTTTGGCTGCTGTTTTGGCGTTTTCCTTATCATATTTGCCACATCTTGCCAGTAAAATGCTTTATAGAGGTAAGTATTGCTACTGTTAAATACTAAGTTACTGTGGTTATTATCAGAAATATTCTGTAGCGTGTTGAAGCTGCGCTGTGACTAAATGTTTCAAAAATGAAACAACAATATAATCTTGGATTCACCATAAAGAAACCGTCATCATACGAAGCGGGTGACGAATCAAAATCACCTTGATTTTAGCTCTATCAGAGGTCAACTTTATGAAATGTATAAAAACAGTGAGTAGTTTTTTTCAATATAAACATAATTTAATAGAATTATTTCAGAGGAAACTATAACTCTGGAAGAGATCCACAGAAAACATAGAAATATTCAGATCTTTGAGGGATGTAGAACATATCTTCACGAAATGTTAGAAAACATGGGATTTAAATGGTGTAAATATAAGCCTTGAAGAGTTTTAATGAAATTTCCTCACATTGATTTTAAAAGAATACAATTTTTATTATTATTTATATTATTTAATTTTTATTTGGGTTTTTAGATAAGATATTAATATTTAAAAATATGCACAAAATAAAAATAGATTACAGACAACAAAAGTTGTTCAAAAAAGGAAAATGTTGGAACATTTGATTAGCTTTTGTTCATGTTAGAAACAGGAATGCTTTCATAGAATTTTAGAATATTTTATTTATGGGAAAATGATGCAAAAATAAACCTTAACAGGTTTTTGCAACGCATACTATAATACAATAATCTAATCGAATCCACATAAATACACATAATATAATCAAAATCGATCTAATATTTGTATATAAGTTTGTATATAGTGCTACATGATTTATGAAAATAAATTTGAATAAAAGCACCTGTTGTTTCATTTATTTTAAGAGTAATTTCAGTTTTAACCTGAATAACTTAAGACTGAATTAGGATTAATATAGTTAATCCTACCTACCAAATTGGTAGATGCCTTGATTGCATATTCTCCACTTCGTTCGATTTCTTGAAGTTCAAACCCAGATCCTGATTCTAACTCTCCTTATATCCCACTCTAGTAGCCCATTTGGGTACTGCCCGCTCTTTGTTCTTCCTGCTGTATATCTTTGCTTCAACATTTGAGCTTTTTCCACGTTGTTGATGGTTATTGACAGTTGTGAATGTTGGTTAGTCATTTGAGTCAGATCTCCTCCTTTTTCTTTCGAATTCATTTCTTCGCTTCTCTTCTTTCTCTATTCGTTAATTTTCCACAACCCAATTTTTATATTTTTAATTTAGTTCTTCTAGATAACTTCTTTTACTCTAATGTGCATTTTGTCCATTTGTGGATTTTTTAATTTTTCTTTTAAATATCCAATTTTTTGTTCAGTTTCACTTACACTACTTATGATATATCACGATTTCTATTTCTTAGCTGCTTATTGTATCATTATTCATTAACAGTTTTCCTAATAAATACTCTAGCAAAAACAAACATTTGTTGCCAACAAATCGCCTTGTCTCAATCCCCTTACCACGTTAAACTTTTTCAATTGAAACTTACTTATATTTTGTAAAATTTTTCTCGAAAATAATGATTAATACTGTAATAAAGATGTAATATTTCTGAAATAAAATAGATAATTAAATTTTTCAAATTTGTTTCGTCCCATTTAAATTTCCCCACTTGAATACAAATTATTGAGAACCCCATTTGTTTCAGACTATCAAAAGATAATTCGACGTTGTTATTCGACGTCCCTAATTATTTCAAATTGTTTTTTGAATACAGAAGACAGGCAGAAAGCTGACATAACTAAATTAATAAGAACCAATGTAATAGTAGCAATCGGGTCAAAATCCCAAGCTCTTAATATAAATATATAGGGGTAATCTTAGGTATAATACACAAATATTATATTAATTTCTGCGTTCCACCATTTTTTGATCACTGGTGTTTTACATTGATGTTTTACACAAACTAGAAAAATCAAAATTTGTACTAAATTGAAGTAACTCTTGAAAATATTTGGCCATATAAATCAACCAGTTCATTTTAATCAATCAAACTAAATACTGAGAATATATTCCACTCATACGTTTAATTGGGAAATGTTTTATGCATAAAGTTGTCCTTCATTCTGTTTTAATTTGTATGTATAAAAATCGTATTTTTCTAAATTTGTATATGACTACCTTGAATGTTCTGTGTTCCGAAGAATTTAACGTAATAGATAACTGCTAAAGAATCGTAAATTAACATTGACTGAAGGAATATTTAAAATGTTATGTTCTTCGATTTATTAGTCTTATTTTAATTATTTATTGAATATATTGGTACGCAAATAAATATCAATTAGAGTACAAATATTTAAATTCGCGTTAAACAAAGTTTTGTGCATCAGCCCGAATTTAAAAATATAATTAAAAAATTTTTACATGTTAGTTAACAAAATTCATAATACACTATTTAATCTAAATACAGATATGAAAAGAATTTCATTACCCCAACAATATAATTTGAAATGGCAACTACTGAAATGTTTATCTTTGAAACATTTTTTTTACTATTTATGTATTACATTGTTATTAGTGCCATGCGACTAATCTACAATATATTCTATTGCTTTTAGAATAACTTAAATCTAGGTAAATATGTAAGAGTCTCTCTATTTTAGTCTCTCGTGTAATAACGTTTATATATTAACGCTGCTGTTTTTCTATTAAATGCAACTCACTACACCACACTACACAAGATCAAATGATTTGATTCTTTTTAGTCTGTGTTCTGTTCTGGTATTATCCAAGAGTTATATTATTTCCACATTGACATGAGAATGAACTCTGTCTTCTTGCAATTCTCTTGAATTCCTGGAGCGACAATCAGTGTCTGAATGCCGCGATGTAAGCAATAAATCCTGTAATATCTGGGCGCACCTACATGTTCTGCTCATTGAAGTCTTGCATTAAAATTTATTCCGAAATGCTTAAACTTGTTACTTTGATAAATCATAGTATTGCGTATTGTTAATGGTGCAGTGTGATTATACGTGAACCGATTTACAGATTTACTTTCGTAAATTTTTATTTTTCAGAATTGGATTCAGTTATTTATATTTTTTTAATACATTTTAAAAGTCTCCTTTTACCAACTATGGGTTTATCTGGACTGGGCCTAAAGTTTAACATGGGCTCCGATCCACGGTCCTCAGCATTAAACCTACCGATTGGCGCGAGTGACCAACTTTAGAAATCATCCCAGAAAATATCCGGTCTTACCCAGCCTGGTTACTGGCGTGAATGGGATCATTTTCCTTGTCGGATTTCACACTCTTGCCTAGGGCATTCACCAATTTTAAACAATCACAAACATAAATTTACGACCATGCCCCAGCAGGATTCGAACCCGCGGCTATCGCAACAGTAGGAGGACCGTCCCATCGCCTTTACCACTGCGCCACCAAGCCGTCAATTATTTATATTATAACTTGCCCGTTGTAATTTTCGCGTGGCTTCTTCGCTATTGTCTCCGACAGCTAGAATTACTATGATCAGTAAATGTAGCCATCGTGATATTTGTGGTATATTACATGTATAGAATAGGTAAATAAATGACTTAAATATACTTCCTTATGGTTGACTTGTTTGAGCTTCTTTTATTGTAGATTGCCTTACTTTTGTAACTCTAAACATTATGGCTGTAATGTAAGATTTAAATAGTTGTTCCTATTACATTTTCTACATCATATGAAAAATGTTGTCATGTCACACTTTATAAAAGGTTTGCGCTATATCTAACAATATAGCAGAACATACGCTTTTATCTTCATGTTTTTTTCAAGTACATCTGTTATTCTATACCCAACCTGGTGTATAGGCATATGTTAGTTTTTTCTCTCTACATAAACTATAATATATGAAAATGATATTCCCTTAATGCAAGAAGAGTGACAAATTTTTAATTTTCACAATAATTAATATGAAAATATATGTAAATTGAAAAAATATATGTTGCTCTTTGAAATTCTATTGAATTTTCTCATTAACCAAAACAAACAACAGTTATTTGTTATTTTGTCAATTAGATTTGGCTCATTGAAACATATATTTTTACGAAGACTCTTGCTTGAGGCTTGCGTTTTCTTACAACAGAAGTTCATTATACTGCACTTTTTCGAAAAAGATAAAGTGGCGTCTCCATTAAAGTATTTCATCTTATTCATATTCAGAGTCGTGCATGTGTGGTTTTTCTGGAGAGCGTGATGAACAGAACTCCATCATTAACGCGATATTACTACACAAAAGCAATTAATTGAAAGCAACTTAGTTATCAAGAAAAGAATACAGGTGGATATCGGATCCGCAATCCGTCCGTAGTTGCTCGAAACATTCCTTAACATAATTAAGTGAACTTCGGATAAAACAATTGAATATTTAGTTGTAAGGTCACCTAAGGTTATTGGTAGTTTAGGGTTTATAGGTGCTCCTAACTATAACATATTAGAATTAGAAATGATCCATGCTTTGATAAATACTCTTAGTCTGAAACATCGCACTTTAGTGTGCAAGTCCACCAAAGTCAGAATTACGTTGCTGTAAACTTACATAACCTTCTTGAATTTGACCAGAAGCTTGCATTTCGGTGTATAATGCCATCAACAGCGAATTGCTCATATATGTAGGTCAGTTAATCAGCTAGAGATATTGAAATTTGTAGATACCAAAAAAAAGTACCAGTAAAAGTAATATAATTCAGAATATCATTAAAAGCATCAAGTAAAGGCGATGATATAATTAAAACTGTAGTCTGCCTAGATGGGAAAACGATTATATTCAATCCTTTCGCTGTTTCTTTAGGATTGAGATCATATACAGTGCAAATCGCTGCAATCTCCGATGATGTAAATTGATGAGTAATGTGTTTACGTTACGTTTGAGCTGTCGATTCAGTAAGTCTCCATTTATTTCAATTAAAATAAAATAATATTGAACTAAATAAAATGTTCTTTCTTTACGCGGTTCATACATAATTTACCTCTTAGAAGAGTTATAAAATGTATTTCTTCTCCTTCCAAAATAACAGTAAACTAATGTTATCACAACGTCGAATGTATTGCCTATTGCAGTTTGTAAAATGAGATCGTTTTTTGTCCTTCTCATTTTATTCTAGTTGCTAGGAAATACAGTGCTGTCTGATGTGTCCGAATTTATAAACGAATCAGTCTATAAAATTGGCATGCTTGTCAAATATATGTAACAAAGCAAAATTCTTCAAATATAAATGATAATAATTAGAGGTTATACCAAACCGGCAATAGTTATTTTGGTGTGTTTGCTTGTTTTAATAAAATTTAAATCACTGCTTAATCGTTGCTATTACTCTAATTGAAGATGCTAATAAAAGTCAGAATAGCAAACTCATTGTGTCTCTAATCAGTTTCTATGAATAGGAATCAGAAAATTTGACCCTCTCTTGCCGGTAAAATGCGCTAGAGACGTAAGTATTGATATTATTAAAAGTTGCTGCGATTTTATTGGAAATATTTTTAGCGTATTGCAGCTATACTGAATACTGAATTGGTATGGGCACTGTAACTAAATTATATAAAAAAGTGAATAACAATATAGTGCTAGATTCGTCAAAGAGAAAACCTTTATGCGAAGTGGGTGACGGATCTAGATTACCTTGATATTTGCTCTATTCGAAATGAAATATATGAAAGAGAGAAGTGCGTTTTTTTTTCGATATTGTGTTTTTGATAAAATTATATTTTAATACAATTATTTCAGTGGAAACTGTTAATCTGGGATCTATTTTCATAAAACTCAAAAATATGGAGGTTTTTGACGGAGAACTATTTCATGTTGTCAGTGGGTCAGAAAATCAGATGGCAAAATGGTCATATATTATGCTTTCCTTCCTAGCATTGCAGGTTTAGTATTTAATAATGAATAGGCATGGGGATGATAAAGAATTATTATAAAAGACATGCTGGTCGAGAATGATATATAATGAAAAACTGTTGAAACTTCGGTTGGAGTTAATTCCATCAGAATACAGAACACAGAAGAAGAAATTGACTGTAAGATTTTAGAAATTGTTCAAAAGATACGGAGGAAATTGGTAGAATTTTCACAAAAATGTACATAGGTAGTAACAGAAGAAAATAAGGAGAAATATACTCATATCAAAATGACATGAGAAGGAAACAAGAACCAAACGTAATAAGGTAAATATGTTCATCAATTAAAATAAAATACATTACTTTCACATACGTTGCTTAATAATTGTTTTATATTTGATAAAATTACTTTGCTTTTATTATTTTATTTACGTTGTAATTTTGTTATTGTGTCAAAGCCAAAATAAAATAAAAGTCAAAGTTTATGCGACAATAATGCAACATTGTGTACGTTCACGTCATATATTTTGGTGATATCAGTCATAGAGTAATAGAGATGCAACACAATAGGGGACTCTGGCGCAAAATTATGCTTTGCCCAAAATCCAGAGGGCGCCCTAATGGGCTATTGAAATAATTTGACTAATCGATTTAAATCTCCATTATAGGCATCTGTAAGAAAAATATTTTACCGTGAAGACATTTGATTAGCTCATTAGTAATGTTTGGCACGTGACAGCCTTGAGGTCACGCTTAATTGACCAATGAAATTTAAATAAAAAAAACAATTTTTTTTCTGAAATAATTTTTAAATAAAATTCAATTAAATATGTATATTATACTTCAAAATAAATAAATATAAATATAATCTGCAAAAATAAATAAATATAAATATATAATGTAAATTTATCTAAAAATATAAATATAATATAAAAACAAATCTATAAAATAATAAAAATATCTATAAAATATAAATATTATATACATATATATAAACCTGTAACCAAAAAACTTTGATGCATTGCAAATCAAAATTATCTCTTCCATTTTTATAATTTTTCATATGTATTTAGTGCCATCAATTTAATGGGATCTGAGTGAGATCTATTGAGTTCTGTCTTTTTGTTCTTTATACTGAAAGCAAACTTTGAGTCTTTCGCTCTTAATATTCTGTTCACCTGTTTTACTCAAAAGTATATAGCACACCTTGTTAGTACTTTTAATATTTTATCCAATAGATCATTATGAAATGTACAATTGAAGGGTTTAAATTTACTTTTTATTTAAACATTTGACAAAAATTTTGTATATTATCTACGTGGTAAAATCGCTGAATAGAGTAAGACTTAGATCAAAGATCTACTGACAGTATAATAAAACAATTTTGTTGTAGTCTGGGGCACGAGATATTGTCTTGCCTCTATAGAATCATTCTCAATTTGTGGGTCTATTGATTTATTCATAATTGTATGTCACACTTAATTTCTTTTTTCAAAAGTTTTACTAAATAACCTGAGATGTATACTACGGTACAACGTAAAACTTTGTTTGCTTTTATAGGAACGTCTGGACGGAAGTTATACAGTCAAGTAATTTAACGGTAAGAATGAGCAGAAAGGTGGATACTGGTTGAATGAATACAAACCATTACCTTCTGGAGTTTGTTCAAATGTCGATGATACATGCTTCGAATACACTGGTTGTGGGCCTGGAACGATGAAAATAGGCACTATAAATAAAGTAAAACAGTTTAGAAATTAATGGTAACATTTATGAAAAGAAATGTGACTGACTTCTTCAATTTACCTTCTGTATCATTTTGATTTTGATCCACTTCCATTTGTACATATTCTGGGCTCGTGGTATTATTTTCGCTATCACTAAATTGTTCCAAAGTACTTAAAGGAAAATTTAAATGTATCACAAAAATATCTGACACGGTAACGTTCATAAATTTGTTTCATCTTTAACCCAACTAGTTTAGGATTTTTAATATTTTCTACTCATTTCTTAAAGATCGCCTGGAACTCTTTTAGCGGAAAACGATGATGCATTTTCTCACTAACTGTGCATTAGGTCACACAACACTTCCTAGAATGAGAATGCATTTCAAATACCGACATGTATATACTAATAAAATAAAATAATACTTATTTTATATAATAATTGTTTAATAATATATACGTTTATAAAAATCCACACTGTTTTCTATATAGTCACATTAAAAATGGCGTTTAAAATAAACAAACCGTAGAACGAAATGAACCAATCAGATCCCGTCGCGGATCTTAGCATAGCGAATAAAACAAGTAATATTTTGAAGCTAGCGACATGTACTTGTTGGACGTCGCGAAACATTTCGCCAAAATTTCCTATGAAGTTAAATCTCTATTTCTCTATGATATCAGTTAAATGTTACTTTTGAAAAACTATATAGACTTTTTCAATAAATAACAAAATATCCAACACAATTTGTAATGGATTTAAGTTAAAATGTAGTTCATTTTAAAGCTACAGCTGAAAAATATTCGTAGTGAATAGAAAAATAAATTAATTAATCATCAAAAACCTTTATAATATGGAAGGCTCATATTTAGGTGGTTGATATTTACTTGTATTTATATTAATTTTATATCTATTATTTTTGTTAGTGAAGCATGTCATGAATTTATTTATCAGTCTAAAATATTTAAATCGATTCTTTTTCGGAGACCATACTTCTAACTAATATTTAACAGTCCTTTTTAAAAAAAATCTGTTGATTTAACAATAAAGGCAATTGTAGAAATAAGTCTTTTTCATGTAATTTGTTGAAAGTATAAAGGATGTCAATCAGGCCGGAGAAATTACAAATACACCGAAATATTTGTACAGGATAATACAGTACCAAAAACACCTACAACACAACACGATTGTTGATAGTATAGAGAAGGAGAAACTTTAACTCTGGTAATCATACATAATGTTAATTGTCTATATGAGGTTATCTTTCACTTTGTAGGAAATTCTTTTGTTCTACTGGATACAGTCAATGAACATGGTATAATGTCAATATTTTAAATTATAAATATTAATTAATATTATGAATAATTTTTTAAATTATTTTAAGTTTCCTTTTGTTTACCAACGAAGGTTTATCTCTACTAGACCTACAGTTTCACGTGGTCTTTGAACCACGGTTCTTGGCATTAAGCCTACCGACTGGCTAGTGGCCAACTTAGAAGCCACCCCAGAAAACATCCGGTCTTACTCAGCCTGGAAACTGGCGTGGCCTAAAGACACTTAAGCTTACAATCACAAACATAATAACGTACGTTCATGTCCCAGCAGGATTTCAACCCGTGACTATAGCAACACTAGGGGACCGTCCTGTCGGCTTGACCACCGCTCCAACGAAACCGGCATTATGAATAATTACTACTAAAGACTTATTTAGTTATTTTCCATCACCAGGATACATCAACGTGACAAACTTTTTTCAGGGTATTGTTAAGAATATTTACGAGTATATAGCCAAGTAGTATTCTGAACAATATTTAGAAATTAGCTAAATCAACTACAATGTAAATTTATGTTAAAGGACTTGTATGGACATAATATGATGCAAAAATACTGTTAGTGTTCAAAAGCTGCAAAATATCTGGTTCGTAAAACTATATATTTTGAACATACTAATCATATCGAAGAATCTTAGATATCGAATATTTTTCCTAGAGTAATTTTTCCTTTTTATTGTTTTTAAAGGCCAGATCTAAGATTTCACACCTAAAATTAATTAATATTTACTGGTGCTCTGCTGATAATTTTAAAACATGCTACAATTTTCACACATAATTATCATTCATTTTAATAATAAGTAATTAAAAAAATTAAATGTGTTAAAAAATTAATGTTATGACGCCATTTAAATCCATTGAATGGAAATTAAATTTTTTGTGAAGGTACTTATTAATATGACATGCAGGCATTGAGGCATTGAGGTATGGAGGGTAAATTTGAGGCATATAATACAGGCGAACGGTAACGTTGGCTTTTAATGATATAAAGGGACCTATATTTTTCCTGACGTTTTGGTGGTTTTAATTTTTTAATCTGAATATTTATTTATATATATATAAATAATTTTATATAAATAATGTAATAAATACAATAAATTAGAGCAATTTTCTATGTTGAATACAAATTAGCTGTGATGATATTTCGTTATGATCTTGCTCAGGAATTCGTTCATCCCATCAGACTTGTTTTTAGTGTGCTTTTTATGAGAACTGGATCCATCCACGTACACTGGCACCAAGGCTTGATCTGGTGAAACACCGGCTATAGCAGTTGCTACTGGTCGGGCTATAGCTAAACCGCCAGGGCCTACAACTGCGGTTGCGATTGGTTTGCTTGCTGCTACACCACCATCACCTGTAAACATTATCTATTATTAATATATGTTGTCTGTTTAAAATGTCTAAATATTTTATTTAAGATTTATATATAAATTTCCGAAGTATTGTTTCTTGTAGAGGTATTAGACCAGGCAATAAATCAGGAATTATTCCCTAATAATTATTTTATTATAAATCCAAGACAACGACTTCTGCCAGAATTGTTAGACCAAAAAGAACTGTTTGCGCAAGGGTATATTAGATACTTACTTGCATTCTGATATTATTTGCCCATTAAATAATTTTAATTAAATTTATTAATTGGCTGGAAAAATTCTTGAATATATATTAATCAAAATATTTTCCAAAATTGTCTATTGTCTATATTTCTCTACCTTTTTGACAACTTGACGACGTCGATCGAAAGAATGATATTGATTTGGTAGCGTTTCGAATCATTAATCAATTTTTGCACATTTTTAGCACTTCCAAATTGTGTGTCAGCCAAGCCATGCTGTACTGAAAGGAATAACTGGCAATCAGAAAACTCTATACTTGGTAAGTGTATTAGTAGGCAGAAGTTGCCATCAGAGATACAACAGTGTATTTTTCACACCTTTTGCAATGTGTGGCCGAGCATCAATTGAAAAGTCTCCGGCCTTACACATAGATGGTGGTACTACACTACATGTGTTTTTTAATTAGCCCTAACTCTCAAACGATACGTGTATAAATTTGACAGCTCTCGGATCATTATTTTGTGAATTATAGCATTTTGAGTGACGCAACTTTTGTTATTGTGAAAAAGTAGATAAAAGAAACCTTCGCGTGTTGATAAAACATTTTTTAATGGAAATTTAAGGTAAAAATACAGTTGAAGCAAAAACTTGACTCGATGCCAAGATTCCGGACACTGTCCCATGAAAATCAATCATCAAAGATTCGTATGCTAAGTTTAGACATGGTGAAATAAGCACCCAAGACGGTGAACGCAGTAGACGCCCAAAAGAGGTTGTTATCGACGAAAACATTAAAAAATTCTAGAAAATGATTTTGAATGACCGCAAATTGAAACTGAATGAAATAGCAGACACTCTAAAGATATCAAGTGAACTTGTACATCATATCACGACCAAATACAACGACGAGTTGATGATTCGGAGCAGTGTTTGAAGATGATCAAGCGTAATAAACCCGAGCTTTTGCATGGATATGTGACAATGGATGAAACACGACTCCATTATTTCACTCCGAGTGGACTGCACACGATGAAGCCGCTACAAAACGTGGGAAAACGCAACAGTCGGTTGGCGAGGTTATGGCGTCTGTATTTTGGGATGCCCATGGAATAATTTTCATTGGCTACCTTTAAAAAGGAAGGACTATCAACAGCGACTATTACAGAGCGTTATTGGACCGCTTGAAGGACGAAATCGTTTAAAAATGGCCGCATTGGAAAAAAGAAAGTGCTGCTTCACCAAGGCAATGGCCCGCCTCAATAATCCATGAATTGGGCTTCGAATTGTTTCGTTATCCACCGTATTCTCCAAATCTGGCCCTGCGCGACTATTTCCTGTTCTCAGATCTCAAAGGAATGCTCGCTGGGAAGAAATTTTCGTCGAATGAAAAGGAGATCGACTAAACTGAGGCCTATTTTGACAAATCGTATTATAAAAATGGTATCGAGAAGTTGGAGTGTCGCTATAATCAGTGTATCGCCCTTGAAGCGAATTGTGTTGAATAAAAAAATATAATTATAAGTATAAGTGTAAGTATTTTATGCTATATTGATGGCAGTAATTTATATCCATGTGTATTCCACATTGGCAATGAGGTGGGTGGCTCTCTTGCACTAATCCAAATCTTTTTGTGCTTGAGCTTGTCGCAGTAGCAGCTGAGCGTCAATTGTGACTAGTCGACGTTGGCAGTCTGTGACATCAAAATGAGTGTACGTTAGTGCAAATATTGTGACCATTTGCACAACTCTGATATTTTTGGATCAAATCTTAAGCTTTCACTGGTATGACTTAATAACAAACTTAATATTTTTGATGTAAGGTTGATCTTACAGCATTGTCTTTGTAAAGATTATTTTGGTATTTGTAATCTCAAGAACCTCAAAACCTAGTATCCATCAAGTATTCAGCAAAAGCTGATATTTTGCAATAATTGCTAATATAGTAATTAAAATTATAGATGATGATAAGGTATCGAATATATTTAAGTTGATACGGATTGATACTATATCCATCTAATATTCGTCTAAATATATTTACTATTACCGCATTACGCGTGGTCATTTTTTAGAAGTATGGATATCGTAAGCAATAAGACATTATACAGCCCAATTACCATCATATTTCAACGAATTTATACAGAACCTTACATACACTTATACCTTTACCCAGAATCATTGTACCTGTTGGTGAAAATCATCGGTCTATTGGTTTCTTCTATGTATACTTTTTTACACCCATAAGGATTTTGTAAGAACCCTTTACCTTTAACAGGTCTTTTTTAGCTTTGAAGTTAGGAAGCATCTGATATAACTTCTATCTTCTGGTGTTCTTAAGTTAAATCGAGACATATTCACTAACGAGATAGAAATATAGACCACTATTTTGTCTAAAAAATCTAAAAAAAATTCTCTGCCAATTACCAGTTATACCAATTCACATGAGGTTTAATTTATCCACAAATTTCCGTTTCGTAGGGATTTCGATCGGCGGCGATGTTAGTTTGTATTTTCGGAACCAATGTTCATGAGATTTCCCCATTTTTGTATAAAATTTCCTGTTTATATCAATTCGGTTAGATGTTCGATAGAATGCCGGAGTGGAAATAATATGCTGCTAAAACCACTTACAGAATTTGATTAGTTCTATTTAACATTGGCCCTTGTTTACTGAAAATTTAATTGCATTGCGAAATTTGTACAATCTGAACAAAACAATAATTCTGTAAAATTTGGTAGTAGTATTAAACTGTTTTGTAAATCCATTTTATCATTTAAAAATATATATCATTCAATCAACAATCTACGGTAAATTATAATGGCCGACAAGAAATTTTAAAATAAAACCCCTCATTAGAAATCACAAAAAAATTTTAATTTATAGTAATATTTTAAATATAATATTGTGTCACCCTAAGCAAATTAAAATGTTTACATACGTGATACCCATGTAGTACATACTATATGTTTGCTTATAGTAAATAAATGTAAATATTTTGCCTTTAAAAATTCTCAAATAATTACTTCCTATTCACACACGTTGATGTTTCTCAAACTTTTAATAAACTAGCTGGTATGAGGGTCTCGAATACAAGTGCAATTCAGAATAAAATACACATCTTACGGCTATTCAGCAAGGTACTATCTTTATACCAATATTGTATTTAATCTATAGTAGTGATATTCATAAATGTGTGGAAGTAACAATGGTAATATTTGCTGATGGTACTGCACTGGGACAACAGGAAAGAGAGTACAAACAGCTATCAATAACATTACAATGTGGATTAAGAAATAGTGAATAAAATTGAATATTAAGAATTTTACAGATCTGGATTACATTGAAATAGACTACGTGGCAGCGATAATTGGTTTTAGAGTAGTTTCATATATGAGCAGAGATAAATACTGGGTATGATACTAGTCTGGCCAAGATCAAGCTGAAAAAGGCAGGTTGAAAAGAAAAGAGAAGAACATTGTATGAAGCAACAAAAATCTGGTGGTTGCTTGAAGAACGATCCGGATTAGAATTTTGCAATAAACTGTTATTGTTTAAAAAATGTTGAAGTCAGTTTACCTACCTTGTGAAATTATGGGTTTGCCAAACTTACGAAAATAAAATTCTTAGCAAAATTGTTCACGCTTGGTAATATAATAGAAATAAGAACAGCTACAACGATCTAAGGGAACCAACGGATGACGAAGAAATTAAACAGTTTGCGAAAAAATACCAAGAGAGACTGCAGTAACAAAGACGTCGTAGTACTACTACAACTGCTCGAGAGCAGTGAACTTACCCAAAGGATGAGAAGACCAGAACGATTTGAGCTAATATAGTTAAATTATGTGTGAAAATTGTGACGTGTTTTAAAACTATGTCAAGTGCAGCAATGGGACTTCATCGATTAAATGATAATTAAGCATGGGTCTGAAATCTTAGATAAGGACTTTAAGAGGAATATGAAGAAAATATTATTAGCCTTTTGTAATTAATGACAGGTTGTAATATATGTACCATATGCTTTTTACCACATACTATTTTACCATGTACTATGTACATATGTTGTTCTCTGAAATTGATCTTCAATAGTTTTCAAATTTTGGCATTACTGTCCATAGTAATTATTTAACTAATATATTTATTGGTTGGAACTACTTATTTCAGATTTTATCAATCTTACATCATTTTTTAACAAATGTAACTTTTTTACGTTAGTAAAGTACTAATAGTATGAAAGATTAGCTATAATGAAATATCGATGAAATACGCCGGCTATATACAGCAAATTCAATAGATGTTAGGTGAATCATGTCAGTACCAGCGCTTACGATGGTACTGACATGATATAAGCCGCGCTAGGTGTTTAGACGTTATATTCCAAAAATAAATGGGACCTTCAAATATGGAAGGAGTATCGATCATTCCAATATTAACCTGCTTTTATTTGTAAATGGCTATACTAAATTCTTTATGGGCATTTAAATTTCTTAATACTGCTACTGTAATAAATTGTTCATCAATTGACCAAGTCTTGGAGTTTGTATGTAGCATAAGTGAATATCTAAATCATATTCTATATAGAGAGTGTTTAAATTCGTGTTCAAATAGTAAATATATTTTCGTACCTGCAACTGCTAAGCCAATTGGCTTTGCTTCAGCAACGGATGCATCATCAGGAGGCAAATTTATAGCTACAGCGTCATTGTCTTCTTCTTCTTCCTCCTCAACCTTTTCCTTTTCTTTTTCTTTCTCTTGTTCCTTCAACTCTTCTTTCTTTTTTTTAATTTCCTCTTCTTTTTTCTTATTTTCCTCCTCCTCTTTTCTTTTTTTGTCTTCTTCCTCCTTCTTCTTTTCAGCCTTTCGCTTCTCTTCGGTTTTCTTCTTCGTATTTTCGCGCTGTCTATCGAACCAGCTGGATAAACCCTCTCTATTTTCAAATCCGGAGTTGCTGTTTTCTTGAGCTTCCGCCAATTTTTGTACGTAGCTATTTATAATGGACATATGCTCGTTGTATTTAGTTTCCTCTGACTCGGTTAATTCACCATTTCTCTTAGCCTTCTCCTGTAATTTAACAATTTCGCCAGCATTCTTTTGAATATTCTTGATGTACTCATATCCTTCGAACAAATCTATGTCGAACTTAGATGGTAGCGGAGGATTTTCCAGTTCCAGTGGGTCAATTTCAATTTCAGTTTGTTCTGATGGTGACGGTAAATTGTTGGGTGTTTTTACTATGACGCTGGAGAGGACTTGACCGTCCGTTGTTTCGGTAATTTGCAGAGATTGTCCCTTTGCACCTCCATAAAATGGCACAAGTATAATACGAGTTGCTGTCCTGAAAATGTAATATATTCTTTTAGTTTAATAAATATTAATAATTTTTAACAAAATTGGGTGTCCACTTCATCTCCTTCGAAAAAGGTTATTAATATTTTATATTATATCCAATGGTACAGTAGTTCTTAATATCATTAAAGTTATTATAAATTAGATTCTATATCATTTGCTATATTGTATTATTATAAACACAACTGTTTCTTGGTTTTCAACATATTTGAATTATGTACCTTATATTTGCTGGTTTTTTTCTTTTTGTTAAAAATACGGCTTCATTTCGATATAAACATTATTAAGTACATGATTCCAAATGTTGTTAATCAGAAGTTAACAGGTTAACAAAAGGTTACAACAAGATTCTGTCTACAATTTTGTTAGTTTATCTAACTAATGGCCTTATCTATTTTCTTAGATTCTTGTTTTGAATCAGGATCATAATGAAATGAAGTTTCGTTCATAGTGATGAAACGACTCTCAAAATATTTCAATTTTATAATCAATTAAATACTCTAGAATATGTTTTTACCCCATTATTAAAAGCCAATGTGCAAACAATTTGCTCTTTATAGGGTATTTGAAAAATGGCGTCGAATTTTAAGTTCAACTGATAAACAGATGGCACAACATTAATAATAATATTATTTAAAAATCTTTAAACATAGTTATAACTGTTCAGTGCTTGATTATTTAATGAAGAGTTTATTTTTAACGAATATTCTGCAGCGATCTAAATTAGCTAGAGGAAATTTCTCCCATTTATTATTCATCAAATAGTCGTACACCACCAATCGTCTTCAATGTAATCGGCTCTTCTTGATAGCTTTCATCATTAATGGTTCGTATCAAAATCACCATAATGAAGGAAGTCAATATCTGCAAGTAGTTTGAGATAAAGCTTGTTTCCTATAAACTTAAGTAATAAGTAAGAATACGATGGCTGATAAAATCTTGAAAAATGTCTTATAATTGGAGCAATCTACTGTAAAACAGCAAAAACATATGCACATAATCGATATAATAAAACAAGTCTTTTAAATATTATAACATTAACAAATATTATTAAATATTTTAAAGACATATGTCAACAAAAAATAATATTTACACTTGCTAGTTTGTTTGGAAGAATTTTAATAATAAATATGATAACTCTAAAATTTTAGTTATAACAAATCAATAAAATTTTAAAAACGTCAAACTCTTATTATATAAGTATAGGTATTTAAGTTAAAAAAGGTCTAAGATTATGGAATTATAAAATATATAAAATATACAATATTAATTTTAGCCGGCTTGATGGCGCAGTGGTAAAGGCGACAGGACGGTCCTCCTACTGTTGCGACAACTGCAAGTTCGAGTCTTGCTAGGGCATGGTCGTAAATTTATGTTTGTGATTGTTTAATATTTGTGATTGTCCTAGGCAAGAGTGTAAAATCCAATAAGGAAAATGATCCCAGTCATGCCAGTAACCAGGCTGGATAAGACCGAATATCTTCTGGAATGATTTCTAAAGTTGGTCACTCGCCAGTCGGTAAGCTTAATACCGAGAACCGTGATTCGGAGCCCACGTTCAACAATAGGTCCAATCCAGATAAACCCTAGTTGGTAAAAGGAGACTTTAAAATATATATTCGTCTTTTTTGAAAGATAATTTACTTTTATACAACGAATTATAATTCTAATGATTACCACATTGCGAGGCAACTACTGTAATTCAATAATATACGTTACTGTCGGAATTGTTAATCAAGAGCCATATTGTCATTCAATATACGTTTATTTTTATCATTTTATCCTTTATGAGCAGTCAGTACACGCATTTGTAGGAGCAATAGTAAAAATGAATGTCTCCAAACAATTACAAATTGGTAATTGTAAATGAAATATTTGAATGATCACCTATGTTGTAATTATAATAACATTTTTATATTGATATCAACTTAATAAATTTTTTGTGTGTGTTGTAAATTATAAACCTCATTATAAGCTAATGTCATAAATATTTTAGCCTTACCTTATATCTTATATAAATTTGGAATTTTAGATAATATTAATAAACAGAATATATTAAGTTTAGTATCCTTGGAAGTATTTTTTTAGTAATAAATAGTACCCAAATGAACTACCTGTAAGAACAAAACATTTGTAGCAATAATTTGTTATCGGTTTTCAGACTTCCTTGTTTGGTAATTTAAGTTGTTAGGAAGGGGAAAGCGAAATAAACTTCTAGATGAATTTGTGGAAAATATATTATACTATTAATACATTATATACATATTTACATTTACAACAGGTACATTTACAATGATAGATTAATTTAAAAGTGATATATGTAACGATATATTTACAAAAAGTTAAAATTAAGTGATTATTGATTTATTTTATTAATTAATAGTATTGTTTTTACATCCAAGTACAATTAATTTTGTATAAAATAGTAGTGTAAAATAATGGTACAGATTACTGAAATCTCATATGTAGATAGAATTAGGTGGATAAATCATATATATTAATATACATTTGATTTTAAGTAAACCGCATTTAAAGTGATGTTATAAAATCAGTAATATTGCTTAAAAGCTTGCTTGCTTAAAATTTTTCTATATTGTTGATAGATGCAGAATTGACGATTTTAACTATAAATTACAAAAAAAATATGACCAATTGCTATTCGGGGAAATATTATGTATGAATTTGAACATGAATATGCTGGTGATAGCTTTGAGCTGAACATATTCATCCGAAATGAAAAAATATATTAAGCCTTCATCTTACGAAGGAAATAAAAGACATATTGGATTCCTTGGCTATCTAAACTAGTGTTCATAAAGACCATGATATCTCACTGTTGCTCTCAACACAATAATGCATTTAATTATACGAATTATTGAAATATATATTGTGTAATATGACTAGATAATATGACTTAACAATGATAAATCTGATTAGATTGTGTGTTTTAATAAATCCTGATAGGTCAAG
Organism: Rhynchophorus ferrugineus; assembly: GCF_030347505.1. Lineage (NCBI taxonomy): Eukaryota > Metazoa > Arthropoda > Insecta > Coleoptera > Curculionidae > Rhynchophorus > Rhynchophorus ferrugineus. Next base: position 20,217,474 of record NW_027472588.1, on the reverse strand, counting down.
TACAAGTAATTGAGATTATCAATACATAAGAAGAAAATGGAACCTTTTGGGTAGAAAATACGACCAGATTCCTCCTTCCATCACGACCGAAACATGGATTAAAATATATAAATCATAAAGTGAATCAGGGGTTACCAACGGGTTATCTTTGTTGAGTTGAAAGGTGAATATACTTGGCAGAGTGAAAAGGATGGGCATGGACTATAAGAAACTTAAACTACTTTATGTACATACATGTTATAATAGTAATAAAAATACTAAAATTAAATTTGTTTAAATCAAAAATACCTTATCAATCTTTCAAAAGTATACTTCTGTCACATAAAATGGTCTGGTTAGTAATAAATGATGCTCTTTTCTCTCCAGTGAGATAGGACTACTCTTTTGGAAATATAATTCACCTAAAGTAGTCTATAAAGGAGTTGATGATGATTTTACACTACGTACATTGTTTTATAAAGCTTTAGCTTCGATAGACAGTTCATTGTGCAACAGCAAATTTATATAAGAATGAACATAGTTTGGTACAACTACATTTCAGAACATGTTTCACTATATAGTAGCGTAACCATATTGCAATGTTCAGAGAATTGCAGAATTCAAGAGGAAATAACATGTGACTCAACAATGGAAACTATATTTTGAGGAATACTACAAGCCTCAACAGAAGATAATCAATGATCGACAAGATAACGAAGACAATAATAATAGCAACATAATAATAATATGTAATTGTTTTTTATTCTGTTGAGTTATTCGTCAATTTACAAACATTTAATTAAATTGCAGTCTTAGTATGATTAAAGGAGTTAAGCAGTGTAAAATTAACTGTCAATTAATAACATAATGTATCATCAATAGCTCTTATTTTGTAAATATCTTTATGGTAGCCAAATACCTCTAGATCGTGTCGTTTTAGATTTCAGCATCTATTTTAGCAAATAATCACTTAACCTTTGGGCCGTACTTTGATTTTTGACATTGCAAATATGTTGTTTAAGGGAAATCTTCATAATGTATTTCTAAATCGCTTTGAGCATGCGCAATACCTCCGGGTCCGGCGATAGCCACAGCGGCTGGTTCGAAAAGAATATCGACATCGATGCCTTTCCTCAGAATGGCTTTCGAGAGAGGATTGGATACCGCTTTTCCTTCTACACCAGCTACGGCTGTTGATTGAGGTTTCAAAATCAGAGTTGTTATGTCGCTTTCTTTTCGAACCTTGTTGCTTCTGAACCGTAGTATTCGATTGCCGGCGATTGTGTTTTGATTTTTGATAAATTCGAACAAAGGATGCTTGCGGTAAGGGGCAAGAGATGGAGGTTGATTTATGTTCGCTACGTTGGCAGAGTCCTCAACGTTTCGATTCACTGTAACCACTCTTTCACTGTTAGTGACGTTTCCATTTTCCAACGGGTTATCTTTGTGCGGATGATGCGTGGATGAGTTGTTATCGGTAAAGTATCTAGGAAAGCGATAGAATTGAGATGAGGCAGTGTTGTCTAACGGTTCATTTCGTCCGTAGATTGGTAACAATGCTATCCATTCAGATGGATTTGTTTGTCTAGGAAAATAAAATATGTTAGTAAAGCTGCTTAGCAAGTTAATATGAAATATGTTTAAATGATAGGATTTTCGAGAGAAGACGTAGCGTAGATTTAATAAAAATCCAGTGAAAAAGCCTGTTAATGGTTCTAAAATATGTATATGGTACTAGTGATAAATATAGAAACCTTCAAATAATATAAACTTGTATTGTTAATTTTGGTTAGATTCCATTATAATACATATATATATATATATACATATATATATATATATATATATATATATATATATATATATATATATATAAATGAGATAAATATCAAACATAAATAATCTTTTTAATATTTTACTGAATTAATTTTTTGATTATTTTGCACTTTTAAAAGGAACTTTTTCAAAAAGAAAGAAAATGCTATTTCTGGCAACGTGATGAGACAATGTCATAGATCCATTTTCGTAAATATTCAGCATTTCAAAACCATTTGCTAGCCAAGTCATATTGTATCGATTTGAACAAATGATAATCCTATTCGAGCTACAACACCTACAACATTCTTCACACATTTTGTCTTTTTGTAACAGTATGGTGTGCAAGAAATTGTTATTTGTAATTCGGTTTTAGCAGCTCGTAATATGGCTGAACCTTGCTGACTCTGTGATCAATATACACAGAAGGACTTTATGGCCGTAAGTATTTTATTAGACTCCTTTGGTTTAAGCCATGACTTCTACACTTGAAATTGTCATAGAACATCTACTTCTTGACACTAGCCACATCACGCAACACAAAACCCTTCTTTGTCTTGCCAGGCAATCAAACCACGATGGCGAAATGATCCTAAATGACATTTTCACACAATTTATATTTTAGTTATTTCCTTGTCGACATTCCTGTTCTGTTTTCGACAGATACAGTTAATTCATCAATTGCTATGCTCTATAATTCATTATCTTCGAACTTTTTTAGTACTCCAGTGCAAAAAAGTAATGAATGTCGAACTTACAATTTTTAATGAGCAGTTAGATTGGGTTGTTTAATAGTTGTTTACATTGATACTTCGCATTTTAACCACTAATGAGTATATGTCTAATCAACATATGGTAGCATTTTTGAAGTTTTGATACAATTAAATATTCTTATGAATGTTTTCCAAAATTGCAGTATAATCCTATAAGAATGAGGCATATAAGTTTTTTTGTGCCATTTTATCTAATGCATCTAATCCAGTGTACTCTAGATTTTTAATTGAATTAAATTTGGGGTTTGCGATGGTCATGTCAGTAAGGAAATCAAAATAAGGCAGTTTTCTGCGTATTTTTAGGATAATATACCAAGGTACGTCTGAATAATTCAACGGATTTTTAGTTTATGGGACCTGTTAGATCAATACACATTTAAGTATGTATTTTAGTTATAGTATACGTCATAAATGTTAAGATTTTCTCCATTTACAACGAGAGTATATGTCCAATACTGTGTGAGATTTAGCAATGTCAAGCGACTATATAAATCTGATTAATTTTGTTATATAAGGTTTGGGAATTAATTTTAACTTTGCTTTTACACTTTTAGACATTTGCGAAAAATAGAAAATTAATACATTTGTACATTATTAGTTTTCAAAATATTTTTTGCGGACATTGTTCAATATAATAACTTAACTGCTACATAGTAATATTATGTGGTATTGATTAGTACCAATCTTAATCAGCAGGACGACACCTGGAATATGAATTCGGGTAATAGTAGTTCTTAAGAACCGGTGAATTATTTCTCGAAAGGTTTTATTATTATTGAAATTATTGAACTTTTTTGCAAAAATCTCTCTGTTTCCTTTACTTTTGTCAACTATTTTTCTCAGTAATAATTTTGATTTATATTTGACCAAATTTCGAATAAAAATTAAACATTAATATTAAGAATACAAGTTATAACATTATATAAATTACCATATAACCTGAAGATAATAAGAGTTAATAGTAAAATAATCATTTTTATGCCAAATTAACATTAAGTTAGGAAGAAAATATTAAAATTTATTAATGTAAACCAGAAACCCATCTATTATAGGTAACGTGCCTTTTTTCTAACATTTAGCTTTATTTCTTACATAAACAAATCATTAAAATTGAAAGAATAATCCAGAAAACTTAAATTCGTAGACATGACAATAAAAAAATAAAAATTATTATTATTACAACAAAACTTTAGTAAATTATTCAATCAATATTCAGAATTTTTTTGTTAATCACCAGTAGAATTATAAATGTAAACCAAAACAACTAAAACAACGTTATAATTTCATAATCAGTCTATTTATTCTTAATATAATAATCAACTATTTGTATAAAAATATATTAGCTTTTTACATATATATTATTCGTATTTTTAAAACAAACACAAATGGCAATGTTACAAATATATACAGTCTATTGAACTAATTATACAGAAGTTTTTTAAGAATTAAGTAGTTACACATTTAAATAATTTGTTAAACATTATGTACTATCGATCAATATATACAGTAAATATGGTAGCGATAATGTTTTTTTTATTTCGCACTTTTCTGAATATTCGACTAAAGAAAATGATAATTATAATTATTAATAGAAATTTAGGTTCAAAACCGAATAACATTTCTTTGACCCAGTCATTAATAGAACGATAATGTTTGGAATATTTTGAAAGCAGTACACATGTTGAATATAAATCACTTACTAAAAATCAATATTTAATAGCTGTAGTTATAAAAATATTTTAGATTTATTGCTTCTATTTGTGCTATGTGGAAAAATATTACAAATATTTGATGTATACATTTTAATATTATTTCAAGGATTCTTGTTTAGTTCAAAACTAAAGAAAACATGATCGTTCAAACTTGGATCTTCGAGATTTTTTCGGAAATTCATTTTAAAAAAACAGGACAATCACAACTTTAATAAATCAGAGGTACATTTAACTAAAATGAAGCCTTTAAAGGCGTTTTAAGTGCACTTCTTGGATTGAAAAACGATTGATAGACGATTCAATGTTGATTAGATATTCAATTAAAAGTTATCACAGTCAACAGAGAAGCTATAGTGATAGAGTATGTTTGTAAATTCCATGAACGAGTCCTTCTTCTGACCAATCAAGTTACAGTTGTAGTTAAAGTAGTGGCTGATAATCGAACAAAGTGTGAATTTTGTTTGAAGAACCAAATTCTACGACTTGCATGAGCGTGAGTTATAGGTTTTACAGTTAATTTATTTGCGATATTCAGATTCACTGCATCATATTTATTTAGATAATTTTGTTTTATAAATTTTGTTCAGTTAACAAATGTATTTAAATATATATCTAACGGAACGTATTTATATTTAATCACCCTTATTATAATAAATAACTGGGCCAACCGCTACCACCTTGCCAATTCGTGTATTAGGAACGTGTTTGGTACCATTCAAGTTACTATGTTTTATGGCCTCATTTAAGTCGATCTTTGGATCAACTGCAATTACTTTCGTACCAGATCCAGCAATCGCCAACCCATCTGGATGGGTGTATGCGATGCCGTTAGGACCGACAATGGCGGTACCGCCGCTTCCTGCAGTCGCTATACCACCAGGACCTGCTATGGCAACGCCTCCTTTACGTACCCTCAATTTATGGATAAAGATACCGTTCCCTGCGTTATCTTGACTGAATAATTTCCGGTTTTTCTCATTTGTGACTTTGATATCATCTGCTTTTTCCGATTCGGCAAGATCCTCATCCTGCTCGTATATCTCAAGATTGTTTAGGTTTGTCGATGGTATCACAGTGCTTGAGTGGATTGGTCTGTGTATTATCGAGGAGAAATCTAATTTACCAGATGGAGTGTGGGAGTCTTTTGCTTGTTCTTTGCTAGACTGACTAACTTTTTCCCATAACCTTATTCCTTCTTTGGTATCCTCTCCGAACTCTCGACTTTCTTGTTTGGCGGCTTTGGGAACGTTAAATGTCATTTTTATTTTATCTTCGTCTCCCACATCCAGATTTTCGACGTCCAGATAATCCATATCCACTATCAAACTACTAATGTCATCGCCTAATGATCTTACTTCACCAACGCCAGTTTTTTTGCTGATATCAACCTCGATCTGAGGTACGCTTTTAACAATATCTTTGGAGTCGGGTGCTGTTGATTTTTTCTTACTCGGTGTGAGTTTACAGGGACCACCGGAACCAGCATTTGGACCGTATTCGATCATATTCGTCACTGCATAATACATCTGGAGAAAAGGATCTCTAATGAATATCGGGAATAGATTTGCACCAGGCCAATTTAAGTTTTGCCTGGATTGGTCGCTTCTCTCTTTATTAATCTCGTTTTCGTTAGTTAGGTTATTGTTGTTTTCTAATTCTGCTATGTTCATATTTCCATTTTGAGAAAAGAGAGCGTTTCTTTGATCAGTCATTGAAGGGATATTGGTGGGAATTGCTCCCGGAATCATATAAGGATTCGGAACTAAGATCGACTGATAATGGGTAACTTTGCGCTTTATATATTGACCAGGAATCTCATCATCTGGTCCTATATTACGGTTTTCCATTGTCCTGGTTATAATTTGATTATTTTCAACATTGTTTATTTCTGGCTCCCTATAACTAGGTGCCGCGCCCTCTTTAAACTCTGAATTATCTTGTTTTAAATATTCGAGTATTGGATTAACAAAAACGCGTTCTTTTAATTTCTTTCGAAGTTCCTCCTGATCCGGATCAGGATGAGATTTGAAGAACCCGGTTGGGAAGTGTAGGTAAGTAGGATTCGATTTTTTTTTTATCAGGCCCTGGCTCCGATTCACTTCCGCAATTTTTTTAAGAATCTCTTGTGTATTGTTTTCTATTTCTTTTTGAGATTGTGTCTCTCGGATGATTCCTGGTGCTAGGTCGAGAATTTCGGATGGAAAAAGTTCCCGGACTTCATGCCTTTCAATCCTACAAATTAAAACAGTTAACTAAGAAAGACTTTTTGCCAAGCTGCATTAACTGTTACTGTTATAATTAGTACTATATAGTAACTTACCTACGAAGAGAGTATAGTTACACTATTCACATAAAAATACCACAAAGCCACTAACACCGCATATAGGATTTTGGAGATATAATACAAAAGTTTTTATAACCGATAGTTTTTATTAATATTCTTTTTTTTAAGGTTTAGTTAGTTTTGTTGTTAATGTACAAATGGTGTATGGTGCATTGCCTTAAAAGGTGAATTGATGATATAATTTAGTTTATTATATTTATTATAGGACACATGGCTTATTTCTTAAAGGAAGGAATACAATAATTATTATAGAAAATTATAACTTATAAAAATAATAATTAATAACTGATATAGTAAAATGATTTATTCTCAAAGTTCATCCAAATCACCCATAGTGGGTATAACCACGTCTATCGCAAAGAGATATCAATTCCTTTAACTATATAAAGATGAATTAATTGATAAATAATTTTCTCAATCTGAATGTTGTCTAATTTTTATTTAAGAGGCTGCATTTTTCTGACAATATATTATTTTAGATGACATAGAAATATTATATGAATTAATATTTAAAATAAAAATGAAACAAATATATATAACTATAGTTGTTTCCTAAAAGTTTGTATTAATAAGTTCCTATTAATCAAATTATTGTTATAAAAGCATTACTTATAATTTAAAAATGGAGTTAAATTTAAAATATGTCTTTACATTTTAATAAGCTATTGAATTAAGCTATTTTATCACTTTATATCGTTTTAGATTCTTATTGTGAACTAATTGTTTTCTTCTACAACCGTGTACCATTGAAATATTTAAAATTATATCAAAACATTACAATTCACAATTTCAACATGACTTGTTTTTTAGTTATTTTTTCATTTTAAATAATAAAAATTTATAAGTTTATATAGTTATCAATAATAGAACTGAAATTTTTTGATGCCATTTCATATTTTATCTTTCATAACAACATAAACACAAAATCAAAAGGAAAAAGCCCTGCACAATGGGTGTCACATCGTTTCGCTATGGATGAGATTTGGGTTTGTTAACTATTTAAACATCCAGCTTATTTGCCATATTTAGTACTTTTACTACATACGCGAACTTATTAAACAAATTAATAGATTTTGATATGTTTAATTAAAAACTATATAGAATTTTCTATAGTGTAAGTTACATACTAGTGTTTCACGGTGTTACAGTTTCAAATCAAGTGTTTTTATATAATATACTTTTTAATTATAGCGAGATATCTAGTAGACCTTTATTTATTTTTAATTACATTTTGATGGAATATAACCATTCTTAAGTAAAAGCATTTGTTTTAAGTAATAAATTTCAATTAAATATTTTGGATGTTGATATCATTTTTTGAAAACAAATGAGTGTCAATATATCTAGCCGTAGGAGAGGTACAAATAGAGGCTTAGACTGAAAATACCTCACTAACACAACGAAGAATAATATAAATAAGTCTACAATATGACAGGTACAGTTCTTTCAAATAATTTTATATTATATAGTAAGGAAACACCATTTAATATTAAGATGGTTGAAATAACAAAATATAATACACAGCTATTGGGTTACATTTGATTTTAAGGATTATTTAAGAAAATTTTCCAATAAAATTATGGTTGTTTCTCGTAGTTGCAATAAATAACTATAACAACATTATTTTTCAAAATTAAATTTAGTTTCCTATTATACAAAAATAATAAAAATATTTATTTATAAAGAAGCCACTTGCTATATAATTACATCATACACATTTTCGTGTATCTTTTAGCTTGGTCCCATCTAGTAGACTACATAGCCTATCTGCATAGTAAAATCAATTTTTTGTCAAAAAGTTTAAACATTATATTCCGCCGTTTTACTGCGGTATCTACTCTTATTAGAAATATGAGATAATAGAAGGATATGTATATATAATAGAAAGATAGGTATATATAATAGAAGGATAATGAACGATGATATAGTTGAAGCAAATTCACAACTTTAATTTCAAATTTATTTCTTTTTTTAATTTATTCTAAATATCACATGTGTATATAATATTATTCAGAACATAAAATGTTTATTTTCAAAAGTTTCAGATAGTGACAATTATATTATAAAATATTTTTAATATGCGACTTCTAATTAAATAATCAATTATTTATCAGCTTAATTATGATCTCATCTTAAAGAAATAAATATTTTTTATAAAAAGTCAACCCTTATTGCATGATGTACAACATGAACGAAAGTATATTTTTAATTATTAGATAATTATTATTTCACTTTCTGCGGCAAAACCTCATAATTTACAGTTATTTTAAACAAATTATATTTTATAAAACTACATTATTAGCTTTCAAATAACAAAGCTCATTAACTGATAATAACGTATTATTTTATAATAAATTAGCAGGAAATTTATTTACATCTGAAGAAGAATAAACGCAGTTATTATTAACTTAAAAATACTTTTAAATTAAAATAACTGTATATGTAAATAACTCTAACTGTACCTGTGCAGTATAATTTTAAAAATAGTTGCAAATATTACTGTGCCTACATTTAGATGGAAATTTATATTTATATTTAATTGAATACGCTACTGGATTTTAAATATATTGTATTCCTTCCTTTAAACGTTAATATTTTTATGTACTTACTCGACAGTAGATTCAGTAGTCACTGCTTTGTTTTCTAATTGTGATTGCGGTCTGGCTACTACAGTAGACACAAGAAAAATCTAATAAAAAATTAAATATGTCAATTAATAATATGGTCACAGAAATTGAGAAAGAAATTGTATTAATATGAGGAATTTATTTTAAATACAATTATAGTTACGAGGACAGAGTGAAAATTAAAAAGACAAATTGGATAATCCACAGCTTCTATCTATTTATTCTATATTGATTTAATCCTTCATTCGAAATGTTTATGAATTTCTAGAGTCATTTTATTCAATTTAAAATAACAAAGATTATTACTGATCAACAAATATTTTCGTAATATAAACAAATGCAAATATTATTAAATATTAAAAAAAATTATACATACTGTTTTCCACATTATTACATATAGATAGCATAACGTTAACACTAGATCGCAAAATTAGTAAATTGTTGGAAATTGGAAATATTAATTAGTTTAGTTTATTTTCAAACATCTTTCTCTGGTTATTATGAATGTGTAGTGCTACTGTTTAGGCCACCACAATTTTAAGTTTAATAACGCTAGAAGATTGGAACCATATGACTACGTCACTTCGCATAACATTCACCTAACCTAACATCCTATCCGTCCTCTCGTCGACCACATTCAAACCTTAAAAACAAATGAACATTCCTACGAATGCTTCATGGAGGCAATGACACTCAAGGTGACAGGAGGATCCAATCCAATAAGTGGATATCAAATGGATCTTTAACGACAACCACACAAAAGAAAGAAATATTATGCCGTCCAAGGTCAGTCCTTGCCATCGCCTTCAATATCAATATAAAACCATGGTGTGAAGGCAGTATATTTAATGATATTGAACTTACTAAGTACGCACAATCGCACACGTGTCGTGTACGACGTACGTATTGCTATGATATGATATCGGCTTCAGGACTTAAATGTAAATATTCAAGTAGGATATTTTACCACGCCCTACGTCAAAAATTAGTCCTCAAATTCTTAAAATATCCTTAAAGTATCATTTTACCAACTAGGGGTTTATCTGGATTGGACCTACAGTTTAACGTAGGTTCCGAACCACGGTCCTCGGCATTAAGCCCACCGACTGGCCAGTAACCAACTTAGAAATCATCCCAAAACATCCGGTCTTACCTAACCTGGTTACTGGCGTAACTAGGACCATTTTCCTTGTCGGATTTTGCACTCTTACCAAGGATAATCACAAACATAAATTTATGACCATGCCCAAACAGGATTCGAAACCGCGACTCTCGCAACAGTAGGTGGACCGTCCTGTTCCCTTTACCATTGCACCACTGAGCCGGCTCAACTTTTTTGATATGACCAAACCTCAGGAAAAAGCAATAGCCAGCAATGAATAATAATTGAAATTAATATGTCTTTTTATGTTTATTTTGCTCTCAATTGAAAACATTTTTCAAAGATTATCAAGTTTTATTCACTAATTAGTTTTAAAGGATTTATTTCAATATTGGCTTTCGAATTATTATTTATTTTCTCGATATAACTAAATTAAACCATAAAGTTAAAGAAATATATTTTTGTACGCACAGAATATATATAAGAGCGTCTGTAGCATATTTCTATTTACGGTTTAATTTTTTACCGTTAACCATTTCGTTTATCAACATTCCTTGATCTGTTTTATTCATGCATTCCATTAACAAGGTGCAACAACGGAAGCAACATATGACATGGTTAATTTCTTGAACGCCAAAGAATATCCGTTTTTTGTTTTCAATTTCACATATGAATAAATATGAGATAAAACCGAATAAAATGATGTAGACAAAACAAATAATCTCTTATCTTAAATATTATTCAAAAGCCTCTACGATCGTTATAAGACTTTTCTTTTTACCAAATAAATGTTGTTTGAAATGGGCCTTTTGTTTAACGTGATGCCCTAAAGGTTCATTGTGGAATTTTACATTGCTGAGTATAAGCTTATCACAATCACAAACGTAAATTAAAAGCACGGTTAACATTCTATTACCATTAAGTCAACATTTAATTATTATAGAGGTATTAGAAAAATTATATTATATTATTATCCGTGAACTTCTAAATAAACGACCATAGGTAGTGTCTTTGTGTCTTTGGATAGATGTATATATATATATATATATATATATATATATATATATATATATATATATATATATATATATATATATATATATATATATATATAAATATTATTCAAGGCATATCATGGTGTGGATTTTCGGATAGTGAGGTTATTGGCCTATACAGTTTTTCTAAAATGACCTCCACACTTGGCGCCACCTTAAATATTCATGTAGTCGCCAATTCTAGAACCAGATACATAAGAAATCACAAACGTACTTTGTTTTATCAAAAATTCTAATTATGTAAATATGGTTTCAGCTTACTTAATAAAAAAGTCTGTATAAACCGGATAAGAAAATATTACAAATTTAGTTTTCAATATTATGTATAGTAGGTAATGTAATGAAAACGCAATAAAAATTCATTTATGTTAATATTTACGAACTCCCATTTTTTACACACTTATTAAAAAATATTTTTAAAAAATTTCAAAACACGTCTTGTGTCTAAAAGGATACATAATATATATATATAAAGGAACAGTAAAATAAAAATTCACTGTTTATATTCTCTTCCGTGGAATCACAAGCCCATGGAATACATGAATAAATAAGATGATGGAAGACTGATAATACCAAGAAGCCTAAAGTATAACCACACAAAATATACAGGCAAAATAAAAAATATTTATAGAAAGAAATATTATCTAATAGAGGACCAAAAATTAGAATACGGAATTATATTACAGCAATTCGATCTTATATTTTATTTCTAATGTAAGAGTATTAATTTTAAATGACTGTTAAATAAAGACGTAAGGTATGTAAGTTTTGAAATTTTAACAAGCTTGACCTGAAGTAGCACGGAGAAAGACGAGATATTAAATTGCATTAAAGTTAAAGACCTTAAAGTACCTGAAATACCAGCATAATAAGCAAATAGCATACATAACTTAAGAGTAATAATAATAAAGAATTACGTTAAATATATGAAAGATTTGTATTGAAATTTTATTATGGTGATAATTCACTTTATTTAAATGTACAAGAATAAAAAATAGTAAACCTATACTTTTTGATATGCTTACTATTAATAAACTATAACAAAAATATATAAATATTATATAAAATAAACAAAATAAAACAAATTAAACGAACATAAAATTTATAATATTAATTTAAGAAATAGTTAAAAATTGTTAGTTTTTTATTATAAACATAAAGTTTAAATTATATTTACAATTTATGTTTATAAAAAATAAAATAGATGTAATTTAATGCATACTATTAGAAGTAAAGGAGATACTGACCAATGATGCTTGAGAAAAATAGATCTAAGAATAAACGTTTGAAAACTTTTAAATTCTATTAACACAAAATAATATTAATTCCATTACATTCATTTAATAGTAATTAATTCTTCATTTTACAATTTGAGTAATTCATATAATTTTGTTAGTAGTTACTTTTTAAGTGATAAAGCATTAATAAAAAGGTTCAGTTATTTAAAGTATAACTAAAATTGTTATATATCTCTTTTTTTTAATTCTATAAAATTGGCAGCATCAGCTAGCATAACTAGATATAATTTACAATTAATAGAAACATTTTTAGAATACACAGTAGAGTACAATTTGAAATCTCAAATATAAGGATTGATTGTTTTAAATTTTGATGTTAAATTTGATAGAAGCCGTTAAAAGTATTGTCATCAATTAATTAATTTTTATTATTAATTCAAATTTAACTAAGTTATAGAATGCCTAGAAAACTAGTTTAGATCTTAAGAATCTTAAAGAATTAAGGATTCAAATTATTATATATTTTAAAACCAAAAAAAGTTTAACAATCAAATCAGCAGGGCATAGACAGAGCAATATTTTATAATATTTTAAACAATTTGTAGATATTTAGTAATCACAAGAATCAGAAAAATTTTTATTTGGTGAAATTGTTGAAATATTGTATGATTCAAATATTTCTAAATGAGAAATGATTGCCATAAAATTTAATGTCAAGTCTATAATATACTAGCTGATAAAAACAATATCACTAATTCATTTTCATTCATTATTAGCTATTTTTAAGTACGATAACGTTAAGATATATATTATGGAGTGTTTAATATCCAATAGGCATTACTATATATCTTAAAATATAAGTGAATACGAAAGATACCGGTGTCATAAAAAGAGCCAGAAGAGGGTTCGTAATAATGCCTGTGCATTTATACGGTTTTTAAATAATCAGGAACAATTCAAAATTAACAGAGGGACAATTACTAATACTAGATAATTAATAATTCAATGCACTTTAAAGATTGTTATTTACAATTTAAAAATGTATTATTGTAAAATATATTTAAAACAAAAAGATATTTCCAAAGCATATACAAGTTGATCATATTTAGAGGTATTCTGAATTAAGAAAACTATTGCAAACTACGAAATTTTAAATATTCTGAAAATAAACAATCAAAGTTTACCAAATAAAAATTATATTAGCTGGAAACTATCCAGTAAAAGCTAATTAAACACTTCACACAAACCATTTAGAGTTTTTCGTAATTATATTTCAAATTATACCTTGGTATATTTACCCGATGAAATCTAAACAAGAGTGTGATTAATATAAAACGAATAAAAAATTAAATATAAATATTTAATTAAAAATGGGATCGGTAACATTTTCTGCCTCGCACGTAAGATCGTTAAACCCAGCGGATAAACATGATAGCGATAAGAAAAATGCGCACAACAATCAACAATATACGACACTTACCAATAAGAATTTAGAAGACCACATCGTGTAACGGGATTTTCTGCATAGAAATGGTCGCTGTAGTATAGATATGAGGCATGTGCCTGACTGACACTGACCACATAGATAGAAGCTTTTAAAACTAACGGAAGGGGACGGACGAGTAAGTCGTCCGAAGACACCGGCGAGAAGAAGATTGGGGACATGTGACCGAAATAGTGGTTCCTTTCGTGGAATTTGCTACCTTGGCTTCGTACCGGTCGTTTTCATTACACAGCAATGAAAATTAGTGACTCCATTCTGTTACAAATTAAATGGTTTTCAATATGCATCAGAAAAACACATTTTTTTATACAAAATATTAACATAATATATGTAAAACAAAAAGAAAATTTGTCTCCGAAATGTTAAATGTATGTTATTAATGACATTTCAGGATAATAAAAATTAGTAGGTCAAAAGTATTTAATGTGATGAAATAGATAATAATCGACATAGAATTAGAAATATTCCCATAGTTTACGCTACCTCCTCCTACCAAGCAATATATTAATAAAGTCGCGAAAGAATCTAGCAGGATTCGAGATTCTATATTCACCGATGCTTATTGGCTAAGGTATCCTGTATTGACAATAGCAAATAGTAGCTTGGTAGGGAAAAGTCTGATGAATATATAACGTGCACGAGAAAATCCCATCTAAGATAACAAGCTTTAGAAGAGTATGAAAAGTCCAGAAGTCGTTCAGGTTCCCCAATTGGTAGTAGCTTTCTTCAATAGCTGTTCGTAATAAAGCCCCTTTATGTCCTCCCAGAAAACCAGAGTACTTCTTGAAGTATCTGTCCTTTTTTGGCGTGAATGTATTGTTTTATCCGATGTTTATCTACGGTTTCTTGCATTTAAAATTTTCATTAATAGCCACCAAATTGAAAATCGCCTCTTCTCGAGTAAGTCTACCAATAATCAAATGTGTCTTAAAATACAAATTTGGCATTAAGAGTACCACGAATTCATTTTTGGCCCTTTTCCTTGTTAGAGTTTTGTATAGAATCTATAGGTGAAGAAGTTGTTTATCAATTGCCATCACATATTCTGCTGTTTTGTAGAGATTGTATACGAGGGTAAGATTAAAAAGTTATCTGCCTGATGATGAAAGATTGTGTTTTTCAATTAAGAAGTTGTTTTTTTAATTTGAAGCTATACTTTGATTCGAGTAATGCCTTCAAATAATCCTCATAAAATTTTTTGCCTGTTCAGAACGCTCTTTGTCTCCTGTGTCAAAATCACCAGTTTTAAATTCAGTAATCATATATTGAAAACGATGGAGCATGTTTACCATAAGCTTCACACAGCATTCGATGCCTGATATTAGTCTACATAATTTCTTTGTCTTATGCACATTTGTTCTAGCGTTTCTCCAACAAAAGTATTTCTTGAGAATCTTAAAAAGGTTGAGAATATATTCAACTATGGCAGTTTACAGGTTGTACAGTTTTGACCTTCTTCAATAAATGTGAAGCACTTCCTAAAGATAACTTTCTTCAAATATAAGATCATATGGAAGCCTGAGTCTTCATATCAAGGGAATAAGGGAATAGCAGGACAAGGTGTATCTTAGATGTCGCAGTTTTCGCCAATCGAAATATTTCTTTTCTTGTTTGAACCAAGAATCTTTCGAGATGGCTGGAGTAGTATTCGCTCGCACTGCCTTTCTAAATCATTCAATTATTAAGAACTCCTTCATTCGCATCTCATAACACGCTGTTCATAAACTTTCCAACAAATACAATCGATTTCGCTTTGTTTAGCACTACATCATCGGCCTCTATCTACTGATTTGTTTCTAGTGTACAGGGGTGGAGCCATGTCCCTTCCATGGTGAAAAATCGCAGCCCATAATAGATAAAAAATAAATTTTTGTTGAATTGGCTTAAGATTGGTGTAAAAATCGTTTTCGTACTTTCTTTCCACATGCATTCAGTGAATGCGGCATCAGTCTTGTGTAGAATTTTTGTAACCTCAATTATTTACACCGGATGTTTCACACTCTTTCTTCTGATATCTTTATAAGGGGTCATTCTAAGAACGTACAACCATGTTAAAACTCAGTTGTCCATCTGTTGATGGTAAACGTTTGGCTACTTTGAATCAATTTCCTAAGAGTAATGGGAAACACGGAAGTCCAAAATTCGTCTAGATAAACTACTTCATACATTTTTAGTGAGTGGAACTCCATCTCTGTATCAAATTGAGAAATGTTCTCCTTACTTAAAACTTTCGCAGACTTGTCACTCGATGTTCTGTGAAGCTTTCCGATTTTTCAAAGCCGTTACAATTACTAGCATTACTACTTAATAAAAATAAATAAAAATATATTTTTGTTAAATTAAAACCAGTTAAAAATCTTTACAAATTAAGTCATAACCTAATAATAGGTTGCATTAAGCAAAGAAAGCATCAATCCTTTCATAAGGTTAATTTCGTCTTCTTCTTCAGAGTTGAAATAGCAGAAGTTAAAAATAAATAATAATCGCCTGGCCTATACGATAGTCTATTAATTATCATAGTTTCATTTTTCATCCCATATAACAATTCTATCAATAAAGGGATCAATTTTATATTTATTACATTACTAATTTTGCGTTCCCATTATTTCTATCTAATTTTTAAGCGTGCATAGAAAGTGAATAGATAAGATGCATGAATAAATGATGAAAATAATTTTTTATCTAAATAAATTAAGCTTTATCTTTTGTGATAATCAGTTATCTTATCTCATATTCCCTTTTCTATTCCACATATGATCAGCTTATATATTATGAATATCGTTGATGCCCTATCTGTAATGTACTCTACCTGATTACAATTTTATCCATCGGTGAGTGTATCTCACACCAATTTAAAAATGAAAAAATTTCTTCGCACCTCTAACTCCACGCAGATAACACTGTTAAATAATCAACAAAACTTCCCCCTTATAGAGCAAGTAATTCTCCTCGCTTAGCCACATTAAATGTTTTCTTTAGCTGTAAACTAAACCGACCCATTCCATTACGAAATCTTACAGATAATTGATCTGCTGATGTTATATTATTCTGGCTACAAAGTACATTTATATATACACATGAATTCGGCTTCTTCCAAATGTAAAAAACTATCATTGCCCCAAAATTGGAATATGTTCACCAATGTTTCAGAACAAATCATAGTACTCTGGTGTGTAAATATTCTTAGGGATCTTTCACATCAGCTCATCTACAAGTATGAGTCTGGTTGCTAGAAGCAATACGCAAACTTCTTCTGGTCAGATATCCCTAATCCCTGAGATATAAGCTGCTAACTTCTTAGTACAATTTGTGTTTCTCTTCTTAAATTGGCTTCATCATTGCAGAGAAAGACTGAATTAAACAAGAATCACATATTTTTAGAAATCTAATAAATCCTCCATTTGACTCTTTTCCAAGCTTAGATCATATCATATCAACTTATACTCGCAGAGACTTTCCTCAAAAGACGCACAAAACATAATTATAACCGCTGACTAGTTAAATAACTTTCGTCAACTTATGCAGTTAACTCTTTGCAGCACTTTTTTGTAAATCACGAAGAGTGTGCCTTCAACACAAAATCTCGAGGACTACATCGTTGCGACTTACACTTCTTAAACAGATAAAGACCCTTTTTACATTCTCACAACCATATTAGGACTCTTATACATTCTTAATCGATTTATTTGGCCATAACTGACTCACCCAATTCAGGTAGAAAAGCTCTACCGTTGTTGCAATGCTCATACTACTCCCCAAGACGCATTGGAGGCTTTATAAATCCAGCTTACCTTACCTTCGGCGACTTATTAAATCAACTATTAAGTTATCCACCGACAAATTAAGTAACTATGTAATGAATTGCAAAGAGAAGTATGTCCTCAATATGCAATCTCACACAGTCTTAAGGGCTACCTCGGTGTGGTTTATAAACGGATAAAGACTATTACTGTATGCACCCAACTGCGACCATTCTAACCGCGGGCTTCTTCTTCAATAAAGAATCGTTATCGATACCTTTTCAAGAAACAATAAAAAACATTGTAATATTATGTCCTTCCTGTGGCTTTTCTCACACGCAGGGTGTTGGCTCAACCCTCAATGGGAGGGAACTAATTTTCATGGAACTTAGACTTTTCTAGTTTAGCACTACAATTAATCAGTTGAGGGGAATTAGCTGGGCGAAAACCAAATACGTGAAGTTAACAGACATTCAGATATTTACTGCTAAAAATTAACCATTATAACCGTTGGGCCTTGCAGTAGCCAAATATCACGAATATCTATTGAATGGTGATCCCTCAACCACTTGCATAGAATACGAAGCAAAACTCTATCACACTAATCGTTCTGAAATACAATTCTTATAATCAAATAAGAAGAAAATTAAAACTTGAGGACCTAGAGAAGTGTTTATCACCTGGTAACATTGATGTCATAATGGCATTCTTAAGAACACTAGTAGTGTGTTTCAACATCTATATTAAATTGGTATTCTAAATAATATAGCCTACATTAATACAAAAAAATATAATTGATAAATAATAATAAGTTTTCGTATAAATCTTAAAAAAACGTGATCGGTATTGTATAAAATCGAAATAGATGATCCCCATTAATTAACAAATCTTTAAATTAATCTATTCCGTACCCAATTTATAATTCAGACCGGAATTTGTTTTTAATTAGGTAGAATTTAAATGTGCTTGTTAAGTAACAAGACATGAAATATTCTATGGAATTAAATAAATAATGGGAGATTCATTTAAAATGTAAATAATGCAATGCGACAATGATTTTTAAGGTGGGCGCCTGTTGTGTACAATTACCTTGATTGTTTTAGAAATTAGGTCCTTGAACTCGTCATGATTAGTCCATAATTGTATTATGTACACCAAGATTGTGAATTAGTTTTCTATTTATTTACTTCAAATAGATGTGCTACTACAAGTGTATTATCGGAAAAGTATTAGAGTGGCATAATCGATCCGTTATATGTTTTGATGTCTATAAAAAGATGATATCGATACAGCCAACTAAAATAGTTCGAATATAGGACGTTGAAATCTCAAGCAATCTATCCATAATATGATATTTGTTGTAAAATTATCAAGTCGGGTCATATTACAATCACCAAAGAGGTATCTTCGGTTAAACAAAGAATGTCCAATAAGTAGTATATGATTTTGAAAATTTAAACATTTTACGATAAAATTGATCTTCATCAACAACATAACTTTCAACGACGCAAATCACATTTTCTTATAATCTTAGAATCTCCCAAACGCGTTAGAACTTTTGGTGACTCTCAACGTCGACCAAGAAGTATTAACGATTAAGAAGTCAGAATCCTTTCATCTATATATCCTTTCGAGAAAACCTGATACAAGGCCGCAATTCATTAAAAATTATAATGTTAAGAATTATAAAATAAATAAAAAAATCATTGACAAAATTTTCATAATAATATAATATCGATACAAACACATAAATAACTAAAAATGTACAATAAAATTGGGTAAAAACAACATCTGAAAATGGAGCTATGTACAAGGTAAAATGATATGTAAAAATAAAGACCGATTTTCTTAAGAAAGGACTAAGAATCAGAACCTTAAGCTGTGAAATAGGTGTAGAGGCTTCAATTTTTTTTGTTTTATAAATCGATAGTACGACTATTCAAAAATACATTTTGAAATAAGCATTTTAGTGAGTGTTCTCCGGTCTAATGGATAAAATGCGTGACATTACGGAGCGGTCTTGGAAGAATTCTTTGTTTCTTTTAACTATAGAGAATTTGGATATAAAGATACAGAAGTACTAGTGACCCAGCAAGGATATTTAAATTTTAAAATCAGTTCTAACTTAACTTTCATAGCATGCTTTTCATTTAGACAAAAAATGTTATCGTATCCGAAAATCGAGCATAGTGGTAGCCTCAGTACTAGACCTCGTAAAAGATCATTTCAAGGAAAACGGTATAGAAATCCGCAGTCAAATAGGTGTAGTAAAATGAAGAAGACGAAGAAGCAAAAATGAAAGAAGAAGAAGAAAAGAAAAAAGATAATGAAAATAAAAAAAGACAGAAGAAGAAATTGTTTACATTGATTCGTCATATTTTCACCAATAGATATCGCTGATCAATATATTAATGTCAAAATAATATGCAAGCACCTAGTATATTTATTTTGAATATGTGAGTACTTTCGTCTTATGTGCAGCTAAGTAAATGATAAGATCAACATTCCAAAAGAATAAAATTAATATAAATAAAAAAATCAACGTTCCTCCAATCTGGAAACAAAATATAAACACCGCAAAATGATATTATCTTTAGTTGACTAGATTCTCCTCTTAACTCAAATACTACCGTTTTAAGTGCTTTTGAATCGATGAAAGGATTTACCATTAATAGTTTATTATTTCTCAGTTTAAGCCCTGTCCTTGTGTCTAAACACATATGTGATGTTGCTTTTACGATTATAGAGAAAATCTTTCAGGATATACAGGACATAATACAAACTAGACCAAAATATACTATCCGGAGACCAATACGCTACATTGCATTTGACCAATTAGCTTAAATGAATTTATAATAAAAACATTGGCGGACATCAACACTCATTTTTAAAACATACACTAAATTTTCTAAATAGAATGTAAATATATATTCAAATACTTTCTGTTTCTGTCATTTACTTTTATTGGATTAAAGAAAATTATTCATTTGGTTGAACAAATACACTTCTATTTACCTACGCTCTACATTTACTACCAAGATGTACCGTAAACTCTAATAACATTTATTTCTAAGATTATATATTAAATTTCATTGCTTTATAGTCTATATCAAACAGGATGGGCGATCGTCAATGTTTGCAAATATCTCATTATATCAACATATAAACAATCTTGAAAGTAGGTAAGATGTACTTCGTTCCGATTCAACCTTTTTCATAAATTTTGTTACAGAACAAGTTCATTGACATTCAATGTCAAGGACACAGGCGTCGATAAAGAGAATGGCAAAAGCTGCAGCTGGTTTTCGAGATGTTGACGATAATCAGCATACAAACGACGCGTTGACACAACTAAACAGACTTGAAAGAAACGAAAGAAATTCCCTTCAGTCTTAATCATTGCGCCCATTATTTTAATATCGTATATTTGTATTTTATAATATTATCTGTTGTAATACGAAATAAATAAATATGTAAACATGTAAAGCCATCAACAGCTAACAAATTAACTGTTTTAGTGAGGTAAAGTCTTCGTAAAATTACCACCTATTTGTCAAAAATAAAACTGAAAGTTCAACGGCAAATTTTATATTTCAGAAAAAAAAAACATAAATCACTCTATGATTAAATTAGGTTTAACAGGGGAACAAGGACCCATTCGAGTGTGATTCGATATTATATGTTTGTCTGTTATATTCTATAATGTAGGTATCAATATAAATAACTGTTAAGCAACCCAACCTAATTTAACAGTTAAAATTCGATCGTTTTCGATATTTCTCTATTTTTTTTTGTCGTTTTGAACTTTCTTTCATCGTTTGATTTGGAGAATTCCGCCCATCGAGCCTAAGCTCTTCATAATATTATAATTTTGCATCTGAAAACTCCTGGCCCGCTACATAACAATTGTCGGTTTTACTTTTTGGGATTTAAAATTATTAATTTTGAAGTCAATGATAAAAAATAACCTAGGGATCAAAATTTATTGGACGAAAACCCAGATCAAATCCTCAAAGAAGGTTCAAACAAACTAACAGATTAACAGTATATATATCAACTGTTTGCAGTCATTACATGCGATGGGAGAGATTCAACAGAAGAAATATTGCGAGCATGTTTTTTTCAAAGCAATATCAAAAGGATCTGTTGTAGAAAATTAATTTTATCAAATATAGAGGTAATATCTGCCGTAAAGAGACATTTTTCAAGCATTCCAAAATCCTTTTGCAGCGATGATGCCTTAAATTGGAAAATCGGTGAGATTGTATGTGTATTTCGGTGTATCTCGCAGTTTAAATAAGAATTACTTCCAGTAATATGAATTGACTATTCAGTGTCTAAGAATTGAAATTTCACTACAAATATGGAATAAGTAGTAGTAATCCATGTGAATTTATTTTTCATATTTTAGTCACCATTTTATCATCTAGAGTCTCTATAGATTGGACCTACTGCTGAATGTGAACCCAGAAGCACAATTCAGCACTAAGCTTAGAGGCTATATCAGAGTACATCCGGTCTTACACAACCTGTTTCCTAACTCGCATAATAATGTGTGGTAATGTCATTCATATTGTGACGCATTGAATCATAATCCCACATATAGAAAGTTTCATTCACACACTGTTAAATTCTGAGCCGCTATTCAAATCAATAACTATGCTGTCAATATTCATTCCAACACTAGTGTGTCTGATGATGTTCTGATGGAGTTCATCCAAACCACAGGGTCTTATTATAGACAATCCTTTCCACATATACAAACAGTTCTTTCTTGTATATTTTTCTCGACCTGCATATCTATTATACTTACTATTTGCCACATATCAAACATAACAATTTACAATTTTTTGAATTGAATATGCAGTGATAGAGAGGAAGAACTGTAGACATATGGTTCAGACATGTGAATTACTATGTATCCTTTTTCTCTTTAACACGGTATCTTCAAAACTTAATTCATGTTTTGCAAGCCATTCCTTAATTACAGCCTTTGCCGACCACTTAACTATCCACTTGGGATATTTTTATTGGATTTCTGTTTCTAGCATGAAGAACAATGAATTATTAAAAAATGTTATCAATTACAAAATAATATCAATCACACAACTAATCAAATGTTTTTCTAGCTTTTACCTTTTTCTTTCAAATTTTGTTATCTTTACACTCTTTTTATTAGCAACTTGCCAAGGTTAGCCTTCCATTTTGAAATACATGTCTGTACAAAAATTGAAATAACAAATCTCCCTTAATTTTATTATATGCTTTTAAAAATTGTCTTCTTTTAAAAGTAGTGGCTGGAAGCTGCATTGCAAAAATATTTGCAGTAAAAACCTCAGCAGCTTAATATATAATAGTATCAATTCTTATGTCTCTAATGCATTTTACTGGCAAGAATTGGCCCCAAATTACCTCGTTCCTGTTCGAAGTTATTGATTAGAAAGACATAGTCTGTTTTTGACTTACAGGGATTTGACATTTATAAAAACAAGCAAAGTGCCAAAATAATATATGACGGTTTCTAACCTATTATTACCATCAATATTTTAAAGAATTTTTCAGACATTTGACAACAGAACTATTTTTGCAGGTTGATTCGGTTACATGTTCAAACGTATCAGATGTCATTGTATCTGTTCTTAACTGGAATAAAATGAGAAGGGGAGTATTGTTTGGTATTAAAACGAATTTAAAAATTGCTATAGGCAATACATTTTAAACAATGATGACGTGAGTTCACTCATATTTTGGATAGACCAAATATTTTTTGATTCTATAAAAAAAATTTAGTAAACAGAAAACAATGTAGGAACAGAATTGAGGCATAAATCTTCTATCAATTGCCGCGAAGGTGTTTTTGAAGACTATACAATAGAGACTTTAAGGAACTCTCGAGGAGCTAAACCGTGAAGAACAGGAGAGATTCAGAGCTAATCCTGGTTGTATAGATAAAATTTACGCTAGGCTGCGCTTTAAACAAGCTAATGCAGGAACGTACTAGATGAGTAAAGCATGCGAGTGTAGTTTTCATTGACTTTCGCTTTGCTTTCCACTATATACACTTGTTTTGCTATTCCAAGTATTGTCTATCGTTACTTACAACTTCTAAAAATCTTTCAGGTAGCATACGGATTCCAGGTTAAAATTAGACGAACTTGTAGACTTCCTCAAAATTCCACTTCACCAGGCTAGTAGCAAGGATTTCTTGTGGTCTTTTACAATACGTCGCCAAGCGTTGTCGTGCAAAAAGATCACTTTGTCATGATATATTTTGGATGGTTAATCTTATTAACCAATGTTCGGTTCGATGGAACCAATTGTTGTTGGATTCCGAGTGATGGTATTGTTAGTCTGGAATAGCACACAGTAGATCATTCCGAGCTGATTACACCAGTTGCATAACCCTATCTTCTTGCCATGAATATTCGGTTTGGACGATGAAGTTGATACATAGCATAAATATTTTTACTATCCATTTATTTACCAAATGTTACCAAAAGTGTGAAAAAAATTAAAAAGGTCTATGAGAAAATATTAAAACGAGCTTCGTCAACAATAATTATCAGTTTATTAATAAAAGTGTCCGCTCGGATACTTCCTATTGTCATTGTTGTCTCTGCGAATGTAGTCTAGTCTCCATCAGCATCTCCAATATCTGTCGCATTCAGTAGAATTCTTTCTAGTATGTACTAGTATGTACATATAACGTAAAAAGTGGTCTCAAAAAATGGCATACCCTCCTTGACACCGTCGCAACTTTCCTAGTAATTTAAAAAAAAAGAAGTTTATTAATTTATAGAAATGCTGCTGAAGCACAAAGTCACACGATTTTTCGCCAAATTACGGCTGTTCAATAAACTAGACAATTTTTTACCATTTTAAAAATTTCTAAAAATGGTGAAGAATATATAGAAAAAGCTCTCTTAGTAGAAATCTCTAGAAAGTTCTCTTAATAGAAATTAAAATATAAAGTTAACCATGTAGAAGAAGGTAATTTCGATAAAAACATTTTTAGATGCTGCAGTTTAGACACCGTGTCACTAAAACATTTATATCTTAATCGTTTATATTTACATGCTTTGTTTTCAGAATATAAGAATAATCGATTTTTTCACATTTCTTGATTAGAATACCTCCTTAATAATCTATGTAGTATTAATATTTAAGAAATTTTGAATCCTGTCGTCACTTAAGAAAATATCCCATCTTATTTAATATTATAGTGCAAGCTATCGCCTATAAACGCTTAGTTATATACATTCATTTAAACTATAGACATTCTTGATATGAAGACAGATAATTTCAGCTGCTTGTTTGTATCACCAACATTATCTGCAAATATGGTTTAAGTTATCTGTTTATATATATATATATATATATATATATATATATATATATATATATATATATATATATATTCTTATATTAATTTTGTTAATGCAGCATCCTAACCATTAGAAGCTATAAATGCATATTTATTTACTCGTCATCAAATATCTAGAAACAAGCTGTGGTACTTGCCAATATCTTCTTTTCTGTTCGTATCCTTGTCACTGAATGTCAATGAACTTGCTTTGTAGCTGTATTTGTGTTAAAAATCACTATTTCAAGATTTAATTATGGTCAGGACATTATCATTATTTATGTACGAAATGTTTAGAATATTGTCACAACATTATAAATAAATAGAAGCATTAAATTTACATATATTCAATTTTATGTAATTTATTCTCTCGTGTAGGAGAGTTATGGTAATTTTTGGTAATTATACAATAAAGAAGACTGCATAACGGTTATAAAGGTGAAATACCTTAATGAACATATAAACTGGTATAATAAATAGTAGACTTTTAACCATATTCGTATTATAGTCAATTATATATTAAACTATTATCTCTGATTTGATATATAATAATCAAATTAAAAAAAAAATATAATAACAAAATTATAATGCGGCAATCAAATTAAGACAATAAAAAATTAATTAGTGGATCTAAAACTATTTAACTCATTTAAGTCAATAAATGTGGATAACATTCGAAAGCAATATATCCTTTCTTTTAAATTTTATCTACAAGATAAAACGATAAAGCAAAACATAGCATTTAAATTAATGTATTTAAGCGGTGTAAATGCTCATGTATAATAAATAACTTCGAATATTTAATCTTATTACTATTTCATTAATTAAATTATTTTAAATATATTTAAATAGATGAATCATCGCAAATCACGCTAATAAATGAAAAAATTTATGAAATAAATAACGGTCCGAACTTTTTGTGGGAGTGGTATAATTTTTATGTGTTTACCAAGTAGATAGACACCAAGATGGTTTGTTTAGATTGTTGAATCAAATAAAAAAATAACAGCACAAATATATAAAGAATAACAAGAAAATAACGGTTAAAATATGGATAAAGATTTATGAAATAAAAACTTAATCGTGAAGATATTTTATATTTGTGTAAATGTTTTATCATCTATGATATTTCCAATATGTCGAACCGTAATTAACATTAATTAAATGATTCATTCCTGGTGGCATATTTTTATATCTACATCTTTTATCTTATGTTTTTTTTTAAACAATAAAAATAATAGTCTGTTGCCGGGTCGGTTGGCACAGTGGTAAAAGCGACAAGACGGTCCACCTACTGTTGTGATAGTCGCGGGTTCGAATTCTGTTGGGGCATGGCCGTTAATGTATGTTTGTGATTGTTTAAATTGTGCGATCGTCCTAGACAAGAGTGTAAAATTCGACAGGGAAAATGATTCCAGTCACGCCTGTATTCAGGCTGGGCAAGATCGGATGTCTTCTGGGATGATTGATTTCTAAGTTGGTCACTCGCGAGTCGGTAGCCTTAATGCCAAGGACTGTGGTTCGGAACCCACGTTAAACAGTAGGTTCAGTCCAGAAAAACCTTCGCTGGTATAAAGGAGACTTTAAAATACATATATTAAAAATATGTATTATTTATTAAAAATTATTAAAAAAACTCTAAAAACACAAATTAGAAGTATTAAGTAGGTTTTATTCTAGGTTTTAACGTACAACAAGATTCAGATTCACGAACATCTAGGACAACTAGGTATCACAAAATTAAATAAATAATCTAACAAACTTTATCCTAATCAGAATATTGAAAAAGGGACAAATAATATTAACTTAATACGGTTACTTTATACGGTTATATTAACATAATACGGTTAATTTATGTTTGCGGTTATTTAAAGGAAAAGTGTTATATTCATACAAAAAACTAACAACTAACAACTAATAATTATTTTTCAATATTTTAATCGCACTAATTTTATTGTTAGGAAAGAAACTAAAAATAAATTGTTTTTTGATAAGAGCAAATAGTGGGATATATTCACATTATGTGTCCACTATCACATAAAAAATATACTGTTATAATAGTAGTAAAACAACTTAAAAGAGCACGCGTAGGAGATTCTACTAAACATTAAATAATCAAAGCCATCTTGGAATGGATTCCATACAGTTAAAAACACCCACAAAATTATGATATAAAATAATTAGTAAATAGTATAACTAGGACATATAGAAAACAAACAAACACTGTACAGAATAGAAAATTAAGATATATCCATTGTTTTTAATTCGTTTTATCAAATACGAACGTATATTGTGAATTATGTATTACCGTGATTGAATAAAATACAGAAGATACAGAACTGTAATAATGAACATAATAAATAACTGTAAATCACTAATAAGTCAGATGAGAAATATCGAGTTTTTATATTTGATCATATTCAATTACAAAATATGTCATCCAAAGGTCAGTATAAAATAATAAAGAGAAATAAAATGAATGTTGCCCTTTGTAAAAATGTCTTGTTAATGCAGACCTATTGGTAAATACTGATCATATATGGATACGTATATGGAAAATCGGTCTTCCAATCAATATTTAAAACCGGTCACTAAAGCAATGTTGAATGAATCAGTATCTTTTGTACCCTTGCTGATCTAATAAGTTTTCATTTCCCTTTTTATTATATTTTGAAGTTTATTTTTACCCACCCGGGTTTATCTGGACTGGACCTATTGCTTACAGTGAACTTCGAGCCACGATCATTGGTATTTAGTCTATCGACTGGATAGATCACCCCAGAAGATATCCAGTCTTACCCAGCCTGTACTGGATGTTATTAATGTTAGTGAGATGCTTATTCATTACTTAACAGATTCTATACTATTACCTAGTACATTTAAAATTGCAATCACAAACATTAATCAACCAAACAACAAAGTACAGAAGGAAGACCTGTTATCTTAGCATTACAGTATTATGTTGATAGCGTTTATAAATAGAAGTCTACAGCATTTCGAAGCCATGAAGCACCAATCTGAACAAATGTTAATGAGAAGAGTATGTCTGGTAAATAGGCTGGGTGCAGTAGAGCTTCCAATTCGGCATGCAACAGTTTATACTTCATAACTTAACGTGGCCCAGCGTTATCACGCAAAAGAATAACTTTGCATTTGTTAGTCGCTTAGCAAGTCTTTTTTGCAACAATAGTTTGTTCAATTTATTCAAGTGATGTTGAAACTATATTACAGCTGATCTTTCGGTGGCGAGGCCAGGATGGCGCTTCGACTAATCCATTTTTGTTTTGCGACTACAACTTTATCATCAGTCACAATACAGCTCATACAAAACATTCTCTTTTACCGAGTGGGCAATGATATCGTGATGTTGTAACATAACAATTGTTGTAACCACTAGTTGTAAATAGTTTCACAGCATCATTATAAGTTTTTAAATGCAAAATTCTTATATCCGGTAACCATCAAATTTAACAGTTAGGCTAAAGAGTTGTATATATTTATACCTCATATTTTCCTAATTTCACTTAATAAATATGATTAGATCAAATATAAAAATTACACTGAAGTGAAAAAATTCAAAAGGGCTCCAAGAATACAAATTTTATCCATAATGGTAAGTTTTATATACAATTTTCCTTGCAAACAAAAGTCTGTATTATTCTATAAAGCTACAAAGTATTTGAAGAAAAAAAAAATAAAAACCCAATAACAATCCTTTAACATCAATACAGTTTAATTATAATTAATGGATCAATTACATATAACTCATATAACATAATGTAAACCTCTCAATATTAATTCACACTACTAATACTAAATTATATAACGGTATCAAAACTACTATAACATATATACATAATCTGTATCGCGTGTCTAGTTTTTCAAAAAATATAATGGGACAAGAACATTGAATAAAAAAGTAAAGTTTTTCAAACGAACACGTTCCGTGTTATCTTCCGAAAAGAACTGTTAAAATCGGAGAAAAGACGTATAAGAAGCGACACGAGTAGATATTTATTTCCATCCGAATATTCGCGAAACTCGTTATGAATACGTCAATTTGGTTACTGTTATTTTCTGCCGATTTGATACAATGACCTGAATTAATTTCCATAATTTCCGAAGACGAGCCTTTCGATGGTGCACGACTACGACACGTAACGATCACAATCGATTTCGTTGGTTAATAACTAATCTTCACGCATAAATACCATTGCATAAATGGCGATATTTGAGCAAGCGTTATAAAATAAAAGAGGTAGACTTTCATGTATTACGGTTATGTACGTGTGGCGTTTTTTTAATTTGATATGTTTTTTATTTTCCTTTCGATAGACATTTCGACCGCATTACGGCAAATTAAGTACGTTTTTGGTCTGTTCTATTGTTTTTTTTATCCGTTCGTATGTCTTACAGGCAAATAAACATCAACAATAAAATTGCCATGATGAATGAAATATTTATCTTTGATTTACAATTTTGTTTTTCCATAAAAATCTCAGTGTCACTGTCATCAATAGTTTCATTGTCACAAAGGATCATTATTGTCATAGAACAAGAGAGAAAACTCAATAGTGGAGTAGTTTGATTGGTCAATTTATATCTCTATAATGGGCATCTGCAAAGAGAACATTTCTGCAAAGTATTTAATAAAATTCAATAAATTATTTTACTGTATTTCACATTTCATTAGTGCCTTTAATTTAATAGGATGTATTAGAGTTCTGTCTTTCTGTTTTATTATATTGAAAACAAAACACCTGTTATAATTCTAATAACTTCTTTAATCCAAATATGATATACACTTATCATTCATATTCTTACCATTGCAGTTGTACCATTTTATCCTGAAAACCATTACGTATTAAACAACGAAAAGTTTTCAAATCTATACTAAAAAAAAAATGAGTAAAATTACTGTGACTTTATTGACATGGCCGAATCTAGGAATAAAAGATAGCGTAGAGACCTATACACAATATAATAAAACAATCTTGACGAAGTTTCTAAGTGAGATATTACTTTGCCTCGATAAACTTTATCTCGCCTTGGCGTACAGAGTTAACCATAACAGATTATAAACAAAAATTTCCCCTAAGTTAATTTTTTACATAATTACTAGGGCATGTATTTTTTGATCCCATGATTTCTAATGGATTTAAAACAGTTTGGATTTTAAACTATCTTGGTTAAGTTGCCTTATGCCACAACATATTACATTTATATACAACATATTGATTAGAATATTTAGCCAAAATATATTTCTTCATAAAAATTAACGCCTTAAGAATTGATGCTACTTTATGACATATTTTTTCAGAGTCAGAACACGCCATAAAAGCGAAACAAACCAATCAAATACCTTTAGGGCTCTCAGCATAGTGATTCTCTAGATACCTAAAAATTTGATGTCGCGAAACATTTCTCCACAATTGGCTCTAAAATTAAATATCTACTTCCTCTGTGATTATTGTTGGTTTTCAAATTTTTATGAAAGAGTTCGGCAATTTATTTCGTCACTAAAAATTTAAAAAATTTTATTCAGTATAAAACTGTTATCGGCCACTGGCCTTATATTTTAGCACAACTTATATTTCATATAAATGTAGGATTGTTTTATAGTCATATCCATTCGATAACCTGAAGATCAAGTGAAATAAATAATGAAAATATGTCCAACATGATATAACTATGTGTTAATGTTTATTTCGAATTGTATTCTAAGTGCAGTCGAGTAAATGTTTACAAAGAATATAGTTGTGACTTTTTAGGGTAAAACATACTTAATACGCGTATTTCGTAATTGTTTCTATTTAATTTTCTTAAATGTTATTATTAACAATGCCAGCGAATCGTCTTCTCCTTACTTTCTGTTTAAGTTCGTCGAAATCAATCAAATGTGCAACGAGCAACCTTACCGGCTAACCGCACTAATAACTAGCGAGAGACAGAAAATGATAAAAGTCGTGTTTGTAACTATGTCACAGCTAGATTTTAAAGTGACGAAAAACGAAATGAATATACTTAGAATGCAACAAGTTCGTGCATATAAAATGTAACAACAATGACCACGACACAATAAATTTGAGCAATTCACTGCAGCATTCGTACTATCCAGAAATAAATCAGGTACAGTTGAGGAAAAATCAATAATCTGTCAAAATTGTAAAGCATTAAAATACAGCGATAAATCTGCTGGGTTATGTTGTGTCGGTGAAAATATAAAATTGGTTCCACCACTAGAATTTCTTTTTTAAGATGATTTTTATTGAGAAATTGTATAGAACTTCAAATCAATTGGTTGAAATTTTACTTAAGTATCAGGTGTCTAGAAATATATAGCACTATTTTTTAAATTAGTTAATTTTTTTAGAGCAACTTAATCATTTGTCTAATACTAAACATGGTTCTTTGTCATCTAATTTATATTATTTAACTCCTGTTTCTTTACGAGAATATTATTCATTAATAATATATTGATCATCAAAATTTTTATCAATTTTAAAAATATAAATCATTACGGTATAAATTTACCTAAACTGTTTAAAGAATTAATTTAATTAAGTTTAATTTTAATAAAAAAATTTATTATTAATTTCGGAACTGGAACTTATCAAGGCAAATAACGTAAATTTGACCAGAATCGATTCGTTTATGGTGACTCTGTGACCGTAACTGGAATAATAATTTTACAACGAATACTAGAACTTTTAAAGAATTAAAGTGAGTGAGTATTCTAGACAAATGTGATAGAATATTGAACAACATTAAGTAAAAATATTATCAGTATAACATACTAACGACAAGAAAATTAATAAATGCAGATAATTACTCCTTACTAATTACAATAATAGCCCAATCGCCAGTTGTATGACTGTGAGAATAATATTATTGAAATCAAAGGACGTATATTTACTAAGAAAATTTATTTAAGAAAAATCAAAATTTTTTCGATCGCAAACTTACTAAAAAATTTTACGATGATAATTTGAAGATATAAAGAGAAATCCATTTTGACAGGGCTACCAAAATATTCATTTTACATAGTTGAACGATATTTTTATAGACTGATATACACAATAAACAAAACAAATCAGGTCCAAACTTAAATATTATCAAAATTGTTATTTACCTCGATATTAAGTTAATTACACTTAAGACATAATTAAAGGTACTTAAAATTATTTCTCCTTGTAATATGTTGGTAAATAAGACATACCTTTTTAGACATATCCCAACATATTAAATTTTCCTAAGTGTCTAATTATCTCCTTAATTTTCACGTTCTTAAACTAGTTATATACTTAGTTTATTTTGCTTTAGTTGGCTTCAATGGTCACACATAGAGATCATAAATTATCTATACGTTAGTATTATTCAAAATTCCCGTAGACTGGTGAGGTATAATTTATCGAACTATTTGATGCGCAAA
The DNA here is from genome assembly GCF_030347505.1 of Rhynchophorus ferrugineus. Lineage (NCBI taxonomy): Eukaryota > Metazoa > Arthropoda > Insecta > Coleoptera > Curculionidae > Rhynchophorus > Rhynchophorus ferrugineus. Next base: position 20,184,790 of record NW_027472588.1, on the reverse strand, counting down.
AAGCATGTATTTGGTAATATTAGCTTTTCTTTAGTGATACTGTTGCTATGTCTTTCCTTACAAGATTTAATTTTGTCTTTAACTTTTTCTACCTTAAAACATAAACAAAAAATGTGTTCGGAGTTTTTACCGATATATTTAAAGAACAAATATAAAATTATTAAAATAATGTATCAATAAAAATTGTAAACACTAAATCTCTAATGCAACGAAACGTTGGAACTACAAAAATTATGAAAAATATTTTGTTTAATATATATTGTACAAATAAGTGAAAAATGATCAGAAATTAATATGTAAATGTGGTAAAATGTATTTTTAAAATGTTTAAAACATAATTAACTAAAGATGCAAAAGTATTAAGAGTCAACTAGTCATAGTAATGATTAATCAACCAGCAAATCCCATTATAATTCGTTAATTTAATTTGATTATAATTGGATTCAAGGAGATTTAAGATGATTTAATACGTTTTCTTAAATATTAATATTTTCTAAAATATATCATGATGTACTCTCTTAGTTAATAAATATACAATATAAATAATTTAATGAATGTATCTACTATTTCACATCTTTTAGTAAAAAAAACGAAGAAGGCACTTCTTCTGTATAATCCTTGGGCAACTTCAGGTTTTCAAAACTAGCCATTAAGTACGTCCATCTAGTTACTCCACCTTAAAGACGAAAAGAACCAGTTTTAGTTGTTGTGAATTTGCACCATCGACTTTCTAGCTACTCAAAGTACTCTTACCACAAAGTTAACGATTTTTGTATAGTCGATATACAATATTTTAACATATTTATTATTTATGTTTATATTTCTGTGATATATTTTACCAAATATCATTTATAAAAGGGGGATATTGTGTTTCAAAAACGTTTTCAATGAGCATTTTAACAATATGTCTATATCCTTTAATGGTATTTTGTTTTCAATACCGCTAGCTGAGCTAGAGAATGTGTTACATCTATCCTAATCAGTGGGCCTTAAATCCATGTTTTTAATATTAAGCCTACCGATGATGAGAATTATCTAAAAGAAGAGAGAGACGACAAGACAAATTAGGGTATTATAAACCGACAGTATACCCTTACAGCTCTCACTGCTCATATATTCTCATTTAGAATGAATACGAATTTGATGAATACATGAGTTCAATTTGGTAATTGATAAATGTATATATTTGTTCTTAGGTCAGTTTGGAAGTAATTTGCGACTAACCATTTAATGATGAGCCTGATGTCGACTTTTTTATCTGAATAATGTTTACAATTTAACCTACCGTCAAGATAGATGCCAACATACTTTTCTGATTCTGATTGAGGAGTTATATTTCTTGAGTAATATAATTAGAATAATATAATAACATTTATCAATTTTAATTGTTAGTTCCTTTAACACAAATCATCTCGATTGGTCAGAGCTGATCCCGCTACACTCATATTCGAGTTATACTCCACGATCTTCTGAATTTTATGTTAATTTTTAGCCTAGAGTTGCGATTCAATGAAAATAGTACTTCTGGTTTTGCATTAGAGTAGTAATTAGCACGATAAAAACTGCTTTCGAATTCTCTTAGTTTGAGTTTATATGGATCCTATTTTTTAAATACCTATGACCTTAAGGCGGTTTGAGATTACTTAGATTGGGTATTAATTCAATATTAATTCAGCATTAGAACTTTACTGTCATCTCTTCGCATTTTTTGTACTGTTGTCAGAGTTGCTACCTTTAGCTAACCAGGACCAATGTTTACAATATTTAAAGAGCATCTGAATTGGATCAAAGATAGTATAAATTAATATGTAGGTTATTTATGATAACTGGTGATTATTATAGATATTAAACTATTAAAAAATGTTTACATGGGCACTTTTTATTTTACCTAATGCATAATTTCTCCTGAATTACACTTTGGAACTTCTAATTGATCTTCTAAAGATAATTCGATATTCGTTAATATGCCCAAAACTATCCAACTATAAGTTTACTTCATACACATACAAATACTTCATATATAATATTAGGTGTTCAAATGTCTATATTGACTTTTTAGTCTCGATCCCCTAACAGTTTTATTTCAGTTGCTGATGTAATTGCTTGGTATTTAATTTGGTTTAAAGCATTAATTCCTATCTTGATAAATTGGACGATCTGTCTTTTATTAATTCATTAGTCATGATCAGCAAATATGAAAAATTAAATACTTACTTACGACCAAAAACGACTTTAATAAGTGAGATGACCTTCCTCAAGATAGGCCAGTAAATTTAATCGAACGCTAACTTTATTTAGATCACCACAAATCACTGTCATAACCATTGTTGCAATAGTGTTTCTATGTTGGTATTTAGTTAGATGAAAATTCTTTTGAGATAGTGAAAGTAATAGTGATAGTGAAAATAAAAAATCACCTAAAATCTTGAACCTTGTTGAAACAATATACCCATTTCATTTAGAAGTAGATCAATATCATTCTTCCTCGAAATACCCAACAAACCAGGCAGCAGAAAGGATTCGACCTTCTGGGCTACCACCTGAGAAAGGAACATGCATAGTAAAATGTGCTACAAAATCAAGTCAAGCCCATTCATACATGTTCATACTCGGAACGGAACATCCATGTCAAGAATCGTCATTGTCAACCGGTCATATAAGCGCGCAGTTAACATTCCTTTGCTTCAATACATCTTCATCATTGTATATTGATCACACGACTCCAGCAAATCGAATCATATACATACAAACCAAGCGACCTGTAAGATACTTATTTTTCCATTTTTTAAGTTTTGGCGTATCATACTATTTTAACCGACTTGAAAAAAGAAGGAGGTTCTATGTTCGACTGTATATTCTTTTTATGTACCTTCACCGATTTCTCCGTCGATTATGGACCGATATTCAAAATTCTTTTTTTTTATACGAAAGAGTGGTGAAATCCGGAGAAATCGATGGAAACCTTCAAATTTCAAAGGCACGTACAAATTTTCAAATATTTTTTATCTAAAATAATCATATATATAGATATTTGTGCATAGTATTATTGCTGAACTGATGTGACGGGGGACCAGAAGTCGTTCAATGCAAAAGCCGTTCAGTTAGCTTCTTAAGCACTACCCATATGGTATCGAAAGCCGTAGAAATATCGCAGGCAACTGCTTCTGTGGTTTAGTGATTAGAGTGTACAGCTCACATGCGGAGGTCGTGGGTTCCATTGCCGGTAGGGGCTACGGCTTTTTGTCCTTGTTTTATTAGAACGTTTGTCAAATCACCTAGACTAGGTAGCGGGCCCTGAGATCTGAAGTGTTCCTTATTTTCAATCATTATTTCTTTATTCCTATTTTTGCTCATACGGGCTGGACCTACCCATTGTAATACTTAATAAAATAACTGCGTAATTTATTGAGTAAATATTTAACAAAATATTAAATTTTGTTAACAAAAAAATTTAACCGATTTCAAAACATAAACAAGGAACTCACTAAAAAGTAAAAAATAATCATACTTTAACTTATTTCAAAAAATAATCATACTTTAACTGATCACTTTGAAGTCGGTGCCAAGCCCAAACAACACAAAAAGAATAATATAATTTTGTGACATATACACAAAATTAAATCACGAACAAAACAAATATAATTTGTTGTTCTTACCGACTTCAAAGTGATGAGTTGGTAGTAGTTAAAATAATATTGTAAAATATATCATAAAGTAGGAATAATGATATTAGTATATATCATATTTAAGAATCAGTTTCATATATAATAAGATAATATAATAAGATATCAGTTTTAAGAACAAAGACGACCTATGTATAAAAGAACAAGTGAACACAAGTAAATAAATCAATCGCTATTTACCGTTGGCGAAAACTGTCCTCGCTTGCTAGCGATAAAACTGTAATTAAAAATCTAGTTTTTCTTTTACCGATACTGGAGCACTAACCAGTACAAAGGAATAATGCGTTGCTTATCAGGATTCTCGCATTTTCCAGTTTCTTTTTTGTCCATCTTTTTTATTCCTTAAGGTATAAAATATACCCTACAACCTTGCCGGTGAGTTAGTTGTGTCCGACACTTGTCAGCCTTGCTTATTACACGTACTTGAAAATGTTCTCGGTAAGATAGCTATGATGATACTTTACGTTTAAGCGTTTTCGCCATTATATTAGATATAAATTTATTTCCACTTTTTACTTTTATTTTATCATATTAAATGACACAATTTAATAATGTATACTATAAACATATTTCCGTCGCCGAAAGAATTTTATATTTTATTAAAATTGTGTTAATCTAAATGTTAGTATATAGTAACCAGTAGTAAGTAGTATCATTATCGTTTTCTTTTCAAGACACACAAGAATCGACTCAATTTTATATAATATAAAATGCACTTAAGATAAGTCAGTTCACTTAATTTCAATGTTTTTACTGACATTTTTCTTCTACTATTTTTTGATCATTCTTCTTCTCTAAAGTCGACTTAAATATATTTACTTTCGTATCATTTAATATAACATGTTTTGGTACTAGTTTAATTCCCCATTTTTGTAGCTATAATATACGTAAATCTTTCTATGAAAGCCATAAAATATGCAAAATGTACAAAGAGTCTACTTAAGTAACTACAAAATTATTAAAAATATTGATGATCATATATAGTAACTATATCTAATAGTAAATGTTTCTATATATGGAGTCTTTCCATTCATCTGATTAATCTCAAAGCAGGTTTTTCTTTGCTTCTGACAAATTATTTTCTATCCCTAGACAAAAAGAAATATTTCCACGATGGATTGTAAGTGAATATAATAAATATATACTACGATAAAATAAAATATATGAATATATCATGAAATGGTCCAGGAAACCATGGAAATTGACCCCAATATTCAAATTATTCTCTACATTTGTTGGAATGATCACAGTGAACAACGACGTACTATCAAACTTAAATGAGGTCATCAATATTGGGTAGATGGTAGATAATATTAACTGGACAATCATATGAAAAACTGTTACAAAAAGAAACAATGGTTATAGCCTCCAGAAACAAAATCCTGCAAAATTACGAAAATAGATAGATAAATATATATTCTTAAATCATAATTAATACACTGTAAAAAGAATGGGAAATACCTATAAAATATATTGAAAAATATTTTCCCTACAAATTCCTATTCAGGTGAATTATTATTAGAATATTTTGGCGAATCAAATGATATTAATACTTTACTTTTAGTTAAGACTACTGTAGGGGTTTGAACTAAGGATGATGAAAAAAAAAATATATATATATATAATAAATTAAATTGTTTTAGTTATTCTCCGATATATCGATATATTAGTGGAGCTCTATAATTTATAATATTATTATTAGTAATAAATAATTTTAAATAACTTTTGAATTCAAATAACATTCACAAAATATTTATAGGTTACTGTTGTGGTCCTATCAATGTTGGCTTTAAGTCACGCAGAGTCAGTTGTGCCCGTGAAAACATCTCACGTAGATGTGAGAAGATCTGGTGGCGAGTTTTCCTATAACATACAAGAAAACCAGGGAGTTGCTTCTGTTGATTCCCATATCCCTATTCTACAACCTCAAGTGAGAGCGGTACAAATTACTAATAAATTTGGACCAATTGATCAGCATAGCAATGAAGGTACTTTATACACAGTTTTTGATGAGCTCTATTAAAAAAACGTATTGCAGGCCAAACAAGTACCAGTTCAGATACATCTATAAAGAGTCATACAGACACTAAGGAAGGACACGGAGAACTGGCAATAATTCCACAGCCTATAATTCCCTATACGTATTATTACCCTTATGCACCTTACCCAATACATCAAGTAGCCAAAAGTCATATTCTACCCTACCCTTATACTCTTATCAACACGCTATAATGAGATCGCAGCTTAAATTATGTTAAGACACGTTTACAGTAAAATAAACTAAATAGAATAGGAAAACTTGGTGATTTATTTCTTATATTCATTAACGTCAAAAAAGAAACTGAACTACTTACCGAGTATATAATTATTGGAAAGATTAAGTAAAATCAAATACACAAGTTTAAATGGTATTGGCCATAAGCAACCAAAAGCTGTTAATAAATAAGGCAATTAAAATATTAAAATAAGGTAAATTGGGGTCGAAATCGACATCAGCAGTCCGTTCAGCCAGATAACAGTAGTCAATAAATTAAATTTATTCTATTTTTGACCATTAACGACCCCTTATTGAATTAAAAATTGCAAAACAGAAATTCTCAGAGGTTGAGCTGAACCCTTTATATCGTATGGGTATTTGTCCCAAAATTCTTGGTGTCGCCTTTCGATTTTCACTATATCTTGGTGTAGCCGCTCTCCTTGCTAGTCGCTTGTGTCGCCCAAGTTTTATGGAAAAAATTGGATAAATGATGGAAATACAGAAAATATATTTTGAGAAACATTCGAGCTCATGTGGAAATTATTCAACAAATTGTCGATTACGTCGATTAAATCGAAACTAAATGCTTTCTTCCATAACGAAATAGTTTTCATTGCTCTTCGGTAATGAAAAACATTCTTAAGCACTTTTGCATTTGTATCTAGACAAATTGCCAATTGATCACTGTCAGTGCGTAGAACTTACTTCGATATTAATGGTACGTCAGAATATTTATACTGTGCAATTTTTTTGCATTTATATCGACGGCATTCATGGATCAAAGGATAAAATGAAGTATACATTTTCACCATTTGACTACCTACAGCTTTGTTCTACACACATTATATAACAACTTCGGCACCCATGGCTTGTCAGTGTATATTACATAAAAACTAATGTACTGCAAATACGCATCTTTGAGGGTATTTGTCATGATTTTTCTACATTTACTGAGTATATAACTTTGTTGTCTCTGCTTTTTCACACATTCCGAAGCATAATCACAGCATAAAAATAAGTTCCAAATAATGTTTACTATAACGTCGTCAGCTGACAGTCCTTAAGAGCGCAGTGCTGCCACCATGTGCAAACTCGAAAATTAGAGGCAATCTTGACAAGCATTTATAAACTTGTGATGTTAATTTAAAAATGTTCAATTACTGAATGAATTTGAACAAAAAACCTGCTAAATGTATATTTATGAATCTAAAAATGTTATCAAGACCCTGAAACCACGTAAGTAAGAAAAGGGAAGTTTAAGATAGAGATGAATTTCATATTTAAACAAATACAAGTATTAGTATGCATTAGCATTAATTATAATAAATATATCATCAAAGATTATTTCACAATTCTATCAATTTTAGAAAGTTAGAAATGAACTTTCGAACTTATTTCTCTTGTATAGCTGTATAATTGGCTTTTGACTTAACGAAATATATTGCCTTTGTTTGTTTTATGACTTCTTGACGAATCTCAGATTTGTTTCATATAATATGAAATATATAAAATAAGGTTAGACATTGGCATTCATAGAAGTACAATTAGCAAATGTTTCGATCGTTTATGTACCATAATATCCACAAAAATATATTGTATACAAAGTTTTAATATGTCACACCTTCGTTGTAAAGAATTAAAATGATAGAATAGGATTCCTCTAACAGTCTTATTTTAATTTAACTTCTATTACTTTTAAAATATTTAACCACAAAATAAAATACTGAATAATAAAAAAAATCTATGATACTAACTCAATGATATTTAGACAGATAAGTGCGAAGGTCTCAAAAATAATTTAAACTAAACTAAACAAAGAGATCGAACGAAAGATATCTAAAAGGTGTTATTAATGGAAAAGGGTTGAACTTTGTAGGTCTAGTGAAAGGGAATAAGAGATCCAAAGATGTATAAAATATAAACATGTGACTTAAAAATAAAGGTCTCAAAGCTTCTAGGAAGAAAGCTTTTCGAGAAGCTCCAATATTTGAATAATCAATAATAAGAATTTTAATCAGCAATATCCAATGGTAAAAATGCAAAATAACAATGTAAACAACTATTAAACAATCTAGCCTAACTGTTAAATAACATAACAGTTTTTCATTTAGCATTATAAAGCTATTTACTGAAATGCTCAAAATTAAGATTTTTACTTTTCTTGTTTGATGTAAAGAAATCTAATGCGAAAGCCTATGGAACACTGAGTAAGCATATGGTACTGCCTCTCCGTCATATCCCAATTGTCGGCATTTCTTCAATGACCAAAAAAAATTAATAAAAGATAATTAATCAAAACACTTACTTGAGGAGAGCTTAACAGTTGCTATATCAATTATTTCTAGATATTTACATGTAATGATAAATACACAAAAGGAAGAAAAACGCCTAGAAAACGAATTGATGAAAAATTTGAATGATGTACGATCGATCATTTATAACCATTTCAATATCGATATTTCATTGCAATGATGTAAAGTAATTTGATTAATAAATAGGGTACCAATTTTTCTCACTGTATGATTTTAGACAAAAACAATAATCAGAATACATGTAGATGTTCAGAATTAACTTGACAAAAAAAATCCATGACGCTATTATATCTTAAATGTATAATATATAAAAATATTTTGTGTATCTAAAATATGTACCATTCAATTATGTATATTTTTATTTACTCTTTGTTGAAAAACTATTACAGAAATGTATTTATTTTTTAAACACCTGAACTGTCGTATGCCTATTTAAATAATACAATCGTTTGAATTTTATTTTTAAACCTCGTTCTAACAAACAATTTTGACTTTATAATTAACATTATTATTCACTTGGATCTGTTGTATCTGCACCTTCATAAAATTTAACATCGTCTTCAGTATTTCCATTCTCCTCAACAGGTTGTTTCGACACTTGTTCGGTTTTTCCACCAGCATATTTTCCTACAGTAAAAAGCGTATTGGGTGCTTCAGAAGGAACCGCAAATAGAGCAATATTGCCTCCTGTGATTTGAAAACCTTCTTTATCGTTCGCCTTATACCTGAGATCGTGGACACCTAAGTCGTCGGTATACGAGAAATAACCTTGGGTGTTACCTTGACCATCTCGAGCTTCCTCTCGTTGGTGATTACCAGTATTAAACACAAAACTGTACGGTATATATTTATCAGATGGCGACGATCCAAATATTGCGGCATCGTTAACACGTCTGTGTGCGTAAGGTATATCCGCTTGGCCAGATATACCCAGCTGCCCTCCAAGAGTAAACATAACACGATTTAGAGTATTTGAATTTGGTATCCTTGGTGGTAAACGAGATGTAGGACGCCGTGGTGGTATTGATTGTGATGTTAGTATTGGGGTAATATACCCTGAAACAAAACAGAACGTTAATTAGACTTTAGAGTTAAAATCGCACTGACAATTTATTTAACAATTAACATTTTGTTACAATAATGATAAATATATTAAATATATCAATAGCTTATCAATAACAATATTGAGAAGTTATTTAGTAGCCCAATTCAACGGCAAAACGGACTGGATGAAAACATATTTTATGGGGGCAAAATATAACATACATATATAATCTATAGTAGTTTAATGGGGATGGGGGAATAGGGGATGTGTTTAATATGATATGATATGATAAGATGATAATATGATCTATAGAAATTTCGGCTTATTATACACTGGAAATATTAAAACTAGGACAGTAAGCGATATACGTAGGTAGTTAATATAAGCTTAACGAACAAATAATTCCAGTTTTTCTTAATGACGAAAAGTCTCTCTAATTTAAAAAAAATTAAAACATTATTACTACTCCTTGTCGATAAATAACTACTTCTGTAGTATCTGGGTGCATCCACAATACTTCTCAGGATTTTATTCAAAAGTACTTTTATTATGTTGATGCTACTTATCAGAACACCATTATCATCAGAACCGTTGTTAATATTTGAAAGAAATAATTTAACATACATGATCAGCTCGAACTCGCCCAATTTGATGAATATGAAAGAACTGTTGTCAAGACCACATACATTTTTGGTCATATAATTCATCCTCCATATAACCCAGACATTCGGATTCGCTTGTTCCCTATCCGACTATAGTTTGTACCTATCTTCACAAAACTCTCTCAGTCGTATAAAACCGGTTTTAAAAAGGGTTTGCGAGAATCACTTGGTTCACATTTAGTCCTAAAGATCTCAAATTGACGAAACTTTATGTATAATACATGTATACGTAGTATACATTAAAACAACCTATCCTAATTGTTAAATTTGATGGCTCTGACATTTCTTTACATAAAACAAGAGTTTTCCATTTTTTTAATATTATTGCGTTATTCAGTCTATCTCGACGCTAATCCTGTAATGCTTCAAATATTCGACATTCATTACTTTTTGTTTGATCATAAAAAACCTACTTCTGAAGCGCATGAAACATTTTTAGAAACTTATGAAGATGTTCCGTTATGTGCCTTATATCTCAATTACCAGTTTTTATTTAAATTATTTTACAGTAATAATTTTGATATCAAAGAGTTTAGTGATGTCAGACAGCTTAGCGGTTCAGATGAAAAGAAGAAAGTCGACTACCAGACGGACTTACTGAAATTACCATTTCGAATTATTTCAAAATATCGTTATTTCATTACTTGCCAGCTAAGGAAGAAGATTTTCACATTGAGGAAGAAGTGTGAAGATGGATTGATGATTGTATATATAACAAACCAACATACTTCTTTCGACACGGTATCGCCTTATTGCCAGATGTATGGGAAAAACTTGCAGAAAATGTTTTACCAATTTCACTCAAAAGCCTTTTTAAAGTGAATGAATTATCAAAATACATGCAAGCACCTGATACAGTAATGGAATCTAATTTTAATATAAAAGTGAAAAAAGGTCATTACTCAAAATGACGCGTATAATATTTATTAATTTTTGAAACTTGAATTAATAAATTATACACAGAAAAAGGCGAAAATACTTTTTACCCAACTTACTATTTAATATGCAAGTGCAAATATACTGCTGCACAGGCTGATGGTTAATGTATGTATTAAATATATTATAAAAAATAGTAACTCGTAATTATACAATGTTAAAAATACATACCTCTATCATAACCTTGAGAATGTCCTTCATTATACCTCAATACGTTATTTGGAAACCCTTCTGGCGTCGCGAATGCACCATTTTCAGTGTTGTAACCGTAACGGTAACCACCGTTTTGATCCGAAAAAAAGTACTGGTAAGCTGCACAGTCCCGGAGACATACATCGAAATAAATTGTTAGTAACTGTAAATGGCAGATAAAATTAAATAATCATTATCATCGTTCAATATAAATAAAGATAAGTATGTCAATAACAGTCACGGTCAAAAATAATACACGCTTATGGAAATATTTCTTGAATATAAAAGCTATAATTGCTAGTGTTTTCGAAATGAGTCATTTATGTAAATAAGATCTTAAAATATTATTTTAATGAAATATGATTATTGTGTATATTGTATTTTTTATCATTTATATTATTAAGTTTATATTTATTACAACAAAGCTTTATAGTATAGTCAAAGATATATATATATATATATATATATATATATATATATATATATATATATATATATATATATATATATATATATATATATATAGTCTTTATTTATGACTCTGGAAAAGTAAATTTTTTCCTTTAGTTTCTTAATGTCCTGGTAAATAATATTCTTTTATTCAAATTCCTATGGAGATCACTAATTATTAGGGCATTAATAATACTTCCCCATACTTTATTCTAAAGCCGTTGAATTAAGTGCAGAATGCTCTTATTGGCACAAACCCATATCTTGATGCCATATGTCCGTATAGGCTTAATGATTTGCCCGTAGAGTAGTATTTTATTTTATGTTGGAAGGCAGAATTTCTTCCAAACAGCCAATACATTCTTCTAAATTGAATATTCACTTTTCCTTTACTTCTTTACGTAAGCCTTCCACAGCAACTTCGCCCGTATCATCCCTAAATATTTTACTCTGTTAGCATATGATACTTCGATATTACTTATTTTAATTAGTATATGTGGATTTCTCTTATATGTAAAATTGACGTGAATAGAGTTAGTCTCATTCAAATTGATGCCCCATTGTTTGATCTAATTTTTAACTTTGTTTAATTATCTTTACAAATTCATTTCCGCTTCTTCTATAGCTATATATTATGTACACCACGTCCAGACCGGCCCCAACAGACTACCTTGCGACACTCCCCAGTATAAATACTGGACCACAAACACAACTATAACTAAGTAGAGATTCTATCCAGGGATTCGATTTCTTTGAAGGATAGTGTAATAAAGCTTTCGGTATCGCAAAGAGATCAGCTGTCAATACTAAACCCTCTTTAGAGAGCTTGAAACGGAATGCCCGGTTGTCCATCACAAATACACTGCCAAGTCCGCTGCCAGACTTGGAGCCATCAGTATATAAACCCGGCCCGGCCTACCATAGTAAAACCCATTTTTTGGCAAAATTGGTTTTTTTATTCAACATAATTCCCTTCAAGGGCGATACACTGATTATAGCGACCCTCCAACTTTTCGATACCATTTTTGTAGTACGATTTGTTCTTTGCTTCAAAATAGGCCTCAGTTTCGGCGATCACCTCTTCATTTGACGAGCATTTCTTCCCAGCGAGCATTCTTTTGAGAGCTGCGAACAGGATATAATCGCTGGGTGCCAAATCTGGAGAATACGGTGGAATACGGATATGGGGAAGCAATTCTAATCCCAATGGATTTTTACCACCGTTTTTACTGACGGTGCATTGTCTTGATGAAGCAGCACTTTCTTTTTCTTGAAATGCGGCCGTTTTTCGGCGATTTCGTCATTCAAACGGTCCAAAAACGCTATGTAGTAGTCACTGTTGATGGTCCTTCCTTTTTTAAGATAGTCAATGAAAATTATTCCATGCGCATCCCATTCCATGCTACAGTCATCCACTCGGATGACTGTAGATTGGACTTCGAAGTGAAATGATGGAGAAATGTTTCATCCATTGTCACATATCAACGCAAAAACTCGAGTTTATTACGCTTGATCATCTTCAAACACTGCTCGGAATCATCAACTCGTCATTGTTTTTAGTCAAAAGTGAGTTCGATTTTTTAAATGTTTTCGTCGGTAACAACGGCACTTGGGCGTCCACTGCGTTCACCGCCTTCGGTGCTCATTTCACCACTTAGCATACCAATCCTTGATAGATTATTTTCCTGGGGCAGTGTCCGTAAACTTGGCATCAAGCCAAGTTTTGCATCAATTGTATTTTTGCTCTTCAAAAAGCAATATTTTAACCAACACGCGAAATTCCTTTTTATCCATTTTTTCACAATAACAAAAGTTGCTTCACTCAAAATGCTATAATTCACAAACTAATGATCCGACAGCTGTCAAATTTATACACGCATCTTTTGAGAGTTAGGGCTTTAAACATATGTTTGTGGTCAGGGTTTATGAGGAGGGTAGTGAAGGTCCAAGGGGAAAATTGGGGTAGTGGACAAGAAGTGGATGCAACAAGTTAATTCCAGCCCTGAACAGAAAATCAATAATCATATGAGAGGAACGAGAAGAGTAGTTAGGGATAAGATGGTCTTATCTTGGATGACTCCAAGTAGAAGTCAGATTAAAGGCAAGCGATCTCACAGTGAACTTCAGTGAAAGTAAATCCCTACGATAAGAAGGAGGTAGGGTGGATGTAAGATGTAAGTTAATTGCAGGGGAGGATCGAAAGGCACCCAGCGATATTCTAAGTGTAGTATTTTGAATGGTATTTAGGAATTTGAGGTAAGTTGGAGCAGCAGCGGCGAAGAATTTGAAGTTATTGTCTAGCTTAGGAAGGGTTATGGAGGAATATATTTTAAGTGTGGTTTCCTGGTCTGCACCTGTGTGCCGGTTAGTTAGCCAAAGCAGAATTTTCATGTCTCTAGAACAGCGAGTTTTAAGTTCGTTGATGTGGTGCTTCTAAGACAGCCGGCAGTCAAAAATAAGCCCTAGGAACCTTATACGATCAACAGTTCGGATTGGAGTATCATTAAAAGAACTTTTTTAGAACCCTTTTATTTTATTCAATTACGAACAGACATCATCTTGCCTTACCCTGAAGGCTCTATTCGAAATATCAGATTTAACAATTCTAAAAACTGGTTGGACAACATCTTACTTAATTTAACAACTCATGTCCTCATGTCACTCCTTATCAAAAGCCTACGCCATATCTAAAAGAACAACAGAACGAATGAACTCTTGTTTCTGCAGATGATCTTTCAATTAAATCTGTAATTTTTGGAATTTAGTCTATAGTTGAGAGTTTTTCCGCTGATGATGTAGAGATATAACAGTGTATTTTTTCAACATAACAATTATTTTATTTATCTGCTTGATTAACTTAACTGTTATAAATTTAATAATTTTCTCCAGTTTAAATGATATATTTTTAACTTACTAATATTTTGAAAATTTAGTAAAAAATTTTAGCTTAAACTTTCGATACTAATTAATTTTGTTTATTTAAAATTTAAAAAACAATCAAGCTTAAGTTCACAGTAAAGGCTTCTTCATAAAATATTTAGTATACATTTAGCATTGTAAACAAAATTAATATTTCGCAATAAATTCTTAAATAAACCTACATTATAATAATAATAATCAAAACATAGGGATTAATATGTTGTTCTAGTTAATATATACATAAATACGTAATAAAATATTTTACGAAAAAAAGAGTATTAAAACTTACCAATAGTTTGTTTAAGGACATCTTTAGCACTAACACGTAATATATTTAATTATTCATTTTTATATGACACGTGGTAACTGAAAAATGTTAATAGTCATCATACACTGCTAACCTGAAAAAAAGTAGAATACCAACATCTTATATAATTTATAAGATCTATGTTATTATTTATATTATAAAATTGAAAGATATTAATTATATAATACTGCCTACATCAGCTAACTGGGACTCAAAGATAGTCACCATTACTCAGAACAGTCATCTGAAAATCTGAGATTTTTGTAACATATACGTCACGGACGCCATAATAATGTACGATCATAAGAAACTAAATATTTTGAAAGCTATTCGCTTTCAGTACATCACCGATGACGATTTAATATATCTATATATTATAGAAGTAATTATAGAAGATCGAAGTTTTCCATATTTTTTTGATTATGTACATATGATATATACAGACTGTTTTCTTAAGAGTCATAAAAAAGTTCCTATAATAGGTAATGCATACATTTTTAATATATGAGAGTTCGGATTTTGACCGAAGAAGTAGAAGAGAGAAAGTTTACTCAATCTTGGAATGTTTTTTCTAATATTATATGGAGGAGTGAATGGGAGATTCATCAAAATAAATTTCATATATAAACTCATAATGAAATAAGATATCGATTCTGCTCATCCTCTAACACATAATACAATTTATTTATTTATCAAAGGCTTACTAGAACAAATCTTTCTATTTCATAATTAATTGCAGCCAATTTAGTTGTACCCTAACATTTGTATCGTTTGATGGCATTGCCTCACTAAGCACGTGAACGTACATCTTTTGTGGGAATAGTTTAGGGTATAATAAATAATTACAATAGGTTTGGTAGTATATAGGAACATAATTTTATTTTGGTAGTATATAGATCATTTAATAAACTCCTTCCTTTTCTAAAAAGTTTCATTTTCATTTTCCATATTTGTACTATTAGATTAAAGGATCGGACAAATTGATGAATGGTGTATTAATCAAGATAGTGCACAAGAATGACATGAGGCTGAATCATGATTCAAATTTCTCAGATCTTAGATACTCGATGTATGTGAATTAAACAAGCTTCTTAATTCCATCAAATTTTAACACTTCCTCTTATCTTATTATTTTTTCTCAAGATAAACTTTTTAACTCATTCATTTTACGAGCTCATGCTTTCCTAAAACATACAAAGAATGAACTATACATGAGTATAGTTCATTATATATGAATATAACACCATTATATCAGTAACTTCAACCAGAATAGTTGAATGTTGCAACTAAGCCATATCGGTTATACTGGATCACTATAGTGCGTATGAACTGAGAGAATAGGGAGAGCTAAAAATAATAGAATGATGATAAAGACTACGATGATGCGTTACAAATTAATTTAATGTAAAGTACAAGTTGTTGTTGTTATAACACATATTATATATTATTTAATGAGGTGACGTAACGAGCGATGCGTTTCATTAGGTTTTCCTTTATATCTTTCCGTTAAAATAAAATAGTTTTCAAGAAAAACAAAAGTATTTCCTTAAACCCCTACACTTTTCATAAATCTTATCCACTAGTTGAATAGGATATCGAGATACATATGTCTCTTAAGGCCAAGGCGATTTTCTAATAACAATATTATTTACGCAACCATTGAAGCTGAAGAATACAATTACAGTATTAAGTACAATCTATTCAAAATAACAGTGAACTACATCATCAAGATGTTTAATGTATTTCCTGTCGCAATTTGTAAGTTCGTTTTAGAATCAGACAATATTTTCCTTCTCATTATATTCCAGTTAAAAAGAGATACAATGCTGTCTGATACATTCCAACATATAACCGAAACAGGCTACGAAAGTCGTCGGTTATCAAATGTGTGCAAAATTCCTTCAAAATATTAGTTATAATAACTACAGGTTATAAACCGTCAAACGTTGTTTTAATGCTTGGCTTGTTTTCAGTCATTTCAAATCGCTAGCTTATTATCACTCTGATTAAAAATGCTGAAGCCAGCCATCATTTACACTGAACAGGAACGATATAATGGAGGCCCCCATTGACAGTAAAATGCGTTAGAGAGATATGAGTTTAATTAAGAATTAATATTAACTTGCTGCGGTTTTTATTGAATACATTTTTTAACATGTTGCTGAACTGAATATTGGTATGGGCACAGTTATTAAAATATTTCAAAAAATTAATAATATAATCCTGAATTCACCGAAAACAGACTGATCTCATACGAAGCGAGTAACGAATCATCAGCTTGGTGTTGACCCTGTCTCTAAATATCAAATATATAAAATTTATAAAAACAGTGACTAGTCTTTTCAATATAGACATAATTTAATACAATTATTTCAGAGCAAACTGTTAGTCGGGAAAGCATCCAATGCAAGCTTAGCCATATACAGTTCTTTGAGGGTTTCTATCAGACAGGACATTCTACACTGTTGGATAATATAAAATCTAATGGTGTAAAGATAACCCATGAAGAGGTCTAATCGAATTCCAGACATTGCATTTAAAAGGAAATAATTTTTAAAGCACATAATAAAATCAAGGGAGACTTATTATTTCAATTTTGGTATTTAAATGAGATAGTGATACTTCAGAATGGGACGTCGGGTGAGTCATGGCAAGATGACTATTAAAACAGTATCAAGACAACAACATTAATGGAAAAAGGTAAATGTTGGAATAACAATTGATTAGGTTTTATTAGTCATAATGTTTATCAATAAGTCAGCAGATATATTGTTCTTCATGCTGAAAACAAGAATGGTTAATTCGGTTTCGACACATGAATTCGATCAGATACATCGAAGAAAAAATTGAAAAATCATAGAATTGTAAACAAATGTTAGATATATTGGAAATTAACAGCTTAGTTATTCACTTGAATGAAACTTTCTGGGCATGGGATTACAATTCAATGTTGTCAAGACATTGTGATAAGAGACACGGAAAAACTACTGAAGGTAAGTATATATAAAAAAAGAAAAACCCTATTTGATGAAAGGGGGATTTTAAAATATAATTAAAAAAAATTCAATTAAATATGTCAGATGGCGTCCTATAAAACTTAGCCTTGCTAAGGTATGCTTTCTCAATACAAATCATATAATTAATTATTATACACGAGGTTTACGAAATTTAGAAAATATAAAATTATAGTACTTAATAATAGGTCAATTGAAAAGTCCCTGGTCTGACACATAGATGGCGCTACTAGAATTAAATCCATATTTTTTAGTTTTAGTTTTAGCCCTAAGCCTCATAAAATGCGTATATAAATTTGACAGCTGTCGGATCATTAGTATCTGAACTATAATATTATATATTTTATTTGAGTGAAGCAACTTTTGTTACTGTGAAAAAAATTGATAAAAAGGAATTTCGCGTGTTGATAAAATATTGAATATGGAAGAGAAAAATACAGCTGAAGCAAAAATTTTTACTTTTCTGTTTCTGGACACTGCCTCAGGAAAATTAACCATCAAGGATTGGTGTGCTAAGTCTAGACGTGGTGAAATGAGCCCCGAAGACGGTGAAAGCAGTGGACGCCTAAAAGAGGCTGACGAAAACATTTAAAAAATCCACAAAATGATTTTGAATGACCGTAAATTGAAATTGAATGAAATAACAGGCACTCTAAAGATATCAACTGAACGTGTAAATCATATCATTCACGAATATTCATTCACGTATGAGAAATATATGTGCAAAGCCGCGCGAGCTCACTTTTGATCAAAAACAACGACAAGGTGGTGATCCGGAGCAGTGTTTGAAGATGATCAAGTGGAATAACCCCGAATTTTTGCGTCGACATATGGCAATGGATGAAACATGGCTCCATCATTTCACTCCAAATACAATCGACAGTAATCCGCGTGGACGTGGACACGATGAACTCGCTCCAAAGCGTTTCAAAAAGCAACACTCCACTGGCAAGGTTATGGCGTCTGTATTTTGGGATGAGCATGCAATAGTTTTCATTGACTACCTTGAAAAAGGAAGGATGATCAACAGCGACTATTGCATAGCGTTACTGGACCGTTTTAAGGACGAAATCGCCAAAAAACGGCCGCACTTGAAGAAAAGGAAAATGCTGCTTCACCAAGACAACGCACCGTGTCACAAGTCAGTGAAAGCGATGGCAAAAAAATCCATGAATTGGGCTTCGCTATTTTCCAGATCTTACCGCTAGCGACTATATGGTATCGCAAAGTTGGAGGTTCGCTATAATTAATGTATACACCTTGAAGGGAATTATGTTGAATAAAAAAAAATAATTTTGCCAAAAAAATGTGTTTTATTATGGTAGGCCGGGGAATTTTCAATTGGCCTATTACATCTGAACAAATATTTATTTGATAAATTATTTTTAAGATGGCTAGTATAAAATTGATACATTTAAATTTAAAATATGATGCTAATAAAATGTTTCATGATATTTAATTACTCCTCTCGATCAACCTGGTTTAATTCTCTTCGATAATAACGTAATTGCTTTATATCTGCATCATAAATTATAAGACAGACCATTGCAGGACAGTCATTAACAACATAATTTGAACTGCGTTTATTTTTTTCCAGCTCTTTTTCTAAAAGCAAATAACTAGCTCTCAGCTACCAGTTATTTTTATTGGCTTTGATTTTAATGTCTTTTTTGTCTTAGTATATTAAAAGTGTTTTGTTTTTTGTAAGAGTTAGATTATCCAGAAAAAAATTAATATAGAAAGGCTGTGTCTATTATCATGATCGCAAGAAAAAATCTAAATCTAAAGGGTATTATGAACCCGATACTTTATTTGCAAAGAGAAATGTTTGCTTCAGAAACAATTAATTTTCATATCGGAGCAAGATTAGGTTTATTTAGGTAATTCTAAATGTGGGATCATCATTAGAATTTATGACATAGCTTTTTGTAAAATATTAGGTCCTTGCAATATATTATTCTACCATTTTTTCACTTTAAATAGGCATTCACCTAAAAAAATTCATACAATATGTATTTATCAAAATATTTTCCATTAAAATTTTTATACATCTATCTGGTAATGTATTTTCTGTAACAATACCTTGTTTTACTATTTTATTAACCGATTTAGGAAAAAGGAAAGGTTCCATGTTCGGCATATATATTATGGGCCGATTTTCACAATTATTTTTGTATTCGAAAGAGTGCACTTCCGAGGTTGTTCCATTGGAAACAAATTAAGACCTGTTGAGGGGAAATGGGGGGCTTAATCAATGAAAACGGTCAAATTTCAAAGGCACGCACAAAGTTTTCACATATTTTTTATCTAGATAATGAGATATTTGTTTATAACGATATTGCTAAGCTGGTGGGAGGAAAAATCGGAAGTAAGTTACCGTAAAAACCATTCAGTTTGCTGTCTAAGCACCACCCTTATGAGACGTCTTTGAAACCCAGCCCAAACAATACAAAAATAATAATAAAATTTTGTGACATATACACAAAATTAATTTACAAACAAAACAAATCTAATTTGTTGCTCAGCACCGACTTCAAAATGACTAGTTGGTAATAGTTAAAATAATGTTGTAGATGGATAAACAGGTTTAGGTAGGTATTAAACTCAATCGTGTATATATAGTAGAATATAAAATACTTGTAGTAGATAGGTCAAATAAGTTTTTTGTTTATTTTTATTTATTTACAACAATTATTATGTACATAATTTATTTTTAAACGTTTTTTTTTTGTGTTTTGTGCTAAGTTGGATTATTTTTTAATTTTTAGTGAGTTCCTTATTTATTTTTTGTAAGTAAGAGTTTCATACGATTATAGTAGCTCACAATACTATACACATTGCAGATCCTGCCATATACAGAGCATATAGCCTTGCTGTAGTCGTGAATTTCCTTCGAGTTTTAAACACACCCCACCCTTCCAGTATACGCTTATAAATTCTTAATAGACTACACTAAAATTTAGATATTCTAACACATCAAGCAAACGAGGATATTATTTTTATTCCAATATTATTTTTTCAGGCTTGTTTGTTCC
This sequence comes from Rhynchophorus ferrugineus, assembly GCF_030347505.1. Classification (NCBI taxonomy): domain Eukaryota; kingdom Metazoa; phylum Arthropoda; class Insecta; order Coleoptera; family Curculionidae; genus Rhynchophorus; species Rhynchophorus ferrugineus. The sequence continues at coordinate 20,163,978 of NW_027472588.1, read as the reverse complement.
AGAATGTTTCATTCAATCGAGTCAAACTTCTATGTTTCTCGTTTAACAGGTCAATTGAAAAATCTCCAGCCTAACACATAGATGGTGCTACTAGAATTAAATCCATATGTTTGTTAGTTAGCTCTAACCTTCAAAAGATGCGTGTATAAATTTGACAGCTGTCAGATCATTAATTTGTGAATTATAGCATTTTGAGTGAAGAAACTTTTGTTATTGTGAAAAAAATTGATAAAAGGGAATTTCACGCGTTGATAACATATTGCTTTTTGAGGGGAAAAGTACAGTTGAAGCAAAAACTTGGCTTGACGCCGAGTTTCTGGGCACTTCTCCAGAAAAATTAACCATCAAGGATTGGTATGCTAAGTTTAGATGTGGTGAAATGAGCACCGAAGACGGTAAACGCAGTAGACGCCCAAAAGAGATCGTTACCAACGAAAACATTTAAAAAATTCACAAAACGATTTTGAATGACCGTAAATTGAAATTCAATGAAATATCAGACACTCTAAAGATATCAACTGAATATGTACATCATATCATTCACGAATATTTGGGTATGATAAAGCTCTATGCAAAGTGGGTGCCGCGCGATCTCACTTTTGACCAAAAACAATGACGAGTTTATGATTCGGAGCAGTGTTTGATGATGATCCAGGGTAATAAACCCGAGTTTTTGTGTCGATATGTGACAATGGATGAAACATGGCTGCGCCATTTCACTCCGAAGTCCAATCGAGGGTAGAAAGAATATCCGAGTAGAATGCACACGATGAACCCGCTCCAAAGTGTGGGAAAATGCAACAGTCGGCTGGCAAGATTATGGCCTCTGCATTTTGGGATGCGCATGGAATAATTTTCATTGACTACCTTGAAAAAGGTAGGACCATCAACAGCGACTATTACAAGGTTATTGGACCGTTTGAAGGACGAAATCGCCGAAATATGGCCGCATTAGAAGAAAAAAAGTGCTATTTCACCAAGACAACGCACCGTGTCACAAGTCCGTGAACATGATGGCAAAAATCCACGAGTTGGGCTTCAAATTGCTTCCTCATCCACCGTACTCTCCAGATCTTACCCCCAGCGACTATTTCCTCTTCCCACATCTCAAAAAAATGCTAGCAAATGAAATTTTCGTCGAGTGAAGAGATGATCGCCAAAACTGAGGCCTATTTTGAAGCAAAGAACAAAATACTACAAAAATGGTGTCGAAAAGTTAAAGGGTTGCTATAATCAGTGTAAAACCCTTGAAGGGAATTATGTTGAATAAAAAAATTATTTTGGCAAAAAGTGTGTTTTACTATGGTAGGCCGGGGACTTTTCAATTGACAATGTTTAAAGTACAACTAATATTGTTTGAAATTGGACCCAATTTCGATATTTAGACTTATGAAGATTTATCCACCTCATAAGTCTCTTGACGTTAGAATTACTAGCTTTTTTCAGAATATTTACAAATCGATTATTTATTCATTACTATTTATTATTTTACTTTACTGCTTATTATTATTTATATTCGGCGCATGCGCAATACAATAAGTTACGCCTAGTTATTATTTGCTAATTATAAGTTTATGTTTAGCTCACTTCAGAAAAAAACAACAAAACACTATTTTTAACATTAAACTCAGTTTTTTTTACTGACAACAGAAGAAATTAGGAAATTATAGCTAAGCTGAAACGACAAATTGAGTTTATATTGAGTTGATCCCACTGGTATCTGTATCAATAATTGGTAATTCGAAGTTAGGCTAACTTTTAAAGCTCACATAATGGTAGATAATGTAAGATATAATATCTTAAGTATGTACATATCAATATTCATATCACGGGTCCTAGTGATTATTAAAAAATATTAGGTGCACTGAGTACTGACTTTGCATTCAAATGTTACAGTCAATACTGTACAATTTAAATAGACGCTACAAAATGGAAAATAAAGTTTTCAAAGCAAATTGATGGTGTGAAAAACTAAATCCAAAGGAAATATATAAATACCAGAATATCTATAGCGATGATGTTAGTACGATATTGATACTTCTATTATTCTATTATTATAAGATCCATTTTATTTTGAGTTAAGTTTTCCAATTTTCAATTCCACTAATTACATTGTGATGAATTGTTTTTCAAAGAGAAACAATATTGTTATATTTACTTCTCAACGAAATACAATCCTTAAACATTAAAAACGTTATAAATTGCCCATTGCTTTATTGAAATGAAATATTATTAATTTTATTTAAGTGGACATGCCCTCAACTAGCCGCTCATATACTACATATTCTTCACTTTCTTGCAGTCTCTACTCGATAGCCGCGGGTACCAATTCCGCTAGAACAAATGTGGCTTCAACTTATGTTTATATCTGATTCGATTTATTTGTAATTCTGCACAACAAAGAGTTAATAATGGTCTTTAGGTTGGTCACTAGCCAGTCATCAATCTTAAATCCTAACCCTGATTTGTAAAAAGGAAAATATACTATATTAAAAAAATTTTACTTGCATAATAATTTATTATGTTTAAATACAACATATAACTTAAAATTAATTATAAATATATGTATTTCCTGCATAGTTATTTAAAACACTATATATTTACTATTAAATCATAGTAATACTAACTAAAAACAGTACCTTCCTAGTACTCAATATCAAAATGTTATCGGCATTATTAATTTAATTAAACTTGTAAAATAAGCCAATTAAGTATGTAATAATTGCTGACATATTTATTCAATATATAATACACAATAAATCAACAATTATAAAATACATTTATAATTTACTTATTTACATATTATTGCATCTATATACAGTTACATTATTATATGATGGAAACCCCAAAACGTACATAAAATGTATGTTTATCACAAAATATTTAAATTATCTGTCTAGTTTAGTACTTCTAGGTGTAGTAACTCCTTCTGTAGAAGTTCCAGTTGTAGAAATTTCTTTTAAAATATCTTCTGTCGTCGTAACCTTACTATCGGGTTTTTCAGTAACTTCTGTCTCTTCGCTTGAAGCTTCATTTAATTGTTCGGTTCTAAGGGTTGTGTCAGACTTGTAAGCAGCACTGGGGGATTGCCTATCGTATGGATATAAGTCTATGGATTGTACATGAGCTCTAAGGAAAGTATTTGTTATATCTGTTTTCCGTGTTGTTATTATATTGTTACCTTACTGATACACCAGGTGGTACGCTAAATGGTTTATTTCCAATGTTAGTGACTATGGTGCCAGCACATTTTGTACAAGGTCTATTACCTAATGAAAAATATAATTTGTAAAAATGCCATTCGTTTATAATTTATATACTTAATGATAAGTGTATAAACACTGGACTACTCAACAATGTAATAAATAAAAGCAGTAGCATTTAAAGGCAGTTTTTTGGATCCTGTTATTTACCTAATTTATACATGTAACACACTACATATAGAAAATATTATTATGACTGCATTTACTAATGACACTGCGATGCTTGCTTTTGAAGACAATAGCGAAGAAACAACCAGAAAATAGCAACATGCAAATAATATTATAAATAAGTGGACCAACTAAGTACCTTGAGATAAATCTAGACGCAAAACTTCGTTCAATAACCAGGTACATATCAATACCAGTAGAACATATCGCAAAGAAAATATAAGAAATATAATTAAAATACAAAAAAAAGGTATTGGCCATGAAATTCAGTTATGGTGATATCCTGAGAGAAGTAATATCAACATGATACAAGTATTTCAGAATGAACTATTGAGAAGCATTGTGGATGCACCTAGATACTTTACGAACAATTACTTAAACCGAGATATTCGGATTCCAACTCTCGTAGATGAAATTAAGAGATTAGCTACGAGACATGAAGGAAGCCTGCACTCCCATACTAACACCGAAGTGCTGCAACTTGATCTTGTATCTTAAACAGTACTTAACAGAAGTTTATTAATGGTGGAAAACTGGCCTGAAGGAAGGTTAGGAAAATTGCTTGATTCACTTTTTTTACCAGAAATTTTTACCAGGGTTTTACCAGAAAAGTTTATGAATAAAGACGTATATATCACCTATAAGCTTAAAGTTATAATAATATATTTAATTAATAATAATATTTATTATTAAATTATATATATATATATATATATATACATATATATATATATATATATATATATATATATATATATATACATATATTTTACAAAACATGAAAAAACTATTAAATTATTTTGCCAACCCATTACTTTTATGTTGTTTTCTACATCAAGATTAAAAGTGAATATTTGTTGGAAGATGTGAGACATAAACGCAAGTTGAAGGCAAACGATTGCAGAAAATGCAAAATTAGAGATCAGCAGCTACCAAGTCAAACAGGTCCAAGAGCAAGATGCCAAAATATTACATTAAGAAACGCTATTAGTATTATAAATTTGGCAAAAAGAGTGGAATTAGCTGAATCATGACAAAATCACAACCACATATGGTAGGTAAAAGGTAGATAAGATTTTAGATAAAAAATATGATTTATGACTAAGGAGATTAGTAGTAGGTTAGACGGATCAAGTAAAGCAATATATGGGGGAAATAAAAGATATAATGAGATCAAAATATAACCGTCAGACGTTCCCAAAAATATTAATATTAATATATCAAACTTTAGAGTCCCATAATATTTAAACATTTTGTAAAAATCTACTTTTACATACTCTTTTGGGTACATTTTATACTCTGAGGTCAATAGAAACTAATCGCGGTACCTCCTAATTGAATTACTCCAGGTTTTCCTGCAACGCTGCTACCACTACCATAATCCTCGCCGTCCTTATTACCAAATGGTCTGCCACTTTCGCTACCAAATAAACCACTCCCGGGAAGATCATAATTATCATCGTAATCTAAAATGCCTGGTAATGGTTTGCTGGTTGTTGGTTTTCCGGATGGGTACCCACCAAAACCTAAATTTTACATCAAAATTATAATATTTACTAAAAAATTATGTTTAATAGTCGAACTTGAACCATAGAACTGTTACATTATGTCTAGTAAACATAAATCTCATTGTAAAAAAATCAATCGGTGTATGGCATTAGAAAGGTAACAACTGAAAAAAAAATTGTCGAAAACGTGGACAAAATCGTAAAAATCAGACAGCCCAGAAAAAATTCTTGGTCATTGGTGAATTTTGTCCACTAAAAATGTTGTGTGCAAGAACACACATATCAACAGCTATTTGAATAGACTCGCTACAAAATTGAGAGCTTAGTTGAGAGGTTCTTATACATCCATATTATAGTCCTGAACTGGCACCAAGTAATCAACCCCTATTTCTATCTATGGGGAACTATTTTGCTAGTGAAAGTGTCTGTGAACAACAGCTTCTATGAGAGAAGCATAATGGAAGTAGTTCAAGTGATAACAAGTTATCGAAAAACCTAGCATATGTTGGGACTCAATTATTCTAAGTATGTTCAATAAAACCTTTAATTCCATACTTTAATCTATACCTATTCTATCATAATAATTACCTGGTCTTGTAGTTGTGATTCCATTCGAAGTTGATGATACTCCATTTCCGGGCTTATACGACCCATCATCGCCTACTGGCCGATAAGATCCATCATCTTCCTCGCCAGGAAGTAATGGTCTCTGTGACGGTCTATAAGTCGTAGGACCACCCGGTCTAGTAGGTCTTCCAGATGATCCACCGGAAGGTCCTGTCGGTCTTCCGGTTGGCCTACTGGAGGGTCTCGTTGTTGAAGAACCACCGAAGTCATCGAAGAGGTCACCAAAATCGAAAGAAGCTTCATCATCGCCCGATGATATTTCATTCGAGCCCAAGCTTGGCTTTGTGCTGGTACCTCCCGGTGCAGAAGTTGGTCTATTAGTTGGTTTCGAAAACCCGAAAGTGTTTGATATGCCCGTATCATCTCCTAAATCCAATCCGTCGCCAGGACGATCGTAATCATTCTTGTCAATACCATTACCGATATCTGTGTTAGGTTTTGTCGGTTTTCCTAAAAATATGCCCATCTTTTTAAGTATCCTTGACCTTTTTATAGCTGAAATATTTAATAATCTTAAAAGATTAATGTGGATCTATAAAAATATTGTAATATAAAATAATATATTATCAAAATCATAAACACATATTACAAATTAAGAGTACAAATTGAAAACCACCTAGTCTTCAAAGATGACCCACTGGAAAACGGGGACGTCTCAGAAAATCCCTTATACGTAACCACTCATCGTTACATTAGACAGAGCGAAGCTACAAAAAATTGGAAGGCACGGAATAATGTCACTGAATGGTATTTTCCCATATGTGTAATTGCCCCAGCAGTAGAGAGAACGAGGATTTTGAATTTCATAATTACTAGATAGTAAAAATTATTGTTGTGTATGGTGGCACTAACCCAACATGGTGAAAGTTTTAAGAGCTGCTCAATCCAAATGAAATGAATATAGCAACATTTTGTCAACTTAAATCTTTGACGTGACTTTAAGAGAAAAAATGCCGCTATATCAGAATAGGAATAGCAAAGTCTTTATAGATTCTTCAGAAGGTCTATATATTGTTGCTTTGAATTATCTTCTATTCCAGTCAAAGACACATTGTCTGGCTGAATTATTCTCAGTTTTTAATTTATGCTACTACTGTTTTTTAATTAAAACCCATTATCCAGTTCCATATGTACTGAATTATCATAGAATGGCTCTAAAGCCTTCTATTCGATTTTATTATTCCCAAATAAAATTTTGCATAATAATTTGCTACTGCCAAAATAAGATGATAAATGATGTCAAAACAATCGAACAACCTCTTAACGCCACCTTGATTGTCCTTGGCCTTTAGTTGTCATTCAATGAGAATGTTAAAAATCTAAAACTGCTTTTTTTGTTATAGGACGTATATGCTAATATCTTAAAATAGTGGTTAGATAAAGCAAATACTTCTGCGTGACAACAGTCGACGTTTTGTTTCTCGCGTACCTCAAAAGATTATTTTGAACTTCAAGTTGATGTTCAAAGGATGTTCAAGGTATTGTCATCTTAAATAATTTGTCCATAAGTTTGACGCTTCTAAACCTACAAGTCTTTTACGACGAAGTTCATATATTTCCTGAGAGATAACGCAAGGTTTCCCAATATTTCCAAATTTAGCTCAACTATTTTTATATGAAACACCTTTTCTGAAAAACTTCGATATATCCGATATTTTGAATTAAACACTTACTACTTGGTTTGACCGGTCGTCCACTGGCAGCTGCATCGAATACTTCACCATTTTCAGGAAGATAATCGTAAAAATCAGAAGGCACAATTTCTGGTTTATCAAAAGGGAAAACCGTTGGTAAATGGGGTCCTTTAACAGTTTTTAACACTCGGTAACCAGTCTCAGGCCCTGCAATATAATGGACCGAATGTTGAACTCCTTTGTCATCTAAATAGGTATATGATCCTCTAACGTGACCGGTGGAGTCACTGATTTCAGTACGTCGCTGATCTGGTCCAGCAGAAACAAACCTGAAACCAAAATGATATTTATAAATTATAGTTCATCACTTATAATAAGTTATAACTAGGTGTTAAGTTTACATGAAGGCCATTTGCAAACTATAGCAATATAGTTATAATATATATATAGAAATAAAAACAATATATGCGTTATATGTGTAGCAGTCAACAAAAATAAGTAGTAATTTCAGAATAAGCATCCACTATATTAACGATCCTGAAGTGATCTCAAAGATTCATTTTTTCTTTAACGTAAGTTCAAAACAAGTGAGGATCAATATAGAACGCCACATTGCCCTACTCTACGTTACCTATAATATTACAAGACTAATCAGAATAACATTCAAGTCATTCAATCAATACAAACATATTAGGTTTTTGAATGTATTTATGTATTTTCATCAGCGATATATATTGGTGAAAATGCAAAGTATCTATGTGAAACTACCTAAACTAACAATTAAATTTAATGTTTTGGCATTTCTCTACATAGAAACAAGAAACAATTCAAAATTTCATTTTTGATATCTATTACTTCTGTTGTTTGATTTAAAGAAATATGTAATATATTTCTTTAAGCCTTGAAGGCCATGTCCATCAAACACTTGGTGTTGCTGCTCCATCATAGCTTAATTGTTGCTTTTGGTTTCAACGATTTAACGATGGTAATTTTAATATCAATCACAAAAAACAGCCTGGAGGACCAAAAAAGTTTCAAGACAATGTCGTAATACTTGTTGAATGAAAACCGAATCCAAATTCTCAAAAAACTTTAAGCCAGCTTAACAATTAACAAATTAGCTGTTTGCAGAAATGTACATGCGATGATCCAAAAGAAGGAAACCACACGAATTTAATGCCATTTCACATGACCACCGAAACATGACAAGTATTTCATGACAAACATCTCATGACCAGAACATCTTGCTGTGTCAACGTCACTACGAGTTGCTAAAACAGAATTAAGCAGAACTGTTACTATGAATGTCTACTGATATCAGTTAAACGAACTAAGCAACACACTGTTATAAAAAAGACCCGCAGTAGTGAGTAACAGACGCAAAGTCGATTACATGTTACAACAATTTATTAGAGATACCGTTTTATTAGTATGATATTCTATACTACCATCTGTACCATGAAATAAAATTATTAATAATAAAATAAAACTTACTTATAACTGCCATCAAGCCCTCGCTGTATTGAAGTACGACCACGTGGTATTGGTTTACCTTTCCCTCTAAAAAAGAGCGGCCCGTACGCTCTGGGATTACTATCTGGAAATGGTGTTTTTACATGGAAGCCAGTATTTTTTCCAGCTATATACTCAACGTTGTGACGTTCTCCTATATCATCCAAATACGTGAATCTGTAACGAAATATATTATTAGTATTCCACAAAAAAGTCAAAGGATTATAGCGTTTTTCTTTTTCAAAAGAGGTCTGTACTGTACCTCCCAAGATTACAATTCAATATATATAAATCCCATTTTCTAGATCATTGCAGTTTAATGAAGTCCATTTAAATATTTATTTTTAAACATTTTTAAGTGAGTGATTCTGAAAGATTAGAAATTGGGTTTTTACAAAAATGGTGAAAAATTTATTCTTTTGCCAAATCGCTTTTTTCACGCGTATACTTAAGCCTTCAACTACTGTCTGTTTTGATGTTTTTGTTTTCATATGTGTTAAACACTTCCGTAATTTCTAATAAGCCCTATCAAAATTATCATTAAAAAAAATTTCAGACACACATGCAGTATTATCACAAAAAATTGTACTCTTTATAGCACTCAATAAACAACAGTTTCTTGCTTGGTAACATCGTTATATCATTTATTGAAATTTTGTATAAATCAATTCCGCTAGTATAAAAATATCTCATCTATTATTTTATTATAATTAATGGATTCAACATATTAGCGATTAGATTCAACATTTACATATTAGGTATATTAAAAGGAAACATTAATATTAAATACTATACCAGCAAACAAACTTAAGAGTAAAGTAAGAAAACCTAACTTCTTCTTCTTCTAACTTACTTTCCAGTGACGTCACCAACTCGGTTTGCGTTTTCTTGTCTGCTATAGGTTCTTGTTCGGAAAGCAAAATTATAACTAGGATCTTCGTAAGGATCAAAGTAAGGGTCATCCGGCGAACCAACAGGACGAGGTCCATTCTGATTTAGATCATATTTACGCACTATATTCTTTCCTCGTGGCCTAAAACCTCTAGGTCCAGCTGTATAGACGGTCGTATCAATAGCTCCTAAAAAGAGGAACCTACATTTAGTAATATCTTCAATAAATAAAAGTCTTACACTGTTATAAATATGAGATAAGTAAGCAAGTAGCAACAAGAGTAAGTGAACAACATTTATAATCTATCAAATATAATATAATACATGATGTTTTTTGGTTAATAAAGTGCGTCACGAGTTTATCTTATCATAAAGGCTGGTACTACCAATGTTATGACTGTCGATTGGACTTCGGAGTGAAATAATGGAGCCATGTTTCATCCATTGTCACATATCGACGTAAAAACTTTTTATTACGCTTGATCATTTTCAAACACTGTTGCGAATCATAATCTCGTCGTTGTTTTTGGTCAAAAGTGAGCTCGCCCGGCACCCACTTTGCATATCTATGTGTCAGGCCGGGGACTCTTCAACTGAGCTGTTAAGTTGACTGATGTCCACCCAACACAATACATCTTCTCTGTCAGTATTATCTGGGAATCTTTCACAATTTAAGAATTCTGGCCAACAAAAACCAAAACGACTCATTAGACCTTCACAACCATCTCTAGATCTCAAACATAATGAACGGCATCTATAATTGTACACACAGGCACAAAAACCGCACATAGGAAAAAAATTATTTCTGCACTACAATTAACATTTATTAATGGAAAATATTCGAAAATAAACGAAACCAATGTTCTATTGTAATAAACCGCACCAAAGCCAAGATGAAGTTGACTGATGTACTCCTGTCTTGATATTACGCGTCAAAAGTCATATACTACCCTCACACGAAAATGTTCAATTTTCAGTTAATTAATATTTATTAACTGAGACAAATTGTATTTATTCAAATCACTGTAAATATGACAAGTTGCGCTCTAATGACAGAACGCTCTGAAGATGGTTGTAGTTAAAAAGGTCAATCTTTCAAGTGGAAACCTCAAAAATAGCGTAATAATACTTACGATCGCTAAGGCTCAAAATATAAATGACCATCCTGGTATCATCAATAATATTTCACCAAACCTCTTTCCATTCCACTTTTAATAAAAATCACGACATATTAATTCCAAAACATTATAAAATTAACGTCAATTTCGATGCTTAATCCCTGTAATTACTAGACAACGACAATTCATAATTTAATGTGCCAGCAAATTGAGTCATTATATGTTGAGTGTAGTAAATGTCTCATTTATAATTACTTATTTGGCTACCATATTACAAACTATCTTTCAGAGTTAAATAGAAGATTTGAGAAGCTACTGTAAACAATGTATTTTTAATAATATATAATACGTAAAAATAATGTATTCAAAACTAACAAATTGTATGTTTTTTATTTTATAGATAAACATTTTTATCAATATTTTATTAAATTATTACCTTATATTAATCATAAATAATATGTCCTCGTTTTAATTAAAAAATATCAAAGCTATATCTAATAATATATGTGAAACAAAAGAATTAATACCAAAATTAAATTAGTAAAATAAATTTTGTTAAAATATATATTAAAAATGTTATCTAATAATTAAACACTAAACTAGATTTAAAATAATAAAGCTTTGATAACGTTTTATTATGTGTTACTGTACTGACCTGTTTTAGGATTTCTTCCTCCGAATTCGCCACGAACCACATTCTTTCGATTTCCGTTAGCGAAATGATACGAATCGGGATTGTTATACCCAAACTGAAATGATCCATCCCTCTGAAGGATATTGTAGTCATCATCGGCTCCCAATGTTACTGCTAAGGTAGTTAAACCCAGACATAGTACCTGAATTTAATTGAATTTGAAATTAAACTATATTGCGTTAATTAAAAATACTTGTCAACTTTATAAGTGCTGTAAGAACAGGTAGTAGTACACCTTTTTTGCACACCCACACACACCTATTTACATGTTTTTAATTTCGGATATTCAACTTCGGTAATAAAATACCATGCGAATCCAAAAAAAGCCGTAATTGTTGTTCTAACAATAGCTCAGCAAGAATCCAAGCACTGCTACAGATAGTAAATATTGAGAACTCGACAATATAAGTCAGTGGATGATAAAAACTCCACAAATAATGTATCATAAATAGCATCGATGTTTCCAGTATCATAGATCATAAATGATTTAAGAGCAGCTATTATGCCTTTTATATGAGAAAAATAAGAAGAATTGTTCTCCTGTTATAACGGAGACTAGATGATTTTTTAATGGGCACTTTATCTACTTTAGTATTTATTCTAGCCCATGTTATGCAACCATACATTCATTACTTTTCAACCTAATTTTGTAAATTCATGAAAAGCAGTAAATAAAATATCAACAAGACTTAGTAACCAAAGATTAAAAAATATAATTTATGAAGGATTGAAAACTATTAAATTTACAGATAGATTTAACAAAATATTGCTTGTATATTAATTTTTTTTATGTATCGCCATGTCAAATCTTGCGGATACCTAGATATAAGAAGAAGATTAAAATGTTTACCTTTTAATACTAGGAGAAATTAAAGATACAACATGCACATGTGAAGAGTACTTTCATTTTTATTCATTTTTGTGGTGTTCAATAAAATATGTTCAAATTTTGTGTTAATAAAATAATCGTTGTGTTAAAGCAGTTAACTGCTTATATCCATTTAACTTTCATATAAAATTAGTGGTTTATATTGGTGGTGGTTTTTTTAAATATTTTACATGCTGTGCTAATATCAACTAATATATCAAACGCTAACTAATGTTAACTTGTGTGCAAATGTATGTTTTAACTACGTGTAGCTGAAATACAACTAATGTTTCCAGAAGTTTGTTGTCATAATGCTTCAACAAGATCAATAGGGTAAATAGTTTCTACATATCAAGAATGATGGTTTTACTTTTGAAGGCCGTTAACCTCGCTCTGTGAAATCAAATGAAGAAAAAAGGTTTTGGCAAGAAAACTGCCATGAAGATGTACTCGGATTCCTGTTGCCAAATTTGTCATAAAAAACCAAATAATGCATATGTCGAATAGTGTTCAATATTAACACTAATATACATACTTTTCACGATATTCACCATATCTATAATGATATATTATCTGCGAGACCTTTAGGAGATTTGAGATTCTTTAACAATTAAAATTGCCTTTTTTTTACTTTAATAAATAAAGAAATTTACGAGTTTTAATCCTTTAAATAAGGCCTAGCCTATAACTTATTTCAAGATTATATTCCGACTATGGCGTGACAATAAGAGTACCTTATATACCTTATTACCTTATACACCTTATGTACCTTATATATATACCCTATATATAAGAATTCCTTCCATTTTAATCTGTCTCTGCTCTTTATTTTTGCTTAGGCTGGGGTTTTTCCTCTCTTCTAAAGTATTTCTCTGACACATTCATCGCAGGTTCACTTAGATCGCCCTCTAAGTTTTCTTTTCTCTCCTATTCTATCTTCCATCTTGCCTCCTCCATGTGCAGTAAGTCTCATTGACAATACCCGCAACCTATAGTTAGGGTTGGTCAGTAATATTTTACAGATTCATTTTAGTTCTTATTTATATATAATTTTCTATTTATAGCAAAGTACAAATTCATGGATTTTCAAATTCTGGCATTAATTTTCACGTACTGGCATCCATTACTTGCGAATTCTATACCTAGATACAAAAATGCATTTATTTCTTCTACTTGTACACCCTCAATTTGGATCTTTATTATTTCTGAGTCTCCCTTCACCATGAGTTTCTTTTTCCTTTTATTCATTATCATTTCATAATCTCTTCAGTATAATATTCGAGATCATTCATACATTCATAGATGTGCCATTTATCAACCTTGTGGGAAAACTTGCAATTTAAAAAATGCAATCGCTTATTATCCTTTTAATAACTCCACACAAGTATATAATTGAATTGAAATACATAACATATATATTGACATAACCTTTACTATTCTTCTACATTAAGTTATGAGCTTTAATTATCGAAAAGATAAATATGATCATAAATTCAACACCAGAATCAGCAGAAATTATTCAGTCCACTTTATAATATCTAAAAATCATCAGAAATCAGTATTCTTCCACAGGTTCCTTTGACTCAGACGAATATGTGACTTCAACTTCATGCAAAAAGACCAAGAGCTAGGTGTCCATGTGGTAATATTGCAAGCTAGAATTGGTACGTTTCTTATATATAAAAATTAATTTATTCAAAGATAAATCTACTTCAAAAATCAACTTTCTTCTGACAACTATCTAGTCATGTTAAAAATAGTCTCTTAGTTTAAAAATATTTATGCAAATGAAATTTTAACACAAAATAATATTAAGTTTATACTCAATCACCTTATTAACAAATATGGGTGCATGAAAACATAATTTTTAATTAACAAAACACGCTGACTTGTTTATTTTATAAATATATTCTAAAAACAGTATTTACATATTAAAATTTCGTTGGATATGTACCATTATTCTCGCGTGAACATTGTGAGATAACCTTGGCAAAAAAAATAAGATAATTAACAGCACAATTTAAATATGTTATTTAATAGTTTAATTAGCATGTTAACGAGAGGTATTTAAATAAAAATGTAGTTAAATATGCATCATTGTTATTGTTAAAAATAATATCAGTGTATCAGTTCCCATTCAGGTCTTCTGCCTTTTAGTATTATATTATCTGCATAAATTTTGTAAAATTTTGCTTCTGTAATAACGGAAAAATGTTACTTTAAAAAAAATCATATTTAATTTGATGTATTAGATACTCACATGTATACTGATAACTTTTTAAAAAATAGAACATTTTGATAACTTTGTGCCTTTTACTCGCTATCTTTTCCTTTTTGCAACAATACGTTTTGCAACATTCTGTTTTAGCAGCTCATAATATTCTACATCTTGCTTAACCGCCATATGCACAGCAATATGTTATGGCAAATGAATATCCCGCTTCGGTGTTGATATGGATGGTTCTCCTGAACTAACCCAGTACGTTTTGCACATGGGATTGTAATAATAGATCAACATTTCATAGCCCAATCACTATACGCTACAAAAACAATATTTTTTCCTCACCTAACAATCAACGAAACAGTGATTTTTTTTGGCCTCCAAACAGTTTTTTGTTATTTACATCAAAATCACCACTTTAAGTATCTGAAACCAAAATTTAAAACCTTCACCATAAATTTCTAAAAAAGTGTTTGAGGGCCTTCGGCAGCAAATATATTCAAAACAAACAACAAAGCGAATGAATATCGTAATTTTGAGCATTCCATAATTATAATTGTTTTGTTTTTTTTTATATTACTTATTTTATGAGAATTTAGCCGTTATTTACTTTTATACTTGGCATTTTCGTCAAAAGATATCGCTAATCAAAATTCAATCAAGCACCTAATATGTTAACATGTTAATATCCTAATGATAATGTTGACTTGTTAAGGAGGTATATTTTTATCTATTTTTACTATAAAATAAGAACTGCATATCGAGAAAATACATATTATATTAAACAGCATAGAGTGGTTTTTTTTCTTGATAAATATAAAGTTATGTTAAAAGATTTTGTAAATTCAGCAATCTAGCCTTAAAAATAGCTCTTCTTTTAGCTCTTCTTTAAAGCTAGATTGTTAAATATTCCCTTCTAGTTGGCTTGAACTTATGTTAATAGAAATAGTCTACTATAGTTCATCATCGATCTTCATATTGACCTGTTTATATTGACATGTTGAACTAAAAAGATCGCTTTGGCATACAAACGATATAGAAACTCTGAAAATATAGATCAAAATTGCAAACGTAGGGATATTGTCAGGTGCGGCCTATAAATACAATGACTATTTGGAATATAGTGAGAATACAAAAAGTTTTTTACAAGATTTTTGAAATTGAAATTCGTCCTATTCAAATTAATTTCCCCTGATTACAATATATTTTTTCGGTAATATAAAACCTGTTCATTTTATTTCGTTTTGATCTCAAAATAATATAAGAGTAATTTTTGTTTTCAGAGAGTTTACCACAAAAGGTATAACAATAACAATGTACAAATGACTTAATAAGAACAACTAATAATGCTCAAATAATGTTCCTTGTTGAAAGTTTGTTTGGACAGAAGGAATTCGTATTAAAAAAACGATTATTGTTTTTTCGTTTTTCCAAACCACATTTAACTTTATCTTGTCAAGCTTGGCCTCTACCTTCGATATATAAATAAAATATAGAACCGAATTTCCTATAGAGCGATAAAATTATAGCATTGTTGTAGGTATTACCATACTCGTCAGTAATAAATCAAGTATCAGCGAAAAATTTTAAAATGCTGTCGACAACGTCACCAAGCCATACCAAAGGGGTAAAGAACTACAGTTTGATATTATGTATTAATATAACATTATGTACACGTAAAGATACAACAAGATATTAAATGACCAAAGCAGATTCAAATTGGACTGTAAAACCAATATTCGAATATAAATATATAGTGTCAATAACAAATTATTAACCTACCGTCAAATTCTGAAGCGTCTATGAAAGTATGTTTGCCAACTCTAAGATTATTTAATCTAGTAATTCATTCATACACTTAAAAATTCTGATCACAGAATCAGGTGTTTAATATATTGACTGCAATGTAGTAGATGAGACTTAGAAAGAAATAACATAATATTGTAATGGAATATCAGCTGAAAATACTAATTGCAAATACTAATTTATACTTTTGTATGTCTTTATGACATTTTATTTGTCTACAAAGCATAGTGATAAATAAATAAATTTGCGAAAGTAATATGCAATACAGTAGGCTCATGTAAAAAAAATTAAATATTTCAAAAGCTTTAATTTTCAATTTATATATATTTCATTATCAAATTCAAAATCATTTAACGTAACACATTTTTCTGCATATACGATTTAATAATAATAATATGTACTGGTTTATTCATTTTAAATTTTATCAGATTTTTCTGTGAATAAATATATAGTCCATCCCGAGTTAGAGTAAATCTGGGTAAAAGTAAATATATATGCACCACCATTTATAATCTATGTTACCAGTAAAAATGATCCTCAATAAATGTTAAAACACTAAACAGATCTTAAAGCACAGCAAAATGTATTAATCACGATTCCTTTGCCAAATACCAAGAAGACACATAAACAATTCACGTTGCTACTCACACTGAATCGAAAGCCCATTTTTTCTGCCAAATGGACAAGACCCAAACTCGCGTCAGCTACTGAGATGAAAAAACAGCACGACTATTCTTTTATACGACACCCCAAAGAAGGGTTGTTCAGTTTCGGCTATTGTCTTAGTCGCACATTAGACCAAGCGAATAATAAGTCGCCGAGATAATGAATTCCCTCGAGTAAAGCATTGTTTAACTACAAGAGTGGTCCTCCTAGCGTGAAGATTAAATGATAACCTTGCATCAATGGTCTACTGACTATATAATAAAAGATTCCCCATACTTTGGCCACAACAGGAACTTGATAGTCAACAAATAACGAATGTAATCTTCATTATCTCCTAATGGGCATCATTAAAAGTAATTCAGCTTAAAATTTAACGATTTGAAAGCAAGCATTTTGTTCAAACTTGGCGCTTAACATTTTTTTTTAGTATTACCATAAAAAAGAGTATTAATAAATGTAGTATAATACTTTATTTAATAAATTTGTTTTTAATGTTTTAGTAATATTTCTTCTTAATAAATACAGTACAAATTATACATGGAGAAAATGTTTTAAAAACATTTTTCGTGTTCGCCGTTTACGGAACGGAATCAAACACAGTAATTTTTAAATTAAAAGTGCCATTACTTAGATTTTAGTTTCTTTTATTAATTACATCTTACATTAATTATTCTTTATTCTTATTCTCTGTAAGTTGCTTAGTATAATCTTAATTTACAAATTAATTAATTACTGCTGTAAAACAGCATTAATACACAAGCAAAGCGATTATGGGATAAATACATCAACATGTATTTCCAAAATTAAGATAAAACTAAATTGCTCAACCTAAAGTTAAGAAAACACTTAAAAACTAAACCAGTCCATGTGGTTTGTTCGCTTCTTTCTTCTGGTTTCCTGCGTGTGGTCCAGTTGCTGTATTGCTTCCATTTTGCGATGATTTAGCAATCTTAATTCAGATTTTAAGGCGAAATCTTAGATCATCTCGTATATCCATTTGATTTCGAGGTCATCGTGCATATCTCTTCGTTGGTAATTAATCGTAGAACTTGATTGGTTTGACGTTTTAGTACAACCCCTTGTATGTACCCCATAGATCCAAATTGACTTTATTATTAACTGATATTAATTGATTTTAGGTCAAGTTGAGAGTTTCTTTCGAGTAACCAGTACAGGTGCTTGATTTTAAGTCTAATCCGCTCTGCTTTTCGTCTAACAGGATGTTTCTAATTTAGCCTTCCATCGAGATGTATGTAACGGTATTTAGCTAATTCCGTTCCAGTCCTAGTCCATTTGTAGATCTTGTTAACCGCTACTTGTACATTTTCTACGGCCTTCGATAGAGATATATAGATATAGATAGAGATATAGAGATAAATGTTGCAAGTACTTTCTTTTGTTGTTGGGACATCAGTACAGAGTAGATACAGGAGTAGTCCCAAAACACTACCATGTGGAACTCCAGCCAAAATAGGTTTAAATATTGAGAATGCTCGTTCATGCGGGACTCAAAATTTTCTTTCGAAAAGATATAATTCCAGCAGTCGACGGTAATTCCTTGGTAGCAATTTGCTAATTTTGTAGATTAATCCGAAATGCCATACCCGGTTAAAAGATTGTAAGACGTCCAGGAATATCGCATGGTAATATTCATTACCTTCGACAGACTTTCTCTTTTCAACAACCGCTGTCACTGTGTGTACTTGATCGATTGTCAAAACATTAACTTAAAAATTGATGGTGATAATTCATGTGGTCAGAATACCGGTGTTTTAACAAGAATTTCTCAAATAATTTTAATATGAAATGGGCCTGTAAGATCCGACTTGTTCTGCCGATTTGTCAGGTTTTTTAAACACAATTGTTCTAACAACCTTAAAACATTCCCGAACATGCTTCTGTCTCAAACAGGCACATAATATGTATGTAAACATAATGCTTTTCATAGTAGATGTTTCAATAACCCACGTGAAATATCATCAATTCCAGGAGTCTTTTTAGGATTGAGGTTGTTGTAAATATCTGTTGCAACCTCGATTAGAAAAATTAAATTTAAAGCTACATCGGGCCGATAAGCAGTATTTGTTTCTACTGTAGATTCTATATCATTTGGTTGGGATATGTTGGCTAAATGTTCTGCGGATAATTCAGCCTTTTCATCGTTGAGTCGAACTCATTCACTTTGATCATTTTTAATAGGCGATACTTTAATAATTGGTCTTGGCGAGTAATCTTTGTCTGCTTCCGAGGTTAATTCACTTACAGACTTTTCGAAGTAACTCTCTTTGTATTTTTTAATATTTTAATTTGTCTGATTAGTAATTCTATTAAATATTGTTTTGTCTACAGCATTTCTGTATCATACTCTTCTGGCTTTTCGTCTTCCCTTGATCGTTTCCCTAATTAATTAGATTTTAGTAAAAATAAAATAAAATACAAATCATAACAGTCAATCATATAAGTCAAACACCAATGAGAAGCGCCTGATGTAATTCTTCCGTTAATATTATTTCGACAATAGGATATCGTTAGAATTTAGTAGAGCGTTTCGATTTTATTTGCATTTTTTTAAATTATATATCATATTATGCTGTTATAAAATCAGTTTTTTGCTGCCAATAAACCGAAAAATTAACTATTCAATGCAAATAGCTCAATTTTGCGAAGAATAGACTCGAACTATTAATAGTAACTCTCTATGTATAATATCCAATTTGAAATTTAAATGTTCTCAAAAGTACTTAATAAAAATGAAAATGTTACAACCATTTTCATATATTCACGACCATTACTTTATTTATTATTATTATTTATTGGTAAAAATGTATGAAACATACCAAAATATTAGAAAATGAAGTGGGAATCACAGTAACATAACATATATGATATATTTTAATACTAAAGGTCCACTTTTTCATAGCTGATAGTTACTACAATACCAAATAAATTCATTTAATATATGGTGGATGAAATATTATAAACAACTAACAAATGTTTTATTTAATTATTATTACAAGACGAGGTTGAGTCAACATTCGCTTTTAAAATAGCAACAATTCTTCGTAGAATAGATTCATAGATTGTCTAAATAGTTTCCACCGGAATGTCATTCTATTCTTATATGAAAATATCCACAAATTGCTTCAATGGAGATGGTGATGGTAATCTACTTCTCAATCTCTGCTCAAAGACTCCCTGTAACGGTTTAATTATATTGGGGTCTAGTGAATGGGAATACTGGGGAATATTGCCGGAAAATATTTAATGCTAATGTGATGCTCCTCAATCCAAGACTGAACCTTTTTCGCTGTGTTTATGTGCACATTATCATCCGAGAATAGAGTGGCAAAACACAAGTCATAGTAAGTAGCAACTTCATCACTTGCCGCCAATGATTTATATGAATAACAATACCAGCTGAATACCTCGATATTGCCTCTCAAATTATAATGGATCCTACCCCGTTCTTTACTGTGGGATGCTACTTTTGTAATTCTTCATACATAATCACAACCGCTTGTTACGTCATTTGTTTCGCAGCTTAGTGTTGGCATTCGTTAAAAGGGGTTAAAATTGGCGCAATCGTAGCCTATGAATATTAGCTTTCTGGAGTTCTGGCATACTAGTTTTGTCAGAACAGTGTTACTCAAGTGAGTATTGAGTTCTACTGTCAGTTTTTCCTCGGTAATTTTATGTTGTCTGGTCACAATCTTTTTTAATGTTCGTCAGTCTCTGTTAATTAACTTTGAGTTTCGCCCACTATTTCTCTTCGCCAATGATGTTTTATCATATTTCGTGTATACTCTCATTATCACTTGCAAAATGATAAAAAATCATTCAGATATCATACATTTCACGAATATTGTGTTGCATTATTTACAGAGAAGTCGACTATATTGCATAGTGCTCATGTTATTGTTTCTATCTCCTGTACAAGAAAGAACATAGGATCAATAAAAATTAAGAAATTTCCTTATGCTAATTATGTGATTGAAAATTTTAGAAATTTCTCCATATATTACCGCTACTGTATATAAAAGTGACTACTATTTTGTAATAACATGATTTATTGTAATGGAATGCATTTGTTACGTAGATTATAATCAGATGTAGCTGTTTTTGTTACAATTATCGTTGATGTTATTTACATCTGAAGAAGTCGGCGATTTTTCAAAACAATAGAACACCAATCATTGTTTCGAAATCCGGTCGCTAGATTTGATAATTTCCATTTTCTTTTGGGCGGTTTCATAATTGGCGTATAATCGACAAAACTGAATGAAACACCGATTCTTTTGAAGGTTTTTGATGATAAAAATCGCGTACAGCTGTAGATTATATGGGAGGAGTATAAAACAGTAAATTTTGTAACCATTCCTACGCAAAAACGTATATAATCAAATTGATAAGCACCTTAAAAGATCCAATCACAGGTATATCTACAGTACAATCAACTTTTGGTCTCATTTCATGATTAAATTATAAATATTGATATCGATTGATGTTATTATGTAATTGATATGATTATGAAATTATATATATCAACAGGGAAATTAGGTTTAATATGTTATATGTTATGTTTTGCCTAATAGACAATTTTCTTATTCTTTTAATGCTGCCGTATGGCATTTATGATTATTAGTATCCCTTTCTCTCTTGCACTCCATATAGAATATGTGCAAATAGATATATATATGTGTTGTCATAATAAGCCAATTCCTGATATTATCCATCCTTGTTGTTTGTTTCTACCAAGTCATCTGTTTCCAGATATTATTGTCTCTTTCTACATATCCACAGTTCTGTTGCCAATGTGCAGATCTTTCAGGACTTGGCTATTGGGTATACAGTTTGTCCCAGATATTCTGATCACACGCCTATATAATTATATTCCACCAAATGGTTGAATCTGTTATGTTATTAAAACACAAATTTCTACAACAGTATTGTCCATATATAGTACTAAAGTTCTCAATATTCTCAATTTAAGCTTCTATCAGATAAGAATAACTTGCTCCATACGATTTTCATTGATTTAATTTCCAATTTGTGATTCAATTATTCGTTTATTATTAAAATACTTAAAATGATGTACCTGGTTTGATCTCCCGTTTTTTAGTTTGATATTAATTTCGCTTGTGACACAACTTTCATTACCTTTGTCTTCTATTTTATTAATTTTTGAACCCCAATTTAATCTTTCAATGCCAACTTCGCTAAGTATACTCTTGCTCAGAATCTCTCTGTCATCCAAATATCATCCACATATAGTAAGTTGTTGATAATCAACTGAGTCGAATGCCAATATTCTTTATTTGGAGTAAAAACAACCGCATTTGGCAAAAAAAATAGTCATCTTCCATCGAGACAATGCATACGCATGTATAGTCACCACGGCAAAAATCAATAAATTGGACTACGAACTTCTGCAACATCCAAGATAATTTCCAGATGTAACTCCCAGCAATTGTTTCCTGTTGGGGTCGAATAAAGTCACACATGTGTATCATCGCACACCTATTTTGAAAGCCGCAAGAAAACCTATAATTTTGAAGAAATAATAAAATTGGAAAAATGCTTGACTAAATATATTAAGTTATATTAAGTTAAGGAGATTATGTTGATAAATAATACGTTTTGTAGCGAAAAAAAACAAATATTTCTTTCAAAAAGGCACTAATCTTCAAACTGTCCTTCTACATTGCATTTTAACGTACAAAACGGTGAAAATACAGAACAGATTCATCAAGAATTGTAAGGTGTATATGATGGAAATTTCCACCTTAAGTCTTAAGTTCTTTTTATTAAAACTAGTATACAATTAACAATTAACATTAATCTTAACCTACTAACAAACAACTAAAACTAAGCTACTTTCCACTGAATCACTTAGTGTTCAAACATTTGCAAGATCAGAAGGTTCGTTTGAGATGTCTAATGACATTATGCAAATTTATAAGTCTGAGCTCTGAAAATCGAAAAATGTTTTTTTAGTGTCCGTAACCATATCAAATTCTACGTCGCGATGGAGGTCACATACGTGTACACACCAAGTGGAATTCACAATACACTTCAGCGCCTTATTTCATTCACCACTTCGACATTGAAGTCACTGGCACATTCCCACATCTGAATTCCATAGCTCCACACTGGTCTCAGTATCTGTTGATAAACAATAAGCTTGATATAAATTAATAACTCGCAGTTTCGTCCAAGCAACTAATACATTTTCCTCAACTTGATGTTG
Organism: Rhynchophorus ferrugineus; assembly: GCF_030347505.1. Taxonomy (NCBI): domain Eukaryota; kingdom Metazoa; phylum Arthropoda; class Insecta; order Coleoptera; family Curculionidae; genus Rhynchophorus; species Rhynchophorus ferrugineus. The sequence continues at coordinate 20,140,755 of NW_027472588.1, read as the reverse complement.
AATTCATCTCGTTTTTTTATATACTTTTTCAATCAAGGTCATGTTAAGATATATTGCCGTGGTGACATATGGAATTTGCAAGCCCTTAATAAAGACAGGTTGTAAGGTGGTCCAAATATTTGTGAATTCAATTTTCACTACTACTGCTAATATTGCCGTGTCATCAGCGATGGTAACAGTTCTACTATGTAATGTTGTAGTGAGATCCCCGATGTAAAGGAGATAAAACACTGGTCCCAACACACTTCCTTGATGAACGTCAGCTTTATCGATTTGAGATCAGAGTTTGTTCTTCACGTTTAACACAGAATTATCTAATAATAAAATAAGATAAGATAAGTGAGTTTATTTTATATAGAAGGCTTTCATACCATACTCTGTCCGTGCAATATCGAGAAAGACAGAAAAACATACATTTATTTTTTAGAGATTTTTCAATTACATCTGTAATTCCATTTTCATGATCAAATGATCATTAAGCATTTCTGAAACCAAACTTGATATCAATTTTCTTTGCTCAAAGCGTTTCATAATCAAAGCGTTTCCCGAAGTATTTAGAGACTTTTCAAAACTAACAGGTCAATTGAAAAGTTGCCCCGGCCTGACACATAGATGGCGCTACTAGTATTAAATCAATATGTTTTTAGTTAGCTCTAAAAGATGCGTGTCTTAATTTGACAGCTGTCAGATCATTACTTTGTGAATAATAGCATTTTGAGTGAAGCAACTTTTGTTACTGTGAAGAAATGGATAAAAAGGAATTTCGCGTGTTGATAAAATATTGCTTTTTGAAGAGAAAAAATACAGTTGAATACTTGGCAAAAAATACAATACAGCAAAAACTTGGCTTGATGCCGAGTTTGCGGGCACTGCCCCAGGAAAATCAACCCAACGATTGGTATGCTAAGTTTAGACGTGGTGAATTGAGCACCGAAGATGGTGAACGCAGTGGACGCCCAAAAGAGGTTGTTAACCGACGAAACCATTTAAAAATCCACAAAATGATTTTAAATGACCATAAGTTGAAATTGAATGAAACAGCAGACACTCTAAAGATATCAACTGATCGTGTAGATCATATCATTCACGAATATTTGGGTATGAGAAAGCTCTGTGCAAAGTAGGTGCCCATATTGCCTTACTTTTGACAAAAACAACGACTAATTGATGATTCAGAGCAGTGTTTCACTCCGAAGTCCAATCGACAGTCATCCGAGTGCACTGCACATGATAAACCCGCTCCAAAGCGTGGGAAACCCAACAGTCGGCTGGCAAGGTTCTGGCGTTTGTATTTTGGAATGTGAATGGAATAATTTTCATTGACTACCTTAAAAAAAGAAGGACTATTAACAGCGACTATTACATAGCGTTATTTGGAGGAGGAAATCGCCGAGAAACGGCGGCATTTGAAAGTGCTTCACCAAGATAATGCACCATGTCAGATATCTAACGAATGCTCGCTGGGAAGAAATTTTCTTTGAATGAAGAGGTGATCGCCGAAACTATAACGCCTGTTTTGAAACAAAGGAAAAACTATACTACAAAAATGGTATCGAAAAGTTGGAGGGTCGCTATAATCAGTGTATCACCCTTGAAGAGATAAAAAATTAATTTTACGAAAAAAATGTGTTTTACTATTGTCGGCTGGGGACTTTTCAATTGCCCTGTTCGCAATAAAGAAATAAAAAGCCTTAAGTTAAGGTGAAGTTCCTTATCGAGTTAGTCGATGAACAAAACATCGATCATAAAACAGTTCTGAACTATTTACATAAGACTGAATTCCAAAACAAGCTCTATACTTGAACTATTTAATTCTACTGAAACGTAATGATGATTTTCAATTTGTGACTCGCTGCTAAAATGTAATAAATTAAATTAAAATATTTTTAACCAAATGATTATGTCCGATGAAAATTAGATAGAAAAAGGAAGCCCAAGGAATCTTCACAAGCGATTTCAAAGTTTTGGTGGGATTAGAAAGAGATTGTTCATCGTAAGCTGCTTGAATATGGTTAATGAATAAGGTTCTATCTATTGCTATGAACTATTGCTATTGATACACGCTATTAAAAATGCAGAATTGATCAACAGGAATCCGAATCTTTCTCCCTGTCCGACTACCATTACTCCGATCTCTGTAAAACGCTATTAATGGTGTTAAGCTTCCTCCAAATAAGGTTTGTGAAAACCACTTGGTTCAGTTTTTCACCCAAAAATTATACGACTTAAAAAGAAAAGAAAAAAATAAATTTCGTTTTTGAGAGGAAGGCATAAAATAATATGTATCAGCATACGTTACGTAATAAACGAAAACCGAAAAAACGCAGAAATCTAAAAAGTTTTATTAATACGACGACTCATAGAGTGTAAACTTATTATTTCCTAATTAAATAAATGAATCGTTGGAAAATAATTATAATTCTACCTTTCATTCATTAAATATCATTAGTATTAATTCAGATAAACTTGATAAAATTCAAAAAAATCAAAATGAAACATGTTAATTAATGTTTAAAGGAACAACACGTAAGCTGTAATAAATAATAATAGTTAAAAATGGTTAATAATAATATAGAAAATACAATAATAATTTTCTAATAATTATAAACCAATCTATCATTGCATTCATCAGTTCTTTCTCTGTTTCAACATTAAATATTCTCGGTAGATGTTTCTTCAGAAACATCACTGTCAAAACGTATTATTATACAGGAATCACAATCGAAATATCTCAGGTTATATCAGCAGCGAGGTATTATTTTAGCTCTTGAATCACGCCAGCGCATGAATTAACCCTAATCTGATCGGAAAGGGAGGTCGGCCGTTAAAAAACCTCGGCATGTATGTCATATTAGCTCGTTTACCGTCTAATTTGCGTCCGAAAGCATTCTCTAAACGATTCCTTTTAATTAAGATGACCCTATAATTAACCATGAATGTCTAATGGGCAAAATGAGGTAATTTTAATTGTTTTAACTGTTCAGGGTTACGTTGTTATGTCAATTCAAACTCGGGTGTTTTAACAGCACATTAACAATAATTGAAATGTATCCGTTTATGTGGGTTTATTCAAAATCTATTCAAAAGCGAGTATTTAGACATCTACCGATAAGAAAAGGAAACAAAATAAATGTTGTTTCTAGGTTCCTTCGCCTTTTTATGTTAATATTCCATTATGCAGAATATATAGTATAATTTGTGTATTATAACTTGCTATTATATTTCAACCGAAATAAGTGGACACTTATTCAATTGACATTATAAAAGTTATTGTTGATCCAATCATATTCTAATATAAAAGAAAATGTTACATTATAAACACTCCTCTCGTCACATTTTAAGCCAAATATTATTATACCGATTAAAGTTAATTCTTAGAATGTGCAGTGTTAACTAATTCTTTCAAAATTACACAATATGCACAAAGCGTATACGGAGAATGAATTTACAGACTAAATTTTTTATGTATAATGGACTATAAATACGTAAAGTGCGACAACATTCAAATATTGCAACATTAACCAAATTCCGTAACCAAATCTTCTCAAATGGCGGAAAAATAATACATTTTTTCCTCGTAATAGCTATATAAGCATCACCATGCTTCAACCTATGGTGACTCTGTCAAAATGCTCTAGAGAAATACGCATGCGCAAAACCCAACCAATTACAGCCACCAATATTTATTAAATTTTAGTGAAGTAACATATAATTATATCAAAAAACTAACTAGCAAATATTTTAAAATAAATAATGCAACATGAACATCTTATATCCATTGAGAGTAATACTTTTATTTCCATATAGTTCCAAAAATAAGATTTAAAGATATTTCTGATCTCAAATATTGAAATCGTTTTATTTTTGACTCTTAATCAACTATTTCGGCAGTAAAACTTGAACTTTCAATTTCATTTTTTATAGGTTATTATAGGAATTTTTTCTTCAAATAGGTGGTATTCACTAAATATTAATAATACTTATCTCACTCAAAAAAATATGTGGGAATTATCATATCTCTCTTTCTACTCAATATATTCAGAAATTAAGGTCTAAGGTCATAGGTTTAAGGTCATACGAAGATTTCAATTTCAAATCAGATGTTGTTGTCATAGCACTCAAAAACTTATAGTTTATAAAAAGAAGTTTTGAACATACGTCATCAAGATGTTTAATGTATTGCCGGCCGAAACTTGTAAATTCGTTTTAGAAATAATAGTGATAACAGTTTATATACCGGCAAACGTTGTTTAAACGCTTTACTTGTTTTGATAAATTTCAAATTGCTGATTATTATTACTCTGATTAAAACTTGTACTTGCCTCTCTAACCAGTTGCTTCAGACAAGAACGAGATAATGGGTGCCACCCTGGCAATAAAATTTGTTAGAGGTAAGCATTTTTACTATTGAATATTAAGTTGCTGCGGTTTTTATTTAAGATAAACATTGGAATAAAAATTGATTAGGTTTTATTAGTCATAACATATATTGTTCTTTGTGCTGGAAACAGGAATGGTTAATAACACCCTCGGTTTGGATGAACTCGATCAAACACATTGAAGAAGTAATTGACAAAAGATGAAATTATGAACAAATGTTAGATAGATTTTGGAAATTGAGTATTTTACACAATGCTGACAATTTTCAAGACAGGGTGATGAGACAGTAAAGGTAAGTATATAATTACTATATATATATGATAACTGTAGAATAAATATATGCGTGTGTGTGTGTGTGTGTAATTGATCAGAATTATACATGAGCATTAAGTTAGAATGTATGAGGAAAGCATACAGTAACAGTACAGTACAGTACAGTACTAACTATTTTGTAGATATGGTAAATACATTAGGGAGAATACAGTGGTTTTATTAAGAATGGTGTACACAGGTAGTAACAAAAGAAATAAGACCATGCAAGATATGACAAGGAAATACACCATCGAAGGAAACAAGAACTAAACATAAAAAGTTAAATATGCTCTCTAATGAAGGTAACATACGTTACTTGGATATACAATTGTTAATTAGGTGAATTAGACATCCAGGGTATACCACTACATAAAAAAACACGTATAGAACTCTACCCCTTGGGTGGTGAGGAAAAAAGGTCAATGTAAATATATATTAAAACGACTCTAACCTATAAAATATTGTGGCTGTAATTAACTGTAGGTTAAATTATTTGATAATATAATCATTTAATGCATAAATAAATTGTTAAAATAAATGTCACAACTTTTTTGTTTCATTATTTTATACAGACTATAAGTTTGTTATATGCCAAAGACAAAATAAACATAAACTCAGAGTTGAATACGGCAACATTGCGACGTTTTGACGTCATACATTTAGATGACATATATTCACAGAAACTTTTATAAATATATGATAATCATATTTAAATTAATAATAAAACAAGTCAAGTAATCAAAACTTTAATTATTGTAAAATTATTATTACATACAATATATGGAGAGCCCTTATTATTTTCTTAATTTACTTTACTTAACCGTATATGTCCGTTTTAATACTTCATTCAAGTTTTAATACTTCATTCTTTCAAATGGAAACAAAAAACTGACAAAACAAATAAATACTGAATAACTAAGATTTTTTCTGTGACTTCTTTACCATTTTACATATTTTCTTTTCATAAAATTTCATCGGATCTTTAAAACAAATTAACTGTGACACATATGTCAAGCAATTTTATATAAGGTGATTTTTTAATTATATAATAAAATAATAAAAGCTTATAAAAATTTAAATTTAATTTATAATTTCAACATTTAGTGCCTATATTGATATACCATTTTTATTAATTTATTGACATATTCGCAATATTGATATATAAAGCTTGATATTAACCATATCAAAATGGAAATATTCTCTACTCCAAAAATAGTTGCCATTTATAGAAATTCGCATAATGTTAAATTTTTCATAGGTAAATTATTTTCAACATGTTACCTTCACATCATTACTCACCTTATTTCATCTGATCCATTCATTCTGACCCGGCTCGTTCGATCTTCTCTTGGCTGGAATTTTCGTATATAATATTTTTCATATTTAATTAACATAAACACATCCATTTAACTTAAATTAAAATTGATAGGTCTTAATGTTTTACATCAACATGAGACAATCACTGAACATCAAATATTTTACCAAGTATTTTATCGTTTTTCAGGTTTTGGCATTACATCTGAATGTGATTTAAATGACAGTAAAATGATAAAACATTGGTAATACAGGGCTAGTTGCAGAATCTACTTCCATAACATGTCCTTCGCCAATTTGTCTCAATGTTCCCAGATACTACCAATAAGAAAACTATTTACTCTTACCGTAATTTTTCTATTAATTGAAATATATGGGAACACTTCTCATAAATATTGAATTCATGAAAATAGAGAATTATTTATAAAATATTAAAAAATGTTATTGTTTTAATATCACACCTCATATACTAATAATATAAACTTATATTATAACATATTTGTTGGTGAAATTGTGAAGTGACAATGTAAACAACTGCTAGATAACTTAACGTAAATATCAAATTCGATGGTTTTGACATTTTTCTATATAAAATAACCGTTTTCCATTTAGTGTCATTGAGTTACTCAGTGGATAAAAGGCTAATCATAAAAAGACCAAAATTGCATTTTCAATAATCATTATTTATTTTATTATTCGAAATGTAAAAATTTGTCATCAAAACCCATAATATAGTTTTAGAAACCTATAGTGATGCTGCTCCATCATGTCCCAATTGTCGATTTTGGTTTCAGCATTTTAAAAGTGATTATTTTGATCCTCTTCTTCATATTCTTGTCATCATCTAGTATGAATACTTCCGGTCATACATTTCAAGAGTTTTGAAGAATACAGTATTGCAGCTTAAATGATAAATGTTGCCACCCCATTGGCATAATCGCCAAATATAACGCCTTCTGATTATCATTTGTTTACAACTATGTAACATGGTTTGGCTGGCAAAAAAATTATACATACAAGCATCCAATATAATAATAAAAAAACTATCAGTCATATTACCACTACTAACTTAACTTAATAATGTTACTCAAGAAAAGTACAAGAATCGCAGACCTTTTAACATCTGATCACACTCCAGTATTGTTAACACTAAGAGCGACAATCCTAAGAAAAACAAAAAAGCCTAATCTTACCAACAAATATAATGACTGGGACAAATTCAGATTAATATTGCAGAAAAAATCAGTTAAAAGTAAGACTTAAAAGTATAGATGATCTTGAGCAACAAACCAAAAATATACTTGAACAAATTCGATCAGCTGCAAAAGATGCTAGTCTAAATGCAAAAGAGAAATCAGAATATGAAGTAATTTACCCACTCCAAATTAGAGAAATGATAAAAGAAAGGCGAAAAGCTAAAGAGTATGGCACAGAACCAGAAATGCTGCGGAAAAAACTACTTTTAATAGAATTAGTAATCAGACGAATCAACAGGTCAAAGAATATAAACAGAAATGGTTTCAAAAATATGTAAGTGAGTTAATCCGAGAAGCAGACAAAGATTTGTTATGGAAAGCAACTCCAAGATTTAAAAGACCAATTATTTGAGTACCGCCATTTAAAAATGATCGAAATGAATGGGTTCAATGCAATGATGAAAAAGCTGAATTGTTCGTACAATACTTAGCTAACATATTTCAACCTAATGATATAAAATCTACCATGAATACATCTCCTGTTTATCAACCCGATATAAATCTAAATCTAATTTCTCCATGGGAAGTTGTCACTGAAATTGATAACCTCAATCCTAAAAAGGTACCTGGTATAGACGACATTTCACCTGGATTACTGAAAGAACTGCCACGAAAAGCAATCGTCATGTTGACATATATATGCCTGTCTAAGACTGAAGCATGTTCCGGAATGCTTTAAGGTGGCAGAAATAATTATGTTCAAAAAACCTGACAAACCTGCAGAACAAGTAGAAAAAAACTATTTGAGAAACTAATATTTAAACGTGTTAAAAATTTTGATAATAATACCAGATTTCCAGTTTGGTTTTCGAAATCACCACTCAACAATGGATCAAGTGCACATAGCAACTGCGGCTATTGAAAGAGCGTTTGAAGAAAAGAACTACTGCCTTGCAATATTCCTGGATGTCTCACAAGCTTTTGATCGGGTTTGGCATTTAGGATTAATCTGTAAGATGAACAAATTGTTATCGCATAACTATTGTCAATTGCTGGAGTTTTATCATTTTTGAGGAAAATTTAGAGTATCGCACGAAATGGCGTTCTCGATATTTAAAACTATTTCGGCTGGAGTTCCACAAGGTAGCGTCTTAGGACCTCTCCTATATCTGCTCTACACTGCTGACATCCCAACAACAAAAGAAACACTACTTGGAACCTTTGCTGTCGACACAACTATTATGGCAAACTACATATTTGTGCCTAGGGCAGTAGAAAAAGTACAAGCGGCAGTCAACAAAATCGACAAATGGACGAAAGATTGGAAAATTCAACTTAACAGCTTCAAATCTATTCATGTTAATTTTGCATTGCGGCAAAATAATAAAAACTTAATTATATCACTCAATAGATGCCCGACTCCTCAAGCAGAATCAGCTAATATCCTCGGAATTCATCTTGACGGTAGATTAAATTGGAAACATCATGTTAGACAAAAAGCAAAACACATTAGAACCAATATAAAACAACCATATTGGTTAGTCGGAAGATACTCTCAACTTGATCTAAAATCAAAGAGGTTGATTTATAAGACAATCATAAAGCCAATTTGGACGTAAGGCGTGCAAATATGGGGTTGCACTAAAAATTCAAATCAACTAGTCATTCAACGCTGTCAAAATAAGGTTCTTCGATTAATTACCAATGCCTATTGCTACGTAACCTACAAATGACCCGGAAATCAAAAGGATTTGCATTGTTATCCAAGATTTCGTCTTGAAACATGAAAGACGATTACTAAATAATATTAAAGTGGAAGCAATACAAATGCCGGCCGTGCGCAGGATGTCAAAAGATTGAAGCGAACCAAGCCATACGAACTTGTATGTATAAATATATATATATATATATATATATATATATATATATATATATATATATATATATATATATGTATATTTATACACACAATATATATATATATATACAATATATGTGTATAATTTTATAATTGAGGAATACATATTGATGTATTTTCTCGCACTCGTATTACTTGTGAATTAATCCAAGTACAAATGAAAAGTAGTAATTAATTAATTTATAATTAATATTGTACTAAGCGTATCTAATAAAGATGTTATTAATATATATATATATATATATATATATATATATATATATATATATAAAATTGAATTCTTAATGTATATAAAGTATCTGTTAATTATTTGAATTACATAATGTATATTGTTTTAGTAAATTAAATTTTACACATTAGTTTTAAACAATTTTATCACCAGAAAATATATATTTACAAATTGACCGTATTACAAGGTTTTTACAATTTGCATATCATGACAATTAACTACACGTAAAAGAAAAATTGCAATAGTAAATAAAAGCAAAACTTGATCGTGTCTCTAATAAAAACTAGCTTCAGTAGTTATTATACTAAGTGCTTTAATTTTTTTCTTCGTTCTTAGTAAACTAACAATTATAAAAAGAATAATGTAATTAATCTTACGCTAGGCTATAAAATATAATTCAGTACTTGTAGAAAGCAAGGTTAACATTAATTATGCATAAGACTAATCACTTTTACGATTCGAAGGAAATTAACTGTATTCAGAAATCTGCCTCTTTGAAAATTAAAGTTATATTTTAATTGTTAATAAAACCAACATAAAGCTAAATTATTTTAAATAATAATCAAATTTGGAAGAACTGAGTTTAAGGTATTATTTCTTGAGTAACACACGACTCAATATGTCTCTAGCCTACATAATAAAAATAATTTCGTCAACATTCATTCCAACCCGATTTTAATTTACGGTAACCTTTTTTAGCGAAAATCATCTGGATCACCATAATGTGGATCACCATAACCTTCCTTGTAATTCCTTCCAATTTAGATGCATCACCAGTATAGCAAAACATTGATAGTCTTGTTTAGTTCTCAAGAGTCTGTTGAAGATATAGGATGTTGTTATATAGCAGTATATAGGATCTTACTAAACTATACTTAGTTGGTTTTAAATACTCCATATCAATATTCAGCAAATAGTGGTGCTTGTTGTTAAATATCTTTAGAAGGGATATATGTTATGCCTCTTGATTCCCTTGGTTGCTTTCCAAATTAGAAACTCAGATTATTGTTCTGGTATAGTAGATACATTCATACATTCATTGATTCTTTTCAGCTTTATTGTCGAACGATGTCTTGCTATTATATTTATATTATATTATACTACTAGCGGGTGCAATGCTGATACTAAATTAAATACACTACAGAAAAAATATGAACGTTGTATATAAAAACATAGCGGCCCGCTCCGACTTTGCACGGGCATAAAATATATATGCCTATGTCACTCAATGAAAACATGATTAAAATCGATCCAGTATTTTTGGTTCATTCATTACTGCCCTTGGCCTGCACGCATTAAACTTGGAGTAAAACAATTCCTCTTCCCCTATACTTACTATGAAGATTTCCTGCTATCTTTGGAATATCTAAATTCATACAATTTTTATTACATTACACATTTTTAAACGCAAATTTTAAATTTGTAATATCTCCGAAAATATTTGTTTAATTTACATGCTGTAAGGAACCATATTGATCTATATTAATTGCACACTGTATTTAAGGTACTTAATTCGATAAGGATTAATGCCGTATTGCTTAAAATAGCTTCGTAAATAAGCCATTTTCTCACGTAAAAAGTAAACAATAAAAATGGTTAATGTGGGTTATCCCTCAAAGATAAACATATACCATCGCGGACTTTTTTGTAGACCTTTTTATGGTGTACAATACTGTAGTACATTAATTTGATCTAATTCGTAGGGTTAGGCAGCGTTTTTGCTAATTGCTAAATAAGCCTAAAAAAATAGGTTAATTTACGACATCACGTTAGAAACCTCTAAAATTAGCAATGTTGCCTTAGTATATTATGCATGTATTATACATATAAACCTTCCTCTTGAATCACTCTATCTATTGAAAAAAACCGCATCAAAATCCGTTGCGTAGTTTTAAAGATTTAAGCGCACATAGGGATATAGGGACAGAAAAGGCGACTTTCTTTTATACTATGTAGTGATATTGTCGTAAACCATTATACTTTTAGTAATCTATATGATCACTTTGGTATCTTTGTATACTGCTCCTTCGTTAGCCTCATTTTTCAACTTCTTCTTGTAGTTACCCTATTATTTTAAATCTGATGCAACGGATGTTACTCCAAAAGCTTCCAATCAGTAGTAGTAGTAGTTATAAAATTTCCTTCAATTATATTTTTGCTTGAGGTTAAAACAGTGAATTTACAAAAATTATGAGAAAGTTTTCTTGTAATTAGAACATCTAGTAAATCATGGATTATCTGGATGTTAGAAGTTAAGTGAGGAGACATGTCGAATGATGCAATTCCTCTAATTTCTTTTATTCATGTTTTGCCTTTAGTTATAGTAAAGTTGTCTCCAGATTACAGACTTATAATAATGTAGCCTTCTATAATAATATCTCTTTTCACTAACATTCTTCTTTTTTGAAGTTATATTATATTTTTGGTAATAAGCTGGTTCAATTGTGATTTCGCTAATGTTATTGTCTCTTCTTTTTCGAAAATACCACGTACCTATTTTAATATTTTCCTGAGCAGTTTGCACTTCGCATTAGCATTAGGTATTCGCTTTCGCATTTACTACAAACACTAATCACAAATAATCACATAATCACATTTCATATGTTGGAGTTCTATGGTAAAATGTTCTTTTGTGCTCAAATATTTAACATATTTTGCATAGTGAAATAAATATATTAATTATTTATGCTTCTATATTAATTGGTATATTTAATTATAATTTTAATATTACAATTGTATACAATTTAAATTGCTTTTGTATTTGTCTATTTTTCGTACAAATAGTTATATATTCCCTATCACCTATTTTAATATATCTTGGATTGAACTAATATTTAGATATTCGCAAATCATGATCATTCAAGTCACAGCAAACTCTTGTTATCAACTAAACCCATTATCTACTATAATAAAAGGGATAAAAGAAACAACTTATTTATTTTATATATTACTATTAAATTTATTACACAAAAATATTACGTATTTATGCAAACTATTCTCTTTCATCTGACTAGAATTTTATCGTGATATCAAGATATATTTAAGAAATAAAACATGAGATGAAATATTTATGGAGTTTGGCCACAATACTTTGCCACTTCGTCAGAAACACACTCGAATACGTCATAAGCCACCTCGCATACCTTGGATTCTGTAAAATACAATAATTAAGTATGTGTAAATATTAAATTATATATATATATATATATATATATATATATATATATATATATATATATATATATAATATAAATGATATAAATGGACATTAATATTAAGAAAAGTACAAAAAAATTCATTATTATATGTTATTTCACATAATAACCAAACCATAAGATGTTTGTTGTAGATTTTAAGCTAATGCTGTCATTGGTTTGTGATATTTCGGAAAGGACCTTGGCGCACCGAATATATGCGACTGTGGCGCAAAGGCTTCCTCATATCTCCAATTACTAAAGCAGCGACACTAAGAGATGGATTAAATAAAATAGTTGAACTAGGATATATAATAACCGCTAATTACCAATCTGTCAAGGCAATTGGATTAGGATGTTACCCTAAAAAGTCGCAGAAGACAATAGAACGAATATTACATACACACATCCGTACTGGCCTTTCAAATAATTTTTTGATACCTAACACACAGCTTTCTTGCAAATGCCTACAGTTGTTCATACAAAGGCTTGAGCCAAAATGTAACGGTATCATATCGATCGAAGATATTGCTTGAAGATAATGAAAAATTCATTCTGATAATTAGTCATAAGTACACATTGCAATGTACATATTGCATTGTTCAATCTACGTAAATATGTTTATATAATTGTAAAGATCGATATTATCACAACTGTGTGGAATGTTATGCCAATATATTAAAACCATTAGAATGGCAATTCTATCACCACTTTTAGAACTTCGCAATCATAGGATAGAAATGAATGTTGTCAAAAAACGCAGATACAGTTATATATAATTAAAATTATACAATTATAAATGCATTTTTCAAGACAACATATTGGTACAACATCCGTTAGATGACCTCTTATCTCTTCAACTTCAACACTAAAAACTGAAAATGACATATGATTTTAAAATATTTCCCCAGGTTGTTCGATTGATATTCATAAATATTTTGGATACATAGATAGAAATATAGGCGCATGATTTGTTTAAAAGAACTTAATGTTCTATAAATATAATACCGTAAATAAATGGTCTTAAATGTTAATGCTTAGAATTTAATGTAATGCTGAATGTTTTTTTTATAATAATCGTAGTTATGAATTTATTTGAAACTGATAATTGATAAATAAAGAAGTTATTCATTTTCAAGTGAGTTTTTACGAGAAAATCTAGCAACAACATCTAAAGTTGCTACCATATGCAAAGGCACAAGTAATATCAGCGATGAAATACTATTTGATAGTATCTTCAATTCATATTCATAAAACTAAAAATTGAAATATTCTACTATCGAAAACATCTACAAACATACCTTACAGGTTTATGTAAATGATGCAAATATTTGTTTATATAAATGACAAAATAATATTTACCTTGTATAGAGTGTGGGGTGACGGAATACGTTTTTTGAACATTAGTTAAACATGTGTTCACTGCTTGACGGGTAGCTAAAACATATTCTTTCTGGGTAACACCTTCAGTGTAAAGAGTTACCAATCCTTCTTCAATTGGAAAACCATGTTCATTCACCTGTCAAATATAAAGTAAATAAGATAATAAGTTTTCGAAATTCAAACCAATAAAAGAGACTTTTACAGGGCATAAAATAACATAAATTGCAATAGTAGAAATAATTAGTGTTGTTTATACTTACAGCCTCCAATTTGCGATATACACACTGTAGAAGACACTGAAAAATAGAAAAAATCGTTAGTTCAAAGACTAATACATAATAATAAATAATTAGTTAAATTACAAATTTATGACTATTCTAGTTCCATAATTATTAAGAATATTACTTTGATTATATATATTTTAAGATGATATATTCAATAATAATGTAAATAATCACTGAAGTTTATTATTGATACTTAACTTGGATCTTTTAACTTTCAATTTTTTTTATCATATCGTTTGATGATTAAATTTGTTAATAATATATTAATCATACAATATATCAATAATCTTAAATAAATTTAAATTTTAAATTAAAACATTAGTAAAAAATAAAGCAAAACATAATTTGTTGTTAGTTGGTTATTATCCCTATAAAGAAAGATTTAATAAAACGTCCACCATTAGATAAAAGGTTCCAAGTTAAAATAATTTTAAGGGGCAAAAATAAAAAAATTATATACGTCGCTAAATCTAAATGTAATGATATAATAAATATAATTATAAATGACATGAATCTACCAATGCAAATGTATTTATTAAATAAATGGTCGCAAAATATAGAAACATAGAATGATATAGAGACATAATTCTATGTTACATTAAATGAGCCAATGTTCGCACTGTGCGCCTGATTCACTAGACGGCCGCAAGCATAAAAACAAGATCAGCTGACAGTTATTTCTCAAGCTTCAAGCTCCAAAAAGCCTCATATCTCGGTTTCTAATTCGACGGCAGGTTCTCATCAACAAAATATGACAATCGATCCATTGACAATCGATTTATTTAAATTAAAAAAAGCGAAACCAAAATAATGTTTCCAGGATGTGAAGGTTCAAATAGAAATATTCCCTAGTCATTTTTGAAAGTAAAAAATGATAAACTTCATTAAATCTCTTATGAGCTTTTACATCAAGATTCCGGACAGGAAGGTTTGTTCTTTGCATTTCAGACCGCGTCATTATAGACCCAAATGTAAAAGAGTATAGCTTAACCAAGACGCAATTTCTAATGATAAATTAAATAGCCAGTATTTCATTACAGTCTACATCGATAGTTCAATTGAAATACAAAATATGTCTATATACATACTTGCATTAACCTTCAAGCCTTTGCATTAAACTATCAAAAACAGAATTATGACTGTAAGTTCAATATTGTAATCAGCAGCATTAGAATATTTTTTAGAGCAAAGAATCAAGAATTAGGAGTAAGTACAAATATAATGCTTTTTTTTTCAAAGGACTAAATCGATAGTTATGAAAACAGAAAATTATAACGTGTCTTTTGAAAGAGACAACACTGTAAGTACAACACCCAAAAGAGTAAGAAGTAATAGTATATGTAGAATAATAATTGTTACATATAATTCTATTATTCCGCTATTTCTATTATGTTATGTTTTCTAAACGTTATTTAACAATACAACAATCTATTTTAATTTATTGGTGAATGGTACAATATCTTGATATTTATCATTTTTTGTCAAAATGAAACATCATATATTATATTTAAATAAAATATTTTATCAAAATCCCTTTTTTAATTTCCCTCCATAAATATTCCCTCTGTGGCTGCTTATGGTTATGATTTCCAATGAATGAAGCATAACAATTTTTCCGATTACGAATGAATATCTATGAAATATATAGGAAAACTAAAAGCATGCAATAAGTACAAAAAAAGAATAATATAGCGTAAAAACACAGAACCGAAAATGTTTCTTCCGCCTTGTATATCTTCAGTGTAACGTAAAAAAAATAAAAAAAGCAAAAAGGCAAAAAAATCATAAAAGCATAAAGACGGGTAACATTAGATGGATTTGGTATATTCCTCTGAACTGTAGATAGAAAACAAGAAAAGTATTGCTTAAAACTGGGATTTCTACATGTAATTAAAATAGTAAATATATAACAAAAAATAAAATAATAAAATTGATGTTCATAAATTGAATTTAAATACATAACATGTTGCTCTGATATATTTACTTGTGACAGCAGAAATCTCTTTTAGCTAGTCAGGAACCAGGCAGTTACAAAGAATATCTCGCCATAATGTGTTAAGGCAATTTTGTACTTTGATAAAAAACATCGATAAAAAAACTAGAAGACTGAAAACAGTTTTAGTTTTACTTTTGTTAGCTGAAATGTTAATAAATCTCTACACTATTTTCTTGATTGTCTAAAATTATTTTATGCAAACTACTTCTTAACAACGTTATTACTTAAGCTTTGTTATTTATTGTTTGGCAGTGATAAAAAAGAACAACAGTCATCAATTTAACAACAAATTATAGGAAACATTCCGCAATTAACTTATCTATGCTTAACTTTCTATATACTAATTTACTTCAGTAGTTAACTTTCACCTCAAATTATTTTAAAATTTAATCGAAATCAATTATTGATAGATAATTTATAATTTCAACATTTACACCGAAAGATCGGACGTACTCAAAATAATCAATTTCGATAAAGTAAATTGCATTTAAATCAAATGCAGTAAGACCTAGATGCAAAAATGTTTACGAGGGAGATTCAATAATTGAAAATGAATGTTAATGATAAAATGTTCAATAAACAACTAGCATTATCATACTTAAGAAAACAAACTGTTTATTTACAATTACAAACAATTGTCCTTCATAGTTTGATGACTAGAAGTATTGGAAAAGTGTCATCAAAAAGGATGAGTCTATGATCAAATACAACGAAACAGACTACTTTTAAAATATTAACTAAATAATATTTTATCTTTAGTTTATTATTATTAGTATATTAATAATTCATTAAAGAAGAATGGCATACCTTATATATGGATTATGATATCAATTACTCCCAATTGTATTCAATTACATTCTTATTAGCATGACTTCAGGAAACATCACAAGAAATAGTTTGACGGGGTCAAATCGTATGATATTGGTGGAAAATTCAATTCTCTGCAAGAGATAACCATACCCTCCAATAATTTATTCAGAATATCTATTCTGGCATCCATTATGAGAAACTCCATCATGTTGAAATCATATGCCTTTAACGACCATATCTTTCAATTTGTGTCGACATAAATCTATACTCTATTCAAAGTTATTTTGTACAAACGTCATCTAAATGTTGCCGCATCAGCTCTGAATTTTAGTTCACTTGGTCTTTGGTATACAACAAAATTCTATGCTAAATAAAATTATGGAACAAAAATGTTATCAAATATAATTTATTTTAACATTATAGTACATGTTATAACCTCTTATCACTATTGCTTTCAAGAATTTTGCATACGGATAACAACTGGACGACTTTGACGGGCTCAATCGTTTACGTGTTCGAACTAATCAGACAGCATTTTGTCTCTTTTTAACTAAAATAAAACGAGAAGGAAAATATTGTTTGATTCGAAATGAATTTACAAATTGCTACAGGCAACACATTAAACATTTTGATCACGTATGTACAAAAAAACTTTGAATAGATTATATTAACATTATTTTGTGGCTCTCTTCATTAACTATGAACTCATCCATGCAGTCATCGAAAAAATATGTATCAATAATGCTGCCGGAACAAAATCTGTACTACAGAGTTACCTTTTAATAATGAATAATAAATTTAACAGACGAAAAGCCCTTTTGTGTCGGCTTTTTAAAAAAGGTAAGACTTTAACCCACTAATTTCATCCATCTTTAAGCCGCCATAAATATTGAAAGCACTCTCATAGATTATAACTTAAAATCAGACATTTATAAAATACAATTTTATTTTAAATAATGCATTTTTATAAAACTATATGTTAACATACGATACCAATAACACGTTCCTAGAATATTGCTTTTAAAAATGTCGTAAAGTCTATTTTTTGTTAATAAAAATTAATGGGATACTTTCAAAGGCTACTTCGATTGAGTAAAATTGTGACTTTTTGTTGAATAAATTTATTTTAGAAAGTACCTTCCTTATCACTTTATGTAATGGTATCCGTTAATCCAACAACGTTGCGGTACATAGAAAAGCTATTGTCATCTTAATTCTAGTAAAATTACCAGCGGTTAAAGAGAATGGTAGTATAATTAATTGTAAAAAGTGAATATCTGTGATTTATAAATTGGTATACATACTACTGAAATATATTAGATTAGAAGTATTATATAATCAAGTTTTAAAGTTTTCTTATGACTTAAAAGTTTTACATAAAAAATTAATACAATGTATTTTATTTAATCCATTGTTCGTCGATAGACTTTTGACATTTTCCCGTGTTTTTAATGACCTGAATTCACATAATGATATGAGAAAATCGAATGAATGATTTGACCAGGTAGGAGTAGCTAGGTTCGAGTAACTAATACATGATGAACAATTCATTTCTGTTACGTGATCCTCCTTTAATCTCCCATGATAGTTCATTTCCAAAGCTCGGATTTCATTTCGTTTCAGCAGTGAGTCACAAATAGAAACCCTGTCTATCAAATATTTTACTTTTAGTTAATATGAAACCCAACTAGTCAACTTTCTTTGGTATACAATCTTATGTAAATGGTTCAAAACTGTTTTGTGGTCATTCCGACAATTGGCCGTCCGGACAAAGTTCATCTTTAACATAGACATTTCCAGAATAAAAACGAGCAAACTAATTCTAACACACTGCTAATGAGTCTATATATTTCCAAAATAAAAAGGTAAAATATTACGAAAAAGACTTTCTGAACTGGTTACCTTTCGAACACGCTTTAGTATTGCTTCGATGAGAAGGATTACTAGAGATATGTGACTTTCAAATAATTTGTTAGGAAAAACCGAAATTACTTTTCCCTAATCGCTATTGTTTAACAGTTGTGTTGTTGGCATATGTTCGTCTTAATATAAGTAAAATTTAAAATCCGACAAGAAACAACCATCCCAGTCACGCTGCTAATCAGGCTAGATAAGGCCAGGTACACAGTCTAAAATACAAATTTATAAAACATCCAATTCCAAATGATGGAACGTCAAAGCTGTGATTCTGCATATATTTATATTCTTGATCCGTTCATTTCCATTAATTTTATTACTATATACATTCATTTTGAATGTAATGATTATTTATAAATTCATAATTTCCTCTTCTAAACTAGCCGTCAACTTGTCATACTGTACTCAATCAAATTTCGGTCTATAAAGGAATTTAGCAGATTTCTGCAGATTTTTTTACATATTTCTAAATCTATAATTATATATTTAATATTTTATTCACTATAAAGTTGACGAACAGAAAGCTCTAACATAATTCTCAATTAGGATCAAAATCCAATCAACCGATATCAAATACAATGCTCATAGCTAAAAATTGAGGTGCCATCTATAGCTGTTACTCTTCACTTAATGCATAAAAAATCGTCTCTTGGTTGATAAAACACATTGCGCCATCCTGTTGAAACCAAAATTGGTATACGGGTAAATCATCAACTAAGAACAAGAAAAAATCAGTTAGCCTGTTTATGCAACGCATTCCATTTAAGCTGTTATCATTTTTATTTCCAATAAACTACGATTAATAACGCCATATTTCAAAACTCGTGCTAAATAATTGTTTTTCAGGATGTAATGGCTGCATGCATCCTTTTACAATAACATGTGTGTTTATAGAACCCACATACTGATACTTATCTTCGTTTTGTAAATCACCAAGATTATAAATAATGTTTCAATATTTCCAATATAATACATTCCAAACAATACATTGTTCATTTCTTACAGCATATATTTAACATTTTAATAACCGAACTGATCTAGTAGTGTTGTTAATGTCGAAATTACGCTCAATATATAGAAACCAATATATTTTATAAGTGTTTTAAAAAATTTATGCGTAAAGCAGTTATGCGTTCAATAACATGTCACATTAATTCTCAGTTAACGAATAAATCTAAAGACACAGCTATGATTTGGGCATATTAAATGAAATCTGAGCGAATTTCTCAGAACTACTGTGGAGAAATTAATCTTTTAATTGAAAGACACAGCGAGCACCTCCGAAAAAGACATGGATTAAGATCAAAGAAATCGTCATTCAAAATCTTAAACAAAGGCAATCAGCATTTTCCAAGGATAGAACCATAGAAAATGAGACCTAGAAGGGGAAGATAAATGGAAGGCCTCATGTATATGTTTATATGCGCTTCGAAACCACCATAGGGTCGAATATATAAAAGAAAAAACTAACAGATTTATTGCTTTTAGTTTGATGGTTTGGTTTGAAATTTTACATAATATCATTGATTAAATTTGTTGTTTTTTTTTTATTGTTATGTACTATTTTAACGAAATTATTTTTACAAAATTTATGGTAAAAATTATTTGCTTAAATGTAAAAATGAAACAAAAGTGTTGTTTCATCATGTGAAGGTCAAAATGGTTAAAAGTGGCTCTAGCCCAGAAATATTTTTTAGAAGCAAACAATGATAAACTTAAGGGAATCTCTCACGAGTTCTTACACAAGTACAGGAAGGTTTGTTCTTGGGATTTACGGAGTACTACTGAAGGACTATGGAAATCCTAATTGGAATTTAAATAGTAAATAGATGGGACTACTAGAATTAAATCCATATGTTTCTTAGTTAGCCTTAACCCTCAAAAGATGCGTATATAAATTTGACAGCTGTCGGATCACTAGTTTGTGAATTATAACATTTTGAGTGAAGCAACTTTTGTTATTGTGAAAAAAATGGATAAAAAGGAATGTCGCGTGTTGATAAAATATTGTTTTTTTGAAGAGAAAAAATACAATTGAATCATAAACTTGGCTTAATGCCGAGTTTTCGGACACTGTCCCAGGAGAATCAACCATCAAGGATTGGTATGCAAAATTTAGACTTGAAGAAATGAGCACCGAAGCTGGCGAACGCAGTGGACGCCCAAAAAAGGTTGTTACCGACGAAAACATTTAAGAAATCCACAAAATGATTTTGAATGATCGTAAATTGAAACTGAATGAAATAGCAGACTCTCTAAAGATATCAACTGAATGTGTACATCATATCATTCACGAATATTTGCGTATGAGAAAACTTTGTGCAAAGTGGTTGTCGTGCGAACTCACTTTTGGCCAAAAACAATAAGTTGATGATTCGGAGCAGTGTTTGAAGATGATCAAGCGTAATAAACCCGAATTTGTACGTCAATATGTGACAATGGATGAAACATGGCTCCATTATTTCACTCCGAAGTCCAATCGATAGTCATCCGAGTGGACTACACACGATGAACCCGCCCCAAAGCGTGGGAAAATGCAACAGTCAGCTGGCAACGTTATGGCGTCTGTATTTTGGGATGCGCACGGAATAATTTTTATTGACTACCTTGAAAAAAGAAGAATCACCAACAGAGACTATTACATAGCGTTATTGGACCGTTTGAAGGACGAAATCGCCGTAAAAAACGGCTGCATTTGAAGAAAAAAAAAGTGCTGCTTCACCAAGACAATACACCGTGTCACAAGTTAGTGAAAACGATGGCAAAAGTCCATGAATTGGGTATCGAATAGCTTCTTCATCCACCGTATTTGGTACTATTTACTATTTAGACTATTTCCTGTTCTCAGATCTCAAAAGAATGGTCGCTGGAAAGAAATTTCCGTCGAATGAAGAGGTGATCGACGAATCTGAGGCATATTTTGAAGCAAAGAACAAATCGTACTTCAAAAATGGTATCGAAAAGTTATAAGAGGGTGGCTATAATCAGTGTATCACCGTTGAAGGGTATTATGTTGAATAAAAAAACTAATTCTGCCAAAAAAATATGTTTTACTATGGTAGGTCGGGGACTTTTCAATTGACCTCTTATGCTTGATATACAAATTTGTGTCCTGCGATACAAACAATAGCGTATTGGTTGAGAAGTAGATATTTCCGGGCGCGAGCTATGGATTAATTATGGCGGCATGCTAATAATACTTTACGAAATATCTCTTTATTTCAAGTGTATTACATATTAATAGATTATTTCGCATTTATTAAAATAAAAACAACAAAACATATATCATGTGTTCACATACACATGTTAAATATATAGTAATGACTTCATTCGATTAAATGTTTGCAATTAATATTATATATATATATATATATATATATATATATATATATATATATATATATTACTATAAATGAATGGTCTTTCAATGAAATGAAAAGAATAAAAAGAAAATAGTATTATATTTTACAAGTATAGATACTAGATAATATGTGAGAATGTCCGATTATATATAAAATAAAATATCTACAGTTAAAAAAATAAATACTAACCCATAATATAATATGTAATTCTAATGCAAGCCTCCTACTGCTAAATAATTGGTTATTTCGATTATACTCAACATTTGATGATGCCATATAAGCCTCTCTACTGTACTACCGTTTCATTATCTATAAGATGTTTTATTGTAGTAATTCAAAGTAATATCCCATGACCTATTAAATTACAGAAGTATTCCGACAATCACAATGTTGCTTAATAATAAATTAATATGAATTTCTCATCAATTAATTTATGACAATGCAATTGCCTTACATCTTAACAATGCATCTTGCCTTCTCTTACTATTCAAATACAGTCGTTCATCATTTTTATAATATTTTAATGACGATAGTTTTCAAACTTGTAACGTCACCGATTAAACAGATAAATAACAACGAAGTAACTTTCTAAAAGAAATTTAAGTAATAAAAAAACTCGTTAAATATTCGATATTTTTGTTTGGTTTTGTTATGTTATTACACAGTGTTTGAATAAAAGATAAAAAATCAATTAAAAACTATTCAAATGAAAATTTAAATTACCTATCTAATATAGAGAGAACTAAGCAACAGTGAACATATAATAGTTTTACTTAATGAGTTATTAATAAAATATTTTTAACAAAATAATTAAACGGACTTCAAAAAATAAAAAAGGAACTCGCTAAAAAGGAAAAAATAATCAAAGTTAGATTTTTAACACAAAAAGAACGTTTTAAAATAAAATATGGTCATAAGAAACAAAAACCATATTTAACTTATCTACTACACGTATTTTATATTCTACTATATACACCCAATTTAGCTTAATACCTACCGGTTCAATTTTTTTGTTATTAAATATTTTATTTTTCTCTTTTTAGCGTTAGGTATTTACCAAATAAATTACGCAGTTATTTTATTAATTATTAAACTATGTAGATCAAGTAAAAATGTATTCGCATGAGGTAAAATAGGAATAAAGAAACAAGGATAGAAAATAAGGAACGCCTCAGGCCCCGGGGTCCGCAACCTAGTCTAGGTGATTTGACAAATGTTTTAAACAAACTAGAACAACAACAAAAAATTGTTACGACCGCCAGGAATCGAACCCGCGACATCCGCTCGTGATCTGAACGCTTTAAGCACTGCACCATAGAAACAGTTGTTTACAATATTTCTACGGCTTCTCATATGATATACTTAGTGCTTAAAAAAGCAATCTGAATAGCTTCTGCACTGAACAACTTCCGGTCTTCCATCACATCAGTTCAGCAATAACATTATACACAAATATCTGATTATCTTATATAAAAATATGTATGAAAACTTTGTACGTGCCTTTGAAAATGGAGGGCTTCCCTCGATTTACAATCACAATCACAATCACAGAGAGATACAATTATTAGGTACTAAGATATATATTAGTGAAAATGCGAATTATTAGCGTAAACTAATCTTATGAAATGTAACCTAACAGTTAAATTTAATGTATTTCTACACATAAAATAACAGCTTTTCATTTAGTTTTAGTCCAAATTGCTTTTTTGATTATTCATTACTCTTGTCATTTGATTTGAAGAAATCTGCTGCGGAAACCCTTCAAACACTTTTAGAAACCTATTTTAACCAAATATTGGTTTTAGTTTAAATGACTTAAACATTGCAATTTGATGTCAATGACAAACAAGAACCTGGAGATCCAAAACAGTTCGAAGACAGTAAATTGCAAGACGTATTAGATGAAAACTCAAATTTTCGGACAATTTAGTGAATACATAACATATTTAGTGATTCACACACAGATGAGTCAACTGTTTCTGTTTCCAAACGCTTACATGCATCATTCGCATCATCATGCATCATTACTCTTCAACATCGCAATTTCATCGCTTGCCAGGCAAAAAAGTAAAGTTTTCTGTGTCGTATTATGTCAGATGGTGAAATGTGCCTGAAAAAGCTTTTCTGTGCATATGATGGGATCAACAAGGCGTGGTGTATTACAAGCTGCTAAACCGAATGAAGCTATTATTGTAGACCTCTACCGACTTCAATTGACACAATAAACGGCATATTTTTGCAAAACAGACCAACAGCAAGTAACAGACTCAAAGTCATCCTCTTGCATGTGAACGCTCTTTGAAAGAATGAAGTTATCTGTTCTACTAGACTGATGTAGAATGGTTAGTTGGAAGAAGACACAAGTGTCAGGAAGTGAAGAAGGAAGTGAGGAATAAATAGCCAGACCAACACGATTTTTCGACACTGTATCGTCATGTTGTCAGAAAACTAATAAAAAATATTTTTATTAATACATATGTGTAAAAGAGCTGCTCTTAATTTTTAACTGATTAACCCTTCGATTGAGATTGCAGTATAAAAGACAGATTTGTGTCCAATTAACTTTATTTAAATCAATACATGTAATGAGCATGTCTGCTCTATACCGCTGTTCGTCTTAAACTCTATATCTTATACCTAGCTTATAAAACAGTTCTACATCTGCTTTTTTTGTCAGTTTTTGGCATTCTGTAAAATAGTTCTATGATTTTCAATATGCTGTAACACATTTTCTGTATAAATACAATATAATAATTTTAAAATTAAAACTATTAAAATTAAAAGTGATCAGAATACATATAAGGACCTAACATCAATATGTTATACAAGTTTATCCATTTTTACTCGTTGTAGCTGATCCTCCTATTAGCTGCTCAAATACAACGATACCATAACGGATCTCTATCGTTTGTAAAATAAACTTAGAAGAAGACAATAGATATAGCAATCAAGTCAATAAATTTAAAAATAGTGAATATTACAAGGTCGAAAACAGAAAGTTGAAAGTAGTAGGCCAAAAGTCTACAAAGACGCGAAAACAAAAAGAAATCATCTCGAGGCATATCTATAAATTGTAATTGATGGGTTTGATTGGAGGATTAAAAAAGGCATCCTTTTCTATTGCCTTTTTCACGACCAAGAAATATTGTAACGACGTTTAACTATTGGGAAGTTCTGCATGAAAACTCTTACAAAGGACATTCCATTCGACTGCTAAACTGATGATTTGCTTATGAACTATATTGCTATACTTCGAGCGAAAGCAAATGATCTGTCCGAGCATATCCCGATAGTGGTTAATACGTTCGTTTGTTCTTTGATAATAAATGGTCATATTTTGATTTAAAAAAAAGATAAAATTAGTGTGCAAAAGTCACTTAAAACCCGCAAATTAAAATCTTAGAATTTATTAAAATTCTACGTTACCTATCACATTTCACCACTTATTCGATTCCTCAATAACCTCCACATCACTTAATTTACAATTTAAATGCTACAAGAAAGTAAAGGTAGAGAACAGGAAAATCACTTGTTTTCCACACCTTTTTTAAAATAACATAATTAGTTCATTTTGACAGAAAAAAATAAAACAAATTCATGTCTTGAAAACATTAAATTAATTAAATTAATTAAGTTTTTAATAACAATAAAGAATAGTGTCAATATTTTTTTGTGAATAACTTACCCCTGCAATACGTTTTTCATCTGGACTGAAAACTGATCTTTTTGCTCTCGACTTTTCTTCATTAATGTTAAGAGCCTCCAGAGCTTCTAAAAGAAAAAATTAAATAAACAGCTAACGAAGACTGCAGAAAATTATATAAAATACCCACCCGACAAAATAACTATTTTAATTTCATCTTGGCAAGTGTTGATGACTTCTTCAATTTTTTTAGGCGCAGTTGCGGGAATATCGCACTTTTTGGGAATAACATCCTGAAGGAAAAGGTACAATAAATATATTGACATGCCATTTTGTAATTACTGAATACATTATTAATAAAAAAAAAATATATATATATATATATGCAAATATATATATATATATATATATATATATATATATATATATATATATATATATATTTACATATATAAAGCATTTCCAGACTTTATATGCGCATTAGAAAAAATTATAAAGCCTTTGGAAAATAGAAAACTTTAACTTTTTAACAGATGTTCTTTTTAAACAACAGTTTATAATCTAAAAACGTTTCTAATCTTTACAATAAATGAATCTCAATGTCAATAGTGAAAGTAGAATTAGACTTTTATTTGATACAGTTATCAGTCTGAACTTCAACGATACAAGAACTCGAAGTGCAATATTATAAAAATACTGGGTGTGCTTGGCACAGAAACATTAAGCGTTTGAAACTTAATTAAAACTTTCTTAACAATGCAATTGCTTTTAATATATAGCCTCAACATATAATATATCGGTCTTAAATAAATATTATCTAATTTGCATTTATTGATTTTACATAAAATTACTTTCTCTTTTTTTTTTGGGCTAATACTTATATCATTTATTTAGCTATACAATAGAAAATATTTTGTTAATGAAAAAGTACAAATAAATGTAAGTAATTAAGTAATTAATTTACATAAAAATTACCAAAAATAGAACAACTAATTATCTATATGAGATAATAATACTTAATATTATTGAAAAATTCTGATATGAACTATAAAATAATCTCCTTCACGAGTAATATATTCATAAATACTTTTTAGTTTATCAATATCTCCATTGTAGAGCCCTATGTTTCCAGAAAAATGTATGTTTAATCAACACCAAAACTATTTTATCCACTGTTAATAATAAAAGTTATTCTAAGTAATAATCTTGGTGTTCTGAAATCAGTACAGTTTAGAGACTGAATGATGGTTAGAATCAGGTGCTTGCATGTATTCTGATCATTTCTTAACTTTCAGTAGATTAAGAAAATAAAATAACTTAATCAAATCAATACTGGACACGACAACGATGATTTCTCTGACATGAAGGACACATGGACCCTTGCGCAGTCACAATAGGTCAGAGGAAGTTATTCTTCCTTTGCCTGCTAAATAATAAAACCGTGGTATTGAAACGGTTCAAAAGAGCATTTTCAGTCAATCCGTGAATCTATTTTCCCTTCTTTTGGACATTTTTCAGCGCATATAAAGTCTGGAAACTCTAAAGCTGTTTAAAAGTTCTTTGATAGTTTGAGCTAAGTTTTCATTCAATAATCACCAGTTTTAAATCGTTAATACCAAAACCAACAATTGGGTTATGACGAAGCAACATCACCACAAGTGGCAGATTACTTTCAATAAAATAACAAAAGTATCGATCCTCTGTTCTCTTTTTCTGAATGGCTATAAGATAACTTTACTACAAAAAATAAAAAGTAATACAGGAAAAGCAAAAAATATCTGTTAAATATGTATTGATTTTGTGGGACAATATTTAAAAGAAGTTGTATACTTTTGACTCAACAGAAGACACCTTACTAATTACTTCAAAACTGTAATGACAAACATCACGAACAACTAGCTAATAATAATCATAATAATTATCAATTTCTTATAAAAAATTTAGTGATTTATTTAATTTTGTTGTGATGGGTGAGAAAAAGGCTATTTCGATTTTCTATATTTTTCAAAGGGAATCTGATTCACATCTCTTCATCTGTAATTCGTCCAAAAACATATTCAAATTCATTTCATTTTACTAGAAATACACAAATATTCATCAAAGTAACTTAGACGTTCATTTAGGTTCAATACTTAATCACCAAATACACCACACAATTTTCGATGAGTCTGAATAAATATTGCGAATTTTTACGATTTTATTAAATATTGATAGGCAAATTTAAGACTTCAAAATCGTCAATTAGGAAAAATCGAAATTACTTTTTTTTCCAAACTTATTTCTCTTTAACACATATCTATATCCATGTATTTGCAAATATATTCTATATTTTATTTAAATACAACTTAATAGCCAAACTCATATTTTCTGCTGTTAAGAATTACTACTAAAAATTCGTCAACATGAATATTAAGTACGTAACATACATAAAAATGACGATATCATATGACTGATCACATTAATATATATGCCTGTTTATTCTCATGTTAAAATAATTTAATAAACACCAGTAATCAGTAAATGATAAATTAATTTTTAATAATCGAAGCGAACTTTTAGTAAAATTATTTAATAATAATCATAATAGATGTATAACATTATCTACATATTCATATACATGTGTTTTCAAATATATTCTATATTTTATTTAAATACAACTTAATAGCCAAACTCATATTTTCTGCTGTTAAGAATTACTACTAAAAATTCGTCAACATGAATGTTAAGTACGTAAAATAAAATAAAAATAACGATATTATATGACTACTTATTTTAAAATTAAAATTAATCATCATCATCGTAAGATATTCTTGTTAATTTTTATATTAGATTTATTTAATAAAGGCCTGTAATCAATAAATGATAAATTAATTTTTAACAAGCTTAACGAAATTTTGGTATAATTATTTAAAGATAATTATAATTATTACCTGTAATGCTTGGCAACTGCAAACGATAACAAAAGAAACAAGAAACTTTCCCCAAACGTGCATCGTTTCTTCGGTTACGATCTTATACTGTTTCTAATTTTCTAAATCCGCAAAATGCTTCGGTAACACTCCGAGTACTAATGAAGTAAACGTATCGAACCCGTTGATGGAAAAAGTGGCCACAATAAAACTGTCACACCTCTTATTCACTCCCCCTTCATCAGTCCCAATCACCCAGAACCTAAACGTGCGGCTGTATAATTGATATCTAGATACGAGAAAAGGTGTTGCAGGTGTTTGATACTAATAAATATATTCTTACTCAAGAACTCGTGTTGTTATCAAAACCGATTGTTGAAGAATAAACTTTAACGTATTTAATAATTTTATATAATATATCGTGGGTATGATCACTAATTTTTACAGATTTTTTCTTCCAACTTTGATATGATAAAATGCAGCTTCCCCAGGCATACCACATTTTTCACTACTATTTTTGAAATAAGGGTCTGGTGAATGGATGATCCACACTGTTTGCTCTAGAATGTTGAGTCTAATTGAATCACCCTCATGTGATCATTCATCTATCTTAAAAGCGCATAATATGCTTCAAGAAGTTACCATACTAGGCAAAATAATTTTCTTGTCTGGGTTTCCAGCCATAAGGTAAATAAAGGAAACGAAGTGTCTAACCTTATAGCGGAGGACGACATTTTAACTGACTCTCGCTATTAACACATCATACAATATACAGATAGATTCTTTTATACTGAACCCAAATTAAATTATATGCCTCAACTAATATGAGACATAATGGAAGATAACAACAACTTGTAACATAACTATGGCTAATAATGGTAAAATGAAATTTTGGTTTTCAAATCTGGGTCCTGCCAAGTTATCCCTAACCGACTTATACTAGAACATTATAAATTCACCTATTCCCATTTTCTAAGGGGAGACATTCCTCCCTCAATGCCCTCATTTTGACTCTCCGCACTCAGTATGTCATATGTTCTTAGAATTCCACTCTTTGGACAGATTAAGAGTCCAACTTAACGTCCTCAGACTCACTCACCTCGGAAAATCTACCCAAGCTCCTTAGATTCCTTTAGATCCTTAACCTACAACATGATATCTGATCATGAATTTTGCTCTCTAAATATACGTTTCGCGATCGTTACAGATTGCCTCCTCTCTAACGATGTTTTAGATATCGACACACGATCTAGTCAGCTTTGGCTAAACAATGGATAGATACTGGCTAAAATACTCAGTTCATTAATGTCGAGATTTTAGCTACTTAGATTTTGAGATATAAGGAAAAGCCAACATCTTCCCAAAGTAATATCTTTAAGCCCATCCTGTCTGAGCTAAATTCTTCCTAAATTCGCAAGAATCTCAACAAATAATAATGAGAGAGATTAATTGTAAAAAAGCACCTGGATATGATCTAATAACCAGAAAAATATTACAGGAACTTACAGAGAAAGGGCAAACATATTTAATGCTACATTGCGAACTAATTATTTTCCTAGCATCTGGAAAATAGCTCAAATTATAAAAACTTGAGAAACTTCTCCCTTGACCTTATTATGAGCTACTAAAATTTTACCTCACAAATCGCCATTTTACAGTAAAATAAGGCGATGAACGTACCAAATTACATGCAATATATTCAGGAATTCCGCAAGGTTGTGTACTGGGTCCAGTACTATATCTTCTGTATACAGCTCATCTACCTACAATAAAAATAACCACTGTGGCAACATACGCAGACGACACGGGCAGTATTAGTTTCTCATGAAGATCTAGCCATAGCATCAATTAACCTACAAACTAAATCAAATACAAATGTTGCTGAAAAAGATGACGTATAAAAGCCAGCGAAACAAAATCCAGTCATATAACTTTTACGCTGCGTAGAAAAACATGTCTACAATACAACAACAAATAATACAGTAATTTATTGTTAACTCCCGCAAGCACAGGATGCTAAATATCTTGGTATGCACCTAGATCGACGCCTAACTTGGAAGAAGCACATACTCGCCAAACGGAAACAACTTGGACTTAAACTAAACCAAATGTATTGGCTTGTCGGACACAAATCCAAGTTACCATTAGATAACAAGGTATTGCTGTATGAGTCTATACTCAAGTCATAACTCACTCATAATATACTGTCTATTTGGTATAGTAATATAGTAATTTATTGTTAACTCCCGCAAGCAGAGGATGCTAATTATCTTGGTATGCACCTAGATCGACGCCTAACTTGGAAGAAGCACATACTCGCCAAACGGAAACAACTTGGACTTAAACTAAACCAAATGTATTGGCTTGTCGGACACAAATCCAAGTTACCATTAGATAACAAGGTATTGCTGTATGAGTCTATACTCAAGTCATAACTCACTCATAATATACTGTCTATTTGGTCATATGGACATTAACTGTTGCATGCCATTGCCAATGCTCCGTACTATGTTTCAAATGAAGTGATACAACGAGATATTCCTCTAGAACCAATAACGAATGTAATTCAACGTGTTTGTGTGAAGTACTTCGAAACAATGTCAGTGCATCCCAATGTACTCGCTAATCAGCTAAATATGCAAAGTGAAGTGCGTAGACAAAATATCTAGCACCTTCCGATCTGATTATTGGACATATATAGATTTTAAAATAAGCTTTAAAATAAGACTAATTAATTAAAATAGTATTTCGTATAAGAGATCACTGAATGAAGTGATTTTCTACATGCCATGTATATATAATATAAGCATAATAAATACTTATTGCCCTCTGGGCAGATTGTTGAACTACTTAGTGTAATAATAATAAGAAAGGTTTTGAGATTTGTAAACACAAAAATAAGCTCAACAAAGATTCAAAAACCACAAAAAAGCAGAGTCAGTATCAGCTGACCATTCACTCGTATTATTATTATATTCAGTTAAATTAGACAGCATGTCTCTTTTTAACTTAAACGTTTTTACTCTTTAATTTGATAATATATTTATGTAATATATTGGATGGACTATGTTTGGCTTGTTAAGCGCATGCGCACTTAAATAATATGAATACAATATTAATTTAGTTTGATTACGTGTAATGTTTTTATTGGTTACGGGCCCGTATTTCTTTGAAAAGTAAATTTATCTAAGGATATTGGTTCATTTGAAAAACAATTAATCACAATGATATTACTATTATCAATATTTTAGGGCAATTAGTTGGGAAACTTAACTTAAAATAAAGTAAAACTTGTATCAATAGATAGATATTATCTTGCTCAAATTTACTAACATACATTCCTTCTTCACTAAATATCTTAAAACAATGTATAAATGTATTTTAATAATGTTTACATAGCTTTAATTTTGCCTTTCATTAATACGTCATCAAACTTAATTGTTAGATACAGAAGTTATGTTGGAAGTTTAAAATATAACTGTTAAATGGCATTATAAATATGTGGAATCTGGTCAAGTAAAACAGTCATATAGTCTAGAGATTAAGAATATGGATTTATAAAACGAATGTCCGCATGTTGAAAAGGGATATTTGCTACTTTTGTTCTCTATTTTTGTACATTGACATCAAACAATAATTAGTGCCTAATAAATTACAATAAAATTTAAAGCACTAGGCGATTACAAGTATTACCAAATAAATTAATATTTGATCCAGAAATATGTTTAATCTAATTTTTCTGGTCAAACAGTTCAGTAACATATTTAAATACATATAATTAAACGTATTTTATAATTAGTATTGACAAGTGTAATTGTTTCATTAAACTTTAAAAAAGTATTAATTTCACAATAAAATGGTTACCCAATAAACGGGGACATAAAGAACGATAGAAAAAGAGAGGTATGTTGGAACGTATTCAATCGCTCTTTCAAGAAACACCGATCGCTCGGCAACAAAATATGTCCACATAAATTACTGTATTATCGGCCATTAGGAATTGCAGAATGAATGCCATCAATGATAGGGGCTTGGTAATATTAATTATTTTGCGTAATTTTTCAGGCATATTCCAATGCATGGTTTATAAATAAATATGTATAACATAGTCCCTCATAAACATCATTACTACAATAAATTTAAATCGTGCGTATTAAAGAACAATGTTAATGCAGTATAATCATTCATATACATAGCACTATATCAATTTATACAGGGGTTGGCAATATTAAGTTAGAAAAATTATTGATAAAAAGCTAAGAATAACAGAAAAAGTATCTTATTTGAAACCCAAAGTAAATTCTAAACCAAAAACCTCAACATCGCAAGCGCAGTAGGAAGCTCTAAAACCAGAGTTCCGCATTTACAGAGTTTTATAAATCATCTTTTTGAATATCCTAACTTTCTCTCTCAATCAGCATTCAAAATAGTCCCACCAGTTTCCACTTTAATCCCACCTTGCCGAAGGGAGCTGTCCTACTTCTACATGACTGAGACAAGAAAAATGCCGACCGTTCCTCAGGAGGAATTGTTATGCTAGTACATGAGACACTTACTTCTCAACACATCCCACTTTAAACCTCCCTCGCTTCATATACATGTTGAACTCTACACCGTTATCCGGCGTATGCTCCCTTATAACCCGATTATTCCCAAAACTCCTGTTAGCGATTTTAATGCTTACGACGCTCTCTGGAGTTCAACGCACTCTGATATAAGAAGTCACTCACTATTCAACATTATATCAATTTACAACCTATCTATTCTAAATTCGAACTCTGTCGCTCACCTAACCATGACCACCCACAAAACTTCTATCATAGACATATCCCTTTCTTCACCATTCCTTCCTCATTTCCATTGGCCGGTCTTAGACAACCTACACATTAGCGACCACTTTCATACCTTAATTGTTATTATCATTATCGTGCCATCTTCTCAAAGAATCGAATGCCAAATACAGCCTTCATAAAACAAACTAGAACCTCTATATAGTAAACCTCCTAGTTCCTTTTTTCCTCGACCGCTTGATCTCATCCATATATTCATCCGCCTCACAGACTTTTCTTTCCCAATCGCGCAACTCCTACAATAAGAATTCCAACTATCAGTGGCCCTAAACTACTGCAAAACCGCCAATATGGACCGATGGAGAGCTCTGAAGTCGTTTCATTCCAACTACCCTTCTAAATCTCGCAGAATGTAAGCACCTCAAAGGTATTGCTAGACGTACCATTAAAACTTCCAAAAGAGACTCCTGGAAGGTATTCGCGGAGTCCTTTGCCCACGACACGGACTCACACTCATTCTGGCAAGACGTTGGAAGATTTGAAAGGCCACCAAAATCTGGAATTGTAATAAACGATAAATAGACCGCTTCACACGATGAAACAGTCGGAGATATTGGATCCTACTTCTCCCACACCTCCAGCTACAGAAACCTCGATCCCAGTACAAAATAACACAAGAAATCACACTAGACCTGAAGGACCCTAAAGTCTCCAAAATATTATAAACACCAGAGTGTATTGGCGCATACATTCCCTAAACTTAATATTTCTACACCAAAACAAATTCACCCATGTGCACTCATCTATTTATCCTCCCATAGGGCTTCAAATCAGAATTTTGAAAATATTGTCATCAAATTGACATACATCCTTGGTTATCATAAAAGCATATAAGACAACTTAATTTCCTTGCTTCTAACTATAAACATATATTCGTTGGAAAACGGTGTTCTTCACGGCTCAGCCTTGAGAACTTCCTTCTCTTCAACATTCCATCTTCAGTAGTGTTAACCCAGGAGTTGCAATTAAACTATTCGCCAACTATGCTCTTCTGATTATCTTTGTCTAGTACTGAAGCCACCCAACATTCAAGACTGTATTCACTCGATTTCATATTGGCCACTTTGGTATGGTTTGGTTTGGTTTGGTTTGATTTGGTCAGTACACAGTACTGACCCAAGCACTAATCCTCAAAATATATAAGACATGCCTTATGCCTTGCATCCATAAAAAAAAACAGAAATATCGCCGAATAAGATTCCGTCTGATAAAGGCCAGCACCCGTCTAACCTTTGATCGGTACGTGGTACACACATTCACACGCATAAAAGAATTTTGGAATCGTAGATATTCTTATTAATTTTATCCAAACTGACGACTTATTCTTATTCCTCGCTTAACAGGGCTTATAGGTCATTTGAATAGACTTCCTCAACGCGCTGCTCACCAAAACTCACTAGCAACTAGTCATCGCTTTAGCCCCACTTGCCAATCTAACACCCCATACACCATCAATAATTAATTAACCAAGTCCTTTTTCTTTTTTATTATTATTTAATTAATATATTGTTACTAATCGTTTCCATCTAACCTACAATTTGTCTATATTATAACTTAAATCTAGGTATATAACTAGGAGGACCCATCGGCCCTATCTCAGTCTCTGGTGAAATAATGTTTATACATGTCACTGCTGATTTTTTTAATAAATGCACCTTACTACACAACACTACACAAGATCAGATGGTTTAATTCTTTTGACTCTGTGTCTTGTTCTGGTGGTATCCAATAGTTTATTATATATATAGTATATTTCAAAAGTATATTACAATAGTAATATTTCAATATTCGTGTGAGAATGGAGTTTTTCCCCATGCCCCCTTGCAATTCTCTTGATTTCTTGATTCTGGTTGTAATGTATGATTTTAATAGTTTGGTGTGTTGTTTTGGTAGCATTTTCTGTAGTTAATGAATAATGCCTTCATGCCAAACCTTATAGAAAGCTTGTGCTACATCTAAAAATATAGCTGAGTTCAGTTATATGTTCAGTTCAGTTATATAAGTTATGCAATTCATTGCCTTTAGTTGTTGTCATTCTGGATCCCTATCTTGTATTTTTTGCATTGAAATCACCTCCAATTATAAATTTTTCTTCCAGGTTGCTTAGGACATTCAAATAATTTTCGTTTTTTTGATTGTATCTTGGAGGACAAGATATTGCGGATATTGTAACCTTGTATCTGCTTGATTTAATATTTACTGCTATTACCTGACTTTCTGCTGTACTGAGCCCGAGTTCTTGATGGTGGGAAATGTTTTTTTTATTATTATTATTGCACTTCGTCCTCTTGCGGTGTTAGCTGGATGTATGGTATGACAAAATGTATATCCTCTAAATTATATAAAGAATTCTTTTGTTAAATGGGTTTCTGATATTAGGCAAATATATATTTTTTGCATATCTAGGAATACTTGTAGGGTAGCGTGATGTTGCTGGATTCCACCAGCATTCCAAATTGCTATTCGGATATCTTTATTTGCCATTTCGGGTTTTTGGGGCCACAGGCCTAATATTTTTCATTTCTAGTTTTTCAATCCTTTTGGGAAAATATTCGATCATTTTTTCTTGTCTGTCCAGCTTTCCTATTAGTTTAAGTAGCAATTCGTTGGTGGTTGCTTCATCTTCCTTAGTGTCTCTTTGGTTATTTTGACTGACACTTTGGGCATAAGTCATTTCACCATTAACGTTGTTATATTTTTTCGGTTGTTTCTTTTCACTCATTGTTTCTTGAGGTTTAACTTGAGCTACTTTATTTCTCCTCTCTTGTAGTGTTTTAGCAACTACACATCCTCTATAACTTGCCGGATGCGCTTTATTACAGTTTGCACATTTCGGCTTAGCTTCCTTGGGTTTTCTACACTCTGTGGTGATATATTTACCTGAACATTTTACACACCTACGTTCTGTTAGACCAGAAAAATTAGATTAAACATATTTCTGGATCAAATATTAATTTATTTGGTAATACTTGTAATCGCCTAGTGCTTTAAATTTGATAGTAATTCATTAGGCACTAATTATTGTTTGATGTCAATGTACAAAAATAGACAGTTCCGTGCTAGCTCTCGAAGAGAACGGTCGTGTCCGGTCCGCCGAACCTACCTGCGCTTCCGAGAATTACCCGAAACTTTCCCTAAGACGGTCGACCCGTTATCACGTTTCACCAGTGCCTACGTCAAAAAAAAGCATCTGTAAGCGCCGAAAAGGCGTTTTTACAGACAAGGCAATGGCGTCATGTACGTCAGAGCCGACGTCGCCTCCTGAGCATAATCCCAGTGTTCCAAATTCAAATGGACCATCTTTAGAAGACAGCCGAGAAGTGCTCATGATAGAATTAAGAAAACAGAACGAAGACCTGCGAAAGCAGATAGCTGACCTTAAAACGTTCGCAAACGCCCAAACAGACGCCCTGAACAAACAGACGGAAAAGCTGGAAAAGAGCGAAAAGGCTTCCGAAGAGCTCAAGGAAGAAATCAAAACTCTCACAACTACGATTATACAATTCATGAAACATCAAAAAGATGCCATGGAAGTAAAGATTCCCGCTGCCATAGAAATCCAGACCCAGACACCAGCTAAACCGGCACAACACTCAGACCAAACTGAAGACTCAGACGACGGTTTCACCTTGGTGGGAAAAAGGAAAAGAGGGCCCGTCACTCCACCTCAGGAAAGCCAGCTGCCGAAGGCCGGCAACAAGGGAAAACAGGCTCCCAAATCACAACCCAATCCGGTAGCCAAGCCAGCCACTAAATCTACCCAATCGAAAGCCAAGGCTAACGTACAGCCTTCGATTACAAAATTTGCCACCAGACCAGTGCAAAACAAGCCGACCACCAAGACGGCCCCACAGCCAGTACCGAAACAAGTTACCACAAGACCAACCCAGCCTGCGCAGGTAAGTAGCCAGGCCACTAAACAAGTCTTAACCTCCACAGCAAAAACAGTGCCAACCGTTTCGGCGACTGTTTCTCAAAGTCCCCCAAAGGAAAAAATTCCGCCTATAGTGCTCCGTGACAAGAAGAGGTTCATGGAGCTCATTATAATTACTAAGGCACAATCAATAGACATTATAACCCGAAACAAAAAGGAGGGCATTTTCTTATTCGTCGCCACAAGCGACAATTACCGTAAACTCACTACCCTGCTCGAGGAAAGGAATTACCCTTACCATTCCTTCTGTCATCCGGAGGAGAGAGCATTCCGGGTAATAATAAAAAAACATCCCAGAATCACTCTGCATTGACGAAGTACGTGAACTTCTCTTTGATCAAGGCTTCCATCCCAAAATTGTGCAAAGATGGAAATTAAAATCCGGGATAGAACTACCAATTGTTCAGGTAGTTGTCCCTCGCGAAGAGCGACAGATCATATATATGACCAAACTCGGCGTCATCACAGTGAAGGTCGAGGTCCAGAGGGGAAACGGCCAGCCAGTGCAGTGCTTCAACTGCCAGCTTTTCGGGCACTCCAGCTCATATTGTCGAGCCCCCTCACGGTGCGTCAAATGTGCCGGGCATCACGACACTAGATCCTGTACCAAAATCCCAGAAGCACCTCCAAAGTGCAGCAACTGCGATGAAATTCATACCGCAAACTTCAGCGGTTGCAGCTGCCGTCCTGCTCCAAGAAAACCAAAAATTCCGACCGAATCCAGGCCTCCACAAGGTTCTGCATGGAGTAACCAAGGTGGCAGGAAGCTAGCCCAAAAATTAGCCAGCGCCACCCAGCCTGCTCCAACCAATACACCGGACCTTAACTCCACAATGCAGGCGTTTACTGACCCGCAGGCTTTCCCACAAGTGATCGCCCTGGCTCACCAACTTGCTCGTCTTTTTCCAAATGTCGCCGCCTAAGCGGCAACACTTACCCGTCTCTATAACTTTCAGCAGCCTTTAACTTTTCGAAATGGCTGTTCCGAAATCTCTTATACTGATGACATGGAATGCAAATAGCTTACGCGGAAAGCAAGCGGAATTGGAAGACGTCATGACATTCTATGACGTCGACATCGTGCTCATCCAGGAAACTTTCCTGAAACCTTCGCATCGTCTCTCTTTCGAACACTTTTTTGTCTACAGAAACGATAGAACTCCGGTTCGAGGCGGTGGAACCGCCATTCTCGTCAGAAAAGGACTCAAACACGAGCTCCTTCCATCGTTATCAGTAAACAACTTCGAAACAACCTCCATTAAAATCGATATCCAAGAACGTCCCTTCGTGATCACATCCCTGTACAGGAAATCTTCTGCATTCAACTATGCCGAATACCGATCACTCGTAGAAGGAAAATTTCCGAAAATAATAGGTGGCGACTTCAACGCCCACCACCCCACCTGGGGGTGTTCCAGAGCGAATCCCGCAGGTAACGCCATCGTAGCTCTAAATGCAGATCTGGGCTACGGTCTTGCCTTGCCAGATGAACCCACCCATCACCCTAGTACAGTCTCTCAAGGCGCAGCAAGAATCCTTGATTTCTTTATTCTTCAAGACGTAAATCACCATTCCGAAGTTCGAGTCCTTGACGAACTAGACTCTGATCATCGTCCGGTCCTTCTCAAACTCGGAAACTGCGCCACCACTCAAGTCCCACTAACAAGATTCAGGAAAAAAACCGACTGGAAAAACTACCAATCTCTTCTCCTGAAATCCGATCCAATTCCGAAAATTAACACATCAGAACACCTCGAGGAAGCCGTACTCAAGCTAACTCGCGATATTCAGTCTGCTCACGAATCTTCCACGGTCAAAATTTCATCACAACCCCAGCCGTGGAAAAACAACCTTCACGCCTCTCTTAAACGTGAAATTCGCATCAAAAACGGTTTATGCAGATTAGCTCGATTCACCCTTGATGCTGCAGACAAAAGGGAGGCGAACAGAGCATGCAAGAGGGTAAGGGCGGCCGTCTCGACTTGACGAGCAATGAAATGGAACTCATTTCTCGCGGACCAAAGGCTGGATGGCCCCCCTTCCTTCTGGCGTGTCTCCAAATGCCTCGTGGGGAAGACGCACAATGTCATCCCTCCCCTGAAGTCAGCGGTTACAGGAAATTTCGCAGGCACTGACCAAGAAAAAGTCGAGCTCCTTGCAGAGACCTACGAAGCTCAAATGAAATGCCTCCCACCCACACAGAACACTAAAACTAAAGACATTGACACTGTCATCAACGAATCCAACTCTGTCAAAAGACCAATAACCCCCGCCTTTCTTCTCAACCATTTTGTGTCTCCAAAGTCTCTACAGACTATGATCGGCAAACTTCAAACCAAAAAATCTCCAGGTTTCGATGGAATATCGATTACCCAGTTAAAAAAGCTCCCGCATAAGCAGCTCGCAAAACTGGCAAACATCATTAACTCCATCATGAGACTGCAACACTTCCCGGCGTCTTGGAAACACGCACATATAGCGGTTATACCCAAGAAAGAAGCAAAATCATCTCCATCTGATTACAGGCCTATCAGCCTTCTCAGCGCCATTTCGAAGCTTGCCGAGAGGGCAATACTCTACGCTCTCAACTCTTTCAGAAAGGAAAACAACATCATTCCAGATGAACAATTCGGCTTTCGCGCTCACCA
Source organism: Rhynchophorus ferrugineus (assembly GCF_030347505.1). Classification (NCBI taxonomy): domain Eukaryota; kingdom Metazoa; phylum Arthropoda; class Insecta; order Coleoptera; family Curculionidae; genus Rhynchophorus; species Rhynchophorus ferrugineus. The sequence goes on along the minus strand of NW_027472588.1, from coordinate 20,100,476 downwards.
CTCATCCGTCCATCAAGCTTCCCGTCTGGCTGCACACGTCCATCATGCTCTTGACCAACGTAAAAAGCTTGGAGCAGTTCTTCTGGACCTAACCAAAGCCTTCGACAAGGTCTGGCACGACGGATTGTTCGCAAAGTGCGTGCGGCTAGGCCTCCCAGAAGACCTAACCGCTCTCATTAAGTCCTATCTCTCGGACAGATCTTTCCAGGTCAAGATCAGGGCATCACTTTCCAGTCGTAAACAAATCGATGCTGGCGTACCTCAAGGTTCCCCGCTGGCCCCAGCCTTATTTAATCTCTTTATTTCAGATATGCCGAGAAAAGAGCATATTGACGTCGCCTTTTACGCTGACGACACTGCTTTCTTCGCGACTGCCAGGTTCGAAGTTACAATTCATGAACGTTTACAGAAGCAGCTCGATCATGCGGTCAAGTGGTTCAAATTCTGGAGGTTGCAAATCAACCCCCTGAAAACCCAGGCCATCATTTTCCACAAGAAGCGTTACGCACTGCGCGTCTCGCAACTTAAGATCGACACTGCAATAATTCCATGGCTGGATAACGTCACGTACCTAGGTCTTCACTTCGACCGGCGGTTCGGTTGGCATTCCCAAATCCAGAAAGCAATCCAAAAAGGTTCGGGGATAGCAAACCTGCTATCTTCTCTGATCTGCCCTTCTAGCAGACTTCCCATCTCCATCAAATGCTTATTTTACAAGATGTTAATTCGGTCCGTACTCCTCTACGGATCTAATGTCTACTTCAAGTTTGTTACACCCAACCAGGTCAAACGGCTTCAAGTTTTCCAATATAAGCTCCTCAGGAGAATATTAAACGCTCCATGGTTTGTCAGAAATAATCAAATTCGTAGGGAAACTGACACTCCAGAAATCAAGCACTTCATATCTCAATCATTCCACAAACAACAACTCAGCTCAAGTTCTTCTGAAAACGCGCTTGTTCGCGAGCTGGTCGACATGCTGGGAGCTTAGCACCGCATCACCGCTAAACTCTCCCCCTTTTCCAGGCTGAAACGACCTCATCCGTCGCTACAGTCATAACTTTTGCCCCCATACAACAGTACCCAGTTGTGTGTTAACTCAGGTTCGCGAATTAATAGAATCGCCGGGCCCTCGTGCCCAATAACGGCTGCCCGATCAGCGGGTGCCATATCCCCAAATTTAATGCAGTAGCAGTAGTGATCCACAGGGGTCAACTGTGAGGCGGTTTCGGTTTAGTGTATTGGTAAGCCTAGAGGAAGTCCCACATAACCCGGTCCAAGTTGTCACTCCAGGGCAAGTCTCCGCGACCAGGTATGCGTCATGCATTCCACCGCCTGGTTTTTAGGCCAAAACAAAAAAAAATCTTTTTTTTAATATTTGTCGCATTTAAGCATTTAAGCCCATTTTGGTTTAGTTCTGCGATAATTTTTTCACTTTTGGCTGTTGATGGAAGCCCTCTTGCTATAACTTTGATGTCTCTGGTTTGTTTGTCTTCATAAAAGTGCCATTGCAGTTTTAGCAACTCTAAACAATCTATTATTTTTGTGAATGTTGTACGACATTCGGCGTTCAGTTTTATTTGTCCATTGTTTAGTACCGTTGCTTTGAATACTATGTAGTTGGACCTCAGTGTTTCGTATAGCAAGTCAAAGTCGGTAACATTACTTACGATAATTGGGGGTGTCCTGGGCATTCTAATTTGTTTATTTTATTCATTATTTTGTTTTATTTTTATTTGCTGTGGTGAAGATCCTGGAGAATTATTTACTTTTCTTTTTTTTATTTTTAACCGTTATCCAGCCTACTTCTTTCTGAAATTCTTCCTCATCTGTTTCGTATGTAACAATTGGACTGCTTTTGTTGGCTTGGTGGTTTATCGTTGTTTTGTCCTTGCCCTCAGAGCTTTGTTTATTTAGTTGTAGCTGGAGGGCTTTTATTTGTACATATTGATTAATGCAATTTCAAGACTCTCCTGTGCCGACTTTTCGTTCATCCACGCATTGTAGATTGCCTGTTCGTTCCGGGTTCTAGTTGTGTTCTCTAGATTTGAATCTTGAACTGTGACAAAACAAAATGTGATACGCCTGATGTCGTTATTTCCAATTTATCTGTTTTTTGTGCAGTGTCCTTCTCCATATTTTTTTACGTATTGTTGAAATAATACTGTTATTTTTATGTTCCAAATTATCCTACGCTGCATTTGTTGTCCAGCTGTTGAGTTTTCGACCCTTAAAGTTTTATGGCATTTTGCATTTATTTTTTACGGTACTAACCTTTTTTCCAATGGCACTTTCACTTTTTCACCAGTCTTTAAAATATTATTGTTAGGCTTTTTTTAACGCCGCATTTGTGACACAGATGTTGCACCTTTGTTTCGTTTCGCTGACCGTCTCTCCGAACACGTCTTTACTCTGAGAAAGTCAAACGTAGACTACCAAGTTCTTTAATAAGCTTCAAATTGATCCAAATATTGAATTATTATATGGCAATGAAAGTATTTACTCAAAATGCTCATCGTTAAAATATACGACTGTAAGTTTGTTTAAGGAATTTAGAGATTTTTTTAAATATTTTTATATCCACCATTTATAATACAATTTCTCCATATAATTGATAAAATTAAACTTCACCAAAAATACGTAAAAGTCGACCGTAGTATCCGATATTCTATAGAACCAGAGTCATCAGTACTTTGAAACACCTCAAAGAATAAAAGGCTTTTTCTATGTTAAAGGCTTTGTCGGTGTTAAAAAGATAACAAAACATCTTAAATAAGGAATACTTCTAAAAACCGACACAAATCCGACCCCGAATAAAAAAGCAATGGATTTTTAACAAAACAATATTGACAAATTGTGTAAATAAAAACTAATAAATAGTTTGTTTCATTTTTAATTAATGTTGGACATATAACATTAATTTTCAATAAAAGGCACTTTCAATAAAGTAATATAAAAATAGTCAAATTTGTTTAAATATGACTACTAATGAGATCAAATACATAGCAGGATATACGATGATATAATAAAAGTTGGGCATATTAAACCGTTTTGATTAGAGTGAATGCAATACAATTACGCGTACGAGTACAAGCTACGCGCAATCACAGGAAGGGTCAATTGTAGAGAATAGAAGATTGATAGATATTCTCCATCTAATTGCTTTTCCATCTTGCATGTTTTTGGAACTCAAACAATAACACATTATCAGGGATGGTAAAAAAAGCTTTAATTATATTTTCAGTTAACTACTGAAGAGTTATGAATTTTTAAAATGCCACACGATCGCCATTCTTAAAAGTTAATAATAGAAAAATTCGCCTCCACAATAACCAATTCTTTTTTTTTCGATAACAGACGCTTACTATTCGAACACATGAACTAGACTAGACCTTTGTAATAATCATTTGTGTTGCATGGTTAATTAGAATGTTTCTAATCCGTATATAATACCGATGAAAAAACTCTATAAACTATTTAGTATTACGATCGATCCAATTTGCTAATAATACTAACACATTAATATTAGTTGAAATTTAAAAAAATTAAAAACAAACAAAAAATACACTTTACTGTTTATTATATATATTAACAAATAATCTCGCCTCATAGTTACAAATAAGTATATACCTAGTTGTCAAGTTTAAAAATAATTCCTAATTCACGCACTAAGTAGTACCAATAAAAACAGAATAATGGTATAAATATAATTGCTTAAAAAATATTTATATGTTCATGTTTATTTCCAAAAGTATAAGTTTTTTGTTTACTACTTTGGATGCACAAACAGTGAACACTACCAAATCTTAGCAGTTAAATAAACGGAATAACATAGAATGTTATGCCTGCATAAAAAAAGAGGTAATATATCACAGATTTACAAACATATAAACAAAACTTTTATCAATTATAATTATTCTTATCATTATCATCATCAACACATATATCATCATCACCAACACCCATATCATTATCATCATCAACACCCATATCATTATTATGAATACTATTAACTACATCATCATCATCATCATCAATAACAATATCGCTATTATGAATACTATTATTAACATCATCACTAGAGTCACTACTATTTAAAACAGTAAGTTGGTTTATCTTTTGTAATTTCCTAATTTGCTTTGAAAGAGCTTCATTATCTCTTTTTAATGTGTCAATCTGTTCATCTTTGATGCTAATCATTTCTCTGTAGCCCTGAAATAAAACAATACATCAAATCTATGGCCATAGTTAATTTCTATTTACCTTAATCAAATGATCTCTCTCTTTATCTATATCTTCCTCATGTTGCAATCTCTCTTCAGATAATTGTAAGACTAAATTTGCTTTTTCATCTCTTAATACCCTATTTTCATCTTCAAATTCTGTCAATTTGTCTCTTAATTCTCTGATTGTATACCTCAAATCCATTATTTCATCTTCTCTATATTGGATAAAAAACATTTAGTCTCATTCACATTATATTAAACGAAAACTCACCTGCTAGCATTATCCAAGTCCAAAAATCGACTAGAATTTAATACTTTCACTGGTGTTTTATCTATAACAACTTCTTTAGCTATTGCAGAAAAATTTAAAGTATGCTGATTCTCAGCAAACATATTTTTTGATGGATTTATAGTTATCTACAAATATACATGATTAACATAAAACAATTTAATATTATTACTCATTACCATTAAATCTATATTTTCCTTTCCTAAAATTGCTTTCTGAAACAGATGTGTTAGTTTTGACTCTCTAAATGGTGGCATTATGTTTTGTTTTTTATCCTGACCATCTCTAACCATAGTTATACATCTATAACATAGAAAACAATATAGTCAATGATAATATAATTAATGATAGCAATTAAAACATACCTTCCTAAAACCAGCAATGAATTATTAATGCTGTTTGATTCTCTTAATCTATCACCAACATTTAGAGTTTTCTTTAGGCGCTCAGAGCCAGCTAAATCACAAAAGTTGAAACTAGATATAAGCAAATTTTCACTGTTATATCCTTGTACAAGTTTAATAGTAAAAATACAATGAGATCGACTAGACTGCAAATTTATAGCTGTTGAGGCTTTATTTCTGTTTTGTAAACCATACTGTAAAATCCCATATGCTTCCAAGCCAGATCTAACATTAACATATTTCAAATCTTTGATATATATGTTGTCCTGTAATCCTCCTATTTTTAATTTGGGTCTGCATTGACCCTTTAATAGTGGTTGAAGTAAATCATAAACCTGTTCATTATATATTTCACATAAAGATATCCATAGACTTATAATAGGAGTAATATTTTCAACAACCGCAACTGGGTCCATACTTAATCTTTCTTGCATAGCACTAAAACATAATACATTATTACAATTAAATTAGTTTTACAATGCATTACAATATTTTTTTTTACTTAAAAGCTCTAGCGTGATCCTTGCAGTTAGGTAAATCTTTTAATATATTGAAAGTTTCTCTCTTCTCTGCAATTTTTTGATTATCATCAAGAATAACTGCTTGACCATTAGGCAAAGGCTTAGCTTGTGGATATTCTTTTAATATGGGTAAAGAATGAAATAAATACTTAATTGCTCTTGGAATTATACCAGGATCAACCGGTGTTCCAATTAATGTGAAAGTCTTCCCTGAAAAAAAAAATCATACAAAAGAAATAAATAGAATTATTACTTATTTACCTGATCCTGAACTTCCATATGCCATTATTGTACTGTTTTCCCCATTAATGAATTTTAAAACTTTCTCCTTTACTGTAACATCAAATATAAATCTTTGGGTCCTTTCTGGGCCAAATATTGTACTAAATTTATACTTTTCTTCAGTTTGTGCCGCAATTTTATTATTAATGCTTGAGTCAGAAAGGTCACAAATAAAAGTGTCATCTTCTATTTTATAGATACTGCTAATTTCTACACCCCCTTTTATACGTAAATAAACTCCTAAATGTTTTTCCTGCAAAATACAAAACATTTCTATTTTATTTCGCAAGTAATTCCAAAATTATATTCTAATTCCAATATTATTAGGGTATAAAAGTAACAAACACGTTTTTCTCAATTTCCGATAGCATTGAATATAAATAATACCTCTTCCTTCAACACCGTTGACTGTACAGAACTTTCATCACTAGAAAAATTTAAGTTTACTCTAACTTTATTTAAACCATATTTATTCCAAGTTAAAATACTTGGATCCCTAGATTGCAAGTATGAAATTTTCTGATGCGGCATATAAAGGTCTTCGTCGATATTACTCATAATGCAATTTCTAAATAGGAATCCAATTAATGTGATATAAGGTAGCGGAGAAAAAAATAGATAAACTACACACCGTTGCAATAAATATAACTGACGAACGCTTTCGAATTTTCAAACAAGTGTCAGCTGTCAGATACGGCACTCTCATAAAATTTTAAATATAAAAGGTATTCTGTAGCCTACATTTAATAAATGAACAATTTTTTTCAAATTTCGATATCTCAAAAATATTAAAATTGATATTTTAATTTGAAGCTCAAGTTAAGATACTCTCTTTTAAATCTATCGATATTTTTTTGAAAAAATATGTGGAAAAATATCAGCCAAAAAAATAGGCATATTTTTTCGGCATCACTAATCTAACCTAATCTATCTGTTGGTATCAAAAAAATTAGTAACTTTAATGTGATTTCCAACAAATTTTAAAACCAAAACAAGTTAACTCAATAGTTAATATAATTTTCCTGATATAATAAATTAAATATTAAGTATGTTAAATTTTTATTTTACATGTCATTTATTTTTGGCGTGAATAGGTAACAAAACAGAAACCCATTTTTACATGATTTTTCTTGTTCTTATATTTTGCTATAATAATTCTTCCTCTAATCTTTTCTGTAATGATTGTTAAATATAACAAGTATTTAAATCTTTGCAGGATCTAATGAAGAATTAAAATACTGAAGAAATAGAAAGGAGACATCTGTGTTTAAAGAAGAAATAATTGATAAATTGTGTGAATTAGGTATCTAAATAAGGAATATAACAGAATCCAGAAAACCCTTCAGGGATGCTATATAGTTCTAAAGTGAGGAGAAAATTGATTATTGAGGAATTGAATATGAATATCATTATTCCCTGATATATAGAGCATTCGTTTTTTGTTGTCAATTCTGTTGTCCTTCTGTAGTCATTTGTGATTTCTGTACAGCACTATCAACATATTCATGGGTTATTAATCGTTCCTCATTTTGTGAACGAGATTGTTAAGACGGCCGTGGATTGCTGAATCAATGACAATAGGACACCACGCATTACAATAGACTTGTAGCATTTACTTCCTCGAAAGACCATTTCTTATAAGATCGAGATATTATTAGTCTTAGGAGTACCTACAAATCACATGTGACATTTTTAAAAAGATATTTTAAACTAATGAATCCTAAAAGCTTTTCACACTGCATTAGCTTAAGAAAATTTGTAATTATTTTGGGTTAATTACCTATTTTTGAAGGATTAAAATGATATGGTAATTTGATGTTGATGTTGGGAAAGGGTATCAATGTGGTAAGAGCTAAATTTTAGGGTTCGCACTTCAGTTTAAAAAGAAATGTTAATGCCCTAATTAAGTGGTTTCTGTCAGATTTTAATGCCATATCCGGAATCACAATAACGACGATTTAAGGTTAAAGTTTTCTTTTATTTCTTTGTTGAAATTTGGTAGCGACTCTAAAACATTATTGGATTTTCAAGATAATTTGATTAGAATTTCCTATACCATGCCGCAGTGTGGTGTTATTTTTGGTGTGAATTCATAGTAAAACGGTACCGAAAGTAAGAGAGTGCTTTCAAAATAAAAGAACCAGAAGTTATATTGGTGTTAATTAAACAAAATGCTTCAATGGCGTGAAGTTAAAATGACCAGTGACAACATTACCGACTTTTCTTCCATTAATAAGAGATTGTTGGCTAGGAAATGTGATGGAAAAGGATGACTGCGTCTGTTACTTGCTATTCTATTAACGTTGGTGAATGTCTATAGCAACATTTTAGTCCACTATATGCGCATCAAGACATTATAAACATAAAGTTTCCACTTCGATTCCGATGTGGATAGCTCTCCTTTCTTATTTTTTTCTTTAACAAGCAATGAAAGTTCAATATTAAAACGCTTCAAAATGGAATTTTCAGTCAATTCATGCGGTAACAATTTTTCCTCTTTTTAATCTTTCGTCCGAAATAACTTTTCTTCGCCCATTAACTGCTAAGCTGTTTAAAAATTCTTTGAGAGCTTTTAGCCTAAATATCAGATTTATTGTCTTTTTTGATTCTCCATACTATTTTTGCCATTGACGCAAAAATCATCACTTTTAAAAGATTGAGACAAAAACTAACAATTGGGATATGAAGGAGGTGTATTACCATAAGTTTCTAAAAGTGTTTTCAAATAAAAGAACAAAACTAATTAATATTGAAAATGGTATTTTAAAGCGTCCCATCATTAGCGTGTATACTGAATAATCCAATAATACTAGACGATAGACTAGTATTTTATATACAGAAATGACAAAACCATCGAATATAACAATTCAATGGAGTTGTTTAACTTCTTGGTACAATGCCCATTTTTGCCAATAGATATCCCCAATCAAAGTATATGTATAGCTTATTAAAACACTCGTATTGTATAGTTAGATTAACGTTGTTCCGGATATGATAAGGCGATGAAAACAAGAGAAAAGAAAGGGGCGTCTAGTTTATTAGTTATTTTAATATTATTTGGTTTTCCGTTTATCGAGTTTTTACCTTTACAGATAATAATTAAATTATAAGTAAACACATTATGCAGTGAAGCGTCACACGTTATGTAATATTAGGCAGCATGACATGATAGCTCTGGCTTTTACCACCGACCTAATCGAACTTATTATATTTAAAATTAAATATGTTTATAAAATGTTAAATAACTGAGACAATATATAAACTTAAAGTAATAGACGATAAATTTAGTTAAATTTGAATTTGAGGTTCAAGTGAGATTTAGATTAATTTGTGAATTCGAGAATATATATTATACTCTTTATATATTACTTTCTTCTCCAGAATTAGACTCTTGTATCTGGATGTCCCGCCGAACTGAAGCTCCAGCGAAAGACATGGTTCTGGTATTTTATGGCCTACTACCGATTGGTACCAATCTTCGCTCATTGCAAACCGTAGTTCTCTGTGTGGGTGTATATGTGGAGATCTAAAAAGTTGTAGCGTTCGCTTCATATGCAAACATCTGTATGATGTTTGTGAGAAAACTTATATGTCGTTGCTAATTAGTATGTCAGAGCTCTTGCTAACTACCGATACTTTTATAAAATTACTTAAGTCTGGTGTTCATAAGGTAAAAGAAAGAAAGTAATAGGAAAAAGAGTAATGCCCCGGGTGAGGATCGAACTCACGACCTTAAGATTATGAGACTTACGCGCTGCCTACTGCGCTACCGAGGCTCATGGGCACGTAGAGTAAAAAGTAAAAAGTATCGAAAAAATACTAATATATCAACAAAAATATTAACAAAAAGTTACTTGTAACGCGAATATTTTTTTATTTTCTTTTTGTATCAGGATGACAGATAGTCCAATTCGATAAGTTTCCATGTCTTTTCGTAAAATAGTTTTAAGAGAGTAAAGGACTAAATTTATGTTCCACGTAATACAGCTTAATATAATAAATTCTAGACACAAACAAGTAAAATAGGTATTAGAACAGTTTTACATCTCATCAATATCTAACTAGTTTCAGAATGGATTTAAAAGGTATCAGTTGTTGTCAACATCTTCAGAATATGAAAGTGGTGTATGAAAAATGATTTTCATTGAACATATAAAAGTTTTATAAACCATCCTCTGAAATCTTGTTAATGCTTCCCTTCCTATTTTAATATCGCTTACTATTTTTGAAATATTCACATATCTTACTACAGATAAAAAACATACAAAAGAATTTATTCCTAAAATATGTTTCTGGTGTTCGGTGAGTACATGTCTACGAAATTTTAGTATCTAACATCATATTAATATTTATATAAACCGACATGGCTAACATAAATTAATAAAGGTAATAACTGAGCTTTTTTAAACCGCTTTTTTCTAGATTATATTTAGTCTTCTGGCCGCCGTACATTCCAATGAGACCTTTGCAAAAATATGTTGAACATTTTATTTAAGGAAAATTACAATGTAACAAAAAATGGGCAGATATTTTTGTATTAGTTTATTTTATTACTTTTTAGGCTAATATATTGGTTCATGCAACAGGTAATTTATTATATATATATATATATATATATATATATATATATATATATATATATAAAGCGGTACGACATACTGTATGGTTGACATAATCTAATAGACATATTAGAACGAATTATGCTTATGGAGTCGAAACCAGAAAGAAAATATATTCGATCAAAATATAGGATAAAACTTTGAATATCGCGAAGAGTTCAGCGGTTAATACTGAACTCTGTTCAGGGAGCTTGAAACGGAATGGTCGGTTGTCCATCACAAATGCACTACCAAGCCCGCTGCGAGATTTGGACCTATCGGTATATATGTGCTTGCGGCCAGGGTAAGAGTGGAGAAGTTTACAGAACTTGGGTCGAATAAGGTAAGAGTATTGTTCTCTTGTTTAAAATTAATGAGTTTTGGTAATTTCTTCCCCCCTATCACCAAGTGAAATTTGAGTAGAAAAATAGGACTGTAGCAGGAAAAAGATCGATATATGTATCGATCGAATTTTGTTTTGAGGTTTCTACAACCCCCTCCCATTAAGTGAATTTAGCATAGTTTGATGCAGATATTTTATGGTTGTCGAAGTGATCCTTAGTTCATTACATTGGTCCGTAGCTCAATTAATATTCGGCAGATGCCTATTTTGTCATGGCTTAGGATGGTCGCCATCTTTAGATTTCATAGCGACATCTTTTGATATATATTGATATATTTGTGCCGATTTGGGAATTCAGATCAATTAGCATTACTATTTGATTTAAACCGGAGGAACTTTTTCTTTTGGTTTTTCCTTTTAAAGTCATAAGTCACCACTTAGATTGCGTGTAAGCAGGGATCGTTTGAATGATGTTATAAACCATACAAAATATAATATTTCGCACAGCATATTTTATTCTATTTGAAGATCTACCCGTTTTTATTGAAAAATACTATGTTTTATAAACATTTTTACATATATTTACTGCCAAAAATATGGACGTATTATTTACATTATTTATATTACGGCAATTTTATTTTATATGAAAATTTCATTAATATTCTTATCTTACATATTTTTAAAATATCGATGTTATATTGTCAATTGGTAGTATTGTATATATAATAACAATTTTCTCAAATGCTTATTTAATGCGCCCATTCAGCTCTACTACACTATTGCTATTTAATGACTGACAAACAAACAATATCAGTTTGATGCTAAATAAATAATAATACGGTATTATCGAAACAATTTGGTAACAAAACTTAGAAAATTACTTAGGAATTAATGAATAAAACATTTAATTATATTTTTGCGACCTTTTGTTTTTAACTAAGCATCTATTATATAACATCTATATTTATAAATAGATTTAGAAAAGGCAACCTTTTATTATGCTATCATTATTCAAATCAGATCGGATTGGGGTGAAATTTTCATACAAACAGTGTTTTTTTTAATATTTTAGTTTCCTTTTACCAACTAGGAGTTTATCTGGAATGGATTTACAGTTTAACGTGGGCTCTGAAGCACGGTCCTCAGCATTAAGCCTACCCATTGGCCATTAATCAACTTAGAGACCACCGCAGAAGACATCCGCTCTTACCCAGCCTTCCTACTGGCGTGACTGGGATAGTTATTTCCTGTCGGGTTTTACACTCTTGCCTAAGACAATCACAAATATTAAACAATCACAAACATAACCCCAGCAGAATTCGAACCCGCGACTATCGCAACAGTAGGTGAACCATACTGTCACCTTTACCACTGCGACAACCAAGCCGGCTGTTTCATTTTTGTGTATAACTTTTATTTCTGACAAATATTTCATGTCGATTTTTTCGTATCAAAATTGAACAACATATAATTTTTTTGTCTACTAACATAAGATGTTGTTAATGTGGTTGCTGGGTTGTTTTTATCAATTGTTTTTGTTTAACTTACTTTATTTTCTAATTTATGATTGTTAATCGACAAAACTTACATTAATTATTTTGAAAGGAAGGACTGAATAGGGTCAAGAAATGTTTCTATAGTCCGTCCAAAATAACAGAGAACTCACGTCTTTAAAATATATGACGTCATAACGTCGTAATTTTGACTCTTAATTTATTTTGGCTTTGGAATGTAATAAAATTCTGATATAAATATAAAACATTACAGTATATTCAATGCATATATTATCGAACGACTTAAACTACTGTTAATTAAACAGTCATAATAGTTTTTGGTATAAAGTTGTTTAATTATATTTACTTTAAAATATTTTCCACGTCACCTATGAAGTAGAGTTCTAGGTGCCTTTAGATGTACTGGTATACTCCCTGGTCAATTTCTTATGCTGTGTGTCTGATGGACTTTGCCCAAACAGAAGTCATTCTTTGTCACCCCCTCAATTCAATATGATTAAATGAATTAAACGAATGAAACATTGAAAATATTTATTCTAAAAGGAAATCCAGAGACAACTTATACAGTAAAGTTTTATCTTATTGGCGCATTCCTTATAGAATATAATTTTATACTATTTATAACACTCAAACTATGTAATCATCAATCAATTAATGATTAAAGAAGAAATTCATATAAACATTTTGTATGTATATATAATAGATACTTAGTTAAAAACAAAAGGTCGCAGAAATATAATTAAATGTTTTATTCATTAATTTCTAAGTAATTTTCTAAGTTTTGATACCAAATTATTTCGATAATACCGTATTTTTATTTATTTAGCATCAAACTGATATTGTTTGTTTGTCGGTCATTAAAAAGCAATAGTGAAGTAAAGTTGAATGGGCGTATTAAATGAGCATTTGAGAAAATTGTTATTATATATACAATAATACCAATTGACAATATAACACCGATATTTTAAAAATATATAATATAAGAATATTAATGAAATTTCCATATAAAATAAAATTGCCGTATTGTAAATAATGTAAATAATACGTCCATATTTTTGGCAGTAAATATATGTAAAAATGTTTATAAAACATAGTATTTTTCAATAAAAACGGGTAGATCTTCAAATATAATAAAATATGTTGTGCGAAATATTATATTTTGTATGGATTATAATATCATTCAAACGATCTAAGTGGTGCAATTTTCAATAACAGTTCTGCATAAATCTAGCTTATTTCCAGTTCATACAGATCGGTTTAGGGATTTATGAGTGAAAAAAACCAAAAGAAAAAGTTCCTCCGGTTTAAATCAAATAGTAATGCTAATTGATCTGAATTCCCAAATCGGCACAAATATATCAATATAAATCAAAAGATGTGGCTTATGAAATCTAAAGATGGCGACCATCATAAGCCATGACAAAATAGGCATCTGCCGAATATTAATTGAGCTACGGACCAATGTAATGAACTAAGGATCACTTCGACAACCATAAAATATCTGCATCAAACTACGCTAAATTCACTTAATGGGAGAGGGTTGTAGAAACCTCAAAACAAAATTCGATCGATACATATATCGATCTTTTTCCTGCTACAGTCCTATTTTTTTACTCAAATTTCACTTGGTGATAGGGGGGAAGAAATTACCAAAAATCATTAATTTTATGCAAAAGAACAATATTCTTACCTTATTCGACCCAAGTTCTGTAAACTTCTCCACTCTTACCCTGGCCGCAAGTACATATATGCCGATAGGTCCAAATCTCGTAGCGGGCTTGGTAGTGCATTTGTGATGGTCAACCGAGCATTCCGTTTCAAGCTCCCTGAACAGAGTTCAGTATTAACCGCTAAAGTCTTCGCGATATTCAAAGCTTTATCCTATATTTTGATCGAACATATTTTCTTTCTGGTTTCGACTCCATAAGCATAATTCGTTCTAATATGTCTTCGATGAACTTTATCCAATTTAGTGTTTGAAAATAATTCAAGCCTTTCGGTAACGAGCTTCGTGCCCTAATAATCGTTTAAAATGGCATTAATTGAATTAGAAAATATATTTAAACGAACTTTTATACCAACTTCTATAATGATCTGATGCTCAGAACTCAGATCTTCAATCCGTATATCAAGATTGGTTCTAGTTTTGAATGGCCGTCAGCTGAAGACATTGCATTAAATATCTTTGGAATTTGTTTTTGTAATGTGATTGTGCTTCGGAACTTGCGAAAATGTAGAAACAACGTTACAAAATCGATTGAAAATGTTCCGTTACATTTGTGGTTGTTACATGCTCGGTAAATTGTAGAAAAATTATGATAAAGGTACTCAAAATATTTGCAGTACTTTATTTTAATTTTTTTGAGTTTTGCTGTTGCAAACTATAACAAACTATGAGTCCCGAAATTGTTTTGTAATCCTTATAATATAAAGCTGTAATAAGTGTCACTTGATGAACATACTTTTCATTTTCTATGCCAACATTATGAAGAGAACAGAAAAATAATGCTATTCTGGTCGCTAAATGTCGTCGGTATAAATGGTAAAAAATAGCACAGTATAATTATTCTGATCAGTGTCAAAGACAATTCCACATACGGACAGTAACAGCCAATTTGTCAAGGTACAAATGCAAAAATGTTTTAAGAAGCCCGTGTTCATTACTGGCGAGCAATGCAAACCATTGAGTTATGGAAGAAAAGCATTTATTTCGATCAATAAACTGAGTGATTCGATTCGCGACTTGAGTTTATCGAAACAAAAGGCAAAGTTACCTGCACCACAGTTGCAAGAATAAAAACATCTTAATCCTAAAATACAAGTCACTATTTAGAGAAATAGATATCAAGCGATTTTATCATTCAAAAAAGAAAATGACATGTGTTTCTGCAAATATACCAAAGGTTTATTGGATGTGATGATTACACCATACTATCAAAATGAACGATGTTTGTTCATAAATGATTTTAAATATACTTTGAAGGCCGCCTCTTCATATTAAACTTTACCTTACAAAGAACTTTGCCAAAGCGCTCAATTATTTCCTGTATTTAATCAAATTGTTTCCCGAACTGTCATATGCAAAACTCAAAGAATAAATATTTGTCTCATATTTGAAAACTACTGCTTGAAGCACAATTTACAAAATATTGTAACCCCTGATGAAGGGCATGGGCATCGATTCAAATTGTTGTTCGCAATATTCTCGGTAACCCCAAATCACCGGATTACATCTTCAGATGGATATTTTGTTTAAAATTTGAGCGACACCAGCCCCAAGCAAGAAAAGCGGCTACACCAAGGTATAGAGAAAATCGAAAGACGATAGCAAGGATTTTGCGCCAAAGGCATGATGAGCGATTACTGTTGGACTCTAAGACATGACACAGATCTCAAGCAGTAAAAAACTCAAGCGCGATTTCTGATTTATATTATTTAATTCAATAAATTGTCGTTAATGGTCAAAAATAGTAAAATAATGAATTTATTGAATATTTCTAAGACCAAAACCAATTTTAAAAAACGATCTAGTAATCTAGATTCAGCTCCCCCAATTTACCTTATATAATTATTGGTTGTTCAGGTATATATATCTTCTGTGTTAAGCTTCTGTTACCCAAATAGAGTGAGAATAAAGTAGCAGTTTGTGAATTTGTTCAAAATTTTTTGTTTTCGTTTCAATTACGATATATACGTCAAACTTTTCAATGTGACATTTAAATATTAATTATATTATATTTATAATTTCTATTTTAGATTGGAATGATAGGTATATTTCTATCCTTAGTTTTTATATATAGTGTTATTATGACTGTTTTGTAGAATATTGGTCAAGCATATAAAAATTAAGTAAGTTTAATATTTATCTTTAAACTTAAATTTCGTTGAATTAAAGTTGTATTTTACACGTTGAACTTAAATCTTTAAGATTTCGGAAATATGTGAAGCATTCTATGATCTTGATTGGTACACTTAGACAACGAAGAATAAAAATTCTTATATTTTATTGATAACCAGAATTAAAATGATAGAATCACTAGTAATTGGATGTAATGAACGAATGACTAGAAAATTTTTAATAAAAGTATATATGTTTAAATCTTTTTAGCAGACTATAACAGGAAAATATGTAGATTTTATATATTTTCTTCTTTAAATATTTCTATTATTTTTAATATGTAAAGTTAAGCTACGTTATCTTAACGTTTTGGTATCAAACTAATACAGCGGATGAGCTAAAGTTCTGAAAAATCCTCTCTTATTATAGAAATATTGCACTTTACCAGATATAATTAATTTAGTAAACAATGAAATTTATTAAGATATTACAATCAATATATTTTTGTTTTACTAACCCTATACGAACAATCTAATGCTATTTATAGTATTAATCTTAGCAAATATTTTTATGAATCAAGATAAAATTTAAAAATATTTTAATGATGTATCAAAACCTGAAAATTTAATATAAAATACCAACTAATAATAATTTAAGAAAACAATGTTTAAGAAAATAGTTCATATACAGATTGGAATGTCGAATATATTACTGAATAATTTTACGTAAGATAAGGTTGGATAAAAAGTTTTTTTTATAAAAAGTGACATATCTCTTGTAATACATATTCAGTGAAGACATTAACATATATAGCTCGAGAGATCCATAGAACATTCTACATTTAAAGGCAGCGTCACTCATTCAGAATATATAGCCCCTTAAATATGCTGTGTTTTACCTCCTATCTAATTCTAATGGTGATGATTACTTAAGTGATCGCCTGTGTCACGACATACTACGGTCGCCATGGCTAAACATCGGCCGTAAAATAAAATAATTTTCAAAAGAATGCGCCAAAATAGGGATGCAGAAAAAATATCGATATATCGATATTTTGAGCCGATATTTTTCGATATTTTTTCAAAATAAATTAAATATAATTTTTAACAAACCTTTAAAATCAGTCCTTCGGTCATCGGTTAAAGTCCATCAAAAATATCACTACTTTTTAAAATATTTAGAAAATATTTATATCTTTTTAGGCTAATATTTCACTATTTTTATTTTTTCTTAAAAATATCGATATATTTTGTAAAATATCGATATTTTTTATACTTGCAAATAATATATCGATTTTTTTCTCCGACATGTCAGTAGTTTTTTTATATATCGAAAACGATATATCGATATTTTTCAAAATATCAATATATCGAAATATCGATATTTTTTTTTAGATTTTTTAAAGAAATAGAGATTTAACTTTATAGGAAATTTTGGCTAAATGTTTCGCGACGTCCAACATGTAGATGTCGCTACCTTTAACATATTACTTGTTTTATTCGCTATGCTAATATCCGCAACGGGATCTGATTGATTCATTTCCTTCTACGGTTTGTTTATTTTGTACGCCATATTGAGTGTGCCCTATATAGAGAACAGTGTGGTTAGATTTTTATAACGTATATATTATTAAATAATTATAATATAAAATAATTATTATTTTATTTTATTAGTATATACAAGTTGGTGGTTGAAATGCATTCTCGTTCTAGGAAGTGTTGTGTGCCCGGATGCACCGATAATGAGGAAATGTATCATCGTTTTCCATTAAAAAGTATCCGGCGATCTTTAAGAAATGAGTAGAAAACATTAAAAATCCTAAACCGGTTGGGTTAAACATGAAACAGATTTATGATCGTTACCATGTCAGACATTTTTGTGATACATTAAACTTTCCTTTAAGTACTTATGAACAATTTAGTGATGGCGAAAATAATACCATGAGCCCAGAATATGTACAAATGGAAGTGGATCAAAATCAAAATGATATAGAAGGTAAATTGAAGGAGTCAGTCACATTTCTGTTCATAATTGTTACCATTAATTTCTAAACTCTCTTACTTTATTTGTAGTGCCTATTTCCATCGTTCTAGGCCTACAACCAGGGTTTTCAAAGCAAGTATCATCGACATTTGAACAAACTAACAAACTCCAGAAGGTAATGGTATTAGTTTATATTCATTCAATCAGTATCCCCCTTTCTGGTCATTCTTACCTTTAATTACTTAACTATAACTTCAGTCCAGATGTTACTATAAGAGCAAACAAAGATTTACGTTGTACCGTAGTATACATCTCAGGTTATTTAGTAAAACTTTTGAAAAAATAAATTAAGTGTAACATACAATTATGAATAAATTAGTAGACCCGCAAATTGAGACTTATTCTATAAAGGCAAGACAATATCACGTGCTCCAGACTCCAACAAAATTGTTTTAATATAGTAGGTCTTTGAGCTATGTTTAAAAAAAAAGTAAATTTAAAACCCATCAATTGTACATTCCATAATGATCTGTGGGATAAAATATTAAAAGTGCTAACAAGGTGTGCTATATACTTTTGAGTAAAACAGGTGAACAGAATATTAAGAGGGAAAGACTCAAAGTTTGCTTTCAGTATAAGAAAACAAAAAGACAGAACTCTGATAGACCCTATTAAATTGTAGGCACTAAACAAATATGAAAAAGAAAAAAGACGAAAGAGACAATTTTGATTTGCAAAGCAGCACAGTTTTTGCTTACGGTTTTATAAATATTTATATAATATTTATATTTTATAAATATATTTATTTTTATATTATATTTATTTTTAAATATTATATTTAATTGAATTTTATTTAATAAATTTAATTCAGAAAAAAATTGTTTTTTATTTAAATTTCATTGGTCAATTAAACATGACGTAAAGGTTGTCACGTGCCAAACATTACTAATGAGCTAATCAAATGTCTTCACAGTAAAATATTTTTCTTACAGGTGCCTATAATGGAGATTTAAATTGACCAATCAAATTACTTGAATGGCCCATTATGGTCTTACTATTATATGGTACTTGGGTCCTACATGAATTAACAATGAAACATTTCAGTTACGTTACATGACTCATTTTGAAAAACTACCTTATGACTACGTGTTTATTTTACCCTGAATACAAGTTATTTCTACAAAAAATAGATTTGGAAGAAAAATTGACAATTGACATAGTGTAACATCAAATACGCTTTAAAACCCTCAAAATATATGCACGACGTAATTGTTTTGGTAAAAACACCAGAGAAGTTATGTATTTTCGTTCCAAGACACGAATGAGCAGGTATAATTTGAACATGGCTAAGTTTTTTACCGCAATGTAATGTTTCTAGTGTATTTACCATTTTAATTACTTATAATATCTGAAATGTAATTAACATAACATCGAGGCCAATAATATTTGAGGATAGACCTCATTTGTTTTGTTTATGAGTCCCTAAAAGGTTTTGTTATATTCTTAATTGCCAAATAATACGGAATTTATATTTTATATAATGTGATGGCCTACTTGTACACTATAAAACAAGCTAAGGGTAAGAGATACATATTTGATTAAACAATGTGGTTTTATAAAACATTTTACCAGTGAATATATCCAAAGCCATACGGAAGATTTGAAAAGATAAGAGTTCAAAACGTATCACTTTAGATAAGCTAAAGCTCCTGCAACTTCGCCGATTCTGCTTAGTACTTTAACAGTTAATGTTTTTTCAGCTCTTTTCTACTGATCTCTAGTACTTGAATTTCTGCACTTATTCTAAATATTTGTCAGTTGTCTATAATTTAGTTTTTTCTTCATTAATTGAATCTTATTCACTAGTATGTTGAAAAGCAGTAAAACTATTTAAAAATTAATAAAAACGATAATTGAAAGCTACCCATATCTAATTCATTCTATACAGTTAATAAAATGGCGGAGTATTTGCGATTTAATATAACTCCCAACAAATTAACATTGACACATTGTCTGGTCTTAACTGTCGGACGAATAAACCAGTATTTTAAACAAATGGGGCCTTTATTTATAATTCCTAACATCAGAAGTGGGATTCTTATCCAATCAAGTATGTGTACTTAGAATAACAGTGAAAATTTGAAAAAAAAGAACAATTTGCTGATATTGCAGAGATGGAAAATAGCAGTGAGTTAAAAAGGGGCGACGCTATTGACATAAGCGTTGACAGCAATTGAAAATA
The DNA here is from genome assembly GCF_030347505.1 of Rhynchophorus ferrugineus. Taxonomy (NCBI): domain Eukaryota; kingdom Metazoa; phylum Arthropoda; class Insecta; order Coleoptera; family Curculionidae; genus Rhynchophorus; species Rhynchophorus ferrugineus. The sequence goes on along the minus strand of NW_027472588.1, from coordinate 20,080,236 downwards.
GCAGCGAGATACAAGGAGGCCACCCTATTGACATAAGTGTTGACAGTGACAAAGTAGTCGATGAACCATCGGCTTCAAAAACGGTAAAATCCGACTGTGTAAAAACTTATCTTGTCATTTTATCAGGACAAGAGCTAGAAATAGTGTAAAAATGCAGTATGGCGTGGTAACCTTCCTCATATGATAATTCCAGTGCACAAGCTGTGACGTCAATCTTGCTGTCAGAATTTGATCCCTATAATAGCAACTGGGATTTTATTGAATGGTTTGGATATGCAATTAATATAAAGAACGAATTAGGGGTAAGTGATAGCATTATGATAGTTAAGGCTGGCGAATCACTTAAAGGCCGGGGGCATTGTTATTGTTGTGAATGGCGACCAATTAGACGAACAGGGGACGAATTTTCTAAAGATCTTATTATTACGTTTCCTGTCAAAGAATCTCCAAGTGAACTTGCATATAATGTAGCAACTCCACCGGAACTGACCATCTCTTAGTGACTACGGAATTCGAAATTTCCCTCCTCCTCCTCCTCCTGAATACGGTTTTAAGTATGCTTGAGTACGCATTATGTCATTTTGAAGCTGTAGCGGCAATACGACTTCGAAATCCTGGCAACGAGAAGGAAATTTTAAAAAAATTTAAGCGAGTTTATTAAGTCATTTAGAGGAACGTGTTTCGGCAGAAGGAGTGCACTCTAAATAAAAAGATAAAGTTCGAAAATATCAATATTTCCGATAATAAGAGCAGTGAATCTAACTGCAGTTTACCTGTCTGTACCAATTGCAATAATTAAGGACACAGAAAATAATTGAAAATAATATATATTCTAAAAATTGTAAAAATAAGTAAAATTCTATCTCTAAATTTTTTTTATTACTCTTCGTGCGTCCTATTAGGCAATAAGTATTTCTTATGTTTATATTATGTATACATGGCATGCAGAAAATCACTTCTCACATCACGTCCCATATTTAGTTGATTAGCGAGTACATTGGAATGCACTGGCACTCTTTCGAAGTACTTCACACAAACACGTTGAATTACACTCGTTATAGGTTCCAGATGAATTTCGCGTTGTATCACTTTATTTGAAATATAGTACGGAGCATCAACAATATATTAAATCTTCCTTTATTCTCTTCAGTCCTTTGCTGTTGCCAATTTCGTCGTAACTTTCTTTTTCTGCTATCTTTTTCTGTATTGTACATGATATATGTGTATTTTTTCTTGGAAATGTTTCACTGTTAGGAGTCGCGGAATATGCTGCCTCCTGTATATTTTTTGTAAGATTTATTGCTGCTATTTCTATCTCCATTTCAGTTTGTAACGGTAAGTTTAGAGAGATGTTTTGGTCTAAGTTTTCTCTAAATGAGGGTCAGTTAGTTCTATTATTGCACAGAGAAGGGAGTTTATCTTTGATGGTAATTTTTGAAGAAATTGTTACTATTATTAGTGAATGATCAGAAGACAGATCGAAACATGATTCTGCCTGACACTTTTTTGGATCAATATTTTTTGTTATGCAGAAATCAATTGTATCTGGTTTTATATTTGTCTGATGTTGGTTCACCAGTAAAGATATGTTGTAAGTTATCTGTCTTTGTTGCTTTTAGCAGTTCTCTACCTTTTAAGGATATTATTCTGGAAGCCCACATTAAATGTTTTGCATTATAATCTCCTCCGGCTATAAATCTATTATCTAGCGTACTGAAGAATTCTTGAAATTGTTCTGCCTTGTTATGTTTGGGTGGGCAATAAAACGCAGAAATTGTTAATGGTCCATGGACTTCCTCAATGGTTAGACTGGTGGCTTGCAGGTAGTCTTTGCGTAATTTTTCTTTTTCGAAATGCTTTATATCATCTCGAATTATTATGGCTGTACCTCCATGTTCTTTATCATCAGGGTGATTTGTATGATAAAGTTTATATTTAGGAATTTTCAAATAATGTTTGTCCGGAAAGTGTGTTTCGGAAACCATCATAACGTCAATATTTTGTTCAGTTACGAACATTTTTAGTTCCCTGGCGTGTTGCTGGAGCCCATTGGCATTCCAGATGGCGATTTTTGCAGCTATTTGTTGCTATTGATACCTTTTTTCCCTTAAAGCAGGATAGAGTTTCTGTTGTAGTTGCTTGTGAACTGCGCAACCCTTGTAGTTCGCTGGATGATTTCCGTTACAGTTAGCACATTTCACATTTTCATCGCGAACTTTACGAATACAATCTCCTGTTTTGTGTTCTCCTGCACATTTTACGCATCTATATCATTTGCGACAGTAAGTCTTTGTGTGCCCGTGTGCTTGACACCTCGTGCATTGTGGTATAATTTTTTTTATATGTGGTGGTTCGCATTTAATAATATTATTTTCCAATTTGGTGATTTCATACACCGCCTTATTATTTCCATTAGGTTTTATATCAATATAGAACATAGGCTGAGGTTTTTTTGTCGAGCGATATCATATATTGTGAACATTTACAACCACGTGGCCTTTTTCAGCTAGTGCTACCTTGATGGTGTTAAAGTCCGTCCCGTGATGTAATCCTTTTAACACGAATTTATATGTTATCTCGAATTTTGGCCTGAATATAGGGTATTGGGTGTTTCTTTCATCTAATTCTTTTGCAAGAACTTGATTTGGATTTTAATTGTTTCATAGCTCACTGTTTTAATTGTGTAGTTCATACTAATGGTTTTTAATAGGTCATGGATGTGTTTTATTACTCCTACCTTATAGACTGTTATTGGTGGTGGTTTGGAAACAATTTTTTCAGGGCTTGGTTGTATATTCTCTTCAATTCCTTCCGACAGGTTGCTAAAGCTGTTTTTTGTCTCTATCGGTTTCTGTAACCAATAGTCACTGATTCTTGTTTGTTTCCTCGCGATTTCTTCTTCTGGACTTCACAATCGTTTTTTGTTAATGACTGTAGTCCATTCTGATGCTGGAGTTTGCGTTATTGCTGATTGTTCTAATCTTATATCAAAGTGTGCAGGTCATTTGGTTGAATCGCTGTGGTTTGCCATTTTTAGATTTTTAATATTTTATTTTATTTACTTTACATTGTTTATTTCACGTACTTCATTTTTCACTTACGTTATTTTTTGCACTAGTTTTTGACCAAACATACTATAAATGAATTTCAAAAGGACTGTTGTAAAATAAGGGGAAATAATTTTAAAACACTAATACATTTTTTTTATAACATCTTTATTAGATACGCTTAGTACAATCTTAATTTACAATCAATTTATTACTACTTTTCCTATGTACTTGGATTAATTAACAAGCAAGACGAGTGCGAGAAAATACATCAGAATGTATTCCTCAATTATAAAATTATAATTATCTATTAATTATTAACTTATAGCTATAGTTTACACTAATAATACACACTAAATGTTCACACAAGTTCGTATGGTTTTGTTCGTTTCAATCTCCTGATATCCTGCGCGCTGTCCAGCAGTTGTATTGCTTCCACGTTAGTATGATTTAGTAATCTTCTTTCGTGTTTCAAGGCGAAATCCTGCACAACTTCGCAAATCCATTTGATTTCCAGGTCATCGTGCAGTTCTTCATTGATTATATAGCGATAGGCATTGGTAATCAATCGAAGAAACTTATTTTGACAGCGCTGTATGACTAACTGATTTGAATTTTTAGTGCAACCCCATTTACACCCCGTAGGTCCAAATTGGCTTTATAATTGTTTTATAGATCAACCTCTTTGATTTTAGATCAAGTTGAGAGTATCTTCCGACTAACCAGTATAGTTGTTTTATTTAGGTTCTAATGTGTTTTGCTTTTTGTCTAACATGATGCTTCCAATTTAATCTATCATCAAGATGGATTCCAAGGTATTTTGCTAATTCTGCTTGAGGAATCGGGCATCCATTGAGTGATATAATTAAATTTTTATTATTTCGCCTTAATGCAAAATTAACGTGGACAGATTTAGAGCTATTAAGTTGAATTTTTCAATCTTTTGTCCATTTGTAGATTTTGTTGACTGCCACTTGCACTTTTTCTATTGCCCTAGGCAGAGATATATCTTTTGCCATAATAACTGTGTTGTCAGCAAAGGTCCCAAGAAGTGTTTCTTTTATTGTTGGAATGTCAGCAGTGTAGAGCAGATACAGGAGAGGTCCTAAGACCGCTACCTTGTCGAACTCCAGCCGAGATATTTTTAAATGTCGAGAACGCCATTTCGTGCGTTACTCTAAATTTTCTTCCGAATAAATATGATTCCAGCAATTGACAATAGTTACGCTGTAACCATCTGCTCATCTTACAGATTGATCCCAAATGCCAAACCCGATCAAAAGCTTGTGAGACATCCAGGAATATTGCAGGGCAGTATTTCTTTTCTTCAAACGCTCTTTCAATAGCCGCAGTTACTCGGTGCACTTGATCGATTGTTGAATGGTGATTTCGAAAACCAAACTGGAAATCCGGTATTGTTACCAGATGTTTAACACGTTTAAATATCAGTTTCTCAAATAGCTTTGATATTGCAGGTAGTAGCGAAATAGGCCTGTAAGATTCGACTTGTTCTGCAGGTTTGTCAGGTTTTTTGAGCATAATTATTTATGCAACTTTAAAGCATTCCGGGACATGCTTCAGCCTTAAACAGGCATTAAATATATATGTCAATATGATGATTGCTTTTGGTGGCAGTTCTTTCAATAATCCAGGTGAAATGTCATCTATACCTTGCAGGCAACTTGCAGTGGAGAAATTAGATTTAGATCTACATCGGGTTGATAAACAGAAGATGTATCCATGGTAAATTCTATATCATTAAGTTGAAAAATGTTAGCTAAGTATTGTGCGAACAATTCAGCTTTTTCATTGTCGCGTCGAACCCATTCATTTCGATCATTTTTAATTGCCGGTACTCGAATAATTGGTCTTTTAAATCTTCGAGTTGCTTTCCATAGCGAATAATCTTTGTCTGCTTGTGGGCTTAATTCACTTACATACTTTTGAAAGCAATTCTGTTTATATTCTTTGATCTTTTAATTCGTCCGATTGCTAATTCTATTAAACGTAGTTTTGTCAGCAACATTTCTGGTTCTGTACCATACTCTTCTAGCTTTTCGCCTTTCTTTTATCATTTCTCTAATTTCGAGAGGGTAAAGTACTTCATATTCTGATTTCTCTCTTGCAATTGGGGTAGCATATTTTGCAGCTGACCGAATTTGTTCAGTTATATGTTTGGTTTGTTGCTCAAGATCATCTATAGTTTTAAGTCTTACTTTTAAACTGATTTGTTCCTGCAGTATTAATCTAAATTTGTCCCAGTCAGTATATTTGTTGGTAAGATTAGGCTTTTTTGCTTTTATTAGGATTGTCGCGCCCAGTGTTAACAATACTGGAGTGTGATCAGATGTTAGATCGCACAAGCTTTTTGTACTAATTTGATTTAATGAGATGCCTTTTGTAATGTAGAAATCCAGCAGGTCTGGGACTTTATTACTGTCTGTGGCCAGTAAGTGGGTTCGCGCCCTGAATGATAATTACAATTTGTAAGGTTAATGGCTTTGAGTAATTCGTTTCCTTTTCCAGGTGTTATTATTCGTGAACCCCAAGCTGTATGTTTAACATTAAAGTCTCCACCAATAATAAACAGTGGGCCTAATTTTGAAAAGATATCTTTATATTGTTGTTGTGTCATTTTATGTCTTGGTGGACAATATATACCGCCAATATTTATTTCAGCCCCGTTTTTTTCGATACTAATTATCGTAGCTTGTATTTCTTCATTTTTAATCTCTTCTTGTTCGAAATGTTGTATATTTTGTTTAATTATTAAAGCTGTTCCGCCTCGAGCCCGTTCACTGGGGTGTAGTGTCCAGTAAGCATCATAACCCCGTATTTTAATGTAGTTCTTTTAGAAAAATGTGTTTCCGGTATGAGAGCTATATCTATGTTATTTGTTTTTAAGAATAATTCTAGTTCCCGGACTCTTTGATTTAGTCCGTTTGCGTTCGAAGTTATAATTCTTAAAAACGAATTACTCATTTTGGTTTCTCTTTAGTTTGTTTTGGGTGTTTTTCTCCAATCCGGATTTCTCCAATTTTTCCACCTTGTCTGCTAACTGAATTTCTGTCTCATTTCAGTCTGGAATTCTTTGAGCAATTTCATCATGTCGACGATAATTGACTCGTTGGCCGCAGTTTTCTGAGGTTTCGTATCGATTTTTTTATCATTTGATATTTTGGCGTTTATATTTTTAACCAATGGTCTTACGGTTTCATGGTTTTTTTATTTTCAATGGTAGATGTTGTTTCAGAGTTTTTGGCTTTCTCAATTTGTCTTAAGCGTTGTTCTGCTGTAATTTTCTTTGGCTGGAGTTCTTTTTTTTTTTGATATACTGCACATCCTTTATAATTGGCAGGGTGACCTTTTTCATTGCACAACACTATTGCGTTGTTTTCTACACTGTGTTGTGTGATGTTTACTGGCACATTTCACACATCTTGGTTCCCTACTGCAAAAATTGTTAGTGTGTCCAAGATTTTGACAGTCTGTGCATTGTGGTATACTATTATTTTTCTTCGGAGGTGCCACTTTTATCCTACAGTCTAGTAAATAATTTATGTCGTATATATTTTTATTATTTTCGTTTTGTATCATGTTTACGTAGAACAACGGAAAATTTTTAATTTGTTTCTCGCCATTTACATTAGTTGTCTTTTTCGCTATATGCGTGACGGTCACTAGTTCGTGCCCGCAAGCCCGTAATTCCGATTTAATGTCGTCCTGATTTGTTGTGGACGGTAATCCTCGAATGACTACTCTATACCACTTATCACTTAACTGATAAGTGTGGTATTCGAGTTTATTGAATGAATTGCTTTTCTTCACCTCAATGAAATGCTTGTTTACATTCCTGTAATCCGTTTCATTCAAAGTTTTAAACTGCACTCGGTCAGAGGCTACTCCTTTTATTTGTGATGCTAATAAAAATGAGATGCAGTCTTTTTGTCTGCTACACTTTCCGTCTACTGAGAGACGGATAGCCGTATCTGTTATGCGTTTTTAACACTCAATTAAATAACCATAATAAAATACTGGTTTTTTTTAAAGAAAGGTGTCTTTCTAGAGCTTGGAAAGTATTGAAAATACGTCTTCACCCTACGAAGGTTGGAACCGAAATATCTCTAAATAAGAGAGACAATGTTAATAAATCCCCTATTGGTACTCTACTGTGTGAAAACAAGATATTAATTATTATATTGATGGTAGTGAAAAAAATATCCGAATGCTCGATTGGAAAATAAAGCCAATCATGCAGTTATTATCAGGTCTAGGAACAGAGACGGTATTCAATCTAGGCACCTCTGAACTTATTGCGACCTTACGAACGATCCCAATTGATATATTTATTTATTAATTGTGAACGATATAGCGTTGCTCCAGTAATTGAATGTCGTCATAGAGCTGAAACGTGATCTGTAAAAACCAATATTAAATAATTAAATCTGCTGATGGATTGGAAATAAGATATGACCTATTCACATTCCGAAGTTATGGTAGTTCGGAAAGGGGTTAATATAGACAAGTTGTATGATGACAAAAAGTACATAATCTAAATGAATTATACCCAAGTTCTGGTTATAACGGATGCATTAAAAGAATACTTCTGGCTATATATCATTATAAACAAGACTACAGATAGACAATTCTCTACATAATAGTAAAAGGAATATAAAACGCCGTGAAGAAGTATAGAAGATAGAGCAGCACTATTTACATCTATGGTTTTTTTTGCATTTTCCTGAAACATGAAAAAGTGAAATTACATCTCATCGCTACTGGATTGCCACAAATATATTATCAGTTGTAACAAATACTTTATAAGAAATGTTTATTACTTGGCGAGTAAAATGCATATATTCAACAAAAGTATTATAACGATATATACTCTCTTGATATATACAGGGTACAATATACAGCGTGGTATAACATTCGCCAGTCAACCACGTCAACAAGTACTCTGCGAGAGAATCTAAGAAATTATATGATTTCCAGTCAAGGCGCCGGCTTTGTATCCTAAGGGTGTACATTTCAGCATTTCTATCGCCCGATCCCGTGCCACGTCCGCCTCGATTGGCCAGTTAGTTATCGAGTGCCCCCTGCGTAATTCGTCAACGATGAAGTTCTGTATTTTCTTAAACAATTTCAACGTGTTATGCGCACTGTTTCCGGTTTACTGCAGATTTCCCCAAGAAATAAAGAAGGAAAGAAAATAATTTGAATTCAAATTTCTACCGGCTGTTTTCTTGCTTTGTTTCAACCTGGATTAAATTGGAGCTATGCTGCGGTTGTTGGATGACGGCTCGATCATTGGCAGCATTGTATACCGCAAGGGCGGTCAAGGACCCTTGCGTTTGAACACAGGGCTTGGCTGAGGCCGCAAAAATTTCATCTTGATACGTTTCAAATGTATTTTAATTATTTTGACTAAATCCGATAAAAATTATTTTATCAAATTAACACTGTGCACAGTATGTGCACAGTGTGTGTACACACAACATGTGCTTAGTAAAAATTATATAATCGTTGCAGCTCTCAAGCAACATGGCCGTTGGCCTAAATGTTTACATTAAAAAAGAAATAAAGCTTAATAAATCTTGCTTTATCTATCCTACATATTCACTTTGATGTAATAATTAATATTTATTATGATATTTTAATTGTTTTATTTTGATTTGTTGGATGCCTCTTTATTCTTATAACTTACATTTCCATATATAAACAGAATGGCTGAACGGATCTTAAGCAATTTATTAATTATATAAATATGAATTTCAATATAATACAGATTTTACATAGAATACCTTCTGCTTCGTCGTACTAAATACTGACAAGTTTTTTTTATTATTTAATTAATATATTGTTACTAGTCGTTTCCGTCTAACCTACAATTTGTCTTTATGCTAACTTAAATCTAGGTATATAACTAGGAGGACCCATCGGCCATAACTCAGTCTCTGGTGAAATAATGTTTATACATGTCACTGCTGAATGTTTTAATTTATGCACCTCACTACACAACACTACACAAGATCAGTTGTTTTGGTTCTTTTGAGTCTGTGTCCTGTTCTGGTGGTATCCAAAAGTTGCAATATTTCAATATTAGTATGAGAATGGAGTCTTTCGTCATGTCCCTTTGCAGTTCTCTTCATTTTTTGACTGACTGTGGGTATCGTAAGGTCTCGATGTAGGTAATCAGTTCTATAGTATTTGGGTGCACCCACAATACCTCTCAGGACTTTGTTCTGAAAAATTTGTATTTTATTAATGTTACTCTTTGCAGAACATCCCCATAATTGAACTCCGTATGTCCATATAGGTTTAAATATTTGCTTATATAATAGCAATTTTTTATGTACTGATAATTGTGATTTTCTTCCAATTAGCCATTACATTTTCCTATATTTCAATTCCAGTTCTTTTCTTTTCTTCTTTATATGTTCCTTCCAGCGAAGTTTTGCATCGAGATTCATTCCGAGATATTTAGCGTTGTTGCTATATGGAATGATAGTGTTATTTAATGTTATTGGTGCTTGTACGGTCTGTTTATAGTTGAACTGCACATCTACACATTTACTTTCACTAACTCTTATTTTGTTTGTCTTTCCAAGCTTGTGTCCAATTATTTATATTGTCACTTGCCTATCGTAATTTTCATGAGACTTCACTATTGTCTACGACAGCTATAATCGCAGTATCATCAGTAAATGTAGCCATCGTAATATTTTCCCTTTGTGGTATATCACAAGTGTAGAGTAGATAAAGCATTGGTCCCAGTACACTTCCTTGTGGTACACCTGCTTTAGCTTCTTTTATTGCAGAATAAGCTTCTTCTTGCTTGACTCTAAACATTCTGATTGTAATGTATGATTTTAATAGTTCGGTGTGTTGTTTTGGTAGCATTTTCTGTAGTTTATGAACAAGGCCTTCATGCCAAACCTTACTGAAGGCTTGTGCTACATCTAAGAATATAGCTGAGCATACTTTTTGACTTTCGTAGGCTTTTTCAATAACATCTGTTATTCTGTGGACCTGGTCAATTGTTGAGTGTTTGTTAATAAACCCAAACTGGCGTGTTGGCATTAGGTTTTTTCTCTCTACGATCGGTTTTATTCTTTTCAACAGGAGTTTTTCAAAAACCTTAGATATTACTGGCAGCAGTGATATAGGTCTATAGGATTTTATTTCATTTGGTGACTTCCCAGGTTTTGGAATCATTATAATTTTCGCCATCTTCCAAATGTCTGGGGCATGTTTTAATTTAAATGCTGTATTGATCAAGTTGGTGAGTTTTATAATTCTCTTTCTTGGTAGTTTTTGTAGTAATTTTCGTGTTATTAAATCGTAGCCTGGTGATTTCCTGGGGTTAATGTCTGTTTTAATAACTTTGGTTAACTCTTTCCGCGTGACTAATTCAATCATCGAATTTTCAGCTTCCATGTCCGATAAATTATATTCAATATTAGCTTCCTTCGGTTTGAAAGTTTTTTTTCTAGACATTCAGCAAATGCTTCTGCTTTTTGGCGATTGTCACGTGCCCAATTCCCACATAGGTCTCTTATAGGTGGACTGTATAGACATGAGCGCTTTAGATATTTTATGGCTATCCAGAGTGAGTAATCAGTTTCTTTATCATCTGTTAAATTTCTGAGATAGTCATTTATGGTTTTGTTTCCAGTATTTCTCTTTTCAATCTTTGGGTTATATTGTTTAAACTATTTTTATTTTCAGGTGTTCTGTTTTGTTGTAATTTTAGACAGTTGCTTAAGACATTCAAATAATTTTCTTTTTTTTTATTGTATCTTGGAGGACACTAAATTGCGGCTATTGTAACCTTGTATCTGCTTGATTTAATAGTTACTGCTGTTACCTGATTTTCTGTACCCGGGTTCTTGATGGTGGGAAATGTTCTTTTTTATTATTATTGCACTTCCTCCTCTTGCGGTGTTAGCTGGATGTATGGTATGATAAAATGTATATCCTCTAAATTTTATAAAGAATTATTTTCTTAAATGGGTTTCTGATACTAAGCAAATATCTATTTTTTGCATATCTAGGACTACTTATTGGGTAGCGCGATGTTGCTGGATTCCATTAGCATTCCAAATTCGGATATCTTTATTTGCCATTTCGGGTCTTTGGGGCCACATGCCTAATGTTTTTCATTTCTAGTTTTTCAATCCTTTCGGAAAAATATTCGATAATTTTTTATTGTCTGTCCAACTTTCCTATTAGTTTAAGTAGCAATTCGTTGGTGGTTGCTTCATCTTCCTTGGTGTCTCTTTGGTTACTTTGACTGATACTTTGGGCATAAGTCATTTCACCATTAACGTTGTTATATTTTTTAGGTTGTTTCTTTTCACTCATTGTTTATTGAGGTTTAACGTGAGCTACTTTATTTCTCCTGTCTTGCAGTGTTTTAGCAAGTACACATCCTCTATAACTTGCCGGATGCGCTTCATTGCAGTTTGCACATCTCGGCTTAGCTTCTTTGGGTTTTCTACACTCTGTGGTGATATGTTTACCTGAACATTTTACACATCTACGTTCTCTTTTGCAGAATTTCTGTGTGTGTCCATGCAATTGGCATCTTTTGCATTGCGGTATAAAGTTCGATTTTCTTAGAGGTTCGATTTTTATTTCTACCTAAAATTCTTTTAATACCAAAAATGGTTTTTGTGTCCGTATCATGTTCAAAGGCTAACATAAATAGAGATAATGGTTTCTTGTGGACTAAAATTTCTCCTTTGTTATTTTTGGTCTTTTCTTTTTTTTAAATATTTGTCGCATTTAAACATTTAAGCCCATTTTATACTGACAAGTTAAATTATTCGTTAAAATTTTATCCTCGTCAGTTCCTTGACGTTTTACATGATTTAAGAATTATTGTCTTTTAATAATTTTCTCGTCAAAATATAACATAGGTAACCGTTACAGAAGTACAGAATACTTCAGACTTATTGTTCTTGCAGAACACTTCACACATATGATTTTTTTAAATTGAGACTTACTGTTTTGTAAGCACACGAGTATTGTTAAAATTTGTATTATGCAGTAATACAAGAACATAGTTAAAGCTATAATAAAACGTGTACACTAAATTATTCAAAAACAAGAGGACAAATAAAGCATATTTAGATTACCAGATTTCTAAATAGACATTTCTGATTAAAAAAAAGTAGTAATCATTAGTAATTTTTGGGAATGAATGAGTTAAATTATGTATCATAATACAATTTAGAGTTTCTACTGGTATCGATAAATAAACGTTGGTTTTATATAAAATTTTAAATTTAACTTGGACGCCTCTGTCACTATACAAATAAAATATTATCAGTAATTAAATTGTCTGTCAAATTTAATTTAAAATAAATTTTTAATAATATCATAAATTAATTTTTGTTTTATTATTAATTGCATCTTACATTGGATATGCTTAGTACAGTGTTAATTTGCAAATTGGTTTATTGCTACTGTTCTGCTGTGTTTGCTGGAGCACAATCGGGGCGATGATATACGGGATTTATACATCAGTATGTATTTCCTAAATTAAAAAAATGAGAGGCAGTACCTCTGATGAAACTTCCAGGGCGGGAGGACTGCTAGTTAAATTGTGTGAGAGGCCGTACCACTGGTGGAAGTTTCAGAGCGGCAGTACCGCTGGAGTACCTCGGTTGAAACTTCCAAGGCGAGAGGACCGCTAGTTAAATTCTGAGAGGCAGTACCTCTGGTGTACATGATGTCATGACATGATAGAATGTCCAATTAAAAAAGAACTAATAATAAATAAATTAATTAAAAATAAACTAAAAATGAAATAAAAATTGTGCTTATTCACTATAACATCATTTTCTTCCATATTTGTCAATTTCTGTGCTGTTTCTGCCTAGGGCAATAGAAAAAGTGTAAGTAGCAGTCAACAAAATCTACAAGTGGACGAAATATTGGAAAACTCAACTTAATAGCTCCAAATTTATCCAAGTTAATTTTGCATTGCGGCGAAATAACAAGAACTTAAGTATATTACTCAATGGGTGCCGGATTCCTTAAGCAGAATCAGCTAAATACCTTGGAATCCATCTTGACGGTAGATTAAATAGGAAAAATCACGTTAGACAAAAAGCAAAACATTAGAACCAAAATAAAACAACTATACTGGTTAGTCGGAAGATGCTCTCAACTTGATCTAAAATCAAAAAGGTTGATTTATAATACAATTATAAAGCCAATTTGGACCTGTGGGGTGCACATATGGTGTGCACTAAAAATTCAAATCAACTAGTCATACAACGCTGTCAAAACAAGGTTCTTCGATTGATTACCAATACCTATATAGCTAGGCAACCAACAAAGAACTGCACGATAACCTGGAAATCAAATGGATTTGCGAAGCTATCTAAGAATTCGCCTTGAAACACGAAAGAAGATTACTAAATCATACTAACATGGATACAACTGCTGGACAGCGCGCAGGTTGTTAGGAGATTAAAGAAAAAAACCATATGAATTTATATAAAGATTATACCTTTAGTGTAAACTAAGCTATAAGTTATTATAATTTTATAATTGAGGAATACATATTGATGTATTTTTTCGCACTCGTCTTGCTTGTGAATTAATCCAAGTACATAGGAAAAGTAGTAATAAATTAATTGTAAATTAAGATTGTACTAAGCCTATCTAATAAAGATGTTTAAAAAAAGTTCCTTTGCTGTTGTTGTTAATATAAATAACATTGATTTTTATTCCAATTTCTTTTCAGAATTTTCAGCAGTTGTACTATTTAGATAAAATTTGATTATTAGAAATATTTCATTACATATTTTTCAGCTTTCAAACTATTATTGACAAAATTTTATTTTTAAACATATTTTATTTTGCTCTTGTACTGTTATTAATTAATTTTTTAGACAAATTTCTTTTCAGAGTTTCCAATTTTCGTACTATTATTGACAATACTCGATCGATCGATTGATTTTTAAACATATTTTATTTCACATTTTGTTTTGCTCTTGTATTGTTATTAAGAACAATTCATTTTTAAGGCAAATTTCTTTTCAGACTTTCCAGCTTTCGTAATATTATTGACAATATTTTATTTTTAAACATATATTTTATTTCACATTTTATTTTGCTCTTGTACCGTTATTAAGAACAATTCATTTTTTATGCAAATTTCGTTTCAGATTTTCCAGATCTCGTACTATTATTGATAATATTTGATTTTTAAACTTATTTCATTTCAGATATTTCAGTGCCATTTATTAATAATAATTGATTTCTAAGCAAATTTTTCTTCTTTAAGATATTTAGCATAGTTAGCATTTAAATCCAATATCCAATCCCTGTGCGCCAATCAGATATTAAGTCAGCATAAATGAGCGTTGTCAACACCACAGAACGGTTCCAGAACAGTCTCCTTTGGATATTTGATTTGACACATTGCCTGGTCCTGCCTGATGGACGAATAAACCAGTATTTTTATCGAATAAAGGCCTTTTATTTAAACAAATAGGGCCTGTATTTATAGTTATTAACATATATTTACATACAATTTATATTTCATATATTCTAGAATACATTCCTCTGGAGTATTATGTTGAATTATTTTTCTGGATTTCTATTCTCGTTGAATTTTCAGAAGAACTTTTAATACTTTGACGATGTCTTAATAAAATTTTTCATATTCAGAACCTGTTTGTTTTCATTTTCTCGTTTTGCCTCTTGTTCACCAAACCAAACCAAACGCGAAATAGAACCAGAAAAGATTAAAGCATGTTTCGTCAACTTAAGAGATTCCATATTCGATGTTCATAACTAAAGAGCAACTGAAATACATGTGTAGGTCTTGTATCTTGACTTGCGGTACTCCTGCCTAAGTTCCAGAAAAGTAATATAAGAAGCGTTTCCGCAACTTTTTTCCAAAACCAAGATTTCAAATACAGTACAATATCTCTTAAGCATTTTAAAACTCATTTATTTACAAATATTGACTAACATATATTCCCTGGTGCTAGTCTTGCTTTATAGTGCCTTAGTATCTAATTCATTGTACAGACTTATATATTTTTATTAAACGTTCAAGGGCCGTAAATTGGAGCGTCCTTGCACTCTATATGAAAATCCTAATCTCAACTATTAATCTAAACTAATTATACCATATTTTTAAAACAAATCAAATTTGATTTAACTTAACTTAATATGATTTAGCTATGAAATTATTAGATGGATCGATTCCCAGCAATATTAATAAGCATTAAAAAGACAAATTCATCTTCGTATTACCTCGCCATATTACTGAAAATTTGATTTATAATTTATATACCACAAATTCGCTACATTAAGCGAATATATGAGATAATATCAAAGACCAAACAACTGGTAACATCGTATTTTTATATTTATTACTTTATTCATTTTAAATCGCCATATTTTAGCTTAAATGTTTTATATATCATATCAGGCAAAATAATATTTGGAAAATTTCGCAATCTAAAATGCATTTATACATAGTTATCCTCTAAGACGTCTCATGAGTTGAAAGTCTATCTAGAGCTGAGAATGGTTTATTATCAATACCTCAATATCATAAGGTAAGGTATGAGCATTGAAACACAGTTCTTTAGATAAGAGTTTTTATTTCAAGAAGAATAATCTGTAATAATTAACAGAACATAACTACAAACTTCTTTATCAAATAGATTTAGGTAGGTAATAATTTCTGATGTATTAAAACAATATAATATCCAATAAAACAGAGTCATCAAAATTTAAGATGTAAATAATTAATCAGATATAAAGTTATCAAACATGATTTATTTTAAGTTTATAGTACGCCTAATGTATATATTATGGAAGGATTTCAATCACAGTTATTCTGCACCAATAGGTTAGAGTTGTTTTATTATATTTAGATTGAACTATTTTCCACACCACCTATCAGGTATACTTCAAGGTGCTTTTTATCTAAGTAACAGTTTGAATATACAACCCAGTATATTCTAAAGAAAGCAATATATTATACTTTCATTAGATAACGTATTGACCTTCTCACGTTTAGTTCTTGCTTCCTTCGTTTCTTTGCCAAGTCAATGCATACACTGTATTTCTCATTAATCTCTTCTGTTACTACCTATGTACATATTTCGTTGCGTTTCGTCTTATACTGCGTTCTATCTAATGCATTTACTATATCTGCAAAACAGTTACTATTCATTCTCTACTTATATATTCTAACCAAATGTTAACCGCAATTGTATAACTATTGTTATTACAGACAATGCTTATTTCCACGTATCCAACCGGTTCTTGTTTGTATTTCCTTCTCGACCTACATGCCCATTATCGTGATTCTTCGTTTCAGGCTGTTTCATGTTCCAGGTTTTGATTAAGCGTTAACCCCAAGCTATGTGTTTAACGTAAAGCCTTTTCCAATAACAAACCTTGAGTGTAATTTTGAAAATAAATTTCCGTAATGTTATTGTAGCATTATGTCTCTTAGTAGACATTATGTAGCGCTAATGTTATTTTCAGAACCGTTGTTGGCGCCGCAGATTGTATTACTTCTCTTTTTAGTTCGTCTTGTTGGATGTTTGATGAATATTATGTTTTATAATTTAAGCTGTTCCATCTCAACCACCTTTGCTGGAGTGTAGAGTCCAGTAGGTGCCATAAACCCGTATTTTAATATCATTTTTGTTGAAAACATAATTCATAGTTGTCAGAAAAATTCTAGTTCACGGACCCCATCTAATCCATATACCCTACCCCTAACGGTCTACAAGTTTATTACCGATTATTAAAAACTTTTGAGAAACTCCTCATAAAAAGGCTCAATTGTATAATAGAAAAAAGAAAGATCATTCCAGAACATCAATATGGATTTCGCACTAAGCACGGAAAAATAGAACAACTACATAGACTTTTTAACAAAATAAATATGGATTTAAACGGCAAAAGATATTGTTCATCTGCATTCCCAGGCATATCTCAGGCCTTTGATAAAAGTATGGTATACGGGATTGCAGGTTAAATTATAGAAACTTCTCCCTCATCCGGATTATGAGCTACTAAAATCTTACCTCACGTCATTTTACTGTAAAACAAGGCGATGACCATACCGAATTACACTAAATATATTCAGGAATTCCGTAAAGTAGTATGGGGCCAGTACTATATCTTCTATACATAGCCGATCGATCTACAACAAAAATAACCACTGTGGCAACATACGCAGGCGACCCGACAATCTTAGTCTCTCATGAACATCGAGCCAAAGCATCAACTAACCTACAAACACACCTAAATCAAATACAAATGTGGCTAAAAAGATAGCGTATAAAAGCCAACGAAACAAAATCCTGTCATATAACTTGTATGCTCCGTAGAAGAACATGTCCACCAATTTGCATCAATAATTGTCAATTCCCACAAGCAAGGATGCGAAATATCTCGATATGCACCTAGATCGACGCCTAACTTGGTAGAAGCACATACCCACCAAACGAAAACAGCTTGGACTTAAACTCTACCAAATATATTTTGGCTTATCGGGCGTTACCAACTATGGGGAGCGAGTTTAATATATCTATCATACAATGGTTCCAAAATAAAGTGTTGCGTGCCATTGTTCTGTGCTCCGTACTATATTTCAAATGAAGTAATACAACGCCATATTCCTCTAGAACCAATAACCAGTGTAATTCAACGTATTTGTGTGAAGTTAATTGCTCGAAATCTACGGCGAAAGCACAAAAACCTAATTAGATCCTTGAAGTAGGCCTGATTCCTTAGCAGAATCAAGAATATACCTCAGTATCCGTTTCGATGTAACTTCAAATTCGAAATATCGCATTAGTCAAAATCAAAGCAAGTCAGTCAAAAAGCTGTACTGGTTAGTCGAAATATACTCCCAATTTGACCTGCGATGAAAGAGATCATAAGATTAAAGCGAACCAAACCACATGAAGTTGTTGTTGTATAAGCGTTATTAAGAATAACATAAAATAAACAAAAATGTTTATAGTTGGGTGGTTTCAAAAATTTTAAATCATTGAAATACTATGAATATATATGAGAAAAATTAATAAATAGCTATTTATTTGTTTTATTTAAACATTCAATATATTAATATAAATTTTACTATAAATAATTGTATCTTCAATCTTATATGAAACTGCCAAAGATATATTACCATGAGAATAGAATTAAAAGTCAGATCATTTCAGAAGTAAAAACCTATTAAAAAAAACAAAACCTTGAAGATCAAATTATATTTAACATAGAGTATTGAAACAAATATTTTATGGAATCTAAAAATTTGTAACTTGTTATTTTGCTTTTATTGAACAAAAAATAAAAGCATGTATATAAAAAAGGCACTTAAAATGCAAATTAGATTTAGCGAGTACAAGTCTGTAAGTATAACTTCTGCAGTAACAAAATGCTACATGCGTTTTAACATTAAAATAAAACTTACTTATATGGATAAATTACAAACATTAAACAGCTAATAACTGGAAATCCCACTAAATATAATGTTCTAGTTACATTTGAAAATATTACAAAGCTCAACTATCATCATCAATATGCCAAGTTTCACTGATGCGGAGTCATAACACAAAATTCAAACAAAATGCATTAATTGAAATATTAACAGCACTGCATTGTTTTTATTGTTGTAATTATGAATTAATCAATAATCAACTATTAAAAAAGTAAGTTACCCATTAACATTAAACTTCCTTTGTGCTTCCAGAACACACACCAGTCAAATTTAAAGATTATATAGGCTACTATTAAACTGAATAATAAATATCACATTCACCTGTAAACAAAGGCTATTAACAGATATTACAGAGAGCATATTAATTTTAACATGCCTAAATTCAACCTTGAATGTTTTCCTTATTACAATTTTTTTTCTTCAAGTGAAATTTAGGCGAAATCGGTTCAGTCACTTTATTGGAAGGTTTAATAATTATTTCAGGATATTTTCTCACTGGCTTGGCTTTAAATTGAGTTTGTTTCCTTAATTTAGCAATCTCCTCTTGTTCCATTTTAATCCTTTGCTCCTCGGCAATTTCCTTTAAATATGCTAAACGCTCTTCTTTCTCCTCCAATTTAGTTTTAAACTCTTGCCGTTTTGGTTCACGCAAGTCCGTGTGAAATTCAAAGGGCTCAATTTCTGTTACCTTCATTGATTTTACTGGCATAAAGGGTTCTTTGTACAGAACAACAGGTGGTTTAGCTTTGAACTGATTTGACTTTGAATTTGTTGGCTAGAAACATAAAATAATGACTTTATAATTCAATTAACTACTGCAGAAAGCTGAACATTCAGAGTGCCAAATTGATCCTTACATTTTTTTTAGCTGAACCCGGATTGCTGCCTGTTAAACTATTTAAACTTCTTGTAGATCCATGGCCTGTCTTAACACTTTTAGGTATAGGCTTGGCATGAAATTCTCTAGCTTTTTTTTCCTCTTCTAATACCTATAAAAAATAATTAAAACATCCGCAACTTTACAGAAATGTTTTACTAACTTTATTGATTAGCTGTTCCCTTTTTTTTTTAATCATTTTATCTCGATCATCAAAACTGAAGGGTTTAGGCATAGTGTACCCTTTTTTTTCCTGTGGATGTGTAGCTTTTATAGGACCATCGAACATCTTCTTGTTCAAAGGACGAGCTTTGAATTTTGGACTAAAAAAATTTTAATTTTTTATTTCTTAATTTCTAATTCTATTTTTTTTTAAATAGCATACCATTGTTCTATTTCTAATTTTTCCCTCTCATCTCGAGATAAAATATGACCAGGTCGATGCCTTCTTTTTGTCTGAAGAGCAGGGCTACACGGTACTGTCCTACAAGTGTACAAAAAACTAAAATACCATTAACTTCAGAAACCACATATCTTACAACTTCAGTGGTTTGTGAACTGGTTTTTCTTCTAAATTTGGCTTACTTCTAAATCTCTCTGGTGTTTTATTTTGAAATATATGTAAATGTTCAGATAAACTGACAAACTTTTTACTGTTTGCTTTATTGATAGTTTCTAATGATGGATAACGCTGATGTAGAGGCTTCTAAAATAAGTGTAATGTTAAACTACCTATTTTGTTACACAAAATAAAGCTATACCTGTCCTGGCCTATTCTGTTCATTGAATAATACTAAATTTCCTACACTCATTGATTTTCTAAGTGTTGGCAATGCGGAATTCTCATCATCTAAAAACAACTTTTATAATGTAGTTAATTGCTTTAAAACATCAGTGTTTATTTCCAGAAAGTTGACCATAATTAGTTAATTATGTTAATTAGTACTAATTTAATACAATTATCAATAACAAAAATAAGTTAATAGTATCACAAAAAATTGTATAGAAATGATAAAACTGTAATCGTTTTAACAATATCCAAGATTTATTTATATTAAAAATATAAATCATACCTATTCGAAAATATTTATCCACATCATCTTCATCATTATCAGGACACTCAAAGTCTATAAATTGAGGCGCATTGAAATTATCAAACGGCTCACCCATTTTTTCAGAAAAACATATATTCAACTGAACCAAATGATTTCAAATTTCAAACGATTTAAATGGTAACTACTTTTGAAGTAACGGTCAGTTGCCATGAGAAAATTTGAAACACTCTGCAGTGCTGCCAAAATTATTAGTTTTACTTTCGAAAATTTTTTAAATTTATTATCTCTGATTAATGTAAATGATATTAAGCCTGACACAATTAATAATTATTAATATTATAAAAACAAAGGGATTATAGAAATTAAAGCATATTTTACAAGACATTTTTATTTTTATATTCTGTAGGATACTTGGCGGTATATTCAAATATGGGTGAATAAATTTAATATGCCCCTTAAATATGTAAAATATGTGTCTTTAATACATTACAGGAATATTAAATATCATTAAAGTTAATTGCAGGTTAATTCTGATATTATATTAACATTATATTGATATGTATATTATTGAATACAGGTTATCTAGAACTTTGTTGAATGCAGAATACTCTACATGGTTCTCTATATTAAAAACTACCATTATTTTGCCATGATTTAAATTTGCTGTTTAGACAGGGAATTTAATATTATTTACATAATGAATGTAAAATGTTTGTATATCTATACATTTATATTTGCTCAGCTTTATGATGTGCATCCACAATCAATTTATTTTCAAGTATGGGGCCCAGGATTAAAACCTCATCAAATTACTATGCCTGCACGCTATTTTTTTATCCAAGCTTTTGATCAAAACAACAACAGGTTAAATCTGGTATTGTATGAAATCATTTAAAATTAAATTTAATGTTTTTACAGTATCACACATAGTCTTGAAACTGAGCCCCAAGTCATTATTGATGGTGGAACTAAAAAAAAGACATCTTGTCGTATTTGGACCAAACTTTTAGACAGAAAAGATGGAAGCTACATTGTTAGATACAAAGTTTATGAACCATGCTCATATGTAAAAATTACTCTTACTTATGAAAATGAACAAATTGGTAATTCACCATATATAATTAATGATTATGTCTATCCAGATAACTGCTATTGTCCTCAATATAGCCTACAGGATGTCATTAATATTTGGAATTGTGGAAATGTTCCATTACAAATTGATAATGACTTTTTAAATTTCAAAAAAATTAATTGGGATGAAACAAGACTAAAGGTATATAGGAAATAAAGGTATAAAATAATTATATTTTAAAATATATTATTTAAGGTAATTGATCAATTTAATAAACCATATTCTGTAAGCCTGTGTCATTATATTATCAAAAATAATCAAGTGTATAGAAAATGTTATGGACAACATGTAGGATTTAACATGTTTTCTGATAGTATTTTACTATCACTTACAAGGAAAACAATTTTACCAGATTTGGAATTCTTTATAAATCTAGGAGATTGGCCACTATCTAGCAAAAATATGCCAAACAAATATCCTATATTTTCATGGTGTGGTAGTAAAGATGCCAATGATATTGTAATGCCAACATATGAACTAACAGAATCAACTTTAGAAAATATGGGAAAGTAAGTACTAAATAACTATAATAATGATTATATAATTGAATATGACAATTTTGTTTAAGAGTTACATTAGATATGTTGTCAGTACAAGGAAATTTTAAATATGTTTGGGAGGACCGTAAAGAAATATTGTTCTGGAGAGGCAGAGATTCAAATAAAAATAGATTAAACTTAATTAAAATATCCAAAACCCATCCAGAATTGTTTAATGTTTCTTTAACCAATTTCTTCTTTTTTAAAGATGAGGAAGATACATATGGGCCCAGGTCAGAACATATTTCATTTTTTAAATTTTTTGATGTGAGTAACATATAAGACGTAGCATATTTTTTTCTAATTATATAATTTTAGTACAAATATCAATTATCTATTGACGGAACTGTAGCTGCTTATAGAATGCCATTTTTATTAGGGGGAGGATCTTTAGTATTTAAACCATATTCAAAATATTATGAACATTTCTATAGTAAATTAGAACCCAATGTTCATTATGTCCCTGTGGAAACTGATTTATCAGATTTGGTTGAGAAGATACAGTGGGCCAAAGATAATGATTCTAAAGCAAAAGAAATTGCACAAAGTGGCAAAAAGTTCGCTAATACTAATTTATTACCCAAGAATATATTATGTTACTATATGCATTTATTAAATAAGTTGAGTAAAGTTACTACAAGTAATGTTAAAGTATTAGAAGGTATGGAGCTTATTAATCAAAAAAGTGATTATCCTTGTGATTGCTTAAATAAGGAAAAAAATATAAAAGAAGAACTGTAGCTAATATTTTTATTGCTTTTATTCCATTGATTGGCTAAGTTATAAAGTAATTAGTGAAATTATACATTTTTATACAAATTAGGGTATTTGAATCTCAATGTTGTTCTAATAAAAACAATAGAATGGCAAGTCATTTTTGTTTTTATTAATTTAAAACTAGGGTTCATGTTAAATAATAACAGATGCCTAAACATCTTCAAAACTTTTTGCATATCCAATTTTTTCAAGATTTAATAAAATTAATTCTATTTCATGATATAACTCCCTTTTCACTGCATCTGGTACTAAAGCTCTTGCTTTAGGTGTAATGGTCGCTATTAATTCATCTACTGTAGGAACTTTATCACCACTTTCCACGATTGCTTTTCTACAGGCCAACTGTACTTGATCTTTCCATCCGCTTTCTACTAATCGGGTATGAACTAATTCTGCTACCCTACAAATTAATATGTATCACGGACTCGTTTTACTAAACTGTTATTAAAATATTATAAAAACTTACTGTTCCAATCCATTGTTCACATTTAAGTGAAGATTCACGCGTGCATCGTACTCTTGGGGCATCTTGTAAATTATTTATTTAATTTTATAAAAATTGTGGTTATATACTTTGTTGTTGGTGTTTTTCGACTATGAATATGTATAGGACTCGAAATATATCGATAACAATCAAAAAAACTTGATTCGAATCAGTAACAAATGAGAACGTTTGAGCAAAATTCTGTTAAAGCACTAAATAAAATCTCTGTGAATCATTTAAAATATGGCTTTAAAAAAATTAATAATTTTAAACTATTTATACAAATATCGATAATACCCATTTCCAACGATTAGTACATGGCCGACATCTCTTGGATAATAATAAAAGCTAATAAGCTTGAAGCAAGTAATGGTAAAATAAAAAAAAGACTGTTACTAAAATATCAAATATCAAAAAATCCTTTTAAAATAATTTTACCGTTCTGGAAAATTAAATAATTCCCCATATAAGATATATGAATTATAAAAAGTATTTTTAACAAAAAAAAACCTACCTAAAACTATTTATCTATTTACAATATTATTTTAACTACTACCAGCTGATCACTTACAAGTGAGCGCCCAGCAACAAATTAAATATGTTTTGTTACTAACTTAACTTTATCTATATGTCAAAATTATTTTTGTATTGTTTGGGATCGGTAGCGACTTCAAACTGATCAGTTGGTAGCAGTTAAAATAATATTGTAAATAGATAATTAGGTTTAGGTAGGTTTTAAACTAAATTGTGTATATATGGTGGATTATAAAATACGTGTAGTAGGTAGGTTAAATAATTTTTTTGTTTGTTTTTAGTTATTTACTACAACGATTATTATGTACATATTTTATTTTAAAACGTTTTTTTTTGTGTTAAAAAAGTTTGATAATTTTTAAATTTTTAGTGAGTTCCTTATTTATTTTTTGATGTTGGTACAGTTTTTTTGTTAAAAATATTTTATTTTTCCCTTTTTAGTGTTAGATATTTACTTAATAAATTACGCAGTTTTTTATTAAGCATTACATTGGATAGACCAATTAAAAGTGCAACCTTTATGAGGAAAAATAGCAGTAAAGAAACGATGCTTAAAAATAAGGAACGCTTCAGGACCCTGGGTCTGCTACCTAGTCTAGGTGATCTGACAGATTTTCCAACCAAACTAGAACAAAAAAAGTTGCTGCCCCATTGAGTATGGAAGCCGCGACCTCCGCGTAGTAGCATAATGTTCTAATCGATACACGATTCAAACCCTGCATTTTTGGTTTCAACGACGTCTTATATCGTAAGATTAGTGCTTAAAAACCAAACTGAATAATGTTTACACTAAATTACATCCGATTTTTTGTCACATTAGCTCAGGAATAACATTATAAACAAATATCTGATTATTTTAGATAAAAAATATGTCAAAACTTTGTGTATGTTTTTTAAATTTGAGCGTTTCCCCTTTACCTTTTTTCCCGTTAGCACCCGTTACCCCATCAAATACTGATTTGGTTCCAATGGGACTTCGAAGGAATTGGGGATGCAAGTGCACTCTTTTGAATAAAAAAAGAATTTTAAAAATCAGTCCAAAATCAGCGAACATACATTTTTTTTTATTATTATTCTTCGTGAGTCCACAATCTGCCCTATTGGCAATAAGTATTTCTTATGTCTATATTATATATACATGGCATGTAGAAAATCACTTCATTAAGCAATCTTCTGTATAAAATATTATCTTAATTAAATAGTCTTATGTTGACTTTAGAATATGTCCAGTAATCAGATCAGGTGGTGTTAAACGTTTTAGTCTACGCACTTCACTATTACGTCACATATTTAGCTGATTAGCGAGTACATTGGGATGCACTGGCACACTTTCGAAGTACTTAACACAAACACGTTGAATTACACTCGTTATAGGTTCTAGAGGAATATCGCGTTGTATCACTTTATTTGAAATATAGTACGGAGCATCAACAATGGCACGCAACACCTTATTTTGGAACCGTTGAATGATGGATATATTAGATTTGCTAGCGGTACCCCATAGTTGGATTTCATATGCCCAAATGGGCTTGAGTATAGACTCATACAGCAATACCTTGTTATCTTATGATAACTTGGATTTGAGCCCGATGAGCCAATACATTTGATATAATTTTAGTCCCAGTTGTTTCCGTTTAGAGAGTATGTGTTTCTTCCAGGTTAGGCGTCGATCTAAGTGCATACCAAGATATTTAACATGCTCTGCTTGGGGGAGTTGACGATGATTGATATTCACTGGTGGACATGTTCTTCTACGCAGGGTAAACGTTATATACGTGGATTTTGTTTCATTGGCTTTAATGCGCCATGTCTTCAATCATAATTGTATTTGCTCCAGGTGGGTTTGTAGGTTTATTGATGCTGTGACTGGATCTTCACGGGATGCTAATATTGCTGAATCGTCTGTATATGTTGCCACAGTAGTTATTTTTGTAGTGGACAGATCAGCCTTATACAGTAGATACAGTACTGGACCCAGTACACTACCTTGCGGAACTCCTGAATATATACGATTTAATTCGGTATGTTCATCGCCTTGATTTACAATAAAATGTTTATGAGTGAGATACGATTTTAGTAACTCATAGTCCGGATGAGGGAGAAGTTTCTTTAGTTTAACCTGCAAGCCCGTATGCCATACTTTGTCAAAAACCTGACATATGTCTAGAAAAGCAGCCGAACAATATCTTTTGGCATTCAGCGTTTATTTTGTTTACAAGTCTATGCACTTGTTCTGTGTCCATGCTTGTTGTGTTCTGTGTTCATAGTCCCATGCTTATTGCGAAAGCCAAACTGATATTCTGGAATAATTTTTGTTTTGTCTATTATGTAATTTAGCTTTTTTATGTATAATTTCTCGAAAACTTTCGAGATTATCGGTAATAAACTTGTAGGTCGGTAGGAGATCACATCTTCTGGTATTTTTCCTTGTTTAAGAATCATTAATATTTTAGTTACTTTCCAGATATTAGGGAAGTAATTCGTAAAATAGCTTTAAATATAAATGTTAATAGTTTTATACCCTTTTCTGATAGTTCTTTTAAAATTTTGCCAGTAATTAAGTCATAACCAGGAGCTTTTTTAATATTAATCTCTCTCATTATTGTTTGTTTAACTTTTTTGACCGTTAATTTCTCGTGCGGTAAATCCATTTGAAGTGGCGGATCTAGAAATGAAAGCTAAGTGAAGCTAGTAATTTTATTTTCCTCATCTTTATGTAGCTGAGACTGGAAAGGTTTAAAAACATGTGTTTTGAGAAAATGTCGGCCTTCTCTTTATTGCTTCTCGCCCAATTATTTTTGTTTGTTTTAATAGGTGTGTTATGCTGCTGGGATCTCCTAAGCTTTTTTGTTGCTTTCCACAACGAACAGTTTGTAGCCTCAGTTGATGTCAAGTTTTCTAGGTTCAATTTGGATTAGCTCTTTCAGCTCTTTTATTGCCCTATTAAATTTTCTTTTATTCTCTTCAGTCCTTTGCTGTTGCCAATTTCGTCGTAACTTTCTTTTACTGCTATCTTTTTCTCTATTACATGATATATGTGTATTTTTTCTTGGAAATGTTTCACTGTTAGGAGTTGCGGAATATGCTGCCTCCTGTATATTTTTTGTAAGATTTATTGCTGCTATTTCTATATCCATTTCAGTTTGTAACGGTAAGTTTAGAGAGATGTTTCGGTCTAAGTTTTCTTTAAATGAGGGCCAGTTAGTTCTATTATTGCACAGAGAAGGGGGTTTAACTTTGATGGTAATTTTTGAAGAAATTGTTAGTACTATTGGTGAATGATCAGAAGACAGGTCGAAACATGATTCTGCCTAATACTTTTTTGGATCAATATTTTTTTGTAATACAGAATTCTATTGTATCTGTATAGTAGAGATATGTTGTAAGTTATCTGTCTTTATTGCTTTTAGCAGTTCTCTACCTTTTGAGGTCATTATTCTCGAAACTCACATTAAATGTTTTGCATTATAATCTCCTCCGGCTATAAATCTATTACCTAGCGTACTGAAGAATTCTTGAAATTGTTCTGCCTTGTTGTTATGTTTGGGTGGGCAATAAATCGCAGAAATTGTTAATGGTCCATGGACTTCCTCTATGGTTATACTGGTGGCTTGCAGGTAGTCTTTGCGGAATTCTTCTTTTTCGAAATGCTTTATATCTCGAATAATTATGGGTGTAGCTCTATGTGCTTTATCATCAGGGTGATTTGTATGATAAAGTTTATATTTAGGAATTTTCAAATAATGTTTGTCCGTAAAGTGTGTTTCGGAAACCATCATAACGTCAATATTTTGTTCAGTTACGAACATTTTTAGTTCCCTGGCATGTTGTTGGAGCCCATTGGCATTCCAGACGGCGATTTTGTAGCTATTGGTTTCAGGCATTAGGCAAGTTTGCTGACGACGGTTGTGAGTAGACCAAGCATCGTACTCATTTGATCCATTAGTTTGGCCATCATGTTTTCTAATCTAGAGATGTTGCTAGTTTCAGTAGGTTGAGATGTCGTCTCTCGATTTTGTGCTGAACCATTTTCAACCATTTGGGCATAAGTTATGTCTGGTTGACTTGGTCTGGTGGGTAGACTGGTAGGTGTGGATTGTTTTTGTTGCTGTTGATGCCTTTTTTCCCTTAAGGCAGGATAGAGTTTCTGTTGTAGTTGCTTGTGAACTGCGCAACCCTTGTAGTTCGCTGGATGATTTCCGTTACAGTTAGCACATTTCACTTTTTCATCGCAAACTTTACGAGTACAATATCCTGTTTTGTGTTTTCCGGCACAGTTTACGCATCTATATGATTTGCGACGGTAAGTCTTTGTGTGCCCGTGCGCACCCTGTGCATTGTGGTATAATTCTTTTTATATGTGGTGGTTCGCATTTAATAATATTATTTTCCAATTTGGTGATTTCATACACCGCCTTATTATTTCCATTAGGTTTTATATCAATATAGAACATAGGCAGAGGTTTTTTGTCGTGCGATGTCGTATATTGTGAACATTTACGACCTCGTGGCCTTTTTCAGCTAGTGCTACTTTGATGGTGTTAAAGTCCGTCCCGTGATGTATTCCTTTTAACACGAATTTAAATGTTCTCTCGGATTTTGGCCTGAATGTATGGTATTGGGTGTTTCTTTCATCTAATTCTTTTACAAGAACTTTAAAGTTATCCGCTTCGAACAATTGGATTTTAATTGTTTCATAGCTCACTGTTTTAATTGTGTAGTTCGTAGTAATGGTTTTCAATAGGTCATGGATGTGTTTTATTACTCTTACCTTATAGATTGTTATTGGAGGTGGTTTGGGAACAACTTTTTCAGGGCTTGGTTGTATATTCTCTTCAATTTCTTCAGACAGATTGCTAAAGCTATTTTTTGTTTCTATCGGTTTCTGTAACCAATAGTCACTGATTCTTGTTTGTTTCGTCGCGATTTCTTCTTCTGGACTTCTCAATCGTTTTTTGTTAATGACTGTAGTCCATTCTGATGGTGAAGTTTGCGTTATTGCTGATAGTTCTAATCTTATATCAAAGTGTGCAGGTGTTTTTTTAAAGAAAGGTATCTTTCTAGAGCTTGGAGCGTATTGAAAATACGTCTTCACCCTACGGAGGTTGGAACCGGACTAACATACATTTAAAAAAATATACAGCCGAACATAGAATCTCATCCTTTTTCGAAGTCGGTTAATAAAACGAATAAACCTCTGAAAAATTCCGATTTGCTCCTACCTTTCAGAACGCTCTGTTGTAAAAAAAAAACATGTATTACCGTTGGTGTCATAAAAGTGAAGGCCATAAAGAGTGAAAATCTAGTCTCAACCATTGTAGGGTGAGAACGTGATTTAAAAAAAATAATTTAAACATTTAATAACTATTAAGTGAACTGTACGGTTAATTTCAATACAATATGGCTAATCCACAACATCTTTCTGTCGATTTATCAATTGAATCACCTGCTAATCGAAATAACGATCAACTACCAATAACTGAAACCCCCCAAATGCACGAATGGAACATTGTTACAAACAAAAAACGCTTGAGAAATCTTGAACTACAAGTCGTCCGAAAGCAGACGAAAATCAGCGACTATTGGCTTCAAAAATCTATCCAAACGTACAACAGTTTCAGTGTCCTGACAGAAGAGACAGAAGAAAACCAGAACAACAAAGAAAACCAACCAAAAACAATTCCCAGACCACCCCCAATAACAATATATAAAGTAGTGTTGTTAAACATCTGCATGACTTGCTCAAAACAATATGTAATAATTACACAATAAAATCAATCGGATCTGAAACAATGAAGATTCAAGTGGTTGAACCTGAACATTTCAAAGTTTTAATAAAAGAATTGGACAATAGAAGCACGCAGTACCATACTTTTCGACTAAAGTCCGAAAACACTTTTAAATTTGTCATAAAAGGACTATATCAAGCACCGATTCAAATACAGTTAAAACAGCCCTAGCTGAACAAGGCCACCATTATGTAAATATACATAATATTAAACATCATGCAACAAAGGAGCCACTGCCAATGTTTTATATTGTTTTGAAGTCAAAAAAAATATGTTTACGAGATTAAGAACTTGGAATACAATGTCATTAAATGTGAGCCACCATACACAAAAATAATCATCCCACAATGCGCCAGATGCCAAGCATATGGGCATACCAAAACATACTGTCGCAAGTTGTATAGATGTATGAAATGCGCAGGAGAGCATGCGACCAATGATTGCACGCGCAAAACACGTGACGACAAAGTAAAATGCGTCAACTGTGACGGTGATCATCCTACAAATTATAGGGGATGCCTAGTCCATAAAGCATTTTTTTTCCAGCACTGATATAAAAAAGAAACTTACAACCAGCCCATACCATTTAACTCTCCTAAAACACCAATACAACACCCTCATATATCATACGTACACGCAGTAACCAACAGTCAGACCCAAACTAACACGCAGACAACGCCAATCACCACTGGGAATGATGGATAAACTTATGGAACAACTGAGTATAATGATGAATTTGCTCACCGTCGTCGTTACCAAGCTAGCCTAATCATTCATAGCCATTACAGCAAATACAAAATAGCCGTCTGGAATGCTAATGGACTCCAGCAAAGTGCCAGGGAGCTTAAAATGTTCTTATATGAACAAAATATTGATATCATGATGGTATCTGAAACACATTTAACTGATAGAAATTATTTACGGATTCCGAAATACAAGCTGTATCACACAAAACATCCAGATCATAAAGCACATGGAGGAACATCTATAATTATTCGTGAAAACATAAAACAGTGTGAGAGAGAGAAATTCAGCAACGAATATTTACAAGCCACCAGTGTAACCATTGAAGAAGTGCACGGGCCATTAACAATGAGTGCTATCTATTGTCCATCTAAACACAACAACAAGGCAGAACAATACCACGGTTTCTTTAACACGCTGGGTAATAGATTCATTGCCGGAGAAGACTATAATGCAAAACATGTAATGTGGGGTTCTACATTAATAACAGCAAAATGCAGAGAATTGGTCAAAGCAATGAAGGCACAACTTACAGCATATATCTACTGGTGAGTCAACATATTGGCCGTCAGACAGAAATAAAATTTCCGATACCATAGGCTTTTGAGTTACAAAAAATATTGACATCAAAACGTGCAAAGCTGAGTCATTCTTCGATCTATCATCTGTTGTGAACTCAAATATTCTCAACAAAATAAAACCACCTTCTGTGCATAACACCAAAACCAACTGGCCATTATTTAGAGAGAAATTAGATAGTTTAATATCTCTAAATTTACCTCTCAAAACAGAAAGAGACACAGAAATAGCAGCAAAAAGTATAAGAAAATCTATACAAGCATGGTACGCAACAACTAACAGCGAGACCGATATCAAAAGTTTAATTATATTTCATGTATAATTAAACAAAAAATTGCCGAAAAGAGAAAACTGCGAAAAACCGGGCAACAAATCAGAACAGAAGAAAACAAGAGAACATTCAACAAGGCCACAACAAAGCTGAAAGAGCTAATAAATAACGAACACAATCAAGGATTTCAAAACTATTTAAGAAACTTATCGTCAACTGATAAACGGAATATTCTCTCTGGAAAGTAATAAAAAAACAACAACAACATAATCCACCCATTAAAATTGACAACAATACCTGGGCTAGGAATGATAAAGATAAAGCGGAAGTTTTCTCTAAATATTTAATCCGTATCCGTCTGAAATATCCGCACAGAAGAAAATAACATTAACTTTCTTAGCACTCCGTTTCAAATGGATCTGCCACATGAGAAATTTACTGTTAAACAAGTAAACCAAACAATAGATAAATAAATCAATTCTAAAAAGCACCTGGTTTTGACCTAATAACTGGAAGAATCTTAAAAGAACTCTCAGGAAAGTGCATCAAATTAATAACATTCATATTCAATGCCATGCTAAGACTTAATTACTTTCCTAGCACTGGGAAAGTGGCTTATTGTCCTATAAGCCTGTTACCTGTGATCTCTAGACTATTCTAAAAATTATACATTAAAAGACTTAAAATAATCGCAGAAGAGAGAAATATCATTCCAGACCATCAATTTGGCTTCCGTAATAAACACGGAACAACAGAACAAATACATAGATTAGTCAGCCAAATTAACAAAAACTTGAACGATAAAAAATATTACTCCGCTTCATTTCTCGATATTTCTCAGGCTTTCGACAAGGTGTGGCACACTGGGCTGCATGCTAAATTGAAAAGCTTTTGCCCCATACGCACTTTCAATTTCTGAAATCGTACCTCACACACAGACATTCTATTTTCAAACAGGGTGACGAATACACTGACCTACACCCAATATATTCGGTTGTTCCGCAGGGCAGTGTTCTTGGCCCATTGTTATATCTTATGTATACAGCTGACATACCGACCTCAAGAAACATTACTGTTGCAACATATGCTGACGGCATATGCTGACGGTGCAGCGGTTTTATCATCACACGAGGATCCAATAGCAGCCACAAGAAACCTCCAACTTTATCTTAACTGTTGAGGTTTCACATTATTGTACTTAACACAGATTTCTTCTTTTAACTAAAGAAAAAATCTTTACTTTAACACTTTCCCTTTTTAAGTACAATAATCAAAGAAAAAGAATTTAATCCTATAGCAACTCTAAACTAAATGTCTGACATCTGCTGCTCCGTCGAAACATCTTGAATTCCGTTGTTAGTTGTTCTTGACTGTGGGCCAGATCTGGTTTGGTCCCAAGCATTAGATACATTAATCCTCCGACTTCTTCTCAGTTTGGAAACTTCGTATTATCCATTTCCCTGATTGCAAAGAATATAATCATTCAAAGACTGAGGCCTTTTTAAAGTTGACCGATCTCTTAGCCTAGCATCTAGTCTTTCTTCTTGATGCTCTGAAACAACTTCATTAAAGTCTTCCTTTGAACTGTTTCTCCCACAATATTGTGACAGTTTACAGACATTGACAGACATTAACAGTTTTATTTTCTGGTTTCACTTCTTGAA
The DNA here is from genome assembly GCF_030347505.1 of Rhynchophorus ferrugineus. Lineage (NCBI taxonomy): Eukaryota > Metazoa > Arthropoda > Insecta > Coleoptera > Curculionidae > Rhynchophorus > Rhynchophorus ferrugineus. The sequence continues at coordinate 20,047,239 of NW_027472588.1, read as the reverse complement.
ATGGTAGTTTAACATGTTCATTACAACATCCAGGTTTCTCTTCAAATTGTACATCTCTAGACAAAATAACGCTTTGATCCTTTTCAATCCAAATTCTAAACCGTTCATCACCATCATATCCTATGAGGCGCCCTTTTACGGCTTTTCTATCCATTTTTCTTCTTTTACTGGCTAGGGATATGGGAATACCATGTTGAACCAATGATCCTTAGATGTTTGGTTCGCGGTTTCTTTCCATTTCACAATTCATAAGAACTAACACCATCTACAGATTATTTTCCTATTCTGTTCAGAATATATACTGCAGTGTTAACTAATTCATCCCATAATCCTGCTGGATAGGCCACTTCTAGATTTTAATATTTCAAGGTCCTGGCCATTTCAACTACAGTTCTATTGTCTCGCTCACAAACTCAATTCTGCTCAGGAGTATAACGTGTCGTCAGCCTTTGTGTAATTCCGTTTTTTCGTAAGATAGACCCAACCTCTCCATTGTCAAACTCCTTGCCATCATTTCACAACATCACTCAGAATCTCTTTTACTGAATGTCCCAATGTCTTTGTATGCCTTAGAAAGTCCTTCAGGGCTTCAATTACTTCTGACTTTTGTGCTATAAAATAACAATACCTAAATTTTGTATAATTATCCTTAAAAAAAAAAGATAACGCTTCTTTCCAAATGATTCATTAAAAGGTCCACACACATCTGTTGATATTAGTTCACCTGGAGTTTTTGACATCTCTCTGGTACCAAATGGTGAACGATGTGTCTCTCCATATGTACATGGTTCACATATTTCTGCTTCATCTATCTTGTCATCAATACAAAAATCCTTCTTGAGTGTTGCTTTTACATGATGCTTATCTTGGTGACCCCATCTCTCATGATATAACTGTATCAGATCAGATTTACTATTATTTATTAATGGTTTAATAGCTGCTTTGTACAGTACTGCTGTTTTCCTCACGTCTGCCTTTAATTGTTGATGAGAACTGAATTGTTCCTTTTCTATAAGAATTTAAAAATTATTTCCCTGCATTTTTAATGCATTGTGGTTGACTGAAGGCTGACAAAATAATCTGGCCTATTTGTCACATGCTTCATAGAGCAAATGAGACAAAATCTACCCATGTAACATTCACCCTTTATAGAACAACATGTCCCTTAGTAAAATTGAATAATGATGAACTTCCGCAAACAGACAACGTTAAATATCTGGGAATGTATTTCGATCGACGTCTGACATAGAAAAAACATAAAGTTACAAAACGCAAACAGCTTGGGCTTAAACTAAACCAAATGTATTGGCTGATAGGGTGTAAATCTAAGTTATCATTAGATAATAAGGTTTTGCTGTATAAGTCAATACTTAAGCCCATTTGGACCTATGGTATTAAACTGTGGGGTACTACTAACAAATCTAACATAGATATCCCCCAGAGGATCCAGAATAAAGTGTTGCAAGTCATCGTCGATGTCCGATATTATGTGTCCAACAAACTGATTCAGCGTGATATCTCCATAGAACCCATAACGAGTGAGATTCGGAGTGTTAGTGCGAAGTACTCTGAAAGACTATTACTGCATCCCAATGCACTCGCCAAACAGTTAAATGTGCGCGATGATTGTGAAGTGCTCAAACGCAAACTGCCATACGAACTGATTAATAGACACATAGAGTGAGATTTTATAATCTCTAGAATAAGCTAGAATAGTTATCACTTACTGAAGTGATCTAATACATGTCAGGACAGTTATATAACTGAAAATGCCCACGGGCAGATTATAAACTAGGAAATTAATAAAAAATAATAATATTAATGTATAATTTATTCATATGTAAAAAATATTCATTCTGCCCGAGGTGTTACCGTTTCCAAGAGCGAAGTTACCGTAACAATAATTAATCAGATTTATTATTTATTTATTCATTCTCTCCTTTAATTCATTATTTGTTTGTACCATTGACAAAATATCGTAAAAGTGTTTTTAGTCTTTTAGAAACTCATATTTGAGTATAGTTTTATGATATTTGACACCCCAAACAGTGGATGGATACTGGTTCGATAGAAGTCAAGATATTAGCCATATCTATCTAGTTCTCTATTCTCCGTCAATTGTGCGCCGATTTTCAAAATTATTTCTTTATTCAAAAGAGTGCACTTCCGAGGTGGTCCCATTCGAACCAAATGAGGATTTGTGGGAAGGGAGGGAAATTGAGGGAAACGCTCAAATTTCAAAGGCACGTACAAAATTTTCATATATTTTTATCTATAATTATCAGATATTTGTGTATAATGTTATTACTAAAATCGGAAGTCATCCAGTGCAATAGTCACTCAGTTTGATTTTAAAGCATTAACTATATCATATAAGACCTCGTAGAAATTTCGAAGCGTTTAGCTCCCAAACGGAGGTCGCGGGTTCGATTCCCGGTGGGGACAATGACTTTTTGCTGTTGTTTAGTTAGAAATTAGTCAAATGACCTAGGCTAGGTAGCGGACCCCGGGACGGCCTACACCTTTAGTTGGCCCCTTGTAATATTAAATAAAATAATTGCGTAATTTATTGAGTTAATATCTAACACCAAATAGAGAAAAATTAAATATTTTGAACAAAAAAATTGTACCGACTTCAAAAAATAAATATGGAACGCACTAAATTTTAAAAAATACTCAAATTCAGATTTTAAACACAAGAAAAACATTTTAAAATAAAATATGTACATAATAATCGTTATAATAACTAACTAAAAATAAACAAAAGCCATATTTAACCTATCTACTACACGTATTTTATATTCTACTATATACGCACAATTTGCCTTAATACCTACCTAAACTTATTTATCTATTTAAAATATTATTTTAATTACTACCAACTGATCACTTTGAAGTCGGTGCCGTGCTCAGACAATACAAAAATAATATAATTTTGTAACATATACAAACAATTAAATTACCAACAAAACAAATCTAAATTAAATAGAACTGTTTGGGTTCGATGTTCCTCTTATAATAAAGAGAATAACTGAAATATGATATGTTAATATTGCAAAAACTGATTTTAACAATATTTTCAATATAAGATCAGAAATATATTTAGTATATAAAATTAATTACATTAACAAATCTCTTTGTATTAAACTATATGCAAACTATCTCAAGTACTAACACTTATTAATCTTTTTTAAATGGTATTTATTATTAAGTATTAATAAGTATAAATTACTACATCATTGAACATTATAAAGAAAGTATTATGAGTAAGATTATTTTCAGAACTGCAACAACTTTAAAGCACTAAACATAATAAAATATGATTGTTATTTACTTTAATAATCATAATCATGGAACATTAAATGAAGTAATACATAGTTTTACAGAAATTATATTAAAATACATATATTAATACATATAATCAATAGATCAACTATTGACTTCTTAAAACTTAGGTCTATAAAATAAATAACTAAAATAATTGATAAAAGGTTTAAAGAATAAAGTGTTATATAGTTACATATTTTATTGCATAAATGGTTACAACATGTTAATACATATAAGCTTTTCAAAATATTTACCAATTTACTGTTAATAATGCATTCTATTTATTCCATGTCTTCCATCTAGACAAATTATGTAGTTAGTTTCATTTTAGCTACATATTTTCATTACTGCATTTATGTATTGATATAATGTTTGTCCTTTATATATATTTTCCATCTAAAATACATATCTTTTTTGAATATTTCCTTTCTACCAACGAGGGCTTACCTGAGCTGGACCTACAGTTTAACGTGGACTCAGAACCAATATCCTCGGTATTAAGCCTACCGACTGGCGAGTGACTAACTTAGAAATCATCCCAGAAGACAGTCTTATCCAGCCTAGTTACTGGCGCGCCTGCGATCATTTTCCTTGTCAGAGCTTGCACTCTTGCCTAGAACAATCACAAACATAATTTTACGACCACACCCCAACAGGATTCGAAACTGCGACTATCGCAACAATAGATCCTGTCGCCTTTACCACTGCGCCAACCAAGCCGGCTCATCTAAAATATATTGAAAAACAATAAATTGAATAAAAACAGAAAGTAATCCTTAAATAATATTGCATCGATCTTTACTTATTTATTCCATTATTCAATATTTAAAACAGTAGCTGTCATATTTTTTCCTGTCAGTAAATTTATTTATTTCAACCTATCATTTTACATATGTAATATTCTGGAATATCACCATTACATAGCTCATCTTTAATTTGTCTTCCATGGCTTTCGTTAATCCACTGCTTTCTACTTTGTCTTGTGTCCCACATAAAAAAACTCACCAATAAACGAGAAATTAAAATTCCATAAAGCTATTTTATAATTGTTAATATTCTCTGCAACATTGTTATTAACTTTTGATGTACATATTAAGGTATTTATTGCTTGCAATGATGGCTTAGTGCTTTGCGAAGAAATGCCCATATAAAAAAACGTAAAATTAATCAGAAGTTAATATCACTAAAATTTACAGAAAAATCTTAATGGCATTTAGAATTACCTTTATTATAACGGTATACTGTTTCCAGAACCATATTACTATTAGTTCTTAAGCAAGAATATTTTTTCTTAACTGTTCGCTGTTCATCAGACATAAAACCAATTCTTAAAATTGAAAATGTATTGATTGATGTTATGAATTCGAAAAAGCTGCTTGCGAAAATCTAAATAACTTGCAAAGAGCCCAGACGAATTTTGTTATTCTGGAATTTTATATTAACATGAAATTTTCGGATATGTCGTGTTTTCTTTTTGCATTCACAGCTGAGTATACCTTCCGATAAAACGGACACATTAATTTATTCTCCTCACAAATAATGTAAGATAATACTTCTTAATCGTTAAATTAAAACTACCACAACTCTTTAATATTTCTAACAATACGGGAAAAACCACAAAAAATACAAAATTTTAAACACTGCTCGAAATTAATTAAAACCATTTAATAATGTCTTCACTCATTCACTTTCCGTTTGTATATAGGGGACTCTGGCGCAAAGTTTTGCTTTGCCTAACATCCAGAGGGAGCCATAATGGGCCATTCATGTAATTTGATTCGTCAATTTAAATCTCCATTATAGGCACCTGTAAGAAAGATATTTTACTGTGAAGATATTTCACTGGCTCATTAGTAGCGTTTGGCACGGGACAGCCTTGACGTCATGTTTAATTAACCAATAAAGTTTAAATAAAAAAAAATTCTGAAATAAATTTATTAAATTAAATTCAATTAAATATACATATAAATATAATATTTAAAAATAAATAAATATAAATATAATCTGTAAAAATAAATTAATATAAATATAATCTATAACAATAAATATAAATTTATCTACAAAATATAAATATAATATAAAAATAAATTTATCTATAAAATATAAATGTTATATACATATATATAAAACCATAAGCAAAAAACTTTGGTGTATTGCAAATCAAAATTATCTTTTAAGTTTCTCCGTTAGTACTTTTAATATTTTATCCGAAAGATTATTATGGAATGTACAATTGAAGGGTTTTAAATTTACTTTTTTAAAACATTTGACAAACATTTTGTTATATTATCGACTGGCAAAATCGCTGAATAAAATAAGACATAGCTCAAAGACCTACTGACAGTGTAATAATACAATTTTGTTAGAGTCTGGGGCACGAGATATTATCTTGCCTCTATAAAATCAGTCTCAATTTGTGGGTCTACTGATCTATTCATAATTGTATGTAAACAAAAATCACAATTAATTTCTTTTTTAAAAAGTTTTACTAAATAACCCGAGATGTACACTAAGGTACAACGTAAAACTTTGTTTGCTCTTATAGGAACACCCGGACTAAAGTTATAGAGTCAAGTAATTAACAGTAAGAATGAGCAGAAATGGGGATATTGGCTGAATGAATACAAACTTTACCATTACCTTCTGGAGTTTGTTCAAATGTCGATGATACTTGTTTCGAACACCCTAGTTGTGGGCCTGGAACGATGGAAATAGGCACTACAAATATAGTAAGACAGTTTAGAAATTATGAAAAATAATTATGAACAGTAATGTGACTGACTCCTTCAATTTACTGTCTATATAATTTTGATTTTGATCCACTTCCATTTGTACATATTCCGGGTTAGTGGTATTAGTTTCACCATCACTAAATTGTTCATAAGTACTCAAAGGAATGTCTCACATGGTAACGATCATAATTCTATTTCATGTTTAACCCAACCAGTTTAGGATTTTTAATGTTTTCTACTCATTTTTTAAAGATCGATTTTTTAACGGAAAACGATGATGCATTTCCTCACTATCTGTGGATCCGGGCACACAACACTTCCTAGAACGGGAATGCATTTCGACTACCGTCTTGTATGTACTAATAAAATAAAATAATAATTTAATGTATAAACGTTATAAAAAGCTAACCACACTGTCCCCTATATAGGGCACATTGAAAATGGCATGCAAAATAAACAAACCATAGAACGAAATGAACCAATCAGATTCCGTCGCGGCTCATAGCATAGCGAATAAAACAAGTAATATGTTCTAGGTACCTACATCTACAAGTTGGACGTCGCGAAACATTTCGCCAAAATTTCCTATGAAATTAAATCTCTATTTCTCTATGTTACAGCTATAAAACGTAAGGACCACAAAACACAGAGAAATTAGAAGTATATCTCCTATTACCTGTGAACATTTAGCGTTCCTTTGCCACCAGAGGGCGCAACTGACAGTATGAGTAGCGGGAAATTTAATATATTTTATTAATAATATTAGCAGTAATAAAAACATTAAAAATAAAAATGCAATAAAAGTTTATAAAAATATACATTTTATTTATAAATATACATTTTATTTAAATATATGTAAAATTTAATATAGATTTAACACAAAACTTATACTTTTAAATATACAAAGCTTAATAAATAATTAACTGTTGATCGTGTTGAAAAATACAGGCATTGGCTGGTATAAAATAGAACAGTCGACGCATCATTTATCAATAAATTAAAAAAAGTTCTTGGCTTTGTCAAATTACATATATCATACTGCCAGGCTTCAATATTCAACTCAATAACGTTTCCTGACATATTTAGGTCAATGTTTTCGTTTACCTATGCGACAGCTAAAATAGAGGCATGTTATAGTTTTAAAATCAGTCGCAAAGTTAACATTATAAAAGATTTACAACTTAAATAACAACTGAAAACTTTTGGTTTGTAGCCAGCTTATGTAAAATACACAGTACAAACCCTTTTGCTCTTATTTAAGTCCTCACAAGAGTTTCCCATCAGTTTTTCATTATTATTAAAAACCATTTCTGACATAGAGTAGGATCACTACGAAAGCTGTGCATTCTATCTAAAACGGTGCTACATCCTGGCACGTAACACCTGAGATATCATCAGATTTAAACAAATCGCTTTACCTAAAAAAGAACCATAAAAACACAGTTAACAAAATAATAATATTTAACACGCAAGTTTGCTTTGTCAGCCATGTTAGGAAGTGCTCCAGTTCGAAAGAGACGCTTCCCGAACAAAAGATTTGTCGAAAAAAATTAAACCGAAATTCCTCGTATATAAACCAAACTGTTTCTATAGCAAGCATATAACAACCAAAAAAGTTAAAAAATATCCAGTAACTTCTTGATTATAACCACCACACACGTACTCTACGCCTTTTTATATTCTAGAATAGCCTTCTGAAAGCAGAAAGTGTCAAATTTCAGCTTTGCTACCAAATTTATACCTCGAGCGCAGCCGCAAATGAACAAACAAATTTAAGGTGCCCTTCCAAATTCTCAATATTTTGTCGTAAAGACTTGTCTTACGATTTCCTTTTCCGAGAACAATTTTGTTCTCTACTAAATTATACGTCCGTAGTCGATTTACGTACAAGCGAAATAGCGTAATCCCACACCGAAAATCTACCGTATTGGAGCTAGCGGCAGGTCCGCCAGGCCCTATGAAAATAGGGCTAAAATATTTGTTTATATGTTTTGTGTAACGAATTTGAAGGCTATCTCTGGTTGCTTGATTTGGGCGTATTTCGTATTGACTTTTTTGTAGGACAAATTCCACAACAATTTTAGGCCTAAGAATTATCCTTCTGTATAAATTTTAACCTCTCCAAATTTCAAGCCTCCCGGTTATCCCATTTTCCTCTAAAAGGGAGGAAAAATTTTCGTTAAGCCGATTATTATATAGATACTAGCTGATCCGGCAGACTTCGTACTGCCTCAATCGATAAATAAAAGACCTAATAATCCGTAATTAATAAAAAAATGTTCGGTATGAATGAAATTTTATTATTATTTTCGATTAATTACACATGATGTTTCATACTTAAAAAACAGAGTTTTCCTAAAATACTGGCTATTTATAAGGTTTCAATTAGATATTTACAGACACACACAGTTATGATACAGTTTGTTAATCAATTTAAAACTTTCTGATAAACTATATTTTTTGTTTTATTTTTTTTTGATGCGTAAATAAACAAAGATGACGGTTTTCCGATGCGCGAACACGCGACATATAATTGTCCATGTGCGAAACAGGGAAACTTCCAACGACTGGCCTTGAGATTTATTTATGATCATCGCAAAGGCCAGACGTACCGGAAATTGTAAACGTTTAAAATCGAATGGTAAATCCATTGGAATCGTCGGTATACAAGGGATCAAGACATCCTCTCCTTTGTATTTTCCCTTTATGATTGTTGCCTCAATGACATTATTCATCCTCTCTTTCACAGCCAGTCTTGTTCCATTGCACAGTCGAGGTTGATCAATGTTACGCAGCATGATGACCTACATGATGATGATCCTACTTTTAACTTCAAATTGTGAGGTGTTAACCCAGGCAATTCCAGTGAATTTAAAAACTCTGCGGGATAGTTGACTACGTCGTCCTGATTCATAACGGTGTCGACTGATTTGAAGGAAACCAACTGTGCCGGACTTTTTTCCTCCATACCATTTTCTAAATGGACTACTGTAGGGTGTCTTTCATGGATCGTAAATGAAAAGATACGCCAAATTGCTTTGTTACTACTTACATAGCGACCGATCTAGTACTATACCATACTATGCCATCTGGATATTTCGTAATTTGCATTGGTTACAGCGAAGACGGCCATATCGCTACCTTTGTTGTTTACATATGTTTAAACATATTTACATATGTACTTTATCGACTTTACAGAGTTACAATATTCCACATTGATGTGTTTCAAAAGATCGGGATAATATTGGCGAGTATGGCACGATCCAACGATTGTATGCATCAACATTTTGTCCTCTTACCTTCACAACTATCGATCGCCCATTGTCCGCAACTCATCGCCGACGATACAATGGGTATCCATCATTCCCCGTTAAGGTTTCAGCAATCAGATATCTTGGGTATCGCTTGGAACACTTCTCGCCAACCATACAGGGTGAATTGTAGTTGAAAGCTCCGCAAGGTCCATGTATCATATGTTTAGTAACCACTGCATGCAATTTTGGGTCGGGTCAACTGTGGGAAAATGGGCATGAAATTGTCCTGTATAATATGTGTAGCGCCAAATGATGTCATCTGGAAACAGCTGTTATATTTTTGAATGTTGGTCAAGAAGTGCTTAGAATACAACATAATCTAATAGATTCACCACTGTATTTTAACGTCTTGCAATATTTACAAATTATTGTCATTTCCCCAATTGTTGGTACAATAATTTACTGCCGCATCATAGTGGAATGCAGCTCGTTCCAGGATCACAGGAGCACTGTGTCTTCGGAATCTCTCAATTTCATTATGTGCTCGCTGTTGTTGTGTTTGATGTGCACGAACTCGTTGCTCTCTAAACCTATCTACTTCATTGTCACTCTCTAAAGAATACAATTCTGACATAGCAATACGACTATTTTCTTGATCTGTCTCTCTCTGGTTATCAGTGCGGTTAGCACGTGAGGTAGCTCTTAGCACATTCGATTGACTGCGACGACCTAAGTCAGGTCGCCTTCTCCTCGGTATCGTAAATTGTAATTAATCCAAGTGAGAAAAATTCTCGCGCACTTAGCAGTAAAGTGTCACTATTACAAAAAATCAACAAAAAAAGAGCACATCATTTGAAATGTCACTATCACAAAGGATCACCGAAGTTAAGAAAGTATTCGCGCGCGTACATTGTCGGATTCAATCCTCGACATCAAAGAAAAAACAAAAATGTTGTTATTATTTAATTTCGAGCATTTTCATATTTATTCATATTTTAAACCTTCCCTGACTTCCACAAATAATTCAAGACCAAAATTATCTAAATCGGTCCAGCCGTCCTCGAGTTTCACCGAGATTAACGAACAACGATTCATATATATATATATATATATATATATATATATATATATATAGATTATTCATCTTTTAAACCTTCCCTGGACTTCCACAAATAATTTAAGACCATATAATTATCCAAATCGGTCCAGTCGTTCTCGAGTTTTAGCGAGACTATCGAACAACGATTCATTTTTATATGTATGCATAGTTATATGATGGCACCTTACAAATAACAATCTCGTAATGCCTTCAATTTCAACATTAACAAGCATTGGGAATATTGTATATAACTACAAAATATATATTTTTTAAAGTAGCATTGTAAATAAAACGTAACTTCTCACCAGGAAATGAAATTTCTGGAATGTTAGTCTCTGTGGTGGACATGATTGTAGAGCTGCATGACACTCTCCATCATTCGAGACTATCATCGCATGATTTTGAGAAAATTAAAAAAGAAACCTTTTGAATCTTATAGATTTACTCAAACCGTTCAACGTCCTAAGTATTTGGTACACTGTTCAATATTTACGTCTCGATGCTGGTTTGGATTTTTGAATTCTTAACAATTGTTTTAATTTTTTTTTACTGTTACGTCAATATTTGTATTGTTTTAGTGCATGGAATTTATGTGTCATTTCGATTTGAAACTTCTGATTTCTTGGTTCAGTATACGATTGATTGTATAGCCGTTCCAAGAAAACAGTACACGTCAAACAATGCACATCATAAATGACGTCGAATATATTGCCAAATGCAATTTGAAAAAATGTAAAATCTATTTATTAATTGGCTTAGAGAAAATTTTGCCTCCGTCTTTGAAAAAAACCGGGCCACCTGGAGACGAGAAATTTGGCACGGTTAAAGCTTATATCGATGAAGAAATTTTAGGCCCAATATTTTTGCGTAATATTTTTTCATAACATCTTTATTAGATACGCTTAGTACAATCTTAATTTACAATTAATTTGTTACTACTTTTCCTATGTATTTGGATTAATTAACAAGCAAGACGAGTGCGAGAAAATACATCAGTATGTATTCCTCAATTATAAAATTATAATTATTTATTAATTATTAACTTATAGCTATAGTTTACACTAAATGTATACACTTTATACAAGTTCGTATGGTTTCGCTCGTTTCAATCTCCTGACATCCTGCGCGCTGTCCAGCAGTTGTATTACTCCCACGTTACTATAATTTAGTAATCTTCTTTCGTGTTTAAAGGCGAAATCTTGGATAACTTCGCAAATCCATTTGATTTCCAAGTCATCGTGCAGTTCTTCATTAGTTACATAGAGATAGGCATTGGTAATCAATCGAAGAACCTTGTTTTGACAGCGTTGTATGACTAGTTGATTTGAATTTTTAGTGCAACCCCATATTTGCACCCCATAGGTCCAAATTGGCTTCATAATTATATTATAGATCAACCTCTTTGATTTTAGATCAAGTTGAGAGTATCTTCCGACTAACCAGTATAGTTGTTTTATTTTGGTTCTAATGTGTTTTGCATTTTATCTAACGTGATGCTTCCAATTTAATCTACCGTCAAGATGGATTCCAAGGTATTTAGCTGATTCTGCTTGAGGAATCGGGCATCCATTGAGTGATATAATTAAGTTTTTATTATTTCGCCTCAATGCAAAATTAACGTGGATAGATTTGGAGCTATATAGTTGAATTTTCCAATCTTTTGTCCATTTGTAGATTTTGTTGACTGCCACTTGCACTTTTTCTATTGCCCTAGGCAGAGATATATCTTTTGCCATAATAACTGTGTCGTCAGCAAATGTTCCAAGAAGTGTTTCTTTATTGTTGGAATGTCAGCAGTGTAGAGCAGATACAGGAGAGGTCCTAAGACGCTATCTAGATATTTTTAAATGTCGAGAACGCCATTTCGTGCGATACTCTAAATTTTCTTCTGAATAAATATGAATCCAGCAATTGACAATAGTTATGCGGTAACAATTTGCTCATCTTACAGATTAATCCCAAATGCCAAACCCGATCAAAACCTTGTGAGACATCCAGGAATATTGCAGGGCAGTATTTCTTTTCCTCAAACGCTCTTTTAATAGCCGCAGTTACCCTGTGCACTTGATCGATTATTGAATGGTGATTTCGAAAACCAAACTGGAAATCTGGTATTGTTTCCAAATGTTTAACACGTTTAAATATCAGTTTCTCAAATAGCTTTGATATTGCAGATAGTAGCGAAATAGGCCTGTAAGATTCGACTTGTTCTGCAGGTTTGTCAGGTTTTTTGAGCATAATTATTTGTGCCACTTTAAAGCATTCCGGGACATGCTTCAGCCTTAAACAGGCATTAAATATAAATGTCAACACGTATGATTGCTTTTCGGGGCAGTTCTTTCAATAATCCAGGTGAAATGTCATCTATACGCGGTGCCTTTTTAGGATTGAGGTTATCAATTTCAGTGACAACTTCCAATGGAGAAATTAGATTTAGATCTACATCGGGTTGATAAACAGGAGATGTATCCATGGTAGATTCTATATCATTTAGTCGAAATATGTCAGCTAAGCTAAGTATTGTGCGAACAATTCAGCTTTTTCATTGTCGCGTCGAACTCATTCATTTCGATCATTTTTAATTGGCGGTACTCGAATTGGTCTTTTAAATCTTGGAGTTGCTTTCCATAGCGAATAATCTTTGTCTGCTTGTGGACTTAATTCACTTACATACTTTTGAAAGCAATTCTGTTTATATTTTTGGATCTTTTGATTCGTCTGATTACTAATTCTATTAAAAGTAGTAAAAAGTAGTAAAAGTACTCTTCTAGCTTTTCGCCTTTCTTTTATCATTTCTCTAATTTCAAGGGGGTAAAGCACTTCATATTCTGATTTCTCTCTTGCTATTGGGGTAGCATCTTTTGCAGCTGACCGAATTTGTTCAATTATATGTTTGGTTTGTTGCTCAAGACCATCTATAGTTTTAAGTCTTACTTTTAAATTGATTTGTTCCTGTAGTATTAATTTGTCCCAGTCAGTATATTTGTTGGTAAGATTAGGTTTTTTGCTTTTCTTAGGATTGTCGCGCCCAGTGTTAACAATACTGGAGTGTGATCAGATGTTAGATTGCACAAGCTTCCTATATTAATTTGATTTAATGAGATGCCTTTTGTAATGTAGAAATCCAGCAGGTCTGGGACTTTATTACTGTCTATGGGCGAGTAAGTGGGTTCGCGCCCTGAATGATAATTACACTTTGTAAGGTTAATGGTTTTGAGTAATTCGTTTCCTTTTCCAGGTGTTGTTATTCGTGAACCCCAAGTTGTATGTTTAACATTAAAGTCTCCACCACTAATAAACCTTGGGCCTAATTTTGAAAAGACATCTTTATATTGTTGTTGTATCATTTTATGTCTTGGTGGACAATATATACCGCCAATATTTATTTCAGCCCCGTTTTTTTTATACTAATTATCGTAGCTTGTATTTCTTCATTTTTAATCTCTTCTTGTTCGAAATGTTGTATATTTTGTTTAATTATTAAAGCTGTTCCGCCTCGAACCCGTTCACTGGGGTGTAGTGTCCAGTAAGCATCATAACCCCGTATTTTAATGTAGTTCTTTTTTAGAAAAATGTGTTTCCGATATGAGAGCTATATCTATGTTATTTGTTTTTAAGAATAATTCTAGTTCCCAGACTCTTTCATTTAGTCCGTTTACGTTCCAAATTATAATTCTTAATTACTTATTTTTGTTTTTCTTTAGCTTGTTTTGGGTAGTTTTCCCCAATCCGGATTTCTCACATTTTTCCACCACATCTGCTAACTGACTGAATTTCTGTCTCTTTTCAGTCTGGAATTCTTTGAGCAATTTTATCATGTCGACGATAGCTGGCTCGTTGGCCGCAGCTTTCTGCGGTTTCGTGTCTATTTGTTTATTATTTAATATTTTGGTGGCGTTTCTATTTTTGACCTATGGACTTAATTTTCTTTGGCTGGAGTTCTTTTATTTTTTTTTTTTGATATACTGCACATCCTTTATAATTACCAGGGTGACCTTTTTCATTGCACAACACGCATGTGGCTACACTATTGCGTTGTTTTCTGCACTGAGTTGTGTGATGTTTACCGGCACATTTCACACATCTTGGTTCCCTACTGCAAAAATTTTTAGTGTGTCCAAGATTTTGACAATTTGTGCATTGTGGTATATTATTATTTTTCTTCGGAGGTCCCACTTTTATCCTACAGTCTAGTAAATAATTTATGTCATATATATGTTTATTATTTTCGTTTTGTGTCATGTCTACGTAGAACAACGCAAAAGTTTTAATTTGTTTTTCACCATTTACATTAGTTGTCTTTTTCGCTATAGGCGTGACGGTCACTAGTTCGTGCCCGCAAGCCCGTAATTCCAATTTAATATCGTCCTGATTTGTTGTGGACGGTAATCCTCTAATGACTACTCTATACCACTTATTACTTTTTAACTGATAAGTGTGGTATTCGAGTTTATCGAATGAATTGCTTTTCTTCATCTCAATGAGATACTTTTTTACATTCCTGTAGCCCGTTTCATTACTAAGGGTTACGTTAATATCATTGTTAGACGAAGCTTTAAACTGCACACGGTCAGAGGCTACTCCCTTTATTTGTGATCTAAATAAATTAAAGTTGCCAACATTGCTTACTTTGATTGGAGGGGACAGAGGGATTTTGTCTTCTTGCTCATTTTTTAAAATATTTATAGCACTTTTTGCGATTGACGAAGGCGTCATCTTTGACTTCTTCCTCCTTTTATTCTTGTTTGTTACTTCGGTCTAGTCAGACTGTTCCCCTACCTCTAGCACTAGTTTATCTTCATGGGTGTAGTAGTCTTCTGCATAATTAGTATGCCTTTTTGGTGTATCTTGCGTGTTACCTTGCAGTTGCAAACGGATAGCAGCCATATCCTTAGATAATTGAAGCAGTTGTTGGTTCAGACGCTCGTTATTCGTTCTTAATTCTTCGTTTTCTTTCAATAATATATTCAAATTCATATTGTTGGCCATCATGTTGTACTGTTATAATTAAATGCTTTTTTCACTAATTTTCACTTTTTCCCCTTTTCGGAAAACGTGGAACGTCTTTTGTTTGAGAGCACGTATTTCCTTTACTTTGGAATGGCCATTTCACCGTATCACGTTCACCATACCATGTGGGATTGGGAGCGCGCAAATCGAGCAGGCAACGATATCGCAGCACTGAGCGCAAACTTAGGGCTTGGTCTTGCCATGCCGGATGACCATACCCATCACCCCACTATTGGACAACGGGGCACTCCACGCATTCTTTTTTTTCATTCTCCAGAACCTCAATAGTCCTTCTGATGTACAAGTTCTCGACGAGTTACATTCGGATCATCGTCCGATTATATTAACTCTCGGGGATTGTTGTGGAATCGAAATTCCTCGCTTCAAGGTCAGAAAGAAAACCGACTGGAAGAGATATCAGGAAATTCTCTTGGAATCCGGTCCAATCCCGAAGATTGATCGACCTGACCAACTCAAGCGTGCTGTGTTGAAGCTAACTCGAGACATCCATCCGCCTCAGACATCAGAATTCATCATTAGAAGTTCCATCTTATTCAAACTCTCAAAGTGAGCCAGTTCCTGAAGGCATCAAGTCACAGATCCGACTTAAAAATCGTCTCTATCGTAGCCACCCTCAACTCGGCAGACAAAAGGGAGGCCAACAGAGTAAAACGAGAAGTGAAGGAAAGTATTAAAGCCTGGCGATCCGAGAAATGGAACTAATTTCTAGCGGACCAAAGGCTGGATGGCCCCGCAACTTTCTGGCGACTCTCTAAATGCCTCGTGGGGAAGGCGGAAAACGTCATACCCCCTAAAGTCAGCGGAGACAGGAATTTTCGCAGTCGCAGGAGAATAATCAATGCCCTCTGGTTCGTCAGGAACAATCAAATTCATAGAGAAACAGACGTCCCCAAAGTTCACGATTTTATATCCGAAGTTTACTCGAGATATTTATCCACTCTTTGTCTCTCGGACAATAGATGTATTACCGAGCTGGCCGATATTTTAGGCCAATAACTCATTCGGCTTTTCGTGGCCTCGTTCTATCACAGTCGACACTTTCCCGTCTTGCTCTAACTTCAAATTGTCTCGACCTTCTCCGACAAGCGATTAACTCATGTACCGCAAGTTGCGTGGTGTGATAACGACGCCACGTCCTTGCCTGGCCCTTGTGCCTCTTAACGGTGTTACCGGTTACCGGCACCCTCCTTACTAACAGTAAGATGTATTAGTTAGGGTCATTGGATCAGCTGATAGGGTAGGGTTTAGTGGATAGCCCAGAGGCCATCTCCACATAACCGGTCCAACTCGCTTATTCCTGCGGGTCTTCCTGACCAGGTATCCGTAACAGGATTCCCCTACCCGGTTCCAGGCCAAAAAAAAAAGTGATAGTACTTCATTCGAGAAGATAAGTGCAGTTAAACAAAGTTTTTACAAAGAGCGATGACCAATTTAAGAAAATCCATTCACTGTCTCCCTTATGCAACCACTCTGTGACTGTTAAGTCCCACTCCACTCTGAATCACTGTCGGGGTGTAATGTAACTTACCGTGAACTAATTCTTTACACTGATGATGAAATCATAGAAAACTTAAAACCATTTGGAGTGGATAGACTGAGAAGAATCACTCGACCAGAGAAGGAGTAACCTCCTCTACGGATAGTGTGATCCTGAATTTTAAGAGAAAAGCTCTTACAGAGAGAGTTAAGTTTGCTTACCTTTCGCTCCTTGTTCATCCCTATGTCCCGACCTCATTGCATTGCTTCAAGTGCCAACAACACACCTCAACTTCCTGTTCCCGCAACCCTATCTACCCGTTATGTGAACACTCGGTGTACCACAAAATGTGGACCTCCAAAATACCCCAACTGTAATCTCAGTCACTCACCTAGGCTGCGAAAAATATAAATCGGAAATAGCCATTCAAAGAATAAGAACAACCGAGCGCGTATCTTATCCAGAAGCCAGGCGAAAATTCAATTTACTACAACCAAAAATCACATTAAATTATTCTATTGCTGCTCAGAAAAAGCCATCTATTGCAACCATAGCTACTCAATGTTCCATAGAAACCCCTTCAAGCTTAGATACTATTTCCACGGAACTAACACCAAAGCGTACTCATGTCTCATCCGCGCGAGAAAATATACCAAATCCCTTGCCGATCGGTGGCCCTGTAGGCTCTCTCCCCTATTCAAGTACCCCCTCCCCTTCCCCAAAATTACCTCTTCTTTTCCTCTCTCCTCCGCCCGAAACATCACCCCCCTCCCTCTCCCATTCCACCAGATCGACCCACTAGTCCTATGATCAAGTTGAACCCACCTCCTCCCATTAAAGCCTCACCCTCCAAAAGTCGCAAGACTTCACGTAAATCCAAGCTACGGAACTCGCCGTCGGAATCATCCCTCTCTGAATCCAAGAAAATAATCCTAGACTACAAATCTTCTTCCATTTCAACCCTATTATTCAATGGAACCTGTGTGGTTTCTAAACGTTTCCTGGAGCTAAAAATATTATGTCGTCGTACCCACAAACCCTCTCTTGTTTTTCTCGGAACGGAAACTTCTCTCGCCTCCGGTGGTGTAGCAATTTTCGTCAATGAATCTCTCGATTTCTAGTCCCTCTCATTAGATACGAACCTTGAGGCTGTTACTATACGCACTCACTTACATTACCCCATAACCATCCTCCAGTCCTCCAGATCCTATAGGTCTTTTGAAAGGCCTAACCGCACGCATTTTGCGACCAAACTGTCGTGCCAGACCTTGTCGAAAGCTTTGGATAGGCCAGCTTCAAGATTTTTACGTTGAACAAGAGCATGCTGATGGATGTGTGCGGCCAGATGGGTGGCCTGATGGACGGATGAATTGAATTGAAATTGAAGTGGTTTTGAGATAACCATTGTTATAACAGCGGCTTAGTATGATATATTATGTCAAGTAAACAATGCAAATTAGGCTACACAGTCTGAATCTATGTTGTTATCCAGCTAAGGAAATAGTGTATCAAGCTGAAACAGATCCTATTTCTCCGCAAATCCTATACAAAAAAAAACACACATACCTAGAGAGAAATATGAAAACACCAATAGATCCTGTAGAATTTTTTAAAATGAATATTTTTATCCGATGCTTTTTACAGTTGAAAAGATCCACTTAAATAACTATCAAAGTTCAATGCCACATATTTAATTTTATATAACACAAAAATAAAAATCGAAAGGTCCATTTTGTTCTGGACAAGTCCAAGTCTGTGCTGTTTTGCAAATCAGTTTAACACATGAGAGAAAACGTGACTTGTCTGTCTATATGTTGATTGAGGAACAGATTAGATTTGTTATTATGATGTATTCAGCAGAGTCACTTATCCTATCATAGTCACTGTCCTATCATATTAAAAAAAATACTGGCAGCAGTGGCGACTTGCGCATAAGCGCTGCACAGCTCCCAAAAAATAATTATGTAATCTTACTAAACTACTAAAATATTACTTAGCAAAAAGCAAATCCCACTTAGCATTCGCGAAATCTTGTTGTAATAAAATTTTTTTAAAAACTGCAATAGAAGTGAGAGCCACGGAAGTAACGTAGACCATCGTTATGATTTATCTGGGCCACACGTTCGTGCTCTTTCAAAAACCCATGCGGCACTCCGTTAACCCCGTGCCAGTAAAAACAGTCTAAAATAAAGCCGATATTTAACTGAACAATTCGCTGCATTTAGTCCAGCGCTGTACGGTCCGTATGTGATATCGTTATATCGGAAATGTACGCGACTTTTGTCGCTTTATTAATAACAAAATTAATAACTGCGATGGAAGTGGTTTTTAATTTAATTAATGTGAAGAAAGTTTTTAAATATTCTTACGAAGAAAAGTTGGAATTTAAAGGAAACGGTAGATGATTACCAGATATTATTATTGATAAATCTGGTGCAAGTAGAGGGAAAAATTACACCTGTAAATTTAATAGAGACATTTATTTAAAAATGAATGGATTTTTGATGTAATAAATAAAATGCTTTGTACTGTGTTCCTTGCTTACTTTTTGGTGGTGATAAATCTTGTGCGGAAATAGGGATCACCGATCTAGAACACTTAAATTTGAAAATAAAAGACATACAAATTCTAGAATGCATCTTCGTAATTGTATGGAAGGTGCATTACTAGGCACTTAAAGGCACCCCCAAAGAAATACAAAACGATCAGTTACAGTATATGCTTGAAGTTTGTCATAAACAAATAATTGAGAAAATTAATTATCCTTCATTTTTGGCGATTATGACGTAAGAAACAACTGATGTTACTGCAACATCCCAATTGTAGTTAATTTTAGATATGTTCGCGATGGTGATCCAATTGAGCGTCTTTGAAACTACTTAATACCTGAAAATGTGTTATAGAAACATTTACTAAAATAATTTTAAGCATTATAGATTCTTTAATTATTTAATTCAAAATTCATATAACAAACTGATCGCACAAAGCTATGATGGAGCAGCAGTAATGAGCAGGCGTTCATGCATTAATTAACGAAGTACCCCTTTGCTCTCTATATATACTGATATGCACATAATATATATGTTATGCATTAAATTTGATCTAAAGCTGCTTCCACAAACAAGCAAGTACGTGTATTTTTAATAATTCATCCAAACGAGTAGAAGTGGTGAACAAAATTGTGAACAGAAGGATCCACAGCGCTCCAACCCCTTGGAATTTTAATATACGGACTATTAATGTTGCACACGAAAATAGAAACCATCTAATTGAGTGTATGGATGCAATAGAGGATCAATTCTCCAACAACACAGTCTTTAGTGTACCAGCATTTATTCGCCGTACATTAAATGATCTGATCTTCAAATTTTGGATAAGTTTTTTCCATCATGTTATGCCCCACGTAGATACCCTTTTTAACCAACTGCAGTAAAGAAAAATCGAACCTACTGGAATAAGAGACGCTATCAATAATTTTGAACGCAGTATTATTCAAGTTCGAAATAATATTGATAACATCATTAGTGAAGCATCAGATATAATATGTCATGAAAAACCAGATAATAAACGCAACCGCCCAGGCAACAGTAAATTTGATCACTGAATATCTGCTTTAGAGGTGTGTGATCTTATAATAAATTGCGCAAAAGATCGATTTTACTTTAAAGAGCATCATGATACACTTTTCTTTTTGGAATACTTTGGAGAGTATAGGGAATAATATTGGCCTAATTAAAATAAACATTAATAAGAACAAAAGACAGGCTTATCGTTCAATTGATTATTGGGACATTTCATCGTTTTTAAGGCAGCAACAAAATATTTACAATTATTATTTCTTATGACTACAACTTTGTCACCTCAACAGAGCAATCATAGTGCCGTTGTTGAGCGCTTTGGACAATAATTTTCAATACAGATGAGCAGAACAATTGCTGTCAAGTGCCAGATATTTGGTCGGCCTAATATTATTCATAATTATAGATAAGTAACTGCATACTTTAGAAACACCGAGGATTTGTATTTAGGAAGTAGTCACTTTGAGATCTCGCACGACCAAAACATTTCGGTCGCAGCGCCACTACAATCGAGAATAACATATTCGAAATGAAATCCATCAAAAAGCTTATGGGATATATTTTGTTAAAAAAAGTATTTACATATATTTACAAAAACTAAGATTTAAGATTAATACCAAATGGCTTGTGCTTTAAACATTTTAAAAAATACCTCTGGGAATTATAAAAATGAATTGTAAAAGTATTAAATAATGAAGTATATAGTCCTTCAAACAGCATAGCATGGGCTTATAAAACAGCCAATCACGTCACAGATGACGTCGAATATACTGTATGTAAAATTCATTTTAAACTCGAACCGGATTTTTCCTTATCATTTTACTCACTTGTGGTAATAATTAGAGGTAACAAATAAGCGAGGTTCTGACGTCATACATTTTGATGGCGTGCATTGGCTGTTTTATTCGATAAACCTAGTGCATTCTGCTGTACATATACTCTTTAATGTTTTACCTTTTTACATATATAACTATTTCTATTAATTTAAATTGACAATTACGTTCACTCTAACCAATACTTTAATATACTACTCTAATTAGTAGTATATACTTTAAAATTTCCATCATTCACAAAAGGACTGATATAAACAACTCTATATAATATACATATATGTTTGGTAAATGTTTGTTAGAAATATACAAAAATGCTTTAAACACGTACAAAAATAGAATGAACAATGTTTCTGTAAAAAAACAACAGGAGTATAAAATTTTATCACACTTCGAATAAACAGGATCAAAGTAGGATTGGCTTAAACAATAGACTTAATATTACAGTTTGTGCGACTTGTTATTACAGTTGAGTATTTCAGCTAAGGAGTCATTCTAAATATACAACAACTTTCAAGTCAAGTAAAAAACGTCTTATATTTTGTGTTGTTTGTGACGAAACATTCGTCAAAATGGCACAGATCAATCAAGATAAATATCAAAAAATTATATATAATAATACAAACGAAATAACAATATAATGGCCGTCTAGAATCAAAATGTTAATTTCATAACTATCATGAAAGATACATCTCTTTATTGCACATAAATAATATTTTAGTAAAAATTTCGAATGGATATTGTTATTCCTTAAATACAAATTATTCACAGTTTTCGAGTTTTCGTTTGGGAATTGTCAGTAAGAAATTAGCAGAACAATTAATAATCACCTCTCCCGCAATGTAAAATTATCGCATTATATCAGATCTGGGTATATTAAGTTATAGCTGCCGGTACTAATTTTATTTAATATTATATTAGGCAGTATCAATATTATCTTGAAAACTCCAAAAGTGAATCTATATCGTAATAATAAATACTGTTACAATATACATAAAATAACTAAATAGTTTTAAAATTTTATAGAAAAGTAAAAAACTTAGAAACTAGTAAGGAAGGAATCATACATATATAAGTAATTACAAAACACAAATGGACATAATACAATATGGTAAATATTTCAGACTACCATAAGCTGAAGTGAACTACAGTCTCACTCAAATTGAGCGCATATAAATTTTTTGCAAGTCTCCCTAATATGTTTGTTGATATACCACAAGTCAAAAATTGTATCATTTGTTTCCAAAAACCTAAATGTTATATCTATAAAAAAAACATATTCCTATAAAATTATTAGACTCCAATAAACCTTTATTGAATATAGTCAAGCAATATTTTTGGAGCTGCTTTTAATATACAATTACTATAATGTCACAGAATAGAATATAATTACGTTTTTATATAATGAAATATTATATACTATTCATAAATAAATATAAATTTATAAAATCCTTTTAAGGCTATTAACAAATCTATTAACAGATTTGACTCAATTTCTGAATAAGTTACCTTCCAGTTTTCACTAAAATTTCTCTTATTAAAAATATAATTGCTTTGCATTCTAATGTTAGTTCACGACAAAAAAAAAACATTATTAGTAATTTGTTTTGACTTGTAGTATTAGTAATTTTCAAATTAATTTGAGTATATTTTAGTTATATCTGTCAATATCTTACGAGAAATGCTGATATATTTATAAATTAATCGGGCCATTGCCAGATGAATATTTAGAATTATTTGCCAATTAGAATATATTAATTCCAACACACAACAATATAAATGTATTTTTGACGATTTGAAGGCCTCGGGATTGCGAATTGAGAAATATTGCAGCTGCTATAGGCTTTGGTTGGTGGATTTTCTTTATACGTACGCTTCAACGCGCTTTCTTTTTAGACTGTTGAAGAACACTTTCCAACTATGGACGGTTTTGCCGAAACCCGACCATATCCACACGCTCGAAGTGATGCCAACAATCATTGTCATCAAATATTTAATCATGAAGGCTTCAAAATGTGGATATTTCTTTTTGTGCTTTTTGCCTAAATACATTGAAGGGTTAGGCGTAAATATGTTTTACTACAATTTATTTAATAAATAATCTCTATCTGTACATCATTTACTTACCAGGGCAAGGTACAGAATATTTTGTGTTACGACAAATGTCCGCCCACCAAGTATCCATCCAATCATCAAAATATGTACTTTCATAAAAGAGGCATCCAATAACTGAAATGATACAATATTCAAATATTAATATCATAAATTACCTTATCTATTAATACCATACCTATTAATGCAGGTAAAGTATAAAGTACTGAGAATATACCAATTCTTATCATTAATTTTTCTAATTTCTCGGTCCTATTACCTTCGTGCTTCATAACAGTTCTAATTCTAAACAACGATACGAAGCCGCTAGTAAGAAACGCGGTGCCTATAATGAGGTAGATAATGAGAGGAATTAAAATAAAAGTCCGCATTGCTTCAACATTCCAAATCCCAACGTAACAAACTCCACTCAGAATGTCTCCTAAAACAAATGCACAATATTGAAGCCACAATAAAAAAAACATTGGAATAATTATTAGCAATGTTTTCTTATTTTTATTTTACATACTTTTATAATATATAATGACTAAAAGATGAAACAGAAGAAAAATGTGATAAAATTAAATATGTTTAAAAACATACCATCAACTTTTCCTAAAGCCAATATAGTAATAGTCTTAACTGCTGGAATTGTCCATGCTGCTAAATGGAAATATTGGGAATTGGCTTCAATTGCTTCATGGCCCCACTTCAGTCCAGCAGCAAGAAACCAAGTGAGTGTTAAAACAATCCACCAAATATTTGAGGCCATACTAAAGAAGTATACAATCATGAATAATATGGCACATCCTTCATGTCTGGTACCTTGAGTGATTGTACTCACAGTGATATTACCATGTTTGGAAGGAAATGGTTGACGACAAGATATTGAATCTTGTGATAGGAAACCAACTAGATATGCACAAGCAACCATAAAGTAACATATTGATAAAAAAATAATAGGTCTCTCTGGATAGCGAAACCGGTCCGTATCAATCAAAAATGTACTAACAGTAAAAAGGCAACTGACAGAGCATAAAATAGACCAGATACCCACCCACACTCTTGAAAAATGTATTTTTTGCTCATTAAAAAACATCATATGACATGGTGCACCACAATTTTTTTCAATTCTTTCCCCCACCTTAAAGCTATAACCTAAATCAGCAGGAACTTTAAATTGTTCTGGGCAAACAAATCCAAGGCTTTTACCATGTGGAGGCATATAAAAATTGTTTGTACGTTGATGTGGACGTGAGGCACTAGAACTTTTGGTGCTAGATGGGGCTGATGATGTGTTTCTACCAACGCACAATACATCTTCTCTGTCAGTATTATCTGGGAATCTTTCACAATTTAAGAATTCTGGCCAACGAAAACCAAAACGAGTCATTAGACCTTCACAACCATCTCTAGATCTCAAACATAATGAACGGCATGGTGGTAATGCTTGATCTATAATTGTACATACAGGCACAAAAACCGCACATAGGAAAAAATTTATTTCTGCACTACAATTAATATTTATTAATGGAAAATATTGATGCACTTCTAATCCAGCCTCTTCTTGAGTGTTATGCCCCAACAGATTTGGTAATATTGTTTGATTGTATGGTATTCCCTTGCAAAATGGTACTGTAATAGGTTGGCACTTATTGTGGTGTGGAATAACATCGTTCTTATAAGTAACTTTTCCTGAAGTGTATTGAACTCCAAACGTATTTCCCACAAATAGAATCAGTGAAAGCATAAAATATGACTTCATGTTACAAGCTTTTAAATATTACACTAATAAAACATTTATGTAGATAGCATGGGCTTATAAAAAATAAAAAATATAAACAAAACGAAACCAATGTTCTATTATAATAAACAGCACCAAAGCCAAGATAAAACGTCAACAATGTCAAACAGAAAAAATGTCAATTTCATATATGACAGGGAAAGAGAGACGACTGGTTTTACTAAACGAGACAGAATACCTCAGTTGATCTTTGAATCGAGAAGGATTATCGAGTGCTAAAGAAATGACTGATTTAGCTATCGAACGAATTTTCGTCTTACCATCTCACCCCTGGATAAATCTGCCAAAATATCTGTCATATTTGCCTATACTAACTAAATTATGACCATAGAGTGCTTATATTACTCTACACCGCAATATGCTAATATGGTTTCTAGACTCTTTATTTGTTTCTAATAATTATTTAGTATAATTAAGGAACTAATCAAATAATTATTCGATAGTTCCCATCACTAATGAAATCCTTATTTATGTATGATATAGTATGTCTATGAATCATTCTTAAATATCGCCACAAAACAAATTATTTTCTATAATTTGTGGGTGATATTTGTCAGTTCTACTATTTAAATTCAGAATATTGTTTGAACATAATGTTTTCCAGCGGTCCAAATTACACAAAACTAAAAACAAATTTAAGATTAGCCATAACCCGTTTGAAACTTTTAGAGAAAAAGAAAAGTGAACTTACTGAGAAATCTAGAAGAGAAATTGCTGAGTATATTACAGCCGGAAAATTTGAAAGAGCAAAAATTAGAGTGGAATATATAATAAGGTTTGTTTAATCATTGTATTTTTTTAATAATACATTTCATTGTATGTAGGGAAGATTATTATGTGGAAGCACTTGAAGTTGTGGAAATGTATTGCGATCTTCTATTAGCTAGATTTGGTTTGATCCAAAACATGAAAGAAATGGATGAAGGAATAGCAGAAGCTGTATCTAGTATAATTTGGGTCGCACCAAGGATACAGTCTGATATTCAGGTATATTCTGAAATCTATATTTGTTAAAGCTAAGTTGTGGTTTCCAATTTATTTTTATAGGAAATAAAGGTTATTGCTGACTTGTTGACATCAAAATATGGTCCCAGTTATGCTGAAGCGTGCCGTATAGAATCTATTGAAACTATAAGTCCAAAATTAAAGCATAAACTTTCAATTCAGAGTCCTCCCAAATTATTAGTGGAAAAATATGTTATTGAGATTGCTAAATGCTTTAGTATTCCATATGAACCTGATCCTCAAGTTATGGCTATGGACCATGCTAATGATGCTATGCTTATTGATCTAACAGATAAGAATAATTTGGGGGGAGGAGGTGGAGGCTTACCACAGCCTCCCGGTTTTGTGGGATATCCACAACCTCCTACTTTTCCAGTACCTCCTCCAATAAATCCTGTACCATTTTCATACCCAGTAAGTTTGATAAATGTGTATTTATCTGAATTTTAAGTCATTTTATATTTTAAAACAAATTAGACTTTGCCATCTGAAAAACAAGGGCCAACAGCACCACCACCATCGTTTTCCTATAATATCCCTCCATGCCCTGATGAAGACAAGGAATCCAATACAGATTATGTGGTAAGTTACTGATTTTATATTCTATCTATATTTATTATCAGCACTCTATTTCACATACATTTTTTGGCAATAAAATGTGAAGTCCAGTACCTGCTATTGTAGTTTTTGCAGCATTTTATTATTTTTAGGATAATGAATTGCCGCGCTATAGCATGGTATTTCCAGATGTGAATAAGGTAATGTACTTATGCTATTTGCTGCTCCAATCCCATAATATTTAATACATTTTCTAATGCTAATACTGCATTTGATATACACATTAATTATGTGTTGCTTGAGATGATGCTTTATCTTGATTATCTTAACATTCCTCATAATTCAGATTATTATACAGTTATTATGATGAATCATTTAAACTATATACCTAATAATTTATCTTAGAATTGATATAGAATTAAAAAAAAAATTGTTAAATATTTTCTAAATAAATTAAAAATTATAGGGGAAAATAATTTTGATAAACACTAATACATAATTAATCAGTTCATCTGCTATGTTGCTTGTCATGGATTTTAATATGGTGTTTGCCTTTGGCAATTATAGGGGAACAATGGAGCTGCACAACCCTCATCTGTTAATGGAGTTAAGGTAGGTAAATTTTATTGATTCTATTAATTATTAGAAGCATAATTGTGTTTTGTCTAATTGAAATATCTATCATATACTTGTGTGAATTATATCAATAGTTTTTTAATATTGCTGTTTTTTTTTGCTGTGAACAATTTGAAATTCTATAAAGACAACACTGGTGATTAAGTATTAAATGAGGTAAGAACTTCTGTAGCATTTGCACAGCATGATGTACACCAACACAAAAGCTGCTGATACTTTCAGTAATATCTTTTTGATTATTCTCACTAAGCTTAAAGTGTGGAAAGGTATTTTTGTGCAGAATTTTTTGATGTTTTAGGGATAGAAGTTGGCTTCATTGGTTTCTCATACTTCATTTATTTGATCATTGTAATTCAATGTGATTTCTTCAATTATCAGCACAATAAACAGCTTTTGGTTTCATTTTAGAATAAAGATGATAAACCAAAACCGCTACCCAGAACAAAGATGAATAACGACTTCGACCTACCGGACGTTCCATCAAATTTGCCGTCATCAAGCAGCAGTGATAAAGACGACATTGATTTCGACGATTTAACAAAGAGATTTAATGAACTGAAAAAGAAACACTGAATGCCTCATACCATATTGCAGGTTTATACAAGAAGCACATTTAGTTTAGCTATAAATTGCAAATTACTGCAGAATTATCGTTGAGTTAATGGTTATATTGTGACAGAATTTTAATATATACTTTATACCTAGTAAGCTTTAAAGTTAATTATATAAAATACAAAGGCAATAGCTATAAATACTGAAGCAAATGATTCAATGTTCAAAATATATGGACACTTTAATAATACTTTAAGTATTAAACTGTTAAACAATTCACTTTTTATTGTAAAGAAATATATATATTTAATTATTTGTACATCTTATATATATACAATATTTTTAATAATACTAAGCTACCCTGTTTTTTAATTTCCCATCTATGAGTATTAATTTTTGTGCCTGCAAAATGAAATGAAATGAAATTTTAAAATTTTTATTAGTAAAACTGGAGGATATTTATATTTCTCTGTCGCGGAAGTCACTTAAACTAATTTGATATTATAATTGTTAAACTTTTGGCTTCTATATAGCTTTATATGTAATAAAAAACTTTACGACTAATCCAGCATTGCGAAGGAAAATATATGCTGAAGACCGTCACATATTTTTAAATTACATATTAATAAATCTTACATTAGATATGCTTAGTACTTGCAAGCAAGGCGAGTATGGGATTAATAATCAGTGTCTATTTCTCAAATTAAAGTAATACTAAGTTAAGATTAACACTAATAGACTATACAAATTCGTGTGGTTTAGTCTGGTTCGCTGTGATTAAGCAACCTTATTTCATGTTTTAAAGCGAAATCTTGGATCTCGAGCTCATCATGCAGCTCTTCATTGATTGCGTAGCGATAAACATTGGTAATTAATCGTACATTGTTTTGACTGCATTGGATTACTAGTGGGTTTAATGTTTTTGTGCAACACCATAGGTACAAATTGGCTTTATGATTTATTTTAGGCCAAGTTAGAGTATCTTCCGATTAATCAGTACAGTTTCTTGACCTTGAGTCTAATCTGCTCTGCTTTTTGTCTAATATGATCTGTCTGAGATGATTTTCCAATTTAACATACCGTCAAGATGAACCCCGAGGTATTTAGCTAATTCTACTCGAGGAATTGGGCAACCGTCAAGTGATTTTTGTCATTTAGCCGCAACGCAAAATGAACATGGACCGATTTGGAGCTATTGAGCGGTGTTTTCCGGTCTCTAGTCCATTTATAGATCTTGTTGGCTCATACTTATACTTTTTCTACGGTCTTAAGCGGATATATATATATCTATTACCATGATAACTGTCTCCTCGGCAAATGTTCCAAAGAGTGTTTTTTGTTGTTGGTATATCAGCGGTGTGGAGCAGATAAAGGAGTGGTCGCAAGACACTAACCTGGGGGAATTCCAGCCGAAATAGGTTTAAGTGTTGAGGATGCCTCTTTATGTGGGGTTCTAAATTTTCTTTCAAAAAGATATGATTCCAGCTGTTTACAGTAATTCCACGGTAGCAATTTGCTCATTTTGTAAATTAACCCCAAATGCCATACCGGGTCAAAAGCTCGTGAGACGTCCAGGAATATTGCAGGGCAGTATTATTTTCTTCGAATGCCTTTTCAGCAGCCGCTGTTACTCTGTGCACTTGGTCGATTGTCGAGTGCTGACTTCGAAATCATAAACGGGAACTCTGGTATTTCTATAAATGGTTTAATACATTTTAACAGCAATTCTGTAATGATTTTGATACTACAGGTAGCATCGAAATAGGCCTGTAAGATCCGGCTGCCGGTTTATCAGGTTTTTTGAGTATAATTATTCCAGCCACCTTAAAATATTCCGGAGAATATGATTCAGTCTCACACAGGCATTGACTATGTATGCCAACATGATTACTTTTCGTGGCAACTCTTGCAATAACCCAGATGAAATATCATCAATTTCAGGAGCCTTTTAAGGACCGAAATTTGTTGTCAATTTCTGTAGCAGCTTCCGTTGGAGATATCAGATTTACAGCTACATCGGACTGAAACAAGATTTATATCTATTGTAGATTCTTTATCATTCGGTCGGAATATGTCAGCTAAATGTTATGCAACAAATTCAGGTTTTTCATCCTTGCGTCGAACCCATTAATTTCGATAATTTTTTATAGGGGGTACTCACAAAATATTGAGAATGGGATGGTACTCTAATAATTGGTGTTTTAAATCTCCGAGTTGTTTTCCATAGCAAGTAATCATTGTCTGCTCCTGGGTTTAATTCACTTACATTTTTTTCGATGTAACTCCGTTTATATTCTTTTGATTTGTCTGATTACTAATTCTATTAAATATTATTTTGTCTACAGCATTTCTGGTGCTGTGCTATACTCTTCTATCTTTCTTTTATCAATTCCCCAATTTTTTGGTTTACTGCTCATGATCGTCTATACTTTTGAGTATTACTTTTAAACTGATACGCTGTTCTGCATTAAAGTCTAAACTTGTCCTAGTGAGTAAATTTGTTAATAAGATTAGGCTTCTGTTTCTTCAGTATTGTCACACGGAGTATTAACAATACTGGAGTGTGACTAGATGATAGTTCGCACAAGCTCTTGATTTTTATTTGATTTGATGTCTTTCAAAATGTAAAAGTCTGACATGTTATTACTGTGGGTGGGCTACTAAGTGGGTTAGCCTCTTGAATGATAATTAAAATTTGTAATATTAATTGCTGTGATTAATTCATTTGCTTTTTCGAATGTTATTAATCGTGAACTTCAAGCTGTGCGTTTAACATTAAAGTCGCCTTCTCCTTGGATTTAATTTTGAACATAAATCTTTGTATTGTTGTAGTATTTTGTATCGTGGTAGACAGTATTTAGCTCCTATGTTTATTTCATCGCCGTTTTTTTCAATAACTATCCTGACTGGTATTTTTAATCCGGCTTTGTTGGAAATGTTTATATATTTTATTTTGTAATTAGAGCTGAGAGTTTCGAGCACGATCGCTGGGGTGTAGTGTCCAGTATACATCATAATTACACAATTTAATGTAATTTTTTGAAAGACTAGTCTCCGATATGAGACCCGTATGTATTGATTTATTCTGGGTTTTCATTTGCGTTTCACGTTATAATTCTTAATAACGAATTACTAATTTTTGTTTTTCATTTTTATCTTGTTTTGGAATTTTTCCAATTTTTTTACCGCGAACTGACTGAAATTTACGAAGCAATTTCAAGTCGATGATAATTGGCTTGTTGGTTACAGTTTCCTGCGTTTTAATTTCAATTTATTTGTCGCTAGATTTTTTGTTGTCTTTTTTTTATGTCCTAATGTCTAATTTTATCTCCAGGCTTCTTTTTTGGATGTTCTGTACAATGTTTCCTTGATGTTTTCTCATTAACGGGAAAGGTGATATCCCGGACTTCTTCCTCTTTGTATCTTTATTATTTACTTCTGTCCAGTCGGACTGTTCGCCCTCGTTGATGAAATACTCCTTTTTATAAAATTTTCTCGTTTTCTTGGTGTCTCCTGGATATTTTGTACCTGACCTTGCAAATGCATGGCATAGCGGCAAGCTCTTTAGTTAGTTTCAACAGTTATTGGTTTAATTGCTGATTAGTTGCTTTTAATCGTTGTTTTCACTCATAAGTGCAGTTGAAATCATTTTGTATCATATTTCTAATGTATTTTTACAAGAGTTCTTTTTAAGAGTCTTTACCTGAGGCTTCACTGAACATAAATATGTGAAATTAAAGGTAGTTATTTTCAAATCGCCGTAATCTTTTAAATAAGTAAAAAATGCACATAAATAACTTTAATAATAATATTTACAACTCACAATACCATTATCCTAACTTTCAGTTTATAAGTATACAAAATAAATTAAATTCCCTATACTAAAATTAGGCGCGGAAGTACAGAATGCCTAATTTAAGGTCTAACAGACTGTTTAAAATTAGTGAGCCCTGCACTGATGGCAACCAACGCAATGGAAATAGACCCTATTTCGTTACATACAAATACACCATGAACAAGATAAACTGAACGGTTCGATTGTCAAATATTTGAAAACAGTATCAACCCGTTTTACTTTAAACTAAACTATAATCCTGCTAATAAACAACAAACTAAAAATATTCGAATTGTCGAAAAAGTTCCAGGATAAGGCACCATAAAGTAAGTTGACATAATAATAAAATATATCGTAGATTTTTACGAGCAAAGTTTCAAAACGAAACTTATACAAAAATATGACTATGCCACTATTTTATATGAACACCTGTTAAGAAAATACTTGCCCATGTTTTTGATCTAAATTTAATTCAAATTATGAATGCAAGGCAAATATTCTCCAACACTACCAGGTAAAAATAGTTTCACATAATATTCTGTAACCCTAAATAGTACTAGAATATATTTTGAAGTGTTATACATAAAATTTTACTCCATATGTGTTTAAACATAAAGTCAATGTTGGCACACTGGGCAAAAAAAAAACAGTCTCACAACTTGCATATTCAATTTTTTGTTAAGACAACCCCGTTTATATTATTTTAGTTTGATGACATTTTACAAGATTAAAAACAGAAACTAATGAAAACTCAAATCAAGCTTCAATTCCAATAAACATACATGTAGCAAATAATGTCATTTGAATAAATGAAATGTATAATTGAAAGTTTCAAAAAATATCAGAAACTCCAATTATCTTTACATTTTTCAATAATAAAACTGTAAAAGCAACTGCATGAAATTCATTAAAACAAAAGGAACAAATATAACAAACCTAATAACTTGTAATTAATATTGGGCAGCAGTAATAAAAACTGAAATTGGTCCATCTATATGTACAATTTTTGATATGCAATGAAATTAAATAATTATCATGCTCATCATTTATGTATTGCCCAGAATTTTCTATTTTAATTTTTCGAATTTCTTTTCCATTATACCTGCACGACACCAACTATAATACCAAATCTTACAGCCTATGAGGAATCACAATTTGTTCCAGTCACTCTTCCACATAAACATAGTCTTTTCTACCCATCTAACAGTAATAACACCCTTTGCTAATGTGCCAGTGGATGCGTTAGACTTTGTGTCATAATGGGATAAGATACCATTGGTTGAGATGCATTTGACATGGCGATAGTTTGTGAAGTATTAATCGCCGCAGTGATTTGATTATTTCTGTGTAACTGTTCGATTTGCGTTGAAGCCGCGAGATTTTGTTGAGCAGCTAGCAACTGCTGATTGGTATTAGCTAAGGCCAGTTGCTGAGGAGGAACGTTGGCGACGGCTAATTGCTGAGTAGTGTTGGCCAACGCAAGTTGTTGGGCCTGAGATGTCAGCTGTTGGGGAGCATTTGCCAACGCTAATTGTTGAGCTTGACTTGTCAACTGTTGCGTTGTATTGGCCAATGCCAATTGTTGAGCTTGAGAGGTGAGTTGCTGTGTAGTATTAGCCAGCGCCAACTGCTGAGCTTGACTGGTCAACTGTTGGTGAGTAGTGGGATTGCTGGTTAATGTTAATTGTTGAGGCTGAGTATTTAGCTGCTGGGATGCATTGGCTAATGCTAACTGTTGATTGGCCATATGCTGTGCCTGTGATGAAAGCTGTTGCGTTGAGGTTGCCAAGGCCAATTGCTGAGCTGGATTTGTGGTAACTGTCGAATAAATAAATGTTTGATATAGTTTTCATGTATATATTATTTGATTAAATATGACTTTCTGAACTATTAACAATGAATATTTACCCAGGATTTGTTGACTTGGTGCCAATATTTGCGCTGGAGATGCAATGCTCACGGTAGGGCATCCGGCTATTGACACCGGGTTACCAGATACTGGGTTGCCTGTAGTTACTGTTGCCAAACTAACTGGTACTGTAGCGACGCTGGCTGTTACCGTTCGAATTACTTGTGGTTGTTGTGTATTTGTGTTAGTTAGAGTTACTGCTGGCATATTAACGGAATTTTGTTTATTCGTAACGCGTAGTGTAGCATTCTGATCTAATAGAAATTCATTTGTAGCTGTTAAGTC
Source organism: Rhynchophorus ferrugineus (assembly GCF_030347505.1). Classification (NCBI taxonomy): domain Eukaryota; kingdom Metazoa; phylum Arthropoda; class Insecta; order Coleoptera; family Curculionidae; genus Rhynchophorus; species Rhynchophorus ferrugineus. Next base: position 20,013,236 of record NW_027472588.1, on the reverse strand, counting down.
TTGTACCTGTAAAGTAAAAGTAATACAATATAATATCTCTGAGTATTGTAATAATATATATATTTCAAATTTACGACATGAATGAAAAATATTGCTTACTTGTCTTTTTAACTGAGCAATTTCCTTATGAAGGATATTATTTTCTTCTTCCAACATTAGAGTTCTGAAATTAATGATAGGACATTAACATCACATAATTACAGAATGACCTAAACATTTACCGTGCATCAACTCTATTAAGAACACCGGGCGGTGGAGTTCCTGCATAGTAACCTTTGAAAACAGGCCTAACCCTATCCACTTCCAATAATTCTCTAGTCAGAAGCTCCTCTGCAGCTGCAAACCTTCTTTTGGCTAATGGAAGACCACTGTCTTTGTACTCATCAAAACTAACACCACTTCTCCTATGTAAACCTGTAGAACTAAACTGTACAGTAGGTTTCTTGACAAAGGGTTGATATGGTTTTATACCGTTAAGAGATGCAGTGCCGACAAACTGAGATTCTTGAAGATGATTGTTTCCTTGTTTTCTCTGCATGTTGTTGTGAATAAGCTCAAGGATTTCTTTTTCTTCTTGTTCTTTAGTAATGTGACGGAACTTGCAATGAGCCCTTCTACAAAAACCTTTTTTGAACTGATTGCAAATAGGCGGCGTCCCGGGTAATTGATTTTTTCTTGTAGCCTCGGCTAATATTTGATTGGACATCTCTCCATTCCTTTTATACTCTTCAACTTCCTCAGGAGTGCAATGTATGAATCTGATAAAACAATAAAATAACATTATATACAGACTAATTATTATATTAGGCCTATAAATTAGTTTTCAAGAATTTTTTTGATTTGAAGTTTTATTGTGAGAAATGTCTGTATGTATTTTATTCAAAATATCCATTAGTAGCCGCTACTTTTCCCCATCTTTCAGGTACTTTATGGATTGTCATTTGGTCTCTTCATCTCATATGTCAAAACAAGTAGTAATCAGAAGAATCAAGGTCTGGAGACTATGGCGGGTGAGGTAGCACGTCCCATGTTCATATTTCCAAGTATGTTTTCACAAGTTTTGCAACATATGGTCGAGTGTTGTCAAGCTGAAGAATAACAATGTCTTGGTTCATATTCCGGCTGTAGTCGATAGCGACTTTCATTGATTGTTTCATTAGGTTTTAGCAGCTTATAGTATACTGCATCTAACTGATTCCGCTAAACACGGAGTATTACCTGTGGATACTCGGCGGCAATGTCACTGATGTTGATACATGACCAGGTACTTCTTGTCACCAATGATAATACGATGCAAAAAACCTTTCTGAATTTGTTTTTGAAGCAGCATTTTACACTTGACTAAATGCCTTTCAATATCTCTTGGCTTGAATTCATAGGGCTCAAAATATCCAAGTTTCTGGATGATTCCCATGTTGCTAATCGCTGATGATTCCCAATCGCTCGAGATTATCATCAAGTAATTCGTTCAAATGTTTTGGCTATGCAGAACGTTCTGTCATCGGTACCAAAATTACCACTTTTAAACCGTTGAAACTAATAGACACATGTTGAAACATGGTTGCTTTAAAGGTTGAAGCATGAGCTTTACACAACAATCGATGACCTTCAGGCGCCTTTTTCTTCAAACTGAAATAGAATGAAAAATTTCTCGATTTACTTTTCTCTCGTAATTGGGACATTTTTGTTCACATTTCGACGAAATTGCACATACTGGAAAGTGAAGCCTGTTTCAAGATAAAGTTGGTTATGAATGTACCCGATGCGATTTAATACACAGTAACACCATCTATTGTAAATCTTTTAAAATTAATTTTGAGGTCTGATATATAAACATGATATGGGATTACTCACTTGCAATTTGGTCTGGGGCATATCGTATTTTGAAAATCATAACAAAAATTGAGTGGTCGAATCTCGTTTTCATGTTTGTATTTACAAAATTTTCTATCGCATATTCCTCGGACAAAATCACGACATACACTTTCTTCCTTATCGCTTTGTCTGTCTGACGGAACTGCATCTTCAGACGACGTATCGGACATCTTGATGACTTTTTCGTAACTTAACGATTTACCACCATCTAAGGCAAAAAAAATAAGTGACATATGTTTATAAACTTAAAATAGAATCGGCTTTTTAGCATAAAACGTTGGTCGTGTAGTTCGCAGTAGGGCCCGTTATTATAACCACGGGGATCAAACGCCCGCAACCGGATATATAAAAGGAACAGCTTCGCTTGAAATATTGGCAATAACAAGAGAGAAGTAGTCAGGTTGAGTAAAAAATGATGATTTAAGACAAAGGGGAACTGACGGAATATTTGATTTGATAAGTAGAAATAATAATAAAATATTAAAAAAACGAAACCTTAATAATAAATAAACGCAAAGAAAACATAAAAACGATGTCATACTTTGAAGTTGTCATGTTTACTCTCCTAGTTACTTGTGCATATGGGGTTACCGATTTTACTGAGGAAAGTTGTGAAACGTTACCATCTGAAATACATGTCACAAAAGGTAAGTATTCAAAATTTGTTTACTATATTAGGTGTTATAAATTATATGAATTTCAGAGGAATTTGATGAACTTGGTAGATTGCAAAGAACCTGTAATGGTGATGTAGCAGTAAACAAGTGTGAGGGATCTTGTAAAAGCCAGGTTCAACCATCGGTTATTACACCAACAGGATTTTTAAAAGTATCAATGTTAAAGCGAGCAATAAACAATGGTTTTAATATATAATTTTACAGGAGTGTCACTGCTGTCGCGAAAGTTATTTAAGGGAAAGGGTAATTACTTTAACACATTGCTATGATCCTGATGGCGTTCGTTTAACTCAGGAAGGTTATAATTCTATGGATATAAAGTTGCGAGAACCATCTGACTGCAAGTGCTACAAATGCGGCGATTTCAGTAGATAAACTATTAGTATTACATATTGTTAATTAAGAAGGAAATTACTGTAATTGTGATATTGCTTGGAAAACTATATATATATTAGATTTGTAAATCCTATTTTCAATGTCCATTAGATAAATAAAATGTGCCAAAATTATTGCTGATTTTTGTGAATCTGTTTTTCCGCACAATTAATAAAAAAAAGAAGTTTTTATTGAAAAAAAATCATGCTGTAATGATTATTATAAGGTAGAATTAACATGCGGTTTGAAATAAATAAAAAGTAATAGTGCCTAAAATAAAGGTGCTAAAGGTTTATAGTGCAAAAATTTTTAATTGGTACTAAACACAATAAAGGCCTAAAATATTTAGCTAATAACCTGAAAATTATTGTCAAACATATTAATTAGGTTGTTTATGTATTATATAGGGTAGATATTAATTTTTCATTTGAAAGACATCAAGACTTCTCTCGGTGGTAACGGATCAGCGTGATCCCTGGTGGAGATTGAATTGATCGATGATCTGATGTTGAATTTAATAATATTGACTGATGGCACCTTATTAGCGTAGACTTCAGAAAACCCCACAAGAAAAAGTATACCAGGATTAAATTGCACAATTTTGTTCCCCAATTCACGTTTTATTGACCAAGGTACAACCTCAAATATTTTATGCATAATGTCATCACCAGCAATAAAACTGCACTAAACAGTCTTTCCATATGCGAATATTATTACTAGTTAACATAAAAAATGCGTCTCATTAGTGATTGATTAATAAATAACAGGTTATGATTGAAAAACCCTACACAAATAACAAATATGAGTGAGACCTTTAAAGAGATGAACAGGATGTTAGGAACGAAACTATTTTTATCATTTAAACGTCGGAATTCACAAAAAAAAACACATCATGAACCTACATTTCTGAAATAAAAATCAATAAATAATATATGGCTTATATGTACTTACCAATTTAATATTTATATATCTTCTCGAGGAAGATTGTATCTTTGATATAATTCTGATATTGGAGTATGTTCGGTATCGGCTAAATATCCCAAAACAACTTGAGTTACATCCTTGATATCATTATAGTCATGCAATGCTTGCATTTCAGGTTTCAAATTAACCGAAATCCCTAAAATTACGAACTAATAAATAAATTACCCAAATGCCGTAAATAAAATCATATGTAATATAAAGATTAAAATTTCTTATCTATGACAAACCTTCAGATTCAATCTGAGCTATCTCCTTATCTAACTCAGCACTGCGTTTCTTCAAAGACTGATATAACAGTTTTAGCTCCGAGAAGTTTAGGTTCTCTTTTGATTTATTTTTTTTATTGGACTGCTTAGTATTTGGAGTTCGTCTCTTACTTGATTTGTTTCTTTTGTCCATGGATCATCTTACAAATAGATAGTGGAAAATTAACAATTACTCCTTAGTATATGGTTTGATGTTTAGGGTTGCAAAGGAAATAGAAACTTTAAAACAGTAGATGATAGGAGCAATTGATTATTATCAGAAAGTTTACCATAGAACTAAAATCTGTTTTGGTAACTTAATTGAATAGGTGGCATGATGTGCAAATTGTCATTTCGAGATAGCCTAGCGCAGCTACATGCGGGAAACGGAAGACAAAACAAAAATATATTATAATGTCGGTGTAAATATAGTCACACAGTAATTACACCGGAGGACAAAATACAATAGATAACGGATTTACATGTGTTCGTTATAAACTGACTTTGTGCCCTTTTATAATATCTATATACATTTATTTTGTTTTTTGGGTCCATATAGTTGAAAACGTTGCTGCAAATCAAATGAATAAATAAATAATGGAATTATTTAAGTATTAGGTACATCACGTTAGATAAAAAACAGAGCAGATCATACTCAAAATCAATGAACTTGACCTAAAATCAAAAATATCGGTTTGTCAGTCAAATATAAAGCTCATTTGGGCTTATGAGATATAAAAATGGATTTGCACTAAAACATCAAACCGACTAGTAATCTAGAGCTGTCAAAACAAAGTTCTTCGAATAATTATTAATACTTATGGCTACGTAACCAAACAAGAACAGCGCGATTATCTCGAAATGAAATGGATGTACAAAGTTATTTTGATTAATTTTTGCTTTAAATCATGAAATAAGATTATGAAATCACAGTGACGTGAAAGCTGCTGGACAACGCATAGAAAATAAGATTAAAGCGAACTAAACCACACGAACTTGTATTGAGCATAAATAATTGTTACATCTAATTTTAGCTTAATTAGTATAATTTAATCTTAGTTTGGGAAATATATGCTAATGTATTTATCTCACAATCGTTCTGTATTGATGCAAGTATCATAGTACAATAGTGTTAAATGAATTTGTAAATTTGTACTAACCATATCTAATATAGCATGTAATTAAAAAATTGAGAGTTAGGAAGAAAATATTGTAATAATAACACCAGGAAAGTAATATGACTATATAATGTAAATATTTACTGCTGACTCTGACTTCTTTCGAACTTGAGGACGAAACAATTACGACCTAAAGTATTTCATATTTAAGTACTCTTACTCGAGTTTAATTAATACTGATTTGAACTTGAACTGCACTTCTCTTGATCTTACTTTTTCTGACAAAATTTACATAATTTGGACCTTTATTGGTTTATTATTTGATTGTTGCTCTGAACATTTAAGGTTCTTGTGTAATACTCAGAAGTTGTTTTTTTTTAATATATTTAAAATATATTTTGTTTTAACTTGTTAATTTAAGTATATGTTTTCTTAAGTTTAACATCGCACTTTTGAGTATATTTTATGAACATTTAAAAACAGGTTTTCGTACTCTGAATTTTCATATCTGTCGGTCACACTGAAATGAAAATGAAAAACTGAAAACGAAAAAAAAGTTTCCAATTCTCTATATACCATGTTAAATTTAATTACTTTAATTAGCTATAACAGGATTGTATGCTTGTATAGGATATCAACTTCTAGGTTTGGTTAATTTACTAAATTTAGTTTTTTATGAAACTACTATATGTTGTGAAAGGATGTTTTAAGCAATTTTTTATAATATGTTAGGAATAATTACAATTACTGTAATTATCTTATATCAATCAAGTATCATTTCTGTGAAAATATAAAACCATAACATTTCAATAAATATTTTATAGAATACATTTAGCAAATATAGCGCATAAAAATATTTTTTACACTTAAGCATTTCTTAAGTGAGTTTAAATGTAAATTAAAATAAAACAAAAAAGCGTTCTGTTCTGTTTTTTTTTAACTTCCATGTGTAGAGGTCAAATCCACAAGAATTTCAAGAACATAGAGAAACAGAGAGAAAACATTTTATGCTATTTTATAAACAGCATGGTGCCTTCTCAATCAATGTGAGACATTTGACCAAACATGAAATTCACATAAAATCTTTTTCCAGCAAAAAAATAGAGTGAAACATGGCAACATAACACCACTGAGATAGTATCCGGGAAAAATTTATAAAAAGGAAAACCTCAAGTGCTGTTTTGTGAGTCTTTGATAGTTTTTTGTGGCAGAATGACTTTATCTGGAAAATTGTTCTATTCAGGTGATTTTGTTATAACTTTCATTTCATATATTCAAATAAGACAACTTAAAATATTATTAGCTCCTTCAAGAACTTGGTATAATGCTGTGTTTTTGGTGATATTTACAACTATGTGCATCGATCCAAGGTATATTACAAAGGTTGATGCTGCAAGTTCAAGTGATGAATGTCAAGTCACACCTGTAATCCATGTTTTACAATATCCTGGATGTGTGCCCAAACCTATTCCAAGTTTTGCTTGCATTGGAAGATGTGCATCTTATTTACAGGTAAAAACAACTTCATTAACTTGTTTACTATTATTACATTCTACTTGTTGACTTTGTATTATTAGCATTTCTTTTTTTAATTAAATCATACGTAAATATGTTAGACAGTGCAAATATACGTTAATGAATACAATAGTTATCTAATAAAAACATAGCCTTCACGACGGATTCGAAATTAATTGAGTAATGATTTTTAGGTCTCTGGCAGTAAAATTTGGCAAATGGAAAGATCATGTATGTGCTGTCAAGAATCGGGAGAAAGAGAAGCTTCTGTATCACTTTTCTGTCCCAAAGCCAAACCAGGGGAACGGAAATTTATTAAGGTATTTAAATGTTTTTACATAAACAAAGACGAGACTTTTATGAAAGAATATATCACTTACCCCAAATTATATATATTAAACAGTTTTAAAATAATCACTACTATAAGTGTTTATCTGCACTTAAATCGTAAACATGTATGTTCAAACGTTATGATGATTATTTCTATTGGAACATATAATAATCAACAAAATGCACACTCTGGAAATGTTCACTTACTAAATGTCAAATATCTGTCAAAACAAATACCTAGGTACATCAAATGTATTAGGTTGGTATTGCATAATTCAAATTTAAAAATAAGCAAATTATTAAAATTTAATTAAGTTCTAATTAATAATCAAATTGTAGGTTACTACAAAAGCACCTTTAGAATGTATGTGCAGACCCTGTACTGGTGTTGAAGAAAGTGCTGTTATACCCCAAGAAATTGCCGGTTATGCTGATGAAGGTCCTTTATCAGGTCATTTTATGAAATCACATTTGCAGTAATTAAAAACAATAATTGGTACTAAAATTTAATACAATTTGTGACTATAATAGGAAATAAATTTATATATCCACTATCTATCATCTTCATAATAAAATTTATTAAGAAATATGTTTGTATTGAATTTAAAAATAGTCAACCATAAATACATCAGTTTTTCTTTCACTGATATCCCTTGAGGTTTCGTTTATTAATCAATTTTTTATTTTTAAAAACACTCCACAATTCTTATATACATTATATTTTGTTAAATAAATCTAATATGGCAAATGCTATAAAGTATACATCTGTGGTATACATTTTAGATTTAATTCTGACACATGTTGACAGACAACTGGGCAATGTTTTCATCAGATTTTAAGAGTGTATATATTCAAAATTAAATAAAAATGGCTCGTTATGCCGAAGGTGAAAATTATTTATTAAAATATATAACAGAAATACCAAATGATTATAAGTGTGCAGTGGGGTTAATATTAGGGCAGGTAAGACAATGTATAACAACTTGATACATATAACTATATGTTCCATATGTATAACATCAACATATGATAAAAATTTTTATAGATTAGTTCTCAAAAGTACCATGTTATACATTTTGCGAAAACACCACAATTTCAAGATGATGAAAATAAAAAATCAGGAAAACCTTTGGAAACCATGAAAAGTATTTCAGAAGTTAATGATTCTTGGGTAGCTGATCATGCTCGACAAACTACTCGAATGTTACCTGGAGGACTACATGTTTTAGGATTATTTCTAGTAACTGATGAAGATGTCCTTAATCCATTTCACTCAAAATTGAGATCACTTTTAACTGCAATTAATAAAATATTGGGCCAACAAAATTATTTATTTGGTAACAACACTAATGAGAAATTAATTTTACATTACTCAGGAAAAAACAAAAGATATCAAGCTAAAACATATGATGTAGCATCACTAAGTGTACAACCAGTAGATTTTAAATTCATACAAAAGGGTAGTAAATGGATGACCTTTGAATGTGAATATGAAATTGACCACATTTATTATTTAAATAAAAATGATAGTGAAGGTCCCTTAAAGAAGCACATTAAGGTGAGCTTGAAAAATTAATGGACACTATAAGCTAAAGGTCTTTTTTAGGTTATTTTAGATAGTATAAATAGTAAACTAAACAGAGGACTGATTCTTTTTGATAATGATTTCAAAGATGTAGAGGATAAAATAGATAACTTATATAAGAAGAAAAAAACAGCTAGAGGTTCATCTAATAAGACTGTAGATCATGTAGAAAACAAACCGATCTTGGTTACTATATTGGAAGAAACAGTAAGTTATAAAGGTTTCTTTTTTAATGTTTGGCTAATGCTTGGTTGACTAGGCATTACATGAATTGCCAGATACAATAGAACTCATTAATATTGGTGGACAGATAAGGATTGTAGGTCAAGTTGTTAGTAAAACTTGGTTCAATTCAAAAACATCTATTGGTGAAGTGATTCAGGCTGTCAAAGAAGATATAATGAGAAGTTTGGCTACTAGAGTTGATATGCACTGGGACTCTTTGACAGAAGAAGAATTAGGGGAAGGTATATTACCAGTGTTTCATTTTATTATATAAAGATATGAGAATATATCTTCTGTAGAGATTAATAGCGTACACGAGCCTCCAAGAAGGGTGTTAATAACACTGCCAGAATGTAATGTTACTATATCAGATTATTTGTTTCCTGGTGAAGGACCAGAAGATGTGAAGGCTTCTTTAGAAGAACTGCTTGATATTGTAAGTCACGGAGATTTAGAAGTGTCAGATCTTGAAGGTCAAACAGGTAAAACAATTTCAAGCACTCTCTTTTTGGGTATATAATGATATAAATTTTAGACATATCTCAGTATTATCAAGATTCAACTGGAGAAGTTGAAAGCGAAGATATATTACCTCAGATAGCGACAGATCCTAATAAGTTTAAATTTTTCTTAGGACTAGGGACAGCATTGCTAATACTTTTTATTTCGATTATATTTCACTTAGTTGGAAATTAACAATGATTTGGTAAAAATAATCCTAATTAGCAGTTCTAAAACTTTAGAAATGTAAAATTGTTGTATTTATTTATTTACTAAAAGAGAGGACATGATTACAGGCAAAGGTTATTCTGCTGATGCATATTTGTTAAAATTAATGTAATATATTCTACAAATAAGTCATTGATTGTTGGTAATATTTAATGTATATAATTGTGTTGTAGGTTTTTATATTGCATTTATATCATTTTAACTAAATAAAACATTTTATATGCAAATTTGTTTTTATTTATTAAGTAGTAAAATGTAAAAAAAATACATTCAAATTTTATTACATACAACGAAAGGTGCGCATACTGAGATTTACAAATCAAAACTAAATAAAATAATAATTACTCAGGGCGAAATTAAGAAAATACAATTGAATTATAATACAACTACCTATATTTTAATTGAACTTGCACTTCGAGAAATCCATTTCTGGGTGCTGCTCCATAAACCTGAAAATAAAATTATAATATTAAGTGATTTATATTGTTGTATGTGTATTTCTTGGATTGATATGAACATGAAATGTTAAGGCATTGAATACTGATATTGATCGTAAACAGGATCGTCATAGTTTTGTTCTAATACAATAAGGATCGTCACGACTAATCTGTTTTATCATATACTGACCACAAGTTTATAATTATTGTTATTATATTGTTAATTTGGTTTTTCGTTTCACTTAAAACTTAAATTAGAAATAGTTCTATTCTAAATTCAAAACGGGCGAAATACTAATTTAATTTATAGACTAAATCTTGAAATATTTCCTTACTTTTTAATGACGTCCTGTTTCTTTTGTTCATCACTGGTTGGTAATCCTAATTGTTTTTGTCGTTGATCGAACATCATTTTCTCGACTAGACCTCTGGTCTCACCATCTAAATCACTCAACTTTGACGGTTCCGGGTTGATTTTCTTTGTGCTTATTTCCGGATCTGATTGAACTAGTTTGCTCCACCAGTTCATCTTGTTCACCTGCAATATAATTAAAAATTACAACGGTGAAAGTTTTAGATTTTATTGTTACCTTCTCAAGATTAAAGAGTAACACTTTTCCATCTTCAATAACCCATGTCGATTCTTCGAGTTTTATTTCGTGTGGGAATTCATCGTCGATGACTGGTGGCTGTCCTTTAACTCCACAAGTAAGACGTTTCTTGGTTAAGTTGACCACGAGATCTCGTTGCTTCGCCTTGAAGTTAATTTCTAGAGGTACGCGAAGCTAGAAAAGGGAAAATAATGTTATATTGGATTATACGTTTTATAATTAAAAAGGGTATATCTTGAATTTGCGTTATATTACCAAATTGTTTGATAAGTTTTATCGTTCCTCAAGAACACAATTTAGAATATATTAGAAATACATTTTATTATGCAATATAATAGCATTTCATTGAAATAAATGTAATATAATTTACTGAATCCATTACTGAAATACGTTCCCACGTATAGTAAGTTTGTTATTATAAAATAATATAATTATCCACCCATATCAATAGTACTGTTCAAAGCGTAAGAAGTATTCATCCGAATCAATGATGACTATTCATGAATATGTAGGAAGTTCGTCATTTTACGTAACACTGAGTATGTAAACAACGAACGCCAAAGTAATTAATCCGGAAAACGATAGCGCTCGTCAACTTCTTAAACCATAAGGAATTGCTGTCGTGCTAATAAGATTTCTACGATGCACAGGTCAAGGGTGAATCGATACGCTAATATTATGCAACATTGTTCATTGTCTGTGAGATGCCTACCTCCAAACAACGGCTAAACATAATAATTATCGCGGTAATAAAAACTAATTTAAATTCAATAGATGCAGAAAAATGTTTCCTTCGTTTTTTTTTAAATTTTCAATATCGTTGAACAGCTATCTTTTTGCAAATTATAGATTTAGCTGGGAACATAATCTTTGAGATCTGAATAGTAACCCAATTAATGGGTTGTGTAATGTTAATACGGGTACTAATTTACTTTTGTGTGTGTTAAACAAAAAAAAATAGTATTTTAGAAGGTTAAAGAGTTTTTTTTTATATTTAGGATTCATTGCTTTACATTTTCGAAGTAACTTTGATGCTTTATTTAAGTAATGCATTGCCATAAGTAATAGTATAAAACAAGTTGTGTTTGATAAAAGATTGCACTATTTGATTTATTCTTTTTGTTTTTCTATTGATAATTAGGTTAATCATAGAGGAAATTGGATTGGAATAATGATAAAAATAAATAATACTGCCTTTGTTTTGAATTGAACTTTTTATTACATACATGATTTTAAATTTTGTTGGATTTCGATCGTTATAGTTATTTATATTTTAATACTATAATATTATAATACTATAATTACTATTAATACTATATATAATTACTAATTATACTATAATATTTTACTCTGCAATTAAAAGTTCAATACTATCCTTTACAACTATCGATGCTTTTTTGAAAAAAATATCGATATATTAGACAAAAAAAATTTGATATTATAGTCACAAAACAGTCGAACTCAAACTCGATAGGTCCCATAAAACAGCCAATAAACTTGTCAACTTGGAATTTTGACTTATAACCTCTAATTATTGAGAATGAAAATAATGCGATTTTGAATACGAATATATTGTTTGGATCTCTGTAGTGTAGAGATCAGATCATTTTTTAAATAAATTAACACAATAAATTCGCTATTGTCCTTAATAACAAGTACCGCAGTGCCATCAGCAAATGTAGCTATTTATAGTAACATTTTCTATTTGTGGCATGTTTCATGTATAGAGCTAGGAGAATAATCGGTAGGAGTTTAAGCATTCAATGTATTGCTGCGGTAATATGTTATGAAGTTTATACATGGGTCCTTTGTGACGATTGGTGACGCAAACTTTTCTATCCGTAAGCCTTTTCAATAATGACTGCATTAGATTCGTCCAAGATGATTAAAAACATAGCATAAAACTATATATTTACATATAAACCTACATTCGGCACATTATTTTCTAGGCCACCGCTATGATTGCAAGGCAGAACGCGGAATTAGTCAGTATAAAAGTAGTCGCGACTTAAAATAGTAACAAATAAAATATTCGAATGAACTATTCACGACTGAAAGTAGTCGACAGATAGTAAAAAGTAGTTAATTACTAAACAGTCGATAGTGGTCTTTATTCGATAGTTCCCAGCACTAGTCAAAACCACCGAATGTAACAGTTGGGTTACCTTAACAGTTGTTTACATTGGCATTTTACATTTTCTAAAATCTTTAAAATTAAGTACCAATTTTATAATGTTTTTATAATGTTTAATATCTTTAATTTTTAAAATATCCAAAAATATGTTACACATAATATAATATGGATAATTTTTTTACAAAATATTTTTTTGGCATCCCTGTCTCCAATGATGGTAAAGTTCGGTTTGAACTTTCATTCTTGGGTCTTCATTTCCTTTCGGTGTGCCAAAATTTTACTTGTTTTTAAACGCCAAAAATGTATTGGTTCTAATGATTCCTATTTCGATTCATAAAATTAGTTCTAAATTTAAACGTGGTTGTTAAAAACTGACAATATTTTCAGGGCATCAATTCAATGGACAGATGGACACTCCTTTCGCCCTCGATCGGTATTTTTTTGTTCATAACGACCGTAAGGAATCTCGAAATCCGTTTGGTCCCTTACGCAACCACCCAACATTGATGCGGTCTCGGTCTGATTATTCCGCCACAAAGGTCGTCCGGACCCCGCTAGTTTACTATTTATTTTAGCATTGCTGTCGCTCTAGGACATACTCGTACGTTTGCGACCGCCCACCATCAGGATTAGAGATTTCCCGTATCGTAACATACCGTTAAATTAGCGACGATTTTGCGAATTAATAATTGGGGTAAATAGGCAAATCGTCCAACAGGCCAGATTACCATTTTGAAAATCTGCTTTATGACAATTCTACGTATTTACTTTATCTGGAATAAATGTTATTTCTGCAAAAAGATCAACTTGAAAGAAAAACGGACGTTTGAAATAGCCATTTTAAATAAACAGCCAATATAAATATCTGGTTTCTTGTACATTAAATAATGTGATTTTATCAAACTTTTACAGATTGGTATGTGTGTTACGACAGACTTTTCGAACAATAAATATAGATCATTATGAACCTAAGTAAAGTTAAAGAAACCCAGAAGCTATCTAGTTTAAGAATTCATAGGAGAACTTGATATGTTAAAACATGTCTAAACACATATTTTGTAAAGTACTTGATGAAGTATTGTAGTTGCACATGCATATAAAGCTGTAATGCTATTATTAAAATGAACTTGCTAAAAGTTTAAGAAAATCAAATTTCCATCATTAAAGGTATATAATTTAAATCTCTTTTTATGTTGTCATGTTTATGTTTTTATGTTACTATTAACTATGTAAAACTATTATTTTCTGGAGAATATATTCAAATGTACAATAGTGTCTTTCAAATGACATCATTTGGGGCGGATATAAATGAGGGGTTTTAAAGCAACTGTTAAGGTATTTTTTAAGAAACAAAAACATCATGTACACATATATCGCATCACATATACATAAGCTTATAAATGAAGAATATATGTTCAATTTATAGATTCAAGGATAAATTCACGCGAGAGAGCATTACATGAGCACAGCAATTGGTCTGATTGTTTAAAACTACCTTCCAAATTAACCCCAGATGAATAAGAAATAAGCTTCAATACACCCGTACAGGCATCAAGTCTTCTTATAAATTAGCATATATTTAGTTATTTATAGGTAAGGGTATATCTGACAATCAAGAGCTCAATTCTCAATAAAAATAGCTATAAATATAGCATAGATGGCGCTACTAGAATTAAATCCATATGTTTTTTAGTTAGCCATAACCCTCAAAAGATGCGTGTATAAATTTGACAGCAGTCGGATCATTAGTTTGTGAATTACAGAATTTTGAGTGAAACAACTTTTGTTATTGTAAAAAAATGGATAAAAAGGAATTTCGCGTGTTATAAAATATTGTTTATTGAGGGGAAAAACACAGTTGATGCAAAAATTTGGCTTAATGCCGAGTTTCTGGACACTGCAAAAATTTGGCTTAATGCCGAGTTTCTGGACACTGCCCCAGAGAAATTAACAATCAAGGATTGGTATTCTAAGTTTACACGTGGGGAAATAAGCACCGAAGATAGTGAACGCAGTGGACGCCCAAAAGAGATTGATACCGACGAAAACATTAAAAAATCCATAAAATGATTTTGAATGGCCGTAAATTGAAATCGAATGAAATAACAAACACTCTAAATATATCAAGTGAACGTGTACATTATATCATTCACGAATATTTGGGTATGAGAACGCTCTGTGCAAAGTGGGTGCCGCGCGAATTTTTGACCAAAAACAACGATGAGTTGATGATTTGGAGCAGTGTTTGAAGATGATCAAGCGTAATAAACCCGAGTTTTTGCATCGATAAGTGACAATGGATGAAACATGGTTCCATCATTTCACTCCGAAATCCAATCGACAGTCATCCGAGTGGACTGCACACGATGAACCCTCTCCAAAGCGTGGGGAAACGCAACAGTCGGCTGGCAAGGTTATGGCGTCTGTATTTTGGGATGCGCATTGAATAATTTTTATTGACTACCTTGAAAAAGGAAGGACTATCAACAGCGACTATTACATAGCATTAATGGACCATTTGAAGGACGAAATCGTTGAAAAAACGGTCGCATTGGAAGAAAAAGAAAGAGCTGCTTCATCAAGACAATGCACCGTGTCACAGTGAAAACGATTGCAAAAATCCATCCATCCACTGTATTCTCCAGATTTAGCTCCCAGCGACTATTTCCTGTTCTCGGATCTCAAAAGAATGCTCGCTGGGAGAACATTTTCATTGAATGAAGAAGTTTTTCATTGAATGAAGAAGTGATCGCCGAAACTGAGGCATATTTTGAAGCAAATGACAAATCGTACTACAAAAATGGTATCGAAAAGTTGGAGGGTCGCTATAATCAATCTATCACCTTTGAAGGGAATTATGTTGAATAAAACAAACTAATTTTGGTAAAAACATATGTTTTACTATGGTAGGTCGGGGACTTGTGTTTTTACTAAAATCTTCGTAATCACACTTGTATTTAAAAAAGTTTTCTTAGTACCTCTCTATCCTGTATTATTATTATGTAGTAAATTAATGATTTTGTGATATAATACTATCAATATATTCAACAGTATTCGGACAGAGCAAGAGTAGGTGTACAGAATATAGGAGTAAATAGCATCTACGGCATAAATATTAAACATGAGAAGCTACAGGACCTTTGAGCTATCCTAGCTGGGCATGGTCCTGCAGAACCTGATTAAGAAGTGTCTACTCGAGTATTATGGTATACTTTAGCACTCCTATCTCTAAAACCTCTTTCGATGCACAGTTCGATAATTTGAACTGAGTTGCAAAACCATACTTAGTTTTTAAAAGGCAACGAAATACAACGGTTAAACAATATAGGGTATTATGCCTATAGTTGTGCTAAATAATTCAATTAGTATTATTTTATAACATTCTAAGTTTCGTTAAACCTCTGGCTATTTCGTAAAGTCAAAAAACTGCTTGGAGCACCTAAAAACCGCTGAATTCTTTGACATAAATACATAATAATGAATACAACATTATTCCTAGATGGATTGTAATGAAGAAGTAAAAATAAGTTAGGAGAAATGATTTTAACTTGTTTCTGTTTTATTTCAAAAACCTTACTGCTCACAACAGAATAATAACGTTTAACGTTGACCGCATGTACGATATATCATTACTTTTAAATACAATATAAATACATACATACATCTAAACAAACCGGGATAATTGGCAAGCCTTCCGTTTTTTTAACGAAGAAAAATATAGGTTAGTATATCAAGTGCTTTAACCTATATTCAGCGTGTGTATTACATATGCCGCTAGTGGCTTGTTATGGTACATATCTAGTCAGCGAGAAACTCTCGCTGACATTCTCAGTATTTTAAAATACTGAAAATAATTAAATAAGAAAAGACGAAAGGTCTTCATCTCAACAGAAGCGTATGGTAAGCGTTAGTCAATGAACACTTTCCGAGTTCGTTTTGTTTTTTATGTTACCTTTGTTAAATAGCTCGTATTATATAATTACTTGTTAGTATTAACCATAGAGATTCCTCAATGATTGTGATTAAATTTAGTTGGCTATAGTGTGCGATATGTTTATATAAGATATCTTGAACGGTGAAAAAAAAACGGAAATTCGGAACGAAATAAATAATGAAAGTTTTACTTATGTTGGGTTAACAAAATGGGGGTTGGGAAAATATAATAATAAGATATATAACATTTAATGAATTACTACAATATAACTACATTCCATAATAGTATATATATATATATATATATATATATATATATATATTCCATATTTCTTTATTTTTCCCATATTTCTGGCAACATCGCAACACGGTTTCGAAAGAATAATGTTGGTTTCTCCAATTGGAGTTGGAGATCAAATCCATCCATCCATTTTCGCACATCTTTAGCATGACGAAACCGCATATGATCATCAGTATACCATGAACTATTAACATTTGCTGAAACTGTTACCTTTTGTTCCCTTGAATGAAAGAAGATATAATAGAGGTCCAAAAATAAAAAGATTGCTTTCTTGCAGTTTGTTAACTGGGCGGTTAACTCTTTGTCGTTAGAGATGCCGGAACTTTCTACCTACATTTCTAAGACATTAATGTAATTGGTACAAAATCTGTTTATAAACAGCATTTATATTTAATAAAGATTATTTCAAATTAAGGATCATAATCTGAGATTTAAACACTCCTTGGCTCGACCAGATCACCAATAAAAACTAATCACAAAAAGTGACATACACGATCGGTATAAACAAGGATTTAAAATCAACCATAAAATTCCCTTAATTGCGCATAAAATGATTTGTTGCAAACATATAACAATAATAATAGTAAATATCGTATTATGCAATTCCCACATAATAACTGAACAGGATCAGGAACTTTACTACTTTCTGCATTAATCAAAAACGAGCAATTGACAAATAGTAACTGGCTAATTCGTTCGTATACGCTGAATAAACGGGCTATTTAAATTGACTAAATTGGCATCATAATTGCTTAATTAACCCGTAACTAGTTGAAATTGTTTCGATATAATATTATGCATATATGGTTCTAATTATAAGTGACATACTGCATTTCTCATTTTCTTATTTTTCCAATATGTCAAATAAAATACAAATATAATTTTACAATATACTGTATAATAATACTATAGTTGGTTTGTTGGTTTTCATTAATTAGCTACAGAACAACCTCTAGGACTTTTTAAAGTCTATATTTGCATTTGTTAATAAAATTTATTACATATACAACAGAAACATATTACATTTAAGTACAATAAGGTACACTCGCCTAATATCGTCTTTTTTTGTAAAAATATTGCAGAAAAAATATTACAAGAATAATAATATTTCAAACATTCAGTACATTACTCCTTTATTCTTAAAAATAATCAACAATTTGTTAACTCAGTTAAAAATTCTGCAGGACAGTTTTAACATGAACAAAATCTAAAAAGATTTTTGGGTACCTATTTCCGCCCAGGATAGTAAGATCATAACAATCAGTACGTGACTTAAAGTGTATTCATAATAATTATACAAAAGTAGTATTTAATAATCATATTATAATAATATAATGAGACTTTTGTCAATCGTTATTATGGATTAAGTAATTCTAACTTTCTAAATAAGCTGTAGAGATACATTTAAGTTTTGAATTTTCTACGCAATCTTCATGCAACCATTGGAAACATTTAATGCATCTTAGCCAATTTTTCTTCATTATTATCTTGGTAAAAGCTTTTATGTCAAACTAGGCATTATTCGTCACCACTGTCGTTATCTTCTTCTTCAGTAGAAGCAAAAAGTGGGTCGACATCAGATGTTTCCTGGCTAGAAGATCTGTTCCTTCTACCTCTGTATTTTTTTGTTTATGCGGTGACTACCATAGCTTTACACGTCTGCTGGTATCTTAAACGGTGATGAAGAGTTTTTTAATCACGGTAATACAGCAGATGTAGTTCCTCTTGCTCTGACTCCAAAAGTGGTGACACCTTACCTTATGTACCAAATTTGTTGTATTGCCTGCATCGGTTGAAGAATGAACATGTGGTGAGTTAACGAAAAAGGTTTCAATAAGTGAAAATATTCGTTTTCCGAAATTCATTTACTGCTGTATCAGTTTTACAAGCTGTTGCATAAGCCTTAACGCAATTGAAATTTCTTAATTAAAAATCCTTGATGCATATCATGATGCAGTTTTATTGAAGATGACTATCTGGATGTTTACTCACTAAAAACTATCTAATATAAGGAACTTACCGATATTTAAAGATGTAAGTAACTAAGAGTAAAGCTCAAAATATGGTTAGCGAAGAAATTACACAGTTGGTGACAACAACAGTGGACTTACCACCGTTGGATCAAGAAACAAACAAAGCTTTAAATTACAGGGGACGGATTATAACGGAAGTTAACGTTAAGCTGTGAAATAAATGCTGCAACGATCATAAAATCTGAACACTATGATTGGAATAATATGGTCTGGTTCAATGAATCATTCATCATTGTTTATACTGTTTCCTGCAAATGGCTAAGTTTATGGAGAATTCCAAAAGAAGCTTACGATCTGGACTGCCTGCTTCCTTAAGCCAAGTTTTATCATGAATTGGACGGCAATATAGTGATATTCAGCTGGTCCTCTCATTCACATTATTTCCCGGATTACTGCAAATTAATATCTCCATCTCTAACATCCCCAATGATGAAGTTCTTACTATGACTATCGTATTGCTGCCAAACATTGCCATATCTCAAGATGACAATGCGCCCATACACAACTAAAAAAGTGTCAGTAACACATGGGCTGAAGTTCCGGGAGTAACAAAGAAACTGCGTTGTTTTGTTCAAAATTGGCTTTATTCATCTCCATCCAGAGGAACACAATAATTCCAGCGCCGCTCTAACATTTCTATATCACATTCGCAGAACGATTTATCTTTTGCCTCAAAATAGGCCTCTGTTTCAGTGATAATCTCTTTATTCGAATAAAATGTCTTAGCCGAGAGCATTTTTTGAGAATACGGTGGATGTGGGAGAAACTCAAAGTTAAATTCATGTGGTTTTGCCATTGTTTTGATTGACTTGTGACATGGTGCCTTGTCTTGATGAAACAAAATATTTATGATAATAGTATAAATATTTATAGTAATGGATGAGTGATGTAGTGGATCCATGTTTCATCGTTTTTTCGTTTAAACATTTTTTTTTATTTCTCTTCGTGAGTCCACAATCTGCCCTATTGGCAATAAGTATTTCTTCTGTTTATATTATATATTCATGGCATGTAGAAAATCACTTCATTAAGCAATCTTCTGTATAAAATATTATCTTAATTAATTAGTCTTATTCTAATGCTTATTCTAAACTCTGCATATGTCCAGTAATCAGATCAGGTGGTGTTAAACGTTTTAGTCTACGCACTTCACTATCACGTCGCATATTTAGCTGATTAGCGAGTACATTGGGATGCACTGACACTCTTTCGAAGTACTTCACACAAACACGTTGGATTACACTCGTTATAGGTTCTAGAGGAATATCGCGTTGTATCACTTTATTTGAAATATAGTACGGAGCATCAACAATGGCACGCAACACCTTATTTTGGAACCGTTGAATGATGGATATATTAGATTTGCTAGCGGTACCCCATAGTTGAATTCCATATGTCCAAATGGGCTTGAGTATAGACTCATACAGCAATACCTTGTTATCTAATGATAACTTGGATTTGCGCCCAATGAGCCAATACATTTCATATAATTTTAGTCCTAGTTGTTTCCGTTTAGAGAGTATGTGCTTCTTCCAGGTTAGGCGTCGATCTAAATGCATACCAAGATATTTAACATGCTCTGCTTGGGGGAGTTGACGATGATTGATATTTACTGGTGGACATGTTCTTCTACGCAGGGTAAACCTTATATGCGTGGATTTTGATTCATTGGCTTTAATGCGCCATGTCTTCAACCATAATTGTATATGCTCCAGGTGGGTTTGTAGGTTTATTGATGCTGTGACTGGATCTTCATGGGATGCTAAGATTGCTGTATCGTCTGCATATGTTGCCACAGTAGTTATTTTTGTGGTGGGCAGATCAGCCGTATACAGAGGATACAGTACTGGACCCAGTACACTACCTTGCGGAACTCCTGAATATATGGGATTTAATTCAGTATGTTCATCGCCTTGATATACAATAAAATGTCTGTCAGTGAGATACGATTTTAGTAGCTGATAGTCCGGATGAGGGAGAAGTTTCTTTAGTTTAACCTGCAAGCCCGTATGCCATACTTTGTCAAAAGCCTGAGATATGTCTAGGAAAGCAGCCGAACAATATCTTTTGGCGTTTAGGTCAGCGTTTATTTGGTTTACAAGTCTATGCACTTGTTCTATAGTCCCATGCTTATTGCGAAAGCCAAACTGATGTTCTGGAATAATTTTTCTTTTTTCTATTATATAGTTTAGTTTTTTTATGTATAATTTATCGAAAACTTTCGAGATTATTGGTAATAAACTTATAGGTCGGTAGGAGGTCACATCTTCTGGTATTTTTCCTGGTTTAAGTATCATTAATATTTTAGCTATTTTCCAGATACTAGGGAAGTAATTTATTCGTAGCATAGCATTAAATATATATGTTAATAGTTTTATAGCCTTTTCTGATAGTTCTTTTAAAATTTTGCCAGTAATTAAGTCATAACCAGGAGCTTTTTTAATATTAATCTCTCTCATTATTGTATGTTTAACTTTTTTGACCGTTAATTTCTCGTGCGGTAAATCCATTTGAAATGGCGAATCTAGAAAGCTAGTAATTTTATTTTCGTCATCTTTATGTAGCTGAGACTGGAAAGGTTTAAAAACATTTTTTAAGTGTTTTGAGAAAATGTCGGCCTTCTCTTTATTGCTTCTCGCCCAATTATTTTCGCTTGTTTTAATAGGTGGGTTATGCTGCTGGGATCTCCTAAGCTTTTTTGTTGCTTTCCACAACGAATAGTCTGTAGCCTCAGTTGATGTCAAGTTTTCTAGGTATTCTTAAATGCCTTGGTTTTGTTCAATTTGGATTAGATCTCTCAGCTCTTTTATGGCCCTATTAAATTTTCTTTTATTCTCGTCAGTCCTTTGCTGTTGCCAATTTCGTCGTAACTTTCTTTTTTCTGCTATCTTTTTCTGTATTGTACATGATATATGTGTATTTTTTCTTGGAAATGTTTCACTGTTGGGAGTCGCGGAATATGCTGCCTCCTGTATATTTTTTGTAAGATTTATTGCTGCTATTTCTATATCCATTTCCTATTATTGCACAGAGAAGGGGGTTTATCTTTGATGGTAATTTTTGAAGAAATTGTTACTATTATTGGTGAATGATCAGAAGACAGGTCGAAACATGATTCTGCCTGACACTTTTTTGGATCAATATTTTTTGTAATACAGAAATCTATTGTATCTGGTTTTTTATTTCTGTCTGAAGGAAAATATGTTGGTTCACCAGTAGAGATATGTTGTAAGTTATCTATCCTTATGGCTTTGAGCAGTTCTCTACCTTTTGAGGTTATTATTCTTGAACCCCACATTAAATGTTTTGCATTATAATCTCCTCCTGCTATAAATCTATTACCTAGCGTACTGAAGAATTCTTGAAATTGTTCTGCCTTGTTGTTATGTTTGGGTGGGCAATAAATCGCAGAAAATGTTAATGGTCCATGGGCTTCCTCTATGGTTATACTGGTGGCTTGCAGGTAGTCTTTTTGGAATTTTTCTTTTTCGAAATGCTTTATATCATCTCGAATTATTATGGCTGTACCTCCATGTGCTTTATCATCAGGGTGATTAGTATGATAAAGCTTATATTTAGAAACTTTCAGATAATTCTTGTCCGTAAAGTGTGTTTCAGAAACCATCATAACGTCAATATTTTGTTCATTTACGAACATTTTTAGTTCCCTGGCGTGTTGTTGGAGCCCATTGGCGTTCCAGACGGCGATTTTGTAGCTATTGGTTTCAGGCATTAGGCAAGTTTGCTTACGACGGTTGTGAGTAGACCAAGCATCGTACTCATTTGATCCATTAGTTTGGCCATCATATTTTCTAATCTTGAGATGTTGCTAGTTTCAGTAGGTTGAGATATTGTCTCTCGTTTTTGTGCTGAACCATTTTCAACTATTTGGGCATAAGTTATGTCTGGTTGACTTGTTCTGGTGGGTAGTGGTAGATTGGTAGTAGTGGATTGTTTTTGTTGATGCCTTTTTTCCCTTAAGGCAGGATAGAGTTTCTGCTGTAGTTGCTTGTGAACTGCGCAACTCTTGTAGTTCGCTGGATGATTTCCATTACAGTTAACACATTTCACTTTTTCATCGCGAACTTTACGAGTACAATCTCCTGTCTTATGTTCTCCTGTACATTTTACGCATCTATATGATTTGCGACAGTAAGTCTTTGTGTGCCCGTGCGCTTGACACCTTGTGCATTGTGGTATAATTCTTTTTATATGTGGTGGTTCGCATTTAATAATATTATTTTCCAATTTGGTGATTTCATACACCGCCTTATTATTTCCATTAGGTTTTATGCCTATATAAAACATAGGCAGAGGTTTTTTTGTCGTGTGATGTCGTATATTGTGAATATTTACGACCTCGTGGCCTTTTTCAGCTAGTGCTACCTTGATGGTGTTAAAGTCCGTCCCGTGATGTAATCCTTTTAATACGAATTTAAATGTTCTCTCGGATTTTGGCCTGAATGTATGGTATTGGGTGTTTCTTTCATCTAATTCTTTTATAAGAACTTTAAAGTGATCCGCTTCGAACAATTGGATTTTAATTGTTTCATAGCTCACTGTTTTAATTGTGTAGTTCGTAGTAATGGTTTTCAATAAGTCATGGATGTTTTTTATTATTCCTACCTTATAGACTGTTATTGGTGGTGGTTTGGGAACAACTTTTTCAGGGCTTGGTTGTATATTCTCTTCAATTTCTTCCGATAGGTTGCTAAAACTGTTTTTTGTCTCTATCGGTTTCTGCAACCAATAGTCACTGATTCTTGTTTGTTTCCTCGCGATTTCTTCTTCTGGACTTCTCAATCGTTTTTTGTTAATGACTGTAGTCCATTCTGATGGTGGAGTTTGCGTTATTGCTGTTTGTTCTAATCTTATATCAAAGTGTGCAGGTGATTTGGTTGAATCGCTATGGTTTGCCATTTTTTAATTTTTAATATTTTATTTAATTTACTTCCAGAGGATAAAAAAAATAAAATAAATACATTGTTTATTTCACGCACTTAATTTTTCACTTACGTTATTTTAGCACTAGTTTTTTACTATAAATACTATAAATGAATTTCAAAAGGACTGTTGTAAAATAAGATGAAATAATTTTAAACACTAATAAAAATGAGATGCAGTCCTTTTGTCTGGTCACGTAAACACGTATTCACTACACTTTAGGTCCACTGAGAGACGGATAGCCGCATCTGTTATGCGTTTTTAACACTCAATTAAATAACCGTAATAAAATACTGGGTTTTTTTTTAAAGAAAGGTATCTTTTTATAGCTTGGACCGTATTGAAAATACGTCTTCACCCTACGAAGGTTGGAACTGAACTTCGTTTAAACATGACCAAACACTTCCCACAATCATCAACACGTTGTTTTTTCTAGTTTTTGGGTCAACAGGTCACCACGTATTCACCTACGGCAAGTTCAAAGGTTGGCAACGCCGGTGGTTTGGTACCATATGGTTCCCGGCTATAAAAGCCCACCACGACGATGTCTAGCTCTCTTTTCTTTTCTCTACCCCCTTGTAACAGTACCGCTTTCACAGCGCTACCGTACTTCCTTTATCTAACCTTATATCCTGTCTATTCTCCCGTCGACCACATGTATCAGTTTCAATCGAAATAACCAAGTACTTTTTCAATCGGTGTTTTTAGTTCTCGTGCAAATTTCTTCCAAAAATAGTAGTGAGTGTTCGGACAAACAATCGCACCGACAGCCACAAATTTGGACCGACCGACCAGACGAATATTCCTACAAGATCTTTCTCTTAGTCAAATGCTCATGCAATATAAAAATAACACGTTCTTTTGATATCTTTCCGATGCTAACTCACGCAACCTCACATTTCGATTCAAAACGATTTTGTGGGTTTTTGATGTTTTCTAGTGTAACCACCGGACGGACGTTTACTACGTTCTGCATAATCGTTGTCTACGACCACGTTTGAAGTCAGCACACCAACATTTTATTGTTGTTTCTGATGGAGCGAAGTCCTTATAATAGTTTCTAAGCCATTGCTTCGCTTGAATGGTATTTTTTTCCAATTAAGAAGCAATGTAAAATTAAAATACGAAATTGTTTTTGATCCATAGATTTGAAAATAACAAATGTAGTCTCACTATAAGCACAATAATTCACAGCTTTCTTTTGAAGGTTAGTACTAACTGAAAAAGCGGCGAATGCAATAAAACTAGTGCCATCTATGTGTTATGCCTGGAACTTTTCAGTCCATGTGTTATTGCTTAAAAATATATTGCTTTTAAAATTAATTGGTGGCCTAATACCTTATTAATGAATTAATATTGTGTATATGTCTGATTTTCATATTATTTTGTCTATTCCCTGTAGTATGGTTAAACTACGTGTGAATGTATGAATACATTCGTGAATCGCTAATTCAGCAATTGCTCAATGGTAATAAAACTGATGTCTGATCCGGTTGATATCTCTTTCACAGCATATTATCGCAATAGTTTTGATTCGCATATTTAGATACTCGCTTCTATTGTTGTATATTGCAACAAATGAATCGGTGTAATATATTCCGAACAATAATCGCGTTTTGGTCTTGCATAATGTAGAAATTCGTATATCTTTGCCGTCCGTAAATTATCCGAAGGACATGCATTGTTGTCGTAGTTGGGACTGAATTGAAATCAATTTGCTCAGGCGGAATCTTGAATGTTTATGACTAATTACGAGAAACGAAAGATTAAACGTGCAACTAGTCGAGATAACTCGATAAATCAAGTATGCTGTTTATTTTTCTATTCTCGGTTCGTATTATTCCATTATATCGTTTAGTAATTAAAGGAAACAAGCATCCGCTCTTCGCTGTCTAGGTTTCAATAAAAAACGAAAAGAAAAAGGTTACTTTACTTTCCAGTATCATTTTCTTGAACTTGAGGTTCTCAAGTAT
The DNA here is from genome assembly GCF_030347505.1 of Rhynchophorus ferrugineus. Classification (NCBI taxonomy): domain Eukaryota; kingdom Metazoa; phylum Arthropoda; class Insecta; order Coleoptera; family Curculionidae; genus Rhynchophorus; species Rhynchophorus ferrugineus. The sequence continues at coordinate 19,987,212 of NW_027472588.1, read as the reverse complement.
GTTTAATGAATTGGTGATTGGTGACTGATGAAGTAGGAAAAATATTTGTATAGTTGGAAAACGACAGAAACTAAATCTGAATAAGTTGAATGTTGAAACAAGTTGTACCCTGACTCACTGATTTTAATGATGATTTGGGCTTTTTTCGCCAAAAAGCTAGAATAATAATCTCAGCTTGTTACCAGATTTCTAGAGTATTAGTCTACAAATTTGAAAAATTTGATTTTCTTTCATATTTCTCAAGGCTTAATCCCTTAAGACTATTAGGTTTATAAATTAATTTTAAAAGATCTGCAATTGCACCAACTCCATTGTTGAAGTATCACTTTTCAGTATATATCATTTCGTCGAAGTTTGAACAAAGAATTTCTTCAGTGCGTTGAAAATGTCTTCATTTGTACAACGCCTTCACGAGAAGTTTTAATTTTTACTTCAATTTGAAGAATAAGGCGACAGAATGTCATCGAATGCTATGTGAAGCTTATGGCAACCATGTTCCATAGATCTCAACATGTGAACACTAGTTTCGACGTTTTAAAAATGGCGATTTTGACATCCAAGACAAAGAGCGTTCAGGACTACCAAAAAAATTGTAGACGATGATATAAAGGCATTGCTCAATGATGATCGGTGTAAAACGTAAGAAGATAATGCAGAATTATTGGGAGTAACACCAAGATACCATTTCCAATTACACAGAGAATATGAAAATGATCCAGTCTGTTTGAGTAGCGCTTCACTTTTTATGAAGATACCGAAAAAATAGGTCGGCTCGTGGATAGCTTCAAAAGATACATCGTTCCTTCGGGATGAAATTCGTAAATTGCCTGAAAGCTTGCAATAATTTCAATAAAATACATTGTACTGACTTTTCTCAACAAAGCTTTAATTTAAAAAAATCCTTGAACACTAATTTATAGGCAATATATTTTAGGATATACATACCTGTTTTAGTGACGCGGGATCTAAATCAGTTCGGTTGGAACAAATCGAACATAGCGATTCGTTGAACCCAAATTCTTTTGAGGATACCAAAAAGCGCAATTTGGGTTACTCTCTATCATAATAGTTCTTCACATGAAGATAGACAATATATGTATTGCCCGTATGGTCCAGAAAACTGATGTAAATGACAAAGAACATCTGCAGTTCTTTAAGATATATTACGCGAATCCGATAACGTAAACTTTCGATTGTGTAACGAAATATTGAAAATTATAGAGCGTATTTGCGATATATTGCTTGAGGTTTTACTGACTCGATATTTAAAGCTCAGAAACCAAAAGTTATAATGACTTTTTGAATTTATAGATATGATACCCGGCTTTAGCGCCCAAAAATACGAGCTTCTAACGCTTTAAAGAAGACCAGAACGTTCGTTTGAAAGAAACTTAACGTTTCCAAAATGCTTTTTTTGAAGTAGAAGGCCGTAATTTGAAAACAAAAAATGTTTGACTTTTGTACGATAGCACTTCTATAGATTAAACATTTTCTCTTTTTTTGGTTTGATATTACAAGAAATGTTGCAATCGTTTCAACTTAGACATCAACATCAGATTCTAAGTTTTTGGATTAGTAATTTTTAATTTCTTTTCTTTTATGTATTTTTTTTAATTAGTAAATACCAAGTAAAAAAATTGACGAGCTTATTTCGGTATCCAGTCTTATGTAAATGGCTCAATACCAATATTCGTGATGAAATATGTTGCTCTACCTCAATATTTTAAGGAATTTCATCGAATAGTTTCAAGTACTGTCGGGTTAAGGTGATCATCTTTAACATCAATATTTCCGAGCGAAAACGACACCAATTCTGACACTGGCGCTCACTCACCATAATAAATACCAAGCAATTCTCGATGAGCCTTAAGAAGACTTCGTATTGTTAATCGAATCGTTAAGTGAAGGTTGGTCAAAGTATCTCAGATCAAGCTGTAAGCTCACTATAAGTCGATTTACGATGCTCAAGGTCGAGTAGGCATAAATAGAAACATGCTGTTCAGGGCATAAGACCACCAAAGGCGAATTGCAGTAGCTCAGTCGTAGACTGTTGGAAGTTGAAGTTACTAAAAATTTGGCAATCATTCCATACAGGATATATCATGCAAATTTTAATGAAAACAGCGCAGTTCAGAAGATCAAGAAAGGCAGCCAGCAAACAGAAAACACGTGGCTAGCAAAAAGGATGTATCATCGGTTTGTTGTCTTCAGAAATTCCCGAAATTCTAAACGAATTGGGATGCAGAAAAGGGTTTCTTGAGTCAACATTCTTAGTCATTGAGAATGAATAACAGAATTAGACAGAATTAGGATCAGGATAACAAAGAATTGCCAAAGAATTCATGAATTAGTTAAAGAACATAAATTAAGAAACAGTCAAGAGGGTCAAGATTTAATTTGAATTAAGAAGAAAGAAAAAGTATTAAGAATGGAGATCAAGAATCAAGAACAGTAGAATTCTTATACATCCTGTGTATAATTATCAGTTGGATTCGATGACGGAATCAGTAATACCTAAAACCAGACAGACGATTTAAGTAATTAAAATCAATTAGCAAATTAACAAACCATCCAATCCCTAATTCCTTCACCTGTATCGATTTTACATATTTTATTGTATATATTTTTATATTATCCATTTAAATAAACAAACTCGTTTTGTACATTAATTTATGCAAAGGAAGGAGAAAATATATTGTTTTTCATTTACAAAATTGTTTTCCCACTTTCGGTTCAATAAGTCACCACTTCCTTCCGTGGAATAAAATAGTTCAATAAAGTAAAATAAAACCGGCTTGGTTGGCGCAGTGGTAAAGATGTGGTAAAGATGACATGACGGTCCCCCTACTGTAGCGATAGTCGCGGGTTCGAATCCTGCTGGGTCATGGTCGTAAATTTATGTTTGTGATTGTTTAACATTTTCGATTGTCCTTAGGCAAGACTGCAAAATCCGACAAGGAAAATGATATCAGTCACGCCAATAACCAGGCTGACTAAGACTATCTTCTGGAATGATTTCTAAATTGGTCACTCAGCAGTCGGTAGACTTAATGTCGAAGACCGTGGTTCGCAGTCCACGTTAAATTGTAGGTACAGTACAGATAAACCCTCGTTAAAAGGACACTTTAAAATATAATATAATATATTAATATATATATATATATATATATATATATATAATAAAATAAAAATGTGTGTTTTTAAACCCTATACACCATATACGTTTTTAAGTTATTACATGTATATGCATATTAGAATTAACATTAAATATTAAGAAACTAAGATAATTAAATCACCTTGGCAAAGGTTTTCATTGTTGTTCGGTAAATAAGTATTACAAAAAACATTTTTCTTCACATGGTTCTTTAATAATGTCGTCCGCCCGTGAACTTAAATGCCATTCCGCCTTGATAATATATCAAAACGTTGCGCATTACGCAAGAAAAGAAACATTCTTCTCATTTGGTATTCGAGCTATCGCGAACCTTCACCTCCATTCGAATTGAGCGCTATTTGTTTTTTCAAAGAACAACGTAAAACCGAAAACGCGAATCGATGTCAACTGCTACTATATACGTGGACTACCTCAATGTTGACTAAATAATAACGATTTAAAATTGTTCCATTGCTAAATCCATATGCTTATTGAATACAAATGGCGAAAAAAAATGTTGATGTATATGGTGACAACCATCATAGAAACCAGTTTGCTATTTGTCAATACGTAGGTAATAATTGACTTGATTATTCTATAACGGGGCTTGGAGTAGTGTTCGTTTGATTAAAACGGGTCGTGATCTTATTTTGGGACTAACCAATCGAAAATAGTTTAGGAACAATTCGTAAAATGCCAGTCTACAAGGTAAGGAACTTTAAGGAATATTATAACATAAGTTTAAATACAATTTTAATAATATCTGCAACCCTCGACATTGTTAAAATTGAGTTTTCTGCTAATATAACTCTTCCTGTAATATTATACTTGCCGGATTTGCTTACTTTCTTGCAAGATCAAATCATAGCTTAGATAAAAATTGTATAAAACATACATTTAAACTCTATAAAACATTTATTTAGCATTATGCTGACTGATTATTGACTTTTAGCTTTAAAAGTCATTTACAATAAGTTTAATCAATAAGCAATGTCTGCTATTTGACCAATTTTCTATTCAATTAATATTATTCTATTAAAATGAAAGAATTCTATATCATTCTACAATATTTCTAAATATCCTATTTTCTATATTAGAAAAAATAAAATGTTTAGTACAGAGCATCATAGAATAGGAAGAATAATAATGAAGCATTAGGTGCCAACCAAAACATTAGGTGCTTGTAAGAAGTGCTTGTGCTTTTTTGAGAAAAATGTATACAATGTAGGTTAAGTGAAATATTTTCCAACATTTTCTACAACTTTTTCTCATCCTTTTGGCAACATGGCCATACCGTGTTGAAAATGATGTTGGTTTGACAGCGTTCACAGTTTTGATCACCAAGTGGTAATCAGAAGGCGAATCAGTCTAGCGAGTACGCTAGTTGCCGAACTTCCCATCTGAGCTACAATATCACAACGTTTGCAACGTATGGTCGAGTTTTACCAGATGAGGCCACGAATTGTTCAAAATTGTATTCAGTCAATTCATGTGGTAACCATTTTCCTTCATGTTCGATCTTTCGTATGTAACCATAGTATATAAATGTCTAGAAACAGTTAATTAATCCACTGTTAAATTGTCTGAACGTTTTTTGATAGTTTGAGTGTCGAGTTTTCGCTTAAGAAGTCACCATATTTTTTACAAGTGTTTATATCAGATTAAAATACGGCTATCAGAATTCAGATACTCAGAAAAACTTAATAATACTGGAAAAGCTATTATTTTATGTAGAAATATTTCACATCATCGAATTTAACAGTTTATATTAATACCTCGAATTCTCACCCAATAAATAATCTCTCTCTCTATCTATCTATCTATATATATATATATATATATATATATATATATATATATATATATATATATATATATTATATATATATTACATATATATATATATATATACATATATATATATATATATAGAATAGAAGTAAAAAAACTCGAAAAATCAATGAAATTTTAGAAAAATCGGAAAATGCACTTATGTGGAAACTCACAAGTGAATGTTAAAAATCAAAATACTAATTAGCTAATTTTGAATAAGGCCATTAAGGGTGAAGGTGTTTCTGTTTTGATTATTCGCATGTTCATTAAAAGGAAAACGTGTCTCCGAAAATAGGATGTTGATAAATGTGAAGAAACGCTTCATTTCATAGTTTACGAAGTTAAGACTCTGACTTGCATCCTGGGGCTTTAATTATTGCCCTAATATAATTTTATAGGAGTAGGTCTTCGTGAAAAATAGTTCCGAGTTGAAAGGTTTGGATCGAGAAACGAGTGGTTAACATACTATACATTTGTTATTGTTCTTGAGGTTTATATTAGGTCTCTTTGTCGTATCAAACTTTTTTACCAACTTTCGAATGATAGCAATTGCACCGCGTATCATGTAAGTTGCCAAAACTTACTATTATTGAATTTCGGGTTATTGTTTTTGTACAACTGTGTTTCTCTGTCGAGAAACACCCCACAGCTTTTGAATTCCCTGTCTGATTTCGTGCGTTTATGCAGTAATCTAAACAAACATAACCTTTTTTAATATTACATAATTTATATATATACATAATTTTATTTATTAATTAAATTCATTCGAATTCCAAACAAATATAAGGTTATGCTATTGCGAATAGCAGGAGGTTAAAAGTATACTGTTTTTGCATATGTAATTATTAATAATGTATATTACGTGTAGAAATAAGTCTCTTATTTCCAATAAAAGAAGACGCCACCAGTATTTAAAATGTTATATCGTAATATCTGTTAACAAGATACTCTTTAGATATTGGCAATGTTGTTAAGCATCACATATTCTCATTTTCTGCTATTCGCAATATATACACGTCACCTTATTTATACGGAAGAAGTATTGCCAACATGTAGCAAGATGTATTATATATTACTTTGGATAAGACACATTTTTTTTTTGATTAGACAGTAACGTTAATTTAAGTGACACAAGTTGCTGGGAGTTCAACAACCACGAATTTGATGTCGAAGTGGTCTCTGGCGAAGTGGAAGATCACAAATTTATGAAGACTGAAATAAGACTTTAAACTGGAATTGTCATTATTGAAATAACAATTTTTCAACATAAAAACGTTCAGTCACACCCAACATTGCTCCTTAAGACCATTATTTAATTCGGTCGATGACTTATGATTCTCACGAAAGGTGCGGAAGTTTTTATTCTCCGTGGAAGTCGCATGCTGCCTAAAAGATAGAGAAAATCGTGGTTAACATGGTTATATTGTACTAATTTATTTTAGTAAACCTGCAGAGTAACAAGAAACCATAATTCATATGTTGTTATATAGGGCATGGAGCTTGTATGTATTTGGATCAGCGATATCTATTGGTGAAAATGTGAAGTGTGTGAGGAACCATTAAATTCTGTGGTTATGACATTTCTCTACACTAAATGGCAGTTTTCCATTTAGTAATTATAGTACGACAAAATAAGTCATATTGAGTATAATATATGCTAATCATGAGAGAGGTCCAGGCGACCTCATCCGTCGTTTCAGGCATAACCTTTGCCACCATAAGACAGTATCCAGTCGTGTGTTAACTCGAGTTCGCGAATCAATAGAATTGCCGGGTCCTCGTGCCCAATAACGGCTGCCGATCAGCGGGTGCCATATCCACAAATTGAATGCAGTAGCAGTAGCGATCCACAGGGGTCAACTGTGAGGCGGTTTCGGTTTAGTATATTCGTAAGCCCAGAGGCATAACCCGGTCCAACTTGTCACTCCAGGGCAAGTCTCCGCGACCAGGTATGCGTCATGAATTCCATCACCTCGTTTTAGGCCAGAACAAAAAAAACTTTTTACGTAACATCACACCATTGCACACATTTAAGATTATACTGTGAAAATGAAGACGTTGGAGAAATGACAAATGTAGTATATGATCAACATTGCTATACAAGACTCATTCATGTCCCAGTACTCTTTACGAATTTTAAACTGATAAAAATGCTATGGTAATATAAGGAGTAACATTCGTAAAATTCTTCAGCAAAGGGTTTTTCTTCCGCCATTTTTATTATGGTGTGAAACTTCGGTCATCTTTCCCGACCCTAAGGATGTTGAAGCGATCATTTTGCATCTTTGTTGGCTCTTTAGCCATGGAAGTTGAGGCCCTATTCAAGGCTATTTCTTATGACTTTTACTGTCTGTTACAACTCCATGGCTGTATTTAAAATATTGAAATAGAAGAAGTTTTAGCCAAATGTTCAAGGCTAGGCAAAGACGTTTTGTGCCGTATTATGGTTAATGTTGTTAATGACATAGGCGACGTCACAATCTTGAATAATAATTACAGATGTTTCAGCAGTAGAAATACTTTTCGAATGGGCTTTGAGCCCCTAAAGTGATCAAAAATTTATGTAAAGAAAAATAACAAAGAAAAACTATGAAAAAATAAAATAAATGTTGATTATTATCAAAACATAAAAATTAAACATTAACACACTAAACGTGTGTTTTATTCCCTTGAGATTCTTAGGTAATAAATACTAAACAGGGTGTTACTTGCATAGGTGGGGGAGGGAGTAAAAACTGGCTGTGAATTGTCTCACGATAATAAATTAATGGCACCTTATAGTATTATAGTATTACTATAGTGTATGTTATATTATAAATATCACGGTTTCATTACCTGTCAGGCAAAAAGAAGAGTTTTTTTCTGTGGCGTATTATGACTGGCGATAAAAGTGAGTCTACTACGACACTCCCAACTGCGAAAATTGTGAGTTAGCCCAGGAGAGTCATCTAGATGGATATCGAATCTGAATATAATGGCATTGTTGTTTATATGATGGAATAAGCAAGGTGTAGGGTATTACGAGTTGTAAAAATCGAATGAAACTGTTACTGCAGATGTTTACCATCTTTAACTGAACAAATTGAACCCATTGGATATGGCTAAAAAGTGTAAAAATGAATGTGTGAAACCAAACCATCATAGTTCATTCAACATCGTCGGTATCGCAATATTGCTAAAAAATGGGAAAGAGTTTTATAAAATGACGGAAAATATTTCAATTAATATATATTGTATAAATTTTTCAGAAAAAAAGGATATATTAAAGTAAAAAAATGATGTAAACACCCAATGTAAAAACAACTTAAATATATTTGTATGTAATGTAATTGTGTTTACATAATGTAAAATCACTACGACTTTAATAACCATATCTGTTCTAATAACAGTTGGATCAAAAGAGTTTCTCAACAAATAAAATTGTTTATCACTGTCCTAGTCATTCCATCGATTAATTTGATACTGATTCAGATAATACTTGAAACAATAAACCGTTTATCGGCAAACAATAAACAAAATTGATTACGAAAAATATTCGTTAAAATATTGCCGAAATCACATCCAATTTAAAATTGGGCAACGTCCAAGAAAATATTACGACCAAAATGTTATTATCATACCACACATAAAACCGTAAATAAATTAAAAACATTTTATAGCTCAAAATGTCCTTAATTTAATCGTTTCGTACGTTCATCCATATGTCTGATCTTGTGCGTGCAAGGTGATCTAAAACGTTTTGAACCGATTAAACGAACAGCTCTCATGAGGCTACGGCTCCTCGCGACCGTTATGGGCATTAGTTTCGATGGAATTTTATCTGTTTTGGTCGGTTGTGTTTAACGAAAACGGAGATTTGTCGTCGAGGTTCACGCGATGGAATACAAGCAGTTCCAAGGCAAATTTTAATGCGTGCTTGTTATGGTGTAATAAAAATTAATGTTTGTTTTTTCTGTTGTTTTAATATTAATTAGGAATAATGTACGGTTTTACTAGAATCTATTGAGTTTACCCTTACTTCGGCTTGTTTATTTTTAACATTTATCAATCACCATCTTAGAGAAGAGAAAGATCCTGAAGCTTGGCCTATATGGTTTAATATTCCAGTCATAGATGTTACTTTCAACTTCTGCATTACTGATCCCAAAGATTTGAGATTTGCAATAACAATCGAACCGTCAGTTGTCAATACTTTGGTTCTTCATTAATTATCAAGTTATATGACTCGGTACTTCTATATATTTATTAGCAAACAGAAGTATCATCAGCGAACATCAAATCGGTCAACAAATTTGTAGCATCGTAATGAGTGCCATGTATCTTTTAAAATGCTTTCAGCATAACTGCATCCACTACTATATTAAAAAAAGAGGACATCTCATTAATAAATACCGGATCGGATCTCAAATGAATTTGACAAATCATTTCACTCTTGAATGTAGCTAATAGAATCGTCGTAAATTACCTGAAGAAGATTTTGAGAGGAACATATTCAGCTTCCAAAGCTGTCCAAAGTGAGGGCCAGTGTGTACAGTCGAAAGTAGAAAAGTTTCACAAAAAATTAATAAAACAATATTCGTACGCTTCATATATCTAATACATTATTCGATAGAAAATGTATCTATACAATCATGATTCGATTTAAATACTACTTGATCCTTTTAGCTTGCTTCTTCGTGAGTTTTTGAAGTCTCATTTGTATAATTTTCATAAATATACATTTTAAAGGAGTTACAACAGATGGCGTTCCTATATATTAATAGTATCAGGTACATTTTTAACCAATTTCATGTTGAAGCCTCAATGACATATTTCGCTTTTCAGTATGTTTCATTTCATCGAAGTGTGAATAAAAAAATTGCATTGAAAATGTTCGAATTTGTGCCGAGTAAGTCGCATTGGCGGGAAGTTTTAATTTTTACTTCAGTTTATAAATATGTGAATACTGGTTTTGACGATTTTAAAGTGATGATATTGACACTGAAGACAAAGAGCGTTTTGGATAGGCAAAAAAAATGAAGAGGACGCTCTGAAGGCATGACTCGATGAAATCATTAATGGTGGAATATATAATAATGCAATAATATAATGAACGGCCGGAATAAGAGAAAAGACACAATATTATTCTTCAGTATGACAGCCCCCGACAACATGTTGCAAAATCGGTGAAATCATTTTTGGAAACATTAAAATGGGAGGTGCTCTGCCCTCGATATAACAGGTCAATTGAAAAGTCCCCGGCCTAACACATAGATGGTACTAGAATTAAATCCATATGTTTTAGTTAGCCCTAGCCCAAAAGATGCGTGTATAATTTTGACAGCTGTTGGATCATTAGTTTGTGATTTATAATATTTTGAGTGAAGCAACTTGTGTTATTGTGAAAAATGAATAGAAAGTAAATTCGCGTGTTAATATAATATTGATTTTTGAAGCAAAAAATACAGTTGAAGCAAAAACTTGGCTTGATGCCGAGTTTCCGGACATTGCCCCAGGAAAGTCAACCATCAAGGATTGGTATGCTAAGTTTAGACGTGGTGAAATGAGCACCGAAGACGGTGACCGCAGTGGACGTCCAAAAGAGGTTGTTACCGACGAAAACATTAAAGAAATCTATAAAATGATTTTGAATGACCGTAAATTAAATTGAATGAAATATCAGACAGTCTAAAGATATCAACTGAACGTGTACATCATATTATTCACGAATATTTATGTATGAGAAAGTTCTGAGCAAAGTGGGTGCCGAGCTTACTTTTGACCAAAAAAAACGACCAGTTGATAATTCGGAGCAGTGTTTGAAGTTTTTGCGTTGATATGTGACAATGGATGAAACATGGCTCCATCATTTCACTCCGAAGTCCAATCGACAGTCAACCGAGTGGACTGCACACGATGAACCCGCTCCAAAGAGTGGGAAAATGCAACAGTCGGCTGGCAAGATTATGGCGTATGTATTTTGGGATGCGCATGGAATAATTTTCATTGACTACTTTGAAAAAGGAAGGACCATCAACAGCGACTATTACATAGCGTTATTAGACCATTTAAAGGACGAAATGGTCGAAAAACGGACGCGTTTGAAGAAAAAGAAAATGCTGCTTCACAAAGACAATGCACCGTGTCACAAGTCAGTGAAAACGATAACAAAAATCCATGAATTAGGCTGTGAATTGCTTCCTCATCCACCGTATCCTCCAGATCTGGTCCCCAGCGACTATTTCCTATTCTCAGATTTCAAAAGAATGCTCGCTGGGAAGAAATTTTCGTCAAATGAAGAGGTAATCGCCGAAACTGAAGCCTATTTACAGTGTATTACAGTGTATCACGCTTGAAAGGAAAAAAATGTGTTTCATGGTAGGCCGGGGACTTTTCAATTGACCTGTTATTTTTTATGCCTTGCTTCTTCTCAATAATACTTGTTTCAATCTAGACTTGTCTGAATAGTGCTTCGCTTCTTATGAAGATACCAAAAAAATGGTCGATTCGTAGATAGTCTCAACAGATACATCGTTCTATTGAGATGGAATCCGCAAATTGTCTGAAAGGTGGGAAAAAGTAGTGATTATCGATAGGCAATACAAAATATATAGTACCGATTTTCACAGTAAGGGTTAAAATTTAAAAAAATCCTTTAAAACTACTTTATAGGTCTAATATTATATTTCTATTTTTTAAATATTGAAACAATTTTAATTTGTTACTTTCTCCATGCTGAGAGTCACTCTCCGACAGCCAAACTTGCATAAGTAACATCGGCCTTGATTATTTTTGCAGTCATTTGGTAGACTCCAACAGCCTTACTATACTTTAATGATTGATATCAAGATATTCAATTTCGGGAATATCAATTATTAATGTAGTTGCTAAATATTGCGGTGAGTAATAATGGCAGACTTAAAGAACTTTCTCTATGGCTCGAGACGCTCATATGTGACTTTACGAAGGTTCCATCCATTTCTTTTAATAACTTCTTTGAATATACGTCTCATATACATGTTTCGATACAGTCTTTCTAACTTTAATAGTTGGCTAAATTCACATTTGATATATTATTTATTACTTCTTTTCCCTAATTACTCTTAGCTTCCTTAGCTTGTTGAAAATTGTAATTAGTTTTTGTTGTATTATTGCGGTGTTGAGGAAAAGTGTAGTGTGGTGTGGTGTGAGGGTGAACATTGATTTTTTCAAGTTTTTCTTTACGAAACGAAATCTGTTTTTCTACATTTTGGTATTATATTAATACAAAATATTACAATAATAATCTGAGTTTATTTTTATCTATTGTGACGTAATTCACTAACAAAATTCATTTAAAATTTAAAATTCATTCATCATGATAGTTAACATGTGTGAACATATCTATAGTCTCAACGTTTTTTTTAGTAATGCGTCGTAGATATGTGTGATGTCTAAACGTTACAATATTGCCGCATCAACTCTGAGTTTTAATTCAGTTTAGCTTTGACATACAAAAAATTCTAATCTAAATAAAATAATTTAACAAAAATGTTACCGAATATAATTTATTTTAACATTATAGTACATCTAATACATATATTATCAAAGGACTTAAAACTACAATTAAGAACACAGGTATAATAGTTTGTAGGTTAGATTTGTTTTGTTTACATTACTCTTTTCCACACCATCCATGAGTAGAATTTCTAGGCGCGTTTTTTATGTAGTGTTATGGCCTGGCCCTGGAGGCCTAATCCACCTAATTAACAATTGTATATTTGAGAAACGTATTTTAATTTCATTTAAGAGCATATTTACTTTTTAGGTTTAGTTCTTGTTTCCTTCGATGGTGTGTTTACTTGACAAGTCATCTTGGTATCACTGTATTTTTATTTCTGCTGCTACTACCTGTGTATACCATTCTTGATAAAATTAATCACTGAATTCCGTCTAATGCATTTACCATATCTACAAAACAGTTAGTATTCATTCTCTCCTCATATGTTCTAACCTAATACTTATGTTTAATTTTGAATATAATAATTACAATCATAACTGTGTACACAAATCTTTCAAGCCCTACAATACCACTTTCTATAGTTATATTCAATTAATTATGTGCATGCCTTTAGTTGTTTCCACTCTCATCACTCTGTCTCAAGAATTTCCAGCATTACACAGCATTATCACATATTCTGAAAGTTTCTTTCAGTCACTTTTACTTTACGACTCACTGCCCAATTCAATCACTAAGCTGTTAATATCTAATTTCTCTAAAACATGTTCACCATTTCACCATATATCAATTACTTCCTTTGTATATCTTATCGAGTTCATCCAAACCGAAGGTGTTATGGTTGACAAAGCTTCCTTCCACATATCCAAACAGTTTTTGATGGAATATCCTTCTCAACCAGCAATATATCTGCAATTAACTATTACTTATACATAAATATAATGACCAACAGAACCTAATTGAATGCTATTGTAACTTTTACCTTTGTCCATCATTTTTTATTGTCTTTACACTTTTTTTGTTACTGTCTTGCCAAGAGTGCCATAATGAACCATTTTGAAATATTCAAGTTTCTTATATTATTTTATGCCTTTAATTGAATTATTTTTAAGGTAATGTCTGGAAGTTCCATTAAACCTTTTCGGGGGTTATCTTTACACCATTTAAAACCTATGCCCTGTAAGAGTGTATGAAAGGATATCTTACATCCCTCAACAAGCTGCATGTCCCTAATTCTTTTATATATACTTTCCAGAAAGACAATATTCTCTAAAATAATTTTATTAAATTATGTTTATATCGATAAGCTAGTTTGTGTACTTACTGTTCTTATACATTTCGTATATTTGGTATATTGAATAGAGCCAATATCAATATGGTCAAGATTCGTTACCCACTTTGTATGTAGACGAGTTTTCTTGGTAGGTAATCTAATGTATTATTCTTCATTTTGTAAGCTATGTTATTCACAGTACCCACAGTAATATTTAGCACGGCAGCAAACTGCTAAAAAACATTTTCAATAAAATTGCAGCGACTTATATTATTTAATATCATCAATAATTACCTCTCGAACGGAATTTACCGGCAAAAGGGGGCCTCCGTTATCTCGTTCCTTTTCGATATAACCTATTAAAGACGCAATCCATTTGTGACCCTGAATATCTATTGTTTTCAGCATTTTCAAGCAAAGTAATATGATATATTACGAGCGACTTAAAATTTGTCAAAATAAAAGGGTAAAATAATGTTTGCCGGTTTATAACCTATAATAATTATAACTAATATTTTGAATAATTTAGCGTACATTTGACAACCGGACGGCGACCAGCTGTCAGACGTGTGCAAAATTCTTGAAAGCAATAGTGATAAGAGGTTTTAACTCTTACCTATAAATTATTGTGGCCGTATAATTAACTGCAGTTTTTAGATATAGTATAATGTTAAAATAAACTATATTTGGTAATATTGTTGTTCAATTATTTTATTTGGATTAGAACTTTTTTGTATGTTAAAGCCAACTGAATTAAAACTCAGAGTTGATGCGGCAATATTGTAATGTTTGGACGTCACAAATATCCATGACGCATTACTAAAAAACTTTGAATAGACTATATAACATTTTCAAATCAAAATTAATTTCGTAATAAAATTTTGGTTATGTTCTGATAAAAGATGAAATATCAATATTAATTTTATATTAAGATGGCATTTTTAGGCTCACTGTTGACCAATATATGAGAATACCAATTAGCAACCAATTAATATGCCAATTGATGTTCCCGAGAACATTTAAAGAAAATTTACTGTAAACAAAATATTGAAATATATAATTAACTAATTATTAAATTAGAAAATTAATAAAAATCAGAACGGTTAACATTTCAAATTAAACTCAGCAAATTGCAAAATAAAACATTGAACTAATACTAAATGTACCACTAATCGTTGTTAATCAACCTCGCTGCTCTTACAGGAATGGAAACATCAGCGTTTAAGTAGCTGTCGCTCGTTTGCACCAACAATCATTTCATAACTCAATTATTCTGTTATTACCAAAGCACATTACGTCTTATATAGAAATATTGAGAATGATATTCAGAAAAATGTGATAATGATAATGGCTAATTATCCCGACCTTTAATACGTTGCGAAATTGTGTCTAGGTTTTCCGAGGCGCTAAAAATAACCAGTGAAGAATTACAAAAACACTAACCGACGAGGCATGTGATTTTTTCGGCTCATTTGCGACGGATTTCCCAAATATATTATAATTTAAATTACAAAGTTCACACTAACCATGTGACGCCTCACCAAGCAGCAAATTAGAACATGCCGAAAAATAAATCGAACTTTGGGCTCTGAAATTCCTTTTGTTCGATTGTTCACCAATTAATATTTAAGCTACTGATTTATGCTATAATATTTACAAAAAGTCAGTTAAAATAAATTAGTCTCGATATAATTTGACAGAAGGTTAGTTCCCTATGTGCTAATTGATATTTCCTACCAATTAAGTGTTGATTTTCAGTATTCAATATTTTACATTACTACTTATTTTGTCACGTCTGATAATTGATAATTATATTCATGTATAACACATGACCTGAAAAGTCCGAGGCATATGTAAATTATATATGATACATATATATACATATATAATTTACATTTGTACCTTTTTGGTTGGAATAACAATCTTCATTATTTTTCCTGCTGATCATTTCTTCTGTTGGTTCTTTTTTACTATGAATTTCCCTATATATCTGTTTTTATTGTAAAACATATTTAATAGTGTTAACATAAAACGAACGAATAAATTAAAACCTAAAACAATTTAATATCAACCTATTAATGTTAAATTTTAATACATTTCCTGTATACATGTTCCTGTATCCACGTTTC
Organism: Rhynchophorus ferrugineus; assembly: GCF_030347505.1. NCBI lineage: Eukaryota > Metazoa > Arthropoda > Insecta > Coleoptera > Curculionidae > Rhynchophorus > Rhynchophorus ferrugineus. The sequence continues at coordinate 19,971,346 of NW_027472588.1, read as the reverse complement.
CAAAGTTTTAGATTTAAGTACAGTTTTAGAATCGAGCTGTGAGCTTTTTCGAACCGTTTCTGATGGTTTAACTATAATTTTATGCAGTGGTACTTCAGGTTGATTTTGATTTGATACACCACCTGAATCTGTAATTACATCTTAATATACGCTTGCGTTTTAAGTTAAATTATCTAAAAAATTACCAATTCCTAGGAAATTGGATGGTTGATTTGTTACACCAGGAACGATTTTTGACCAATCGATGATGTACAGTTGGGCTGACACTTTTTAAGATGTGAGTATGTGCTACCGCATTCGGAATTGCATCTTTTGTAGTCTTAAACAAGTTTCTATATTATTATTATTAATTTATTATATAAGATTTTAATTAATTATATAAAATTATTTATTAACTTGAAATTTTAAGTAAGGCAACTAAATTAAATACATACATATATACATATATATATATATATATATATATATATATATATATATATATATATATATATATATATATATATATATAATTTACATTTGTACCTTTTTGTTTGGAATAACAATCTTCATTATTTTTCCTGCTCATTATTTCTTCTGTTGGTTCTTTTTTACTATGAGTTTCCCTATATATCTGTTTTTATTGTAAAACATATTTAATAGTGTTAACATAAAACGAAAGAATAAATTAAAACCTAAAACAATTTAATATCAACCTATTAATGTTAAATTTTAATGCATTTCCTGTATACATGTTCCTGTATCCACGTTTCCATAGTTTTATTAGAACCGTTTCCGATGTTTTAAATATAATTTTATGCAGTGGTACTTCAATAGTAGTGGTTGATTTTGATTTGATACATCACCTGAATCTGTAATTACATCTTAATATACGCTTGCGTTTTCGGTAAGTTAAATTATCTAAAAAATTACCAATTCCTAGGAAATTGGATGGTTGATTTGTTACACCAGGAACGATTTTTGACCAATCCATGATGTACAGTTGGGCTGACACTTTTAAGATGTGAGTATGTGCTACCGCATTCGGAATTGCATCTTTTGTAGTTTTAAACAAGTTTCTATATTATTATTATTAATTTATTATATAAGATTATAATTAATTATATAAAATTATTTATTAACTTGAAATTTTAAATAAGGCAACTAAGGCTCTTATGGGATACGATCATAATGACATGTGTTACGGTGAATGTATTGGTATATTCACAACATTATTGATGAATGTGGTATATCTTACAATATGGTGGTTTCCTCGGGTATGAGGTTTGTGAAAAATACACGATAATGTTTACGAGAAATTGAGATTGTGTCCTTTGTTGGTTGGTTACCCTTAATATTGAATTGAAATGTTATTGAACGCCTATGGGACATAATCAAAATAACATTCGAGCTAAAAATTAAGTTCCTAATTCCGTTGCAGCGTTATGAATAACATCAATAATTTCAATGAAATAAGTAATTGAGTTTTACAAAAAAAAACCACATGGGAGTATGTTCAGATTAACGCAGCATGTAATGGGAGTTGGAGGAAAATGTGTACTGTTCTTTCAAGCACAAGTGTTTTTGTGATACTGGTATAAAGAAAACGGTACATTGTTATAGCTACTTTATAATAATAGAATCATTTCAAAATTTTGAAATGATTTTTATCTTATTATATTTACCTAATATCGATAGAAACATCATAAGCATGTCTTACTGTATCCCTTTCCACTGTTTACTGCTACTCTAATATCATATAATATTTGATCTCTACATAAATAACAGTTTTGTATATAATATTACTGAGTTATTCATCTATACAGATGCTAATCATGGATTTAACTACTTTTATCGTTTGATATATAAATATGCTGTCGAAGCCCAACAAACTCTTAGACTCTCATATATATCTTAGAAAATGATGAGTCAACTTGCTTCTAGAGGTGTAGAAGCGAGGAAATTGGCATTAAATGCCATTTTGGGTTATTTAAACATAGCGGTTTCATTGGTTGTAACAAAAAGAAGAGAATTCTCCGGCGTATTGAAATTGGCAATAAAAAGTGGATCTACTACGACAATTCCAAGTGCAGAAGTCATAAGATAACTCAAGAGAGTCATTCCCATCGACATCAAGATACTACTCATTGCCATAATGGTTTTGCTATAAATATAATAAGAGCTAAGAGCTGCTAAAATAAAATAGGGCTGCAGATGTCTACCGACCTCAATTGGAAAAAAAATAACGATGTGTTATTGCAAAAAAGACCAGAAATAGTGCCAATTCCCTGACTAGCAAAAAAGTCTTATTTCTCATTAAACACTGCCAAAAATTGATGAAAACGATGAGGATGTTAAATCGAAGAAATTGCGCTTCGAATTGGATTTCTACATACCGTGTAATTCAGATCTAGCCTCCAGTCTGCTGGCTCTTTCGTGCCATTAAAAGAATGCTTCAGAGAAAGAAGTTTGGTTCATATGAAGATGTGTTTAACTAAGACTAAGTCTAATCGAAGGCAAAGACAAATTGTACTACGAAACAGTTTGTAAAAATTAGAGGAATCGGACCAAATGTATTGGTACTGAAGGATAGCACCTTGATGCTCTATAGCTAGAACTTATTGAGTGATGAGTGATGATGTGAGAGTGAGTGATATTAAAAGCATATTTACCTAATATCGGCAGAAACATCATAAGCATGTTTTACTGTATCCCTTTCCACTGTTTACTGCTACTCTAATATCATATAATATTTGATCTCTACATAAATAACAGTTTTCTATGTAATATTACTGAGTTATTCATCTATACAGATGCTAATCATGGATTTAACTACTTTTATCGTTTGATATATAAATATGCTGTCGAAGCCCATCAAACTCTTAGACTCTCATATACATCTTAGAGAATAATGAGTCAACTGCTTCTAGAGGTGTAGAAGCGAGGAAATTAGCATTAAATGCCATTTTGGTTTATTTAAACATGGCGGTTTCATTGCTTGTAACAAAAAGAAGAGTTCTCTCCGGCGTATTGAAATTGGCAATAAAAAGTGGATCTACTACGACAATTCCAAGTGCAGAAGTCATAAGATAACTCAAGAGAGTCATTCCCATCGACACCAAGATACTACTCATTGCCATAATGGTTTTGCTATAAATATAATAAGAGCTAAGAGCTGCTAAAATAAAATAGTGCTGCTGATATCAGATATAGATATAGCAGCAGATAGCAGCAGATATAGATAAAAAAAAATAACGATGTGTTATTGCAAAAAAGACCAGAAATAGTGCCAAATCCCTGACAAGCAAAAGTTTTATTTCTCATTAAACTGTGCAAAAAATTGATGAAAACGATGAGGATGTTAAATCGAAGAAATTGCGTTTCGATTTGGATTTCGAATCGGACCAAATGTATTGGTACTGAAGGATACCTTGATGCTCTATAGCTAGAACTTATTGAGTGATGAGTGATGATGTGAGAGTGAGTGATATTAAATGCTTGGTGATTCTACTATTTAAACTATAAATTCAATTATTTATAATACATGATTAGCGAAACTACCTTTAGTCGATTAGCTTTAAAATCATGTTGCATGGGATTCAGTAATTGTTAGTTCTATAAGTCTATAAGGTCTATAAATTTTCTCTGTCGTCTGTAAAAGTTGATACATCATTCAATTTAGTTTTAAATTGCTCTTGGTCAACGTGCTGTCCAAAGGGCAATAAGTATTTCTTATGATAATTATTATATAGATGTAGAAGATCACTACTGTGTAATTAGTGTCTTCTGCTGTGTAAAATATATTTTTCTATTTCCTTTTTTCGCTTGCTTTGATGTATTGGTGTGTATGGATACTCCTTTTGGATTCTCAATGGATATTAATCGGTGTCGCTTCACTAAAGACGGATTATGGAAGATGCAAAAATATTAGAGAATACCATTAACAAAATTCAAGCAAATTGGCTTCGAAGAACTTAAGATCAACTGTTTCGCAAAAAGTTGATGAACAAGCGTTTAAGTTTCGTTTACAGATACCGCAACGGTAAAACAGTTTTTTCTTCGAAAATAATTTAATTTTGAAAAATTCTAATTTTTAAGCGCATATTTTTAAAAGGTTAAGATTTGAAGAAATGAAAAAATCGATTTCAAAACACCTTTAATATATAATTAATATACGTTAGTCACAAGGAAACTAATTTAATTAATCACAGAACATATTAAATCTTAACAAATGAAATTAATCAAGTCCGCGGAGCAATGAGTGTAAAATCAAACATTCAAATCATGTACGCCATGTTTATTCGACAGCTATTGAAAAGACATTTGTTGGGTTTCCCAATTTTAATTAATATTACAAAATAAAAATTGCTAGTCAATTAAAGCGGCAATCCTTTTGATTCTAATACATATGAACTTGACAAAAGGCGTTTGGAAGTTATTAGAGTTTTTTTTATAATAAGTATAATTATACTTTGATATATTCATGTGCTACTAGACTCCTTGCCCAAATGATTTGTATAATGATAATGATGAGGAATTTATAGCAGTCATGTGGATGATACATGATTGTAAAAAAAACACTAAAGAGGCTAGTGAACTTAATTTCTACAATTTATAATTTAGTTTTTTTGTTCGAGCACGGAACAGAAATATAACATATTTGAGGCTACATTCTTAATGCTTTATATGACGGTATAACGTCATAGATTATTAATATTGTTCTAAATTATGGTTGACCTCGAAATTGTTTTTTTTTCTACCAGATTTGTCAGTAATTCTTTTCCGGTTTTTTACCCATTTCTCATTCACTTTATGGAAGCCTCTTGAAAAGAATATTTTCTCCTTTGAGCTAAACCACCCATTGAGCCATTTTTTAAAAATGTCATCAAAATCAGCAAAGTGTTGCTCTGTAAGTGCGTCTCCTATCGATGCGAAAAGGCGGTAGTCGGATGGAGCCAGCTCTGGAGAGTGACACCCATCTTCCCATATTTTGAATCTTTTCCATCGCTTGTAATCGTTCATAAATTGCGACTTGGCTCACATTCAACATTTCCGACAAATGTTTTCGAATGGTTGTTTTTATTGGGTTTTTATTAAATAACTTCTGCAGTTCCGCATTTTCAAAAATTTTCGGCCTACCAGTTGAAATTGCCGCATCTGAATTGTCCGACCATCTTATGAACGATGACTTGTAGCGGCTTTTTTTTTTGATGAAAGAGGAAAAGTAATGTATGGCGCAAATGCACGTTTTCAGGCACAAAACTCGATACTTTCAAAACAATATTTATCTATATCACTAGTGTTACTATAAACTTGTGTAGTTTTGAGGTAATAAAATAAAATGACGTATGTATCAAATCATAACATCGCGTACTAGTGATATCTATAACAAAACCGGAAAGTAATTACCGCCACACCTGGTAGAGATGTAAAACATTTGAAAGCCTTGTAATGCTAGTATTATTTTAAAACTAATATTGCCATATTAATTATTTATTCTTCATATTACGATTCTTTTTTTATTATCTTTTGATCTAGCTTTGAACCTATTCGTTGCTTTATTGAATAACATCATTTTCCAATTAAATTTACAAAGATAAATAAATAAAACGAACGTTTATTGAAATACCAGCAGATCTCCAACTGAGTTCGTTTTAAACTGAACCATAAAATATTATTACAGAGTTATATATTACAGGAAATTATCACATTGTGGTAGTTGCATTGAAAACTTATCCCGATCCTTGATTTGTTTTCTTTTTGTTTGGATTCTTGGTCCATCCATCATGGGTTTGCAATATTTTTCCCACGAAAGATCCCGGAAAATTATTTTGCGGAACGAACGAGACGCTATAAATTTAGTTGACTGTCGAAGAACAGAATGTTAACTCGTATATCATCACTTTTTTCACTTGTCGCTTATTCTTCTTCCTTCTTATTCTTTTCAAGACGCGCACTAATATATCAAAGCTAATAAATTTCTCGAATTATTCAGTTCTTGTTTCCTGTTTGTTTTGTTTATCAATGGTATTTGGCCTATGAAGGTAAAAGGTATGTTTGCTATATTCTTGGATGTATCACAAGCCCTCAATAAGGTATTGACGATGTTTTAACTATTAAAATTATGACGAACTATTAAAATATTACATTATAGCCAGAATGTTTAGAGTAAAACAAGAGGAAGCCTACTAAGTGTATTGGAGCCAATTCTTTATATACTAGTTTGCTGATGATTCTGCTATTCTTGATGTCAGAGACGATAGCAAAGAAGCCACTCGAAAATTACAACAGACAAGTGACAACATAAATATAAATACCAAACGTAAAAAAAGTAAATCTGTGTATGTGAAGTTCACGTATAATACAAACTGCACAAGCACCAATAACAATAAATAATACTATTAGTCAATATAGCAATAACGCTAAGTATTCTGAAGTGAATCTTGATTCAAAACTTTGCTGGAAGGAATCTGAAAAAAAGAAAAGGAACGAAGTGGAGTTCAAATATAGGAAAATGTATTGATTAATTGAGAGAAAATTTCAATTATCAATGCATAATAAATTGCTATTATTGAAGCAAGTTTTTCAGAATGAAGCCTTGAGAAGTATTGTAAGTGCATCCAGATATTACATGAATGATAACCTACATCAATACCAACAAATACCGACTGACACACAGGCAATCAAGAGAATCGCAAGGCAAGGTAATCAATGAGAAGATACTCCATTCGCATGTCACTAATGAAGTATTATAATTCTTGGATAACACCAGAATAGGACACATACTCAGGGTAATATGTAATGAGGTTCATTTAATGTCAATACATAAACATTATTATATCAGAGACTAAGATAGGACGATGGGTCCTCCTGGATATATACCTAGACTTAAGTTATTGTAAAGACACACTGTATGTTAGTCGGCACCGATGAACAATGTAATAAATAAATAACAAAAACATAGTATCTGAATACTGGAAGAATAATTCTATTATAAAAGTCGTTTTTGCTGTTCTATTATTAGAACTAGATAAAAAATGTAAGAATCTTATCACTAATAACTCTTATATTTTAGCGATATTTTATTAAGACTTTTAACTAAATATTATTTAAGTAAAAACATTTTCAACTGAAAAATGCTTTAGGTTACATAGAAAAAAAAACAATTTAAAGAAAGATGTTTATTACATCCAATTAATCAAATATAATAATCGTTGGTTTCTAATAATGTATAGTTCATGTTTCTGTTTGGAATAATTATTCCTAGACATTTCAGAACCATTAGTTGGGTACCGTGTTCTATAAAAAGCTGTTTTTTTTGTTAAATATAATTTGTTGCCTGTCAGCTAGGACCCATTTTACGGTCAATGGTGGCCGAATAAATGGTTGGTCATCACATTAACTCTGAATGTGTTGAATAGATGAGGATGTAACTTGACCAGCTGGGGATAAGAATAACCTTAATGAGTTTTTTTTCCTTTCAAAATAAAGCAAACGTTTTCTTGGCTGTTAAATCGATTCCTATATTTTTGCTCTATTTATAATTAATAAAACGAGCTACACATAAAACAAATAGAAAAAGCTGCGATCGAATTCAATTAAATTAATAGTACAATATTTATTTTCAACGAGAATAAGATAAATAGTTTATTTTTTGTCAGTGTTAAAATCAACGATTTTGTTAGGCTATCATGAGTCAAGATCGTTCGGTATCCTGTTATATATAAAAAAGCTATGTTGAACGAAGACCAATTTGTCAGTTGTCAGTAATAAGGTATCATATCATTAGTATAGCAAATTCATTCTAAAGTGAATCATATTAATGAAGTCGAATATAACGGATTTAGGAAAAAATTTATTCACCTGGTGCTCTTCAAACTTATGGAATAACCTAATATATTAATTTACCTCTGATTAGAAAACGTTTTGAGGCCTTTATCTATTTTGCCTTTATCCTAAAATTTAATTCTAACTATACACAAACTTTCTTTATCTTTATAGCTTTGTATTACTAGTTTTTGTTACTTTGCATATTATGACATTATATTTCTTCAGTTTCTTATGTTTTGGGTTCCTTTTGTAAAACCTGTCTCTTTATAACAGATAAATTACATCTCCTCCCCAGCTCTATTCATGATTATCTATAATATTAATAAAATCATTAATGTAGGTAGTCTCTAAGTGTACTAAAGCGTTAAAGTGACTATTAAAAAAAATTTTTATTATTAAAACTGGTCTTGTAAACCCACCATTAACTTACTGTTAAAAATAATTATTTATAATATACACACTATAGTTATAGAGAAATAGGGATTTAACTTTATAGGAAATTTTGGAGAAATGTTTCGCGACGTCCGACATATAGATGTCGCTAGTTTTAACTTATTACTTGCTTTAATCGCTATGCTATGATCCGCGACGGGATGCAATTGGTTCACTTCTTCTCTATAGTGCCTTTATTGTCTGTTTGTTCCGGGTGCCATTTTCAGTGTGCCTAACCTAAGGAGCAGTACATTTAGATTTTTATAACGTTTAGAGATTAAGTTATTAGTTTATTCCTATTTATAAGTCGGTAGTACAATGAATAAAGTGAATTCTCGATCTAGAAAGTGTTGTGTACCCTGTATGCAAAGATAGTAAAGAAATGCAGAATCGTTTTACTTCGAGGAAGTATTTGGCTGTCTTTAATAAATGGTTGACAATGTTAATAATCCCAAACTGACTGGATTAACCATCAAAGAAATTTATAAACGTTACAGCGTGATTTGTTGTTGTAAGTTGAGGTACGTTTATTCATATTAATAATCATATAAAATATTAAATATTTATTTTATAATTTTAGAAATGAATCCCTTTCCGAAAGAAGCTACACAAACGGCCATATACTTTAATTTTTGGACCAATTATTTGATAGTTGAAACTCCACTAAAATAATAGCTCTTGAATCCAAACCTTTTAAGAGAGGATTAACCAAAGTTCAATACATTAGGAATTTTGGCGCAAAACGAGTCAGGAATTAAATAGTGCTTAAATGTTATTGCCTAAGTAAGAAAAAATCTGTTTAAGTGAAGTAATGATGAATTTAATAACCCTTGAGGGGTTCATTTCATTAAAGAAAAAAAGTGTAATTATTCGAATAAATATATTGACTTAAGGCTACTTAATCAAGATAATTGTTTTATTATATTATCAGTAGTTCTTTGAGCTATCATTTTTATTTTATCGCACGATATTGCCATGCCCATAATAAAACATATTTTCTGTCAAACATCCTTAAAAAAATGTAAATTTAAAACCTTTTAATTGTACACTATTTAATGATATTCCAGATAGAATGTTAAAAATAATGTGCACCATATACTTTCGGATAAAACAGGTAGCCAGAATTTTAACAGAGAAAGACTCAAAGTTTGTTTTCAGTATAAGAAAACAAAAAGCCAGAACTCTAATAGATCCTATTAAGCCGATGTCACTAAACAAATATGAAAAAGGAAAAATACAGAAGAGATAATTTCGATTTGTTGTTCGTTTATGATAATATTTATATTTTATAGATATATTATAGATATTTTTTATACTATACTTATAATTTATGCATAATTTGTAGTTTTAGTTACTTCTCTAATTATTTAATTTATATTATAGTTATTCCATTCATTGAATTTTATTTAATAAATCTATTTCAGAAATTAAATTGTTTTTTATTTCAATTTTATTGGTCAATTAAATGTGACGTCAGCGGTTCACATCATCATGTGCTAAACTTTATAAAAGAGCTAATCAAATGTCTTAACAGCAAAATGTTTTCCTTATAGGTGCCTATAATGGTGATCTAAATTGACCAATAAAATTACTTGAATGGCCGATTTAACACCATATGGATGTTGGGAAAAGCAAAACTTTTCTCTAGAGCCCCCTATTGTGTTTTCTCTCTATTACTCTAGGACTATAGTCTATGCAGTATCAAGGTATGGTTCGGTTCGTACACCGTTCCGTTCGTACCCCTTTACTCATGCACTAACACAAGTAACCAGGGTTTAGTCCTTTTTAGTCTGTGAACAAAGTGTCGTCCATGTAGTAGCTGAAGAGCTTTCAAGTTCTCATGGAGTTGCAGCCTAGCTTTGTATTTTCCAGCCAACCTTTCGATTTCGTCCTCGAGTGTAGCAATTTCCAGGCCACGATCATGCATTGGGAGTTTTCACATCTGCCGGCACCGGCACGACAACGATATCGGTGGATGCGTAATCTCAAGTAAACAAATGGAACCCTTTCATACTCGCCGACATGTCGGTATCGTGTCGTTGCCGGCACCAACATGTCGACGAGAAGCAATCGGTCCACTCATGTCGGCGCCGATTGTTATTGGGTACAGAGATACTTTTAAAAGAGGAAAATGTCTTCTATATGGAACAATACTGTGCCGGCAGATGTGAAAACGCCATATAGCCATATAGGTTTCAGCACATGATTGTACATAGGTATCTTGTTGTGAACTGGCATTTTTGATTTTTTTCCAAGGATTCAATAGCTTTCTATATTTTATTTTGAGTTCAAATAATTTCTTTTTGACATGCTCCCTCCATTTTGATTTGACATCTAGTGTCATACCCAAATACTTGGTTACTGTGTATATGTCACTGATAAAAAGCAGATACAGGATAGATTCCAGGACGCTGCCTTGTATTTCTTTTAGTTGAGAATATTCTCTTTCTTGTTTAAGAGTAACTATAAGCCAAATATGAACTAATATAAATCAGGAAATCAATATGGAATAATAGTTATTAATGACGCCTACTTATTAAAATCAACAAAACAAAATAACAAGCAACATGTTTAAAAAATTACAATTTTTTATAATTCAAGAACAGTATCTGTGTAACGATTCATTTTTACTGTATATCCAATAAAATACATACGCAGTTGTATATTTGCAGTATTATGCATTAATTCAAATAATCATGCATAACATAATTGAAACCAATTATATTATTTGTGTGATTCTCTTCCGCATCAGGAAAATATCAAAGGTTTGATCACTCGATATTAGTAATCGCATATTTATTTTTCACTTGCGAGTGATTAGTAATCAGTCCCACAAATCGAATTTCATAATCAGGTTTCTAATCAAATGGATAATTTTAATATCAAAATATAAATAGCAGCCCTGACCTATACGTCGCATGAATAAATTTCATCAAAATAGAAAATGTTATGGGGACATTTTATTTATAGATTCGGGACTGATATAGATCGGGTATTGTTGAAAATTATTTACAAAACTTCTAATTATTAACTTTTTTCAAAGTTTTCAATTTATATATTTGATGTTAACTTTCAAATCCAATAATAGTAAAACCAGTAGTAGCATGTTCAAAGCAATTTTCATTTCAGTTTTAATAAATCAACTGTTGTAAATCAACAATGATCAACAATCAATTGACAGTCTTGGTTAAAACTATCAACCAAATGCTTAAAGAAACGAAAAGTTTTCTTAAATTCCAGTTTCTATATAGGCATATTTTGGAAAATAATTATGTTTTAAATGTTAATGTTTATTCAGATAACAAAATATTTATATATATATATATATATATATATATATATATATATATATATATATATATATAAGGAAAACCTACTAACAAACAACTAGAACTAATATATTTTCGGCTGAATCGTTTAACCTAAATCACTTAGCACCTTATTTTGAATTACTTGGACATTGGATTCATTGGTGCAGCCCCACAGCTGAATTCCATAGCACCACACTGGTCTCGGTATCTGCTGATATAAAATAAAATTGTTGTAATTGTGTAGAAGTTTAGACCAATCGATCAATATATTTTCCTGAACTTAATGTTGAGTTCATGGCGTTTTTGTTTTATATATTCCTGCCATCTGATTTTGGCATCCAGAGTCATGCCAAGGTATCTTGTTGTGTTGTCATATGGAACTTGCATGCCCTTAATAAAGACATACTTCATTCAATTTGATTCGCCATTTTTTTAGTCCAGTAGCCACTTTATCAACTGAAGATTGGAGTTCTGGGTTGAGTTTTCTACAGTCTCTGCTACTGCTAATATTGCCGTATAATCAGAAGTTGTGCTATATATGGTAATGTTGTGGAAAGATCACTGATGTAAAAAAGACAACGCGCTGATCCCAACACACTTCCTTGAGACACGCTAGCCAATATTTGTTTGAAATCAGAGTATGTTCCTTCATGTTTAATACGGAAGTATCGATTAATAAAATAATATTTTAATAGCTGGTTTAAATGCTTAGGGATAAGTGACTTTATTTTATATAGAAGGCCTTCTTGGGATACTATGTCAGAAGTCTATGCAACATCGAGAAAGACAGCAGAGCACACATCCTTATATGTACGCGATCAATTGCTGAGTGGGCATTCCTAAAACCAAACTGCTCAAACGGTATCAGCTTTCTTAGATCGAGATAGGTTTGAGGCGTTTCACAATCAATTTCCCAAATAGTTTAGCCATAACTGGCAATAAAGAAATAACGCGGTATGATTCAATTTCACTTAGATTTTTACCAGGTTCTAGTATCTTTATGACTTCAGCAGTTTTCCATGCACCTGGTACATAGCTTCACCAAATGCAAGCAGCATTAAACAGGTTGGTTAACTTCGGTTCTTGGTTAGTTTATATGAGACGTTTAGAGTAGGTTTCCAGAGTGAATACTCAGCATTACTATTCACAGAGAGTTTCGAAAGGAATCCAACCTTTGATGCTTGTTTGATTTCTTTAATTTCCTTTTTTAATTACCGTGTGGATTTGTTAAGTATGGTTTTATCAGATGGACTTCTGGAATGATGCGATCTTCTTCTAAGATTACGTTTTCGGACTATCAGACCTCTAATTTTTTTCGGAACATTTAAGCCTGTCTGTGATTCCGCTCAGTTCTGTTGAACAACTGACACTTATACTGATATTCAGTATCTCCCGATCGGATTAAAATATCATTAAAAAGTGGATATTTTTAAAAGCCTGGTAAAATAGTACATAATTATCTTTTATTTGTTACATTGCTATTGTATTCATTACGGTATAACAACTTTAATGTTTTTAAAGATTAATTATAATGCAGGAATTATAGAATAAAATCCAATTAACAATTACGTTTTTATATACTAGAATTAGTGGCGGTGATCCTCTGTAGATAATTATTTTATAATAAACTAAAAATAAAACAATAATCATGCTGCAGCTGAATGGATAAAAGTTCATCTTGACACTAAACAAAGAGAATATTTTTCAAAAGGGTACTGAACGAGTAATTGTTAATTAATTGATGGTGGTGAAGATCGTGCACAGTCAAACAAAAAAAATGTTGCTTTTGTCCGGGCCAATGAACCAATAGAGTTATTTTATGTGTTTAAGACAATGTCGTCTTTACCCTCTGGTCTCAACATCATCAAAATAATGCTCAGTTTTAAGTTAAGAAATAATCGCTGTAAACATATAATTCGACAAGAAATTAAATAATATTTAAGATTATGACAAATGTGAAATATTCGTGATCTATTATTGCTGCACCAGTGAGTAATATCAATCTGCACCAATAACAGTTTTATAATCATTCGTTTATGTATGATCGATGATAATATTCATAATATTATAATGTATATTATTTGGTTACATATTAACATTTTCGTTAATTTAATATATCTTACGGTAGTTGATGTTGTTTTAAAGTTTAAGGATATGGAAATATTAGTTGACTCATAATATTCATGGTATTTCCTTAGTATCTAGGAATAAACTTAATAACTACACTAATTTAGTTTTTTTCCAATAAGCCATCTATTGGTCATAGCGGTTAAAGTCACATGTCTAGTACCACTTATTCCTGTGTAGAGAACTCTTATAATATACTAAGACATACTATAGTGTATTTGAAAGGTCTATATAAGAAAATTGAATATTTGAAAGATCTATAGAACATCATTTTCCATGAAGACCCTGTATAACAAGCCGCTAAAAACAATATAATCTTTAGTCAAAATATTCTTTATACAGGGTAGACAACTTGGATTGCACACATTTATTTAATGTCTTTATCCGAAACATTTTCTGTAAGATCAGTTTCTGATAATTCAAATCGTTCTCGATATATAAAAGTTTTGTTACATTATACATTTTCTTACATTATATCATATCAATTAATTGCTCAAATTACATTTATTAGTTTTCATTGTTTCGAGAATATAAAAAGTACCCTAAGTTTTGGGCATGTCTGTTGAATGAAAGGTGAACTACTTTCTCATTTCTACGGCGAGTATATAATATCTTTTGAGTATATAATAAGAAACAGCGAACAACTCCGGAAAATACATGGATCAAGACGATTGAGAGCGATCTGAAGAACAAGAGACCGATATTATTCCGAGTCCAAAATAGCTACGATCGATTACCTACTGTAAAGAAATTTGGTGGAGAATATTCGAAGTCCTGCGAATTAACATCAGTGTAAACACTTCTCCGAGCACCGGCGATGGATTGCTGTGGATTGATGATGAGCAAGATGGTATCATTCCTTTACTCAATGGAAAATAAGGAATCCAAAAGTTTATTTTACTTTTTTGTTTCTTAAAGGGAAAAATGGGAAAATGCTTTGTCAAATGTTTGTGTGAAAAATGTTTGTCAAACCGACAAAAAATCGATCATAAAGCGGTTTTGAACTAATTACATAAGATTAATAATATCAAAAAAGGTAAAAATTTCTACGGTGTTCTGTTTTACGGATTTTGTTCGACAACAACAGATTCATTCGATCCCACACAAGCCTATGGATGATACTAACATCTACTATTGTGATCCTCAAATAAAGCAAGGAAGCCAAGAAGTTTTGAGAGTTGCATGAATTATCGATAGCATTAAAGCATTTCCATGTAGCTTTGCACATTTTTTTGTAAGATGTAACGAATGATCTTGCTGCAAAAATAGTTGGTTCTTCTTTAATGCCCATTTCTATTCAATTAATCATTTCATTTATTCATCTCAATATGTAGAGATGTTCAAAGAGAAACATAAGCTAATAACAAATTGGCGTATGTTAGCAGTCAATGACGTCAATATATACGGTATATAATATATCTGTATTCGCAGCTAAGGCAATATATCAAATTAAAAAAATGCAATGATTCTTACTTTTTAACAAAATAAATCATTCGACCATCTCGCGATCTCTAGTAAAACATTATTAAAAATATATATTTCAAACTCTGCAAAATTAATTCTCAGTGTTAGTAATAAAAGACAGGTCATTATTAATCAAATCCTTAATAAAAATGTGCTAGGCTTATAAAATATCCCCGCTATCTATCGTGTGTATTGGTTGTTTTTTATAATATATGATGTTTTAACCTATAAATCAATAAACAACCAGTTAACAACATAAACCTCCTTTCCGAATAGAGTACAGTCAAGGGGCTAGACGTTATAAACGTCGAGTATGTGCATTTTTTAAGTTTTAAAGACTACTTGTACTATTGCAAATTCTTATTTTGATTACACGGTCAACAGCTTTTTAAATGGTAAAGAATAATGCAGCTTAAGCAACGATACATTGTATATTCGAGTATGAATTTGTCGTGTTTTTTTTTCTCTCGTTTGTAGTGTCTTCCAAGTCCGAAAATTAATTTTATTATTTCCGCGTTAATGGTCTATTGTCGCCCTAGATAGTTCTCTGTCGAAAATTGTGGTGAATTTATCAGTTCCACTTTTGTTATGCAAAATTTTCGTATTGTTAAGACGTAAAATCTTTATGGTTAATATTCAGGAGACATATTTCACTTTAAAGGCGGTTTAAGAACCAATAAAAAGATTAAAAATGATCTTTACCGACGATGGTAATTTATTATGAATTTATTCAAGGTATTGTAAGATACGCAGTTGAGTTTACAAGAACGATACATATAACATATGCGTTTCTTCATAATTATTAATAACGTCATTAATATTAATGGTACGTATATATATATATATATATATATATATATATATATATATATATATATATATAAACATGCTTATAATCATTATATCGAGATACGATACGAGATCATTATATCCATTATATATAAACAATACAACAAATTAATATTTATAGCAAGCATGTAATATCATTGTTGCTTCAATAGGCAGTGATGTTGCTCTATATTCGTAATATTAGGGCGATTTAACGTCATCTAATATATAACATATTAATATATAAAATATACTGTTTCAGTATGGAATAAAATAAAAATGGAATAAAAATAGACCACTAATCTCGATTTAAATACTTAAATAAATTCATTTTTATATTAGATTGTTGCATGTATTTTGGTCAGCGATATCTGTTGGTGAAAATGCGAAAACAATTGTTAAACAACAACCAACAAAAGAAATTAAATTCAATTCGATGATTCTGACATTTTTCTACATAAAATAATTATTTTCCTTTTAGCATTATTGTATTATTTAGTGTATAAAGATGCCAATTACGGAACGCTTGATTTAATTAAAGAAATGTACTGTCAAAACCCGTTAAACACTTTAAAAAAAATTATGATGATGTTGCTCCATTATATCCCAATTGTCAGTTTTTGTGAAACAATGAATGAAATGAATTGCACAAGTAAAAAAGAAGGGTTTTATCTTGCGACTAAACATGAGAAGTGGATCTATTGTGACAGTCTAATCCATATCAAGACCGATGCTGAATATTCATGCCCATACAAAAAAGCTAAAGCGTATTACAAATGAAAAAATAAAAATAAAAGAAAATAAATGCCAGTACCTATTAAACTCACTAATCCGATTAAAATAGATGAATAAAATATTTATGTTATTGTGCCTTACTGTCATTATCCCAATTAGCTTCTATGCCCCATGAATTAAATAATAAAATTATACAAATACATGTTTGACTGCAATGCAAGAAATTGTGTATTTTAAGATATAAATAAAACCAATTTAGAACAAAAATGTGAACATTTTGTATTGGATTGCTCACTGTTGTGTCTTTTGTATTTAAAGATGCTATTATTATTTGTTGCTCATAGGTCGATAGGTGATATTTCCTTATTCCATAGTTTCAAAGTAATTCAGATGCCATTGATACAATTAAGTATGAGTAATGAGTATTAATAAATATGTCAAAAGAAATAAGTAGTGTGTACAGAATAGAAAATAAGTCATTTATCATAAAATTAAATTGTAGTAAATAGTAGAAGTCCGTAAATAGTTAAGAAAATAGTTTATTATTTGGTAAGTTTTTGTTTCTTCAGTGATCTTATTTACTACCTGCAAGTCATACATTTGCGACGGAGAAGTAATCGGTACAAAGAATAAGATTAAAAGCAAGTGAAAGATTCGGGCATTTCACTGGTCCTTTCATTGACAATCCTGCGATGTTGATGTCGAAACCAAGTAAAAATAGCAGTTATCTCTATGATTTGCTGGGCTCTCGTCAAATCACAGGAATAGCAACGTTTTTTTACCTTGCATTAATTATTTTAATATAACTGATATCCTATCTTTAAGCCAAAATATAGTAGTAGACAGACTTTGCAAAAGGCGTCTAATTGTTTTCTGCGCGGAAAATAGTATCTCAACACAAATATAAGAAAAGTTGTTGACTCAATTTACATATTTCTGGAGCCGGTTGTTAGAAATCTTGATAGTATAATAATAGATCACAGATCATCAACGATTTAAAACGTTCAATGCCAAATTTGGTTAATGTGTAGAGAAGTGTATTTTGATCAGTTAAATATTTCCTTATTGTATTTTAAACATATGTAAAGCTAATTTTTGTAATCGCTCATCTGACAAGATCCCATCAATCACGAGGGACAATTGATGGAAGATAAGAGGATAAGACAAAAAACAATGAATGTCAAAAAGGAAGTCGCGTTATTCAATGTTAAAACGCAACGAGAAGATACGCAACGGTAATTTAGATAAACAACTTGCATCGTTTGAGTCAAGTATTATTTGAAAATACTAAATGTTTTGTCGCAAAATTAAGTTGCTATTATATTGTTGTTAGACAAGGAAAAACATATTTTATTATTTAATAACATTTTCATGAACTTCAACATAGTTGCATAGTAACAAATGAGGATCTAAATCATATAATATGATAGTTTTTTGACGTGTTAGAAAATCAGAAAGAGAAGAGATTTAAATTTGTTTTCATAAAAATGATTTGTAAACAAGTCATTTATTTTCATGTATCAACATAGAACTCTGAAGAAATGTTGGAAAATGGAACTATTATAACTTCATTTCTACGTAAAAAATGTATTAAAGTTATAGCTTTCGATTCGTAGGGTCTCTGAAGTTTTCAACGAAATGTTCCAATGGATGAAATATTCACCAATTGGATCAATAGTTTTGGAGATGGAAATACAATACTCACTATGCGCTAAAGCTCCCCATAACATCATTGAGGATGCTGATATATTTATTCGTAGTAATCTGGCCAGTGATGTAAATAAGAGGACCAACTAAATGTCACAATATTGCCGCCTAAATCATAACGAAACCTTCCCCATGCTTGATGAAGCAGGCAGTCCGAATTGTAAGTGTCCTTTGTAAGTACTCAAAAGTGTTTTTTGCATTCTAGTCTACAATTATTTGATGAAGGTTTTGGGACGTCGAGGACAAATCGGTACCACCTCGTATAGTTCACATCTCCCTTGTAATATAATATATCTCTTAATGTTTCTTGTATCGCCCTTATTATCCATTATCTTAATATATCGGTCACATTTGCTTTGTTGTAATTATTTAAAGAAGAATTATATTAAGTAACTATATTAAGTTACTTCTTAAACCCACTCGAATTTTTTGTTCTATTCTAAATTTCTAACAATATATGTATTTGTATTATAAATGTTTTATAATAATCTTAATTAAAGTTACATAAATTTCTTGTTCGATATAAAAACAATATCATTGAGTAAATGGTACATATTTTTTTAAATATATATTCAGTGATCGATAACAAATTAATTTGCAAATTAAATGGAATAATCCGTGGGTTCGACACGCCTAATTTACTCGTTAAAAACACCAGTTTTTTTTTAAATTCTAACCAATGATAAAACCCATTTTGATTGCATGGGTCTACGCGCTACATAGAAACCCTGTCGTCTTTGCTGGGGTGTTCTCTACATCCTTTGACGTAATCCTTGCTGCTAAACACGGTCTGTCATTGACGCGAATTCGTGTTTTTTTTTCTCGAACAAGAACATTAAACGAATACCAAAAGCCACAGATGGTAAAATTAATATTTTCATGGTTACTTTTTACTGTTGTTTTTGCTTTCTTCGATTATTGTCAATTCTTTTGTTAATACTGGTGTTTAATGACTGCATTCAATAACAAAAACATTATTTGAACTGATTTTAATGGAACATTTTAAAAGCTAACAAAATAATTGTAATTGCATTGGTTAGGAAATACTTATCTTCAGATCTACCAGAAATAAAAATACGACATTGATAATAGAGTGTCTAATGTCTAATGCAAAGCTTAATGTTTTTAACATTTTAATTGCATTATCATCGATGATGATATTTAAGGATACCAAATGTTAAGGCGCTATTATTTCAAGGACAGAGCTTCTATTTAAAGTTGACATTTAAAAAATGACATCAACTTTATTACATATAAAATTATACATATAATGTTACATATAATATGTATATATCTAAAAAATAAGCGGCGAAGTTATGTTTGAAATTCTTAAAAAACTCATGTTAAGACTTTTTAGTGAATATTGAATTCACATTACAGTCCCTTATTTTGATAAAGAGTGATAAAGTCAAGCAGATCAAATTAGTATTTTCCCCTTTTTTAAATGTTTTATTCTTATGTACAAATACTAACTCAGTAGAAAACCGAAAATAATTTAAAAAGCACAAGTATCTTGACGCCTAGTAACTTTAGTGAACGGTTAAGTAAACTGCCTAAGTTGATTTAACCGTTCTGCATTTACTTCTCTAATACAAAAGATGTGTATATAGATTTGATGCACAAATAATACGTAAAATTTTGTTTAACATATTAACGTAGCTGAAACTGCCGCATAGACAACATCTACTGGAAATCTCAATAAGGGGGGCATCTTCGTTACATGAGGTCATTGTCGGGACATTAAAGGATTGACGTCAAATTTAAATTTGATCTGCGTATATTCCAGCTTAGATACGAACTCGGATGACCCAGAAACAATATCAGACGCCAACGAAAAACAAGAAGCATTTTATATATTAAATTTTGCACTGTTATAATTTATTTAACCGAGTGGCAAACGACCAACAAATATTTTCGTGTTCCCCATTGGGAAAATACGATTTTTTTCTAACAACAGTTAAATGAAAGGCATCTATATACATTAATTAAAATCTGTAATTTATTCTAATCTTAATAACTCGATGCTTTTGACATCGTCATCGCCGTTTTGGTTGTTTTCCATTAGAGCCTGACCCGGCTATTGATCTTTATCGCGATCTAAATATATATGTATATGCAAATAATAACAAACATGTTAATTTATTGGTTTGATATCAATTAAAAAGGTATCATACAAAAAGAAATAGAAATATATGTTTTTACTTACTAATTATATTGTTTTCGATGTGATTTAGGCTGACGAAACTTACCTGAAACAAAAAAGAATTAGTAGTAAACAGACGAGGATTATATACAAATATACATTCATTTAAAATTTTGAAAAATAAAACTTCAAATAATATTTAAAAATAAATAAAACAGATAAATTATCTATTAAGTGACGTTATTAAGTTATGATTTATTACACTTAAATCTTAATCAAACGCTAGACTAACATTTACTTAAAGTTAAAGATAGTAGATAGCTTTAGTATAAATAAACAAATTATTGTTGTCGTCAATATATATGCATTATTTGGCGACTACGATGATAGTTGTACATTTCACCGCAGTACGAATATAGAATAAAAATAATATATAATAAAATGTAATAATATAAAAATAAAAGGGTAATGTCCCTAAACAGACGGTAAAGGACAGTCGGATTTGGATAGTAAAATTTGTGATAAGATATCATGTTGCAAATTAAGAATTTCAAGGAATCTAAGATTAGGTAGGTTTTTCGAGGTGAACAAGTTTGATAGATAGTGAAGGAACTTATGTTTGGTTCTCATGTCGTCAAGCGGTTACATATTAATGGCATACTGAATATTAAGAGCCCCAGCGAAGGCATTGAGGAGAGGACTTCTCCGTTCTAGCATAAGTCGGTTAAGGATAAATTGGCAGGATCTGCATTTGGAAAGGCGAATACAGGATAACAACTCGTATTTTGTTAGCCATAACCTGTTGCTTTTCCATTAGGTCTCAACTCAGTTGAGTCATGACATTTAATTTGAAATCAATATAAGAAAACATTATTATATTGACTATTGGTGATGAGGTCAACCATTTCGTTTCCCTTAATTCCCTTATGGCTGGGAATCCAGGCAAAACATATTTTCTTGCCTAGTATGGTTAGAAGCTATTGGGGCGTCTTATGTGCGTTAATTATTAATGGATAATCACCTGAATATGATTCAATTGAACTCAACACGCTAGAAGTATCCATACAGATCAATCATTCACCAGACCCTTCTTTTGAGAGCCATTCAAAGAGATTTTCATATGGTAAACAACTAGCAGTGATAATTGTGGTGTGTTTCGAGACGCTGAAAGTTAAAGAATGCATACATTTAGATCATCTAGAACCAACACCATCGTCGCTCTTTGATTAATTGGTGTACAATTATGCATATTCTTCCTACGTTTTACACTGATCATCATCAAGCGATACCTTAAAATTTTCGCCTTCAAATGGAGAATGGTTTTCATAAGCTTCACACACAACCGTGAGCCACCTTTTTTTCAAATTGAAATAAATAAGTAAAACTTCCCGCAAATTTGATTTACTCTATACACATTCAGACGTTTGTTAATGCATTGAAAAAAATTCTATTAACATTTTGACAAAATGATACATACTGAAAAGTGAGCCTGTTAATCAGGCATCAAAATGAAATTAGTTACAAATTCATGCAATACCGATGCCAATTGTAACAGTAACACCATCTGTTGTAAATCCTTTAAAATTAATTTGTAGGCCTAATACTACATTCAATATAAATGTAATGACTAAGAAATCAACAATTGGCGGTGTAGTAACATGTGTGCTCATTAAACACAAAAAACAAGGAAACATTGTTAAGGAATTAGCAATTTCGCTGATTATTGTTATAAGCACGTTCGCAAGAATAATACTAACCCAATATCAACACGTTTATTCAACTAATTTATTTCAGTCTTTTTTATATCAACTAAAAATAGGGTTTCTGCAAACTTGTGAACGGTAAAGAAAAATGGTTTCATAATACTGCCAAGATAAAGAAGCAAATAAAAAAAACTTAGTTATAATTAAAATAACAATTGTGAGTTCCAAAATCACTAAGACCAAAAAATACTTAGTTTTATTCTCATCATTGTATTTAGTTTAAGATTTTTTCTTCTTTTTCAAGGAAAATCGTTGCATCGCCAATAACATTAATAACAATTTTAACCCAATATCTTGTAATATCCCATCGTCAAAAAAAGACGATTTCCTGAAATATTTTTTTTTTCGTTATTGTCGAACCAGGCCGGGGATTTTTTCTTAATTATCAGCATCTTAATTACGAAAAAGTAAGGCCATATCGTGAAAGGAGATTATTTCTAATTGACCTTAAGGGTGTAAGAAGGATGTTTCTACATGTAGATTGGAGCGATAATAGTAGCTTAAGCGTTTTTTTTCATGTTTTTCAAAGTGGTCATATAAATCACTTACATTTTTGAATGATACATGCTTCGTTTTAGCCAATGATTTCCTGCCATTTTTATGATAACACTTGTAACTGTAATCCTGTCACTGTAAAACTTTTGTGATATTCGGGTGAAAAACTGAATTATGTGTTTTTTCAGTTGTCTTTTTTGAGGCCAGTTTTAGGTCATTACGAAGCGAAGAGAACTTGGACTGGGAAAGGCCCGTGTTATATGGAGAATGTATATTTTTTCAGGCGATATCTTAATTTTTTCCGATTAACTAAATAGGTAATTAATGATTTAAGGCTGTAAATGGGAATGTGGCCCTTTTTGTTGATGAATTATAGTCTGTCAAAGCAATAGCTAATGTTACTTTGATTGTCCTTAGACATTAGAAGGTCGAATTAATGGTATATTTAGATTTTAGCCGTTCCTCATGAATAATGCCTTTCCAATCCATTTAACTGGATCATCACCAATCTAACTCCAACACCTTCCTTGTCATCAACTTGGCCTTTGCAACCCGTTATGAATCTTCAACGGACCTCGGTTACGATCTTTTTCGTAAGTTACTGTTGTAACAGGTCAATTGAAAAGTCCCCGGCCTGATACATAGATGGCGCTACTTGAATTCAATCCATATGATGCGTGAATAACACTAGGCAATAGTTATTGTGAAAAAAAAAATGGATAAAAAGGAATTTCGCGTGTTGATAAAATATTGCTTTTTGAATAGAAAAAATACAGTTGAAGCAAAAACTTGGCTTGATGCCGAGTTTCCGGATACTGCACCATCAAGGATCAAGGATCAAGGATCATCAAGGATTGGTCTGATAAGTCTAGACGTGGTGAAATGAGTGGTTTCCACACTCTAAAGATATCAACTGAACGTGTACATCATATCATTCACGAATATTTAAGTATGAGAAAGCTCTGTGCAAAGTGGGTGCCGCGCGAGCTCCCTTTTGACCAACAATAACGACGAATTGATGATGCGGAGCATTGTTTGAAGACAATCAAGCGTAATAAACCCGAGCTTTTGGGTCGATATGTGACAAAGGATGAAACATGACTCCATCATTTCACTCCAAAGTCTAATCGACAGTCATCCGAGTGGAGTGCACCAACTCCAGAGCGTGAGAAAATGCAACAGTCGGCTGGCAAGTTTATAGCGTCTGTATTTTGGGATGCGCATGGAATAATTTTTATTGACTACCTTGAAAAAGGAAGGACCATCAACAGCGATTATTACATAGCGTTATTGGACCATTTGACGTGTGAAAACGGTCGCATTTGAAGAATAAGATTCACCGAGACAATGCACCGTGTCACAAGTCAGTGAAATCGATGGCAAAAATCCATGAATTGGGTTTTGAATTGCTCCGTCATCCATCCTATTCTCCAGATCTGGCCCCAGCGACTATTTCCTGCTCTCAGATCTCAAAAGAATGCTCGCTGGGAAGAAATTTTTGTCGAATGGTGAAGAGATGATCGCCCAAACTGAGGCTTATTTTGAAGCAAAAGACAAATCGTAGTACAAAAATGGTGTCGAAAAGTTGGACGGCTGCTATAATCAGTGTATCACCCTTGAAGGGAATTAGTTGAATAAAAAAAACTAATGTGGCCAAAAAAATGTGTTTTACTATGGTAGGCCGGGGACTTCTCCATTGACCTGTTGTGTGATCCACTTTTCTATATTAATTCATTTTTATTGAGTTAATATTGACATCCACATTTATGTAAATTATTAAAAATTGTTTAATATTTTAAAGTATTTTGATTGTAATGATTCATCATCATCCATCCCAACCCACCAAATTTTCATCGAATTTTTAATGACTGACTGATCATGGCGAAATTCATCCCTAACTCCGAAGTTTCTTCTGGTATTTACTCAATCATTACCATAAATACCACACCTTTTTCAATGAACTTGCAAATATATGAATTTTTTCTTTTCGAAAGAAAAAACCAAAATATGATGAAACTGATCTGGAATATAGCGAATATATATACGAATCACGCTATCATATGGTCTAAAATGTTTTATGAATTGTTACAATTCAAATGCTCTATATTAGGGCATCATTGCATAAGTCTTACTACAGATATGCGACTTCAAAGCCGCTATCAGTTAAATCAAACCGAAATTATATTTTCATCAAAGTTATATCGTGCAAAAACGATACCAATAGTTAAATATATTCATATCCGATAAATAAATTCAAATTTCATTCTAAATAATGATATTTGAGAGAGATATCAATCGTTGCATAGGCAGCAAACCTCTCCCGCCAATTTAAAATTCCAATGTAAAATATATCACCATAATATCTAGTTAAAACATAAAAGCAATAGTAAAACCCGATTAGTAATATTATTAGTCAAAGTTAATGTTACTAGAAACCACTCAGTAATTTTTTAATAGGCATCTTTGATCTACAATTAAGAATCGAACATTACGCGTATCGGTAATCATTTCTGCGAATAGAGTTCATTGCAATTAACATGTTTTCATCGCGAGTAATCTCATTTTAAAAATTCCATACTATATTTATGGTTGCGCATAAATAAGTATATTTGTGTCGAGTCAGTCAAGAGTAAACGTTTTTGGTAGTTTTAAGGTTAAATTACTCGATCTTGTTATTATTCTTCAATAACATCAAAGAAGTTCTTCCATAATTTCATGATTCTCACATGACTCTTATTAAAATTGAAGGCCTACTTCAATTATTCCGTTTTTTATCTTCAGTGGTTATTCTTCATTATATATTCAAATTTATCTTCAACGTTAGAATTCTTATTTTTGAAACAACAAGAACATATAGAATATATAGAATAACAAGAACAACAACTAGAATATATTAGCTAAATATATTTTTTGGTAATAAAATTCAATGTCTTTAAAACTATAATGGTCCTGTTATGTAAAACTACAGCTTAAAAATAAAATAAAAATAGTTTACAGATAGCTGTTTTATATATATTAGGTGCAAAAATTTGATGCAAATATTTCTAATTATAATAGCAAAAATATTTAACAACAATATAATGGGTGCGGGAAAAATGTGTCTGGCCTTGTTTCTTTAAAGCGTATAAACATTAAAAATTAATTAATAATATGAGTTCTGTTTTGACGAACTTTTCCACATTGCTGCAAAAATCATAATTCTGGCATATCTGGGTGAAACACTGAACCAAATTATTTCCACTAATCTCTTTTCAGGCTTGAAGAGTGGATGCATCAACACTTTTCAGCCAATCTATCTCAATATTTGCCGAGTCACTAAAGATGTGAGTGATACAGCATTGTCTTGATGGACAAAAACGCCTTTTCTATTGATGGAGAGTCAGGTCCTTGACTAGGTTCAAGAAACTCATGATGAACAACACCATTTTTGCATCAATACGGGCTTATGCAATCACCTGGCTTCCAGTATGACCTTTCTACTATAACATTGTCGCAAGTGACAAACTTTCATCTTCTGTAATCATTCAAGTTCCAATAATAATTCGATCAAGTCAAAATAATCATTTTATTATATTTTTACTGTTTGTTTATGTGGGATTGAAGTATAGAGCTTCCTTTGACATCCAGTTTTATGTAAAACATTTAAAACTGCTTTATGGTTGATGTTTAGATCAACAGCAATGTCGTGAGATAAAGAAAGAAAGAAAGAAAGAAAGAAGGTCAGTGGAAGGGTCATCAACATCATCATCGAAACCCCCAGAACGAAAACGAGCAAATCTGATACTGTATTTTTATCTTATGAAAATATGGTGAAAACAATCTGAACTTCCAATTTCAAAGCGCCATAACTTTTGCAAGAATAAACGAATACGGCTACTGTTAGATCTAGGACGTTCTGAAGATTGTTAACTTTCAAACGATCCTATCAATCCATAGTATGGATCCACTGAATAAGTCCCATTAAAATATATGCGACTTTAAAGCCATTTATTATGAAAAACCGAAGAAACTTTTGTTATATTTATAAATTGAAGGAACCGCAATAATAGTTAGATATAACTGAACTAGAATATATCCGATAAAACCGATTAAAATTAAATTCTAAAGAAAGATATTTGACAGAAGTATCAATTATCGGATAGACAATAACTTTCCGTCAATTCGAAATTCTTATTTGAAATGTATCACTAAATAAACGATAAGGCCACAGTTTTATCCAGAATGGATTCATTGAATAAGTATTACAAAAGGAGATATGCGACTTCAAACATCATACATCGGGAAAAACCGAAAATACTTTTTGTCCAACCCATTATACGTGTAATAGTAGTATATATTCATAGACATAAAGAAATGATCATGAGTCATCGCCGTAATTTACCCACTATAATATCAACATAAAAAAATTATCGCATCTGTATTTATGGACCATTCATCAAACGTATCCGTTATATCATGTGAGAGAAATTAATGAGATAATTCCTTAATTTGTACCAGTCCCAAATTTTTTAATATTGACTTCTGTAAATTTAATAATTTCCTTTAATACCTCCCGTTAATGTCTACATTGAATAGAAAATTGCTTCCTACTTGTTTGTTCTCATTAAACTGATGGAATATATTTGTAATTGTCTACTATTCATCAACTATAATATAAACGCTATTAACCTTTACATTAAAGGATACTAAAAAATAATAATGATTTCAGGAGAATCCTAGAACTTTTTTTTTAATTCCAGTAATTCTATATAATAGAATCCACTCATTGCAATTAAATGTCCTTAAAATGCATATCTATTATGACGAGAAGCAACAGCATTAAAATCATCGAATCAAAACTTTTGAATCTGCATATTAATTGTTCTGTTATTTATACATTTTGATTAAATTAAAGTTAGATTAAATGTCGATATAGAGGAACGACCAACATTTGTCTTGAATACTACATCTGAAATACTTGATGTAAAACAATAATAATATTAAATATACAATGCAATGCAATTATATATATGTTAATAACACATTAATTCTTTTTATTTAAAAGCTCATGGCACACATGTTACAACTGGTCATTAACTACAACTATCTGGTAATTTTTCGTAATTTCGTATTGTTCAGATCCAAAACCTAAACTTAATTCACGTTTGATGGATGTGTTCCCACTGCTGTACACCATATAGATTTCAAATATGACACAGTTTTTACAGAGTTCAAATTCGTTCAAAGGATTTTTGTCTCTTCAACCTTTGGTTAAGTACACACTGTTGTTGAGCAGTTATAGTACTTCGACGTCTTTGTGATCACGTAATCTTTCTTGGTGTCTTTTTCACAAACTTTTTAACTTCTTCACTGTTCCTTTCTCATTTTCTAGTGGATGTCGTAATTTCTAATGCACTTAATAGTTTCTAATGGGAAACTATCAATGCTGATTTCTTTGAGTCCCATCGAAAGTTCTGATGATTTCTCCTTAACATGATTTTTTTAAGTTAATACTTTTTTCATTTTTAACAATATTCAAACAAGGAATATCCCAATAATATTTTAGGTGATATTATTATATATATATATATATATATATATATATATATATATATATATATTACATAATATTATTAAAAATGCTTAGGTTTAGACACTTAATTCATCACATCTTTCAGTATAACATAAACACATACTTGAAAATATTTGAACTGTATACGGAAGCATCATGGGACAATACTCCAGTACGAAAAAACAAAATATCAGGAGTAAACTACTCAGGAAAAATTAGAGAACTCGTAGCAACAAAGCGTAAATTTCAAAGAGAAGAAGAGTAGATAATCCAAATAAGAATGACAAAAGAGTAATAAACCCAACCCTACTTCAAAGAAAACCGTCAATGAAATGCAGAAAATTTTCAATATCAAGCTCCAGAGTATGATTTAATAAGTGGCTAAGTACAAACAACTTCCAGGAAAGCGCATAATAAAATTTTCACAAATATGCTTATGCAGTAAGATTGCGTAAATTCTTATCATCCCTAAATCGGGAGAACTGATGATAATCATACCGATCATAAATCGAATATAAAAAATACGAGAACTTATTTTTAAAACGTCTTAAACTACTGAAAACATTACTGAGAAAAAACAACTGATTCCGACTCACTAGTTCGGACTTAGAAACAAACATTAGACAATGGATCAGATACATCGTATTACCGATGTAACTGAGAAAGCTTTTTAAAAAAGAACATTTAATCAATCACCATTTGATAAAATTCTAGACGTGGCCCAAGTATTTCATAAAGTGAGACTCCAGGGCATTGAATACAAGCTGCCGAACACATTACGTACTGAGATCAGCCAGATTCTGAAACCCTACATTTTCAATCATTATTTTAGACTAAGATACGGTGACGAATATTTACACTTGAAACCCATCTATGAGGATGTACAACAAGGAGGTACCCTTTGATCTTACAAGCTTGACTGAGTACATATAACAAAATTGAGAAAACTGTAAACAGGCTTAACACTGGCTGTTAATAACATTATTGAATGGACTAAGAAACGGCGAAGTAAATTAAATACTACGGAGTCTACACATGTGAATTTCATATACAAACAATGGCTTAACTGACAGTGATAATCGATTTTAGAGTAATTGCACATGCCACTGAATGCCAAAGCTCACGTGGAAACAGCTTGTTAAAAAGAAACGAGCTCAAAAATTATGGTGATTGCTTGGAAGACAATCCGAATATTGTTATTATATCACAAATTCTTGTTATATAAAATAGTAATTAAGCTAGTGTGAACCTACGCTCTGCAACCTGCAACAATATCAATATGATTCAAACTTATCAAAATAGAATTCTTCGCAGCACTGTTAACGCAACCGGTAAATTAGAAATGAGAACATCCACAAGGGCCAAAAGGTACCAACGGTCCGAGAACATAAACGATACTGCTAGCTCAATCGTAATGTAGTATAAACAAATCCCCTATGTTCCAACGTTTCACATTTATTCCCGTTAAATTCTATGTAAATAAATTATGAGCTGCTAATTTAGTTAATAAATTTTTATTGTTAACCTTTATGTGAGCCTTCAATTCAAATTATATAATTACCAAATTACAAGTAGATTAGCTAAGTACGCATATATTATTGAGGTGGACCAACGAAACTGCCGCGACCCTGGGCAAGTGAAATTACTCAGGACGATAACAGTGGATTTTTCGCGGGATCAGTTTCGGGTCGCCCGCTAAATTTAGCGTAATTTGAGGCCGAACGCATTGAGTTACATCCATCGGATACGTTACGTCTTGGAAATTGATATTAGTCGAGTAGAGACGGCCTTGTGTCGCGTTGACACGGTTGCGACGGCCCTAATTATTATCGTATTTCATTTTGTGCAATTGAGAATGCGTCATTAATAGCGTGGCATATCATACGATCGTTAACTTGCTTGTGAATTATTTGCTAGATATTTTATTTAATCAATAGCAGATATGGATTTTTTAAACTGTTTGCTGTAATATGACACATTTTAAGCTTTGCTAATTGGAATGGAATGACAATAAATGTTTAACATGTGCCTATAAAAATACTGTGGTTGGATGTTTTAAAAGTTCATTAATATGTATATTTAAACCGTATTACTATGTTTCCCATATGAACCTCTTCCTTATTTCTATAAATCATTAGTGAAGAATTAAAAATAACTGTACAAAAGAATATTATTTTGGTCTTGTTTGTACCATAATCGTATATTATTGCATTTACGCTAGGTTAAAGAAGCCGCTGCAGATATCTTGTATATATTAACGTTAAAAAATACTTCAATCGGATATCGCAAAGGTATCTCGTTTGTTGTCACTGCTTTCATATTTTTTCCATTTAATTTAATTAAATATCCCGCTAGATTACTGATAATAAATAGACTGCCATTGATATAGACGATTGATGGTCTTAACTTTTTTATTACATCTTAGGCATACTACAATGTTAATTTAGAATGCTAGAGTGTTAATTGATATTATAGTTTACGATGTCAATGTTAGTTAATATTAATTTATTACTATAGTTGTAATTTAATCACAAGCAAGATGAGTGAGGAATAAATAAATTAATATATACTAGTGATCGCCCTGTGATCGACCGATCACAGTTTATGAAGTTAATCATGTTTCTCTCGTAACAGTAAAGGGAATAATTTAAAAATGATATGTTACTAAAACTTGTTTTCACAGTATCTATTTCAAGAACTAACACTCACTAACCTTTTTTAAATGTCATTTTTAATTCAATCTAATTTTCATTAAGTTTCAATAATCAATGAAGTATTGATAAAATTGAATTACTACACTACTGAACATTATAACAAATTATTATACGTAAGATTATTTTCAGATCATCAAAAATAAGTATACATGATATATCTTTACTTTTATGCCATAAACATAAATATGGAACAATACGTGAAGTAATATATCTTCGTATATTAAAACAATAACGAACATAATTAGGTATTTTTTACAATTTAGAAATATATATTAAAGCAATGTAGTTATGTAGTCATTAAATTAACTATTGAGTTTTCAAAACTTAGGTCTATATAATATACTGAATAATCAAAATAATTGACGCAAAGTTCAAACAATAAAATTTCATATAAATCGTTAAACAGCTTAATATTTATCAATGCTTTAAATATAAATTTATATGATCACAGTATTCTTAATCGTTTTGAATCTAAACTTGTCATAACTTTTTAGTAGCTCCAATAACAACATAAAATCTTAAATAACATTGCACAAAAATTAAATAACTTTACTGGAGCTTATTTAATTGTAGGGCATATTACACAAAAAAATATGCCTAAAAATTCTACCGCGATATAAGCCAATTTTCACGCCAGGTGCGCCCGTTTTCGTCGAAAAGGGAACCAACATTTGTGCTAAGCTCATTAATATATAGATTTCTCAAATTAAAATTGCACTAGACTAATTCAAGCTGAAGCTAAGAGAAATATTTAATTACTTAATTATACATTAAGTTCCTGTGGTTTCGTTCGCTTCAATTTTATTCCTGTCTGCCCGGTAGCTATGTTGTTTCTAAATTACCGTGATTTCGTAACCTTCTTTCATATTTTACTTTTTCTCAATCTTAATCAAACTGGATGTATCATTCAACGAACCAGTACAATTGTCTAATTTTGAGCCTGATGTGTTCAGGTTTATGTCTAACGTGACGATACCAACTTAATCTACAAATGAAAATTCTGTCCTTTTGGAGCAACGTAAAACTGGCATGAACATACGTCGAGATATTAAGCGGTATTTTCCAATCTCTAGTCCTTATGTGGATGTTTTTGATTATCACCTGTATTTTTGTCTATAGCTCCAAGCCGAGATATGTGTTTTACCTCGTAACTGAAGACTTACCCGTTTTGACTAAAATTCCTTCCACTTTTGTCGTTACAATGACAGGTTATAAATCCAACAGTGTTTCTCAACGTTCTTACGATTGAATTTGTAAGGAAATCAAATTATCTCATTAAAGTTTATTATCAAAAGTTCTAGATGTTTTAAACCCAGTTTAGACATCTTCAAATTGTTTGACGTCAGTACTGGCCTGAAATTTTCTTCAATTCTTCATTAGTGAAGTTTGTCAGCTATTATAGCCTTACAATTTATAACCACCCACAGTCATTTTCCACATATTCGCTCCAGAGCTACGTCACTTTTTATATTATTATGAAGAAGTAAAACTCTCCGCAAAAACGCTTTGTTTGCTAAAGTATACACTACTGTTGTCTATTCTTTAAACAAATAAAATATCATACTGAAAAGTATGCTTTATAACGTTGTCAGTTTTACGGAAACTAACTTTAGGCTATACGAAATTTTGTAAAACGCTACGAAATAATTCCAATTTAATATTCATCCGAATCCGACGAATGATCACAATTGTTTAGGTCAAGGCCTTGTCAGGTTATTATTGATTCAGATAGCTTAATGTGATCTTGATGTTTGCCTTTATTTGGTCAATTTAGGCATAGAAGATTGTGATGAATTCATTCAGTTCAGCTTTGAATTCGTTCAACAAACATAGTATTTGAAAGAACTGACATGTCAAACTGTAACAGGGTCCAAATGTCAAAGCCATAAAGAAGTATTGGGAAGGTGGGCGTCCAAAAGGGCTGGATTTTAGCTTAAATTGCAATGTTTCCTCTCTTTCATACGCACCATCTTAGAGAAGCAAAAGCTGCTGCAGCTTGGCTAATGAAGACGTAGATGTCACTATTTCGAATTCACTTTACCTAATTGGATCATTTTCTATTCATACCCATGTAATAGAAAATACTGTAAGATGCTTGAAAAAGTTTAATAAGATTAACGGGCTGTCAAAAGCTTTCCAAAAAAGTAGAAATCAGAACGAAAATCACGTTTGCACGTCAAAATGCACGTTTTAATATATTATTCTACAAATTGGTGGTGAGAAAATCTTAATTACGCGATTTGGTCTAAATCTTTTTCTTTGCCAGTTTTGAAATCTTACATATATTAGTTAATACCTAATAAAACAAACTAATACTGAAACAGTTTTAGGGTAAAAATGATGTGGCTCGGTGAATGGAGGTAAATCGAAATGAAACAGTGGTGTTTACATGATGTGACCGTTATTTATTGACAATATAAAAAATGAGAAAAATACAAAGATAAAAAGGATGGCAGCGGAGTTACCTGTTGACGAGGCTTGGGCAGTCGATGGTGGCACGTCTTAACCGAACGAGGGTTGAGCACTGAATGACCGAAATACCCTTCAATAATATCCCAGATAAACGTCTCGGGGTTGCCGCCAGCTATTCGGTGTCGGGTTCCAATTGGCACCCCGCCCGTGTTCAACATCTGGGATTATATTTCTGGGTATTTTGTAGACCGTTATTCCACGATGTAAAATTCGACATGCCTCAATTCGCTACAATACTCCCCTGCCAGAATTTTACATAAAATTACTTCAACAAAAATACAAAAATGTTTGCAAAAAATATCAAATACAAAAAAAAAAACATATACCAAACAAAATGTGCTGTGTAAAATGGGCTTTGAAAAAATATGATAGTTCGAAACGGTTGTGGTTGGTACGGTTGCGATCTGGTACGGCTGTTGATATCTTCCGGTCCTACAGATACCGTTGCATCATCGTCGCTTTGGCACTTGAATGTGGTCCATCGACGACGTTGAAAACAAGCTATTCTTCAGACAGGGCTCCCGTAATCGACGCTGTGGGAGGATCGACTGTTCGACGACGTGGTAGCTTATTTTCTTCGACGACGAGACGTTAGCAATTCTGGTACTTCGGCGAAGACATAACGAGTCTACGGTGACTGCAATCGGTACCTAGCTTCTGGAGCTGCTCTGTGACTAATCCGTAGTCACATACGTTAGGTTAATTCATAAAAAACAAATAACGACGGTATCCGACCGAAGCTGCCCAAAGCCTTTTAAATCAAAATATCTGCCATTATGACGGAGACGGCGAGCGAAGGAAGACATTATGATTTAAACATAGTGCCGAAAGAAATGTTTAGCCGAGACGCTGATGATTAAGCAGTGACGTAAAAATATTCCAAAAGATTGTGAAATAAAAATTTTGACAAAAAAAAAATTTAAAAAAAATGAATTGGAAATAATGAAATTAATCGGAATAAAATGAAAATGAATCTTGAAGGTACAATTGAAAAGGAATCGAATTAAAAAATATTTAAAATTTTGAAACAAAAAAAAAATATAACGGCCACGTAAAATACATACCAAACACCATGTTCCACGTACCCTCCATTCACGAGTCCAAACCCAATATTGCGAAAGATCACGTCGGGGTCACCACTTTAGGGTAAAAATGATGTGGCTCGGTGAATGGAGGTAAATCGAAATGAAACAGTGGTGTTTACATGATGTGACCGTTATTTATTGACAATATAAAAAATGAGAAAAATACAAAGATAAAAAGGATGGCAGCGGAGTTACCTGTTGACGAGGCTTGGGCAGTCGATGGTGGCACGTCTTAACCGAACGAGGGTTGAGCACTGAATGACCGAAATACCCTTCAATAATATCCCAGATAAACGTCTCGGGGTTGCCGCCAGCTATTCGGTGTCGGGTTCCAATTGGCACCCCGCCCGTGTTCAACATCTGGGATTATATTTCTGGGTATTTTGTAGACCGTTATTCCACGATGTAAAATTCGACATGCCTCAATTCGCTACACAGTTACTACAATAAACAATTACTATAATACACACAACAATACACAATAAAAACTATTTTTTTGCGTAGAAATGATATGAAATAAAAACAATAAAGTAAAAAATAACATAATATAGTCTACAGCATAATAAATGTTGCGACGGGTCATGACAATGTGTTACTTTATAACTGTACAGCTTATTTGATACACTTTACTATACCGATAAATTGTTTATGGGGAAATAATATTCGATTAATAAATAACCGTGGCATATTTATTGATATTATTTAATTATTATACAGTGCAGTGTGTGCGTGACTTGTCTGTGCGTTTATGTGTATGTTTTAAATCCAACAGGTGACACTTGGCAATGGAATAATTCATCTATAAACGGCTAAGAGTGTATTAAATCAATTAAGTATAACGAGCTGTTGAATGCTGCTATTATTTTTCTAGTTATCGTAATGTGCTTATAATGGAACGCTGTATTTTTACAGGAATCAATCGCAAGTGAGATAATCGTGAATGTTAAAAGTAAAAGTATGACATTTCTTCATAAAAAAAAAACACAACAACCAAATTAATCTGGGTAATTATTATTTATGACCATGCTCTGGTCGCGACCCTAACTATCGTCCTAGTTCAAGAAGGTCTTCTTCTGAGTCACTTGAGTAAAATGAGCGTCGTCATACAGAAATCCCTTTTATCGGTTTCACCACTCTGGGAATGTTATTTTTAATAAATACTTTTTCTGATGTTCGTGTTCAGATTTTCATATTCATGAAAAGGAGAATCTTTTTAAGAAGATTACCTGAAAAAAATAATGATCTCTCACGATTTTCGACAAAAAGCCTTTTTTTATTGCCGGGTTAATAAAATCTGTTCATTCGTTAGTTTATTAATAAATTGGGTGGGATAATTATTTGAATAGTTCACATTTGGTGCAAACACCATAGGTGTTCGGCTAAGTTCTATCTCGTTCTAAGGTTAGGTTAAGCATGTTTTAACATAAATCTTAAAGTAGTGACGTCCAGTATTACATGACGTGTGATGTTACGCTATAAGACAAATATCTGTATTGGCGAAAATTTCCCAATAAAAAACCAATTAATAATAAACTCTCGATAGTTTTCAATCTTATCAATCTAGCTTTTGAGTCAGTAGTATTTTCGATTAAAGTTCGATAGTTCAACCTTCGATTTTCCGAGTCATATTCCCATATTCATATAGAAGCATACCTGTCTTATTGGAATTTTTGCAAAATGTATTCGTTGTTGCACAATGTTCCTTCTGATTAGCTATGGTATAGATTGATGACACGCTGATTAGGTAAGATGGGTAGGCTAATCAGGAACTGAAAAAGGTATCGCTTTTCTATTTCTAAACATCCCAACTAATCCAGCCAAGATGCAGACTGTATTTCTTTAGATCTCTGACAATTGTATTCATTATCGTTCAATAATTAACTTTTTCATTCATTAATCTAGAAATTACCTTAGTAGGTTGTAAAATCATAGTGGTGCTTCTTGGAAGCTATTAGATAGGATAATTTAATTAAGACACTCCACAAAATATTGTTGGAGTAACTACCATTCTAGATAAATTTTGTTTTGTTTCGCATTATGATGGCAGATGGAGATTGTATAGAGAGATAACACGAGTATCAAGTTTAAAGTGTGTGTATGTATGCATCGTTTCATTGTTATGCAAACAAAAATTCAAAACAATATAGCTCTTTGGTCGTATTTTCCAGTGAGGCTACGTTTGATCGATATGTACTACTTCTATCCGGCTAAAAGCACCATCCTGAAATATGTGATTAATTCAATAAATAATTTCCAATTATTCAATAAATAATAATAATAAATAATAATTAATAAGTTGTTCTTCGTGATGTCAGAGATTTAAGAAACTGACATCAATTAGTTGCTGGGTATCTTTTTTTAAATAAAAGTAAACTGTTTCTTAATTACTTATATTAAACTTATGTTTATAGTGACAATACAATGCAACACTATAAATATTCGAACTATCTTCGATCATACGGATCGATCTTACTTTACAAATTTGACTAATAACTGGTCGTGAATATCAACATATCGTGAATATTTTCATGAATATTTTTGAATGTTTGTCGTGAATGCTTTCGAACCTTTTGATTCGCCCTATTTAAGGTAGCGTGTATGTCACACCTACTCTGAAACTATACAGTATCACTAGTCATTCACCTACTCTAGGGTCTTTCATTTCCCAAGTAAACTAGAGGCCAGTCAGTGGCAATAAAACGTTGTGCCAGAGAGACCCAAAATATCGTCATAACGCTATAAAAAGGCAGATACTATAAAACGGTTTTTTTTAATAAATATAAAAATTTTATAAACATATTTAACAATGTTTCTAATTGATCTCTCTGACATTCTGAACAGGCTATTCAATAGCACAGACAGCAAAATTGAATGTAACACCTATGCTAAAATCTCAGCTCTATATTTAGCGATAGTAACTTCGTGCGGTTTGCTGTCAACTGCTTAAATTGAAATAATTCATCACAAGAGAAAACCCGACAAGACAAAGTGATTTTACAACTCAAGCATTACTTTTACAAAGCTACAGCCGTTATTTATTTAAAGTTCAACATCAAATATTAAATCACTTAAATAAGCAAAACGTTACAATTATCATGAAATAAAATTAATGAAATTACAGTTAAAATAATAATAATAATAATATTGCATGTTGATATATAGAAAGTATAACATTCGAAACCTCGAAAATACAATTGTAGTTAAGGCTACTCGAATTAAAAATACATTTAAAGAAATAAAATGTTTATCATTGAACATATACAAAATGGAGTTCCGCAGAAATTTAACAATTTCAAAAAGGAAACAATTTAAAACAATACCTAGGTCATTTTATTGCAAATTACTTTTACAGAGACTTATTGTTTAAACTCACAGTATAATAAAAAACCTACATTATGAAAGAACCAGAGGCAGAGGAAGAACCAGAGGCAGAGGAAGACCATAAGCAGTCGCAGAGGAAATAAATATCAAAATAACCCTTTTGAACAGGAAACTGAAACTATATTAATGAATGAAAAAGTTAATTAATGAACGATAATGATATTTGATATTCCAAAAAATATTCTGAATTACCAATCATCAAATTAACGTACATTTTTTATTAGTTTCAGCATTTTTTATTAGTTGATTTCTTAATTTGGTCTTTTGGTAATTCTATTAATATTAAATTTTGCTGTATAGAAAGATGGCATTTCATAAATAATTATTAATATTTTGATGGCCAAATAATAATTCATTAATAATTTATCATAATATTATAGCTAGGCAATTCATCATGTTATTTCTAGGGTAATGATAATGAATTTTGACATCTAAAAGAAAAAAAGCAGTTCTAATAATAGTTATTAATTAACATGTAATTAGGTGGGCTTAAGTTGTTATTTTGATTCAAGAACAATTTAAATGTTTTGACAACGGTGAAATAAATAGTTAAATGTTTTCTTAAGGATAACTGCGCTTGTATCTACTCATTAAATAGTAAATTATTTTGTTAATGAATTAACTGAAAACATTTTAATTATGTATAGGATATGTTTTATTAAATTTCAACAAAATAGATCGGTGGTCATATTTTTAAGTGTAGTTTATTTAGAGCAAATATTTCACATTGGGCTTTAGCTGTTCGTCTTAATCGGCATTCTTTCATTATTTAATTAATTCATGTTCAATGAATAAATTTTTTGATTCAAGTCATTTATTTCGTCGTGATTTTTACAAGAAACAAATGTGCATACATAACTTGCTTCAAACATCGTACCATCAAAGTTTGAAAATCGGAATTTTATTTTAATAGTAATGTCGTTTTAATAATCTGAGATAAGTGCTCAACAGCCTCGATATTGGTTTAAATAAATCACTGACTATAATAAAATGTACTTGTAGATTTAGCAAGCAAGCAAAAAATTTCACTCCCTTGATATGTATTTGATATTATTGTCATATCGTTTTTGTATTTATATTTATTTAAAATTGTATGTAAAATTCTGGTAGGGGGGTATTGTAGTGACCTTGAGGCATGTCGAATTTTACATCGTAGAATAACGGTCTACAACATGTACCAGCCTCCTCACCAGGTAACACCGCTGCCATCCGTTTTATTTTTTATAATGCCAATAAATAACGGTCACATAATGTAAACACCACTGTTTCATTTCATTTTACTTCCATTTACCAAAACCCTAAACGGTATTTTTTCATTGTGTTTTCATTTTTTAAGTTTGGTGTTTGGAATGGCAACATCAACAAGTATTCCACTTTTTCCCTTTTTATTAACTATTATAATATCAGGATTACCATGGTCCACCTACAAATTATGGTCATTGATTTTTAGAACATGCTCAGGTATATATTGATAATATGGATTTTTCTTTGAAAGTCGCATTTGCAGCTTATCGGCGAGTTCTGCGAACATCTGCCAGTCCCGTGTAATATGTTGTATTGATTCATAGCTTTTACAACCATATCTACATTTGTCATCGTAAAACTTTAACTATATATTTTAAATAGTTTCTGGACCAACTCATAAGATGTTTATTATTATTTTTACTATATTTATACTAAATAAAATATGTATAAAACATAAATGAATATCTGAAGGTGTAATAAAAATAAATCCATTATTTTTCATGAAATTGAGGATTCATTTAATATATTTTTTACAAGCAAAATAGTTCACCATAGATAGGAACAGCTAGCAATCACAAGTTGATATGAAAATATACCAATCAAGTACCCGCAGCCTCTAAAAATTAACAATATTTTGAGTAAAATATAACGCTTTTCCATTCATAATGAATTTGCGACTCTTCATAAAATATATGGATAAAAATATGGAAGCTAAATACATTGTCCATACAAAAATTTATGAAGCAACTGTGGTGTCTTAGTCATGAAACGTGTAGGATTTATAATAAAAACTTGTATACAGATAACACTACTTTAATCCTATTTTAATAAAAAGGAAACTCTTATAACGCAAAGAGTTTAGTCATCACAGCTCAAAATCACTAGTTGGCTATACATATTTCATCTGTCCACTGATTTCATTATTTCATTGATTGAATCAATGATTATAGCGCTGATATTTCCTAATACAAAATCTGCTGGTTGATCATTCATAATATATTACTGAGTAACATAAAATAAGAATAAATAAAAATGAATTGTACAATTAGTAGAAAGTGGCATTAATAAGTTAAACTGTAGAATAGAGGTTGTCTATTAATCACGTGATCTTTTAGTAACTTTTACATATTCATAACATTCTCTATTCAAAACAGAATCAAAATGATACCTTTAAGAACAGAATAATCTAAATTAATTCTAGACAATTAAGCGTCCTCATAAAATGTCCAGGTAGAAAATAACATTAAATGTTGTTTCTCGCTGACATAACATGCAAAACTCATGCAAAAAAATAGACGCACAATTAAATAAATTCACGAAAATATACGGAAATCCAGACACCCATACAATTGAACAAATGTATAACTATTACTGTCAATAAAAAATAAAATCAGCTTCATCAGGAAAACGATATTGATGATTCACCGGTAGAATAAAAGAACCATTAGCATTCGTTAATGTGACTTGATTCTGTTGTAGTAACGATGCATAAAATATAAACTATAAAACGAAACCTCGAAGATACATTTGAGGCAAAGGTTAATGATATTAAAAATCCATTTGAGCTGAATCCATACGAGCCAAATGTTATCGGTTAACCGCTGTTGATGTCGAAGATGTTTCCTTAAATTTTAATTAAGAACAAGGTTAAAGTCCCTTAAAACATTTATATTTAGAGATCAAGAGAAATATAAATAATAAAAATAATTTTACTGACAAAACATTATATTGTTCTATACATTAGTTCTAAAGGATTTTTTAAATTTGAAGCTTTATTGTGAAAAATCAGTACAATGTATTTTTTTTCTTGTTCCAAGATGACCAGCTAGAACCAAATGGTCTTTTGCTGATGTCGCTTTAGGTTCGGGATAGCGAAGTGTTTTGCGGGACCTAAGTTACCTAGCTAGACCCTAAGTTACGACTGGTATTGTCGTAGTTAATTATCTACCGAGGTTTGTGGATGGGTAGAGATTTTAAGCAGGGAGTTCAAGTTTCATCTCAGAGACATACCTGTGCAGCACCTGTGCTCCGTAGAGGCAGATTGGAAGGACTAGCATTTTATACAGAGTCGTTTTCTGGGGAATTGAGAGTTTACTTTTTCTGCAGAGTATAGGGAAGAGTAGACTATACACGTCATTGCCTTTGCAGATAGCGTGCTCGATTTGGGCTAATCATTGGAGAGGGACTTGAAGGCGATAAGCGCGGAACTACTTCTTGCGGTGGAACAGAATGGCCTGAGTTTCGCTCGGGTTTATCTACAGCCGTCAGAATTTGTACCACGCAATCGCCTCCTTCAGATGGGTTTGAAGTCGGTCGCGGATAACGTCAAGACTGTAGCCTGTTGTGACGAAAGCTGTATCATCTGCATAAAATGCTGTGAGAATGTTTGTGGAGTGGGAAATCCACCATTTAAAGGTTGAACAGGGCAGGGGCTAGTGGAGCACCTTGAGGGACTCCTGCGGAAATCTGTTTACGAGAGGAGGCTGCGTCATCGATTCTCACTTGAGTGTATCAAGTACCGTCCAAGTATGAATCAGGGAGATTAGGTCATTCGGTAGACTAAGCTGTTTTGCTTTGAATATTAGACCGTGATGCCATACTTGATCGAAAGCTTTTGAAACATTTAAAAAGACGGCTCCGGTTTTTTGACCTTTTCTTAATGTCTGATGGATTGTTGCTGCGACGCGAGCAGTTTGATGAAGGCTTGGATTTTCGGCACGGAAACCGAATTGTTCGTTCTTCCCAATATATTTTATTCAAAATATTGTCAATTATATCCGCTACTTTTTCCCATCTATCAGGCAATTTACAGATTTCATCTCGAAAGCACAATGTATATTTTGAGACTATCCACGAAGCGACCTATTTTTTGGTGCTTTCATAACAATTGAAGTGCTGCTATGTACGACTCCTATGTCGGATTTATCAATTAGAAGGAAAAAGGTCTGGAAAGTAGGGCAGGTCACATTTTAGTGTTTCCAAGAATGTTTTTACCAGTTTTGCAACATATGGTCGTGCGTTGTTCTACTGAAGAGTAAGACTGATGTGTCTTTACTCGCATTTCGGTCGTTTTTCACGGAATGCTTGGTTCAAAAGCATTAACAATCGTATGTAGTCGATAGCGATCCCCACTGATGGATTCATCGATTAATGCCTTCAAATCCTCGTCTTCGAAAATTTCGGCTGTATAAAAATCTCTTTTTCGTCATTGTCAAACTCGCCACTTTTACACGACGCTAACCAGTATTCATATGTTTGATGTCGATGGTGCATGTTTGCCATAAGCTTCACACAGGATTTGAAGAATCCCTTGAATCAACCCCCTTTCTCCTAAAATTAAAAGTAAAAAAGTAAAACTTCTCGCAAATGCGATTTACTCGGTATAAATTTTCAAGACATTTCGAAGCAATGACACATGCTGAAAAGTGAAGCTTGTCAGTGAGGTTTCAACATGAAGTTGGTTACAAATGTATCGTAATGTAAAATGTATGTGTTTGTGAAACCAACAAAGAAAATGGCCCGGATGGATATGGAAGCTGTTTCTCATAATGACTGCAATTTAATTAATGTCTAATAAAAAACTGCCAGAGTGTAATTGAGAAGTTTTGAGGCATTCATTCTACAGCTCATACATACAACTTTTTGAATATTACCTCTCCAAAACTCTCTCAATGGAATTAGGTACTTTCAAAACAAGCCCGTCAAATAGACTAATTCAGTTTCTCAGCCAAAGACGACAAAAGTTCTTCACCAAACTATTAAATCAGGCTCTCTGAGATGAAATATGGAAACAACGGCGACATAATGGAACATATTTGGTTTCAACAAATTTTCATATTGCAAAATAACTAGTTGATTAAAGAACCCAATAACGTTTTCCCCAAGCCTAATATTTAATGTATAAAAAACGTTGAAAGAAAAATTAAATACATACGAAGCTACCATTAGCTCATTAGCTTCAATGATAGAACTTTTCTATTAAAGTAATATCACTTAATCCGTTCGTACTTAAATTAGAAAGTAATCTATAATTGAAACCTCGGAAATACATTTAAAGTAAAGGTTGATCGTGTTAAAAATGCATTTATACAAGAACGAAGAACTGGAGATGCGAAACAGAAAAATAATTGGTCCATATATGAGGAAATATTATTAAAAATCGATATGAGGTATAATATTTTCGAAATTTGATAAATGGGATTTTATACAAACCGATTTTTGTTTATACTATGACATTCGCTAAATATTAAATTACTTTCTCTTAGCACATTTTATATTTTAAATCGATTTGTTCATAATTATAATATCACATATTATTTTTGAAAAGTAACATATGGTGATTTCGTCATATATTGATCGTAAATTACCTTTTTAATGGTAGCGGTGTAACTCCGTTTTAGTAATATAAAAAAATCTATAAAAATATATTTATTAATACATTTTCAGTATCAAATCTCTTTATATTGAGTCATTTTTTGATGCACGTACATGAATGAAAATAATTAGAAATTGGATCAAGAGAAAACTCTGATTAAGGTGGTATAATAATGGTTTTGTTGCATGTTAGGGGTATTATTTTAAAATTAATTTATATATTTAAATAATTTGAAGCTTTATTGCGAAAAGTCGGAAAAATAAATTACAATATATTTTATTCAAAGTATTGTTCATTTATAATTTTTCCCATCTTTCGAGCAATTTACGAATTTCACATCGAAAGAACGATGTATCCCTTGAGGCTATCCACGATTTGACCTAATATTTTGGTTTCTTCATAAGATGTGAAGCGGTGCTCAAACAGGTTACAAGAAGAACACAATCAGAAGGAGCAAGGTTTGAAGAATATGGCGGGGTGGAGTAGCACTTCTCATGTTATTGTTTTCAAGTATTTCTTCGCCGGTTTTGTAACATATGGTCGAGCACTGCCATATTTAAATTTTATTTTTCGCGCAGTGCTTGGTTCAAACGCATCAATTGTAGATAACTTGGATAGCCATTGATGGTTTCATCGAATAATTAAAAACTCTCCTGAAGGCTCCTTGTTTTCGGTGTCAAAATGACTATTTCTAAAACGTCGAACTCACATGTTGAAATGGATGGAGCATGAGTGCCATAAGCTTCACAAAGCATTAGGCAACATTGCAAATTCCATTTACTTACGGTACAAATTTAGACATTTTCAACGCACTGCAA
This sequence comes from Rhynchophorus ferrugineus, assembly GCF_030347505.1. NCBI lineage: Eukaryota > Metazoa > Arthropoda > Insecta > Coleoptera > Curculionidae > Rhynchophorus > Rhynchophorus ferrugineus. Next base: position 19,926,891 of record NW_027472588.1, on the reverse strand, counting down.
AAACATTTTTGTTCATACTTCCACGAAATGGAACATACCGAAAAATGAAGACGAATGAAGTGAGGCTTCAACATGAAGTTGGTTACAAATGCACCCGATGCGATTTAATATACAATAACACCACCTGTTTAAAATTAATTTATAGACCAACACATTCATTATTTCAATGCTCAGAGCAAACTTGTTATCTGTGATGCGTGTTCATTCTGGAAACAAAGTTAAAGCAAAAATTATGCTTGAACAATCTATGAAAAAAAAAGAAAGTAATCTATAAAAATAATTTTTTTTAAATAAACACATGTATCTTGATAATAAAGTGAACGTAAAGTTATTGATAATATATTATAGTTTTTTAAAACATGAGACAACTACGATTAATTTTTAATAATGTTAGAATCTATATTAAAATTATTGAAAGATTAGTGTTTATCTCATTCAATGAATAAATGAATGAATGAATGTGTTCATTTAGAATGTCAATCCTTTCAATATGAATACTGTGAATTAAATATGTGGAATTCCCCAATTCTAATAATTATATTTTTAAAATATCGTTATCTGTGTTTAATTAAAAGGCATTTATTTTTGTACATGTCTTTATAAAAGACTGGCTTATCATGTCTACTTTTATGATTCTTATTTTGAAGCCATCAGCATATTTTAGTAACATTTAAAAGTAATACTCTCTACCTGATTATAAAAATATTACGTTTTATGTTTGGATTTCGGTATAAGGCAAGCTTATTTAGTGGTGTAAATAAAAGAACTGAGACTAAAATAGGGATCAACTCAGATCTCGCTAATCTCTATAATTACACATTATGGTTTCGGGTGGGCTTAGAAACCGGTAGATTTCCTCATATAAATACCATCGGCTCTACTAAACCTTTTTCCCGCTTGCAGACCCGTTTCGGACTCGAAGTATGACCATGAAGATTTTTTTTTCTTTAAAATATTCGAACGCTAAACCAAAGGCTTTTCTACGGGCCAACTGATAACGCATTCCATAGATTGGCAGCTTGTTGACTTTGAAATACCGTATAAGAAAAAGTGTGGTAATATTGAAGTGGTGAGAAAATAATTTCGGTTACCTAGTGTAATAAAATTGATTCTTCATTTTTTTTTTCAAATTAAAATTCATAATTTTATTAACTTAACTTAAGATTTTTAATTTTGTGTGATAATAAATCCATGTGATTTAAATTTTGTGTGATTATGTTTGTAATTTTACGCTTTGTAACATTTTATAATTTCCGTTTATTATCAGAAAAATCAGGCGAATTTAATTAATTTCGATAAATTTGTATTATTATATATTTAGTGGAGAAGTTAGAAGATCATTTACAGTAAATATTTGGATGGGTGTAAACAGATAACAATTGCAAGCCAATTAATAAAGAATAGAAAGAATTAATAAACAAGTTATCACAGGATGTCAGATCTATCCTCAAAAAGGATTTATAAAAGTCTCAATAAGTGATGCCACACCATAGGTATGCATTTGGGAAATAAATAATATTGCTGATGGATCATAGGCTGATAAAAATCCGTAGTTGGGCCTGCAACCTGAATATTATTAGGTTCTTCTATGTATTCTGATAATTTTACTTCAAAAGAACATTTACTAAGCAAAATTTGTACATATACAGAACATACAACTTTTGGGTCGACTGTAGATGGCTCTCCTGGACTAACTTATCACTTTAATTTCTTTCCTTTATTTTTCATCGTCAGTCAGGCAGATACCCCATAGAATGCTATTCTCTTTTTCTGTTAGACAAGCCATGAAACCATTTTCCGTCATTTTGGATGCTTTCCTATCGCATATGAAAAATTGGAAACAATCGATTCCAACTACTACGCTACCTGAAATTTCTTTGAGATCTTGAATTTTTGTCAGAATAAAATCATCATAACTTTCTACAAATATTTGATGGAATTCTAGTAGACTTACGTTAAAAAAATTATACAAGAAAAGCAACTAATATCGAAATTGCAATTTTGAACCCTCCAAGAATTTTTTCAATTCAATATTGAGAGAAAATATATCAGAAAATAGAAGAATATTTTCTAGGTTTTGTGTTCAGGTGACCAAAAAAAAGCCCAACCAGTTTTCTGAAATAATATAATTTTCGGTACCTTTATAATATAGACAAAAATATATTGATATATCGATATTTTTTGACAACTCTGTTATGAAACGTGATCTATACTACATTTACATTTTCTACGATCCACTGTTGCTGCCATTTTTATCTTCCTTTACCTATCGATTAATATTTCATTACAGCTGTTGTTCTTTGAATTATCAATTGCCTACCATGAGTTTTTCAATCATTTTCACTCATTCTACATACAAAGCAGAATCCTTCCCTTTGGTATTGTTTGTTTTATTTTTTTTTTTTTTTTTTTTTTTTTTTGTTCTGGCCTAAAAACCAGGCGGTGGAATGCATGACGCATACCTGGTCGCGGAGACTTGCCCTGGAGTGACAAGTTGGACCGGGTTATGTGGGACTGCCTCTGGGCTTACCAATACACTAAACCGAAACCGCCTCACAGTTGACCCCTGTGGATCACTACTGCTACTGCATTAAATTTGGGGATATGGCACCCGCTGATCGGGCAGCCGTTATTGGGCACGAGAGCCCGGCGATTCTATTGATTCGCGAACCTGAGTTAACACACAACTGGGTACTGTTGTATGGGGGCAAAAGTTATGACTGTAGCGACGGATGAGGTCGTTTCAGCCTGGAAAAGGGGGAGAGCTTAGCGGTGACGCGGTGCTAAGCTCCCAGCATGTCGACCAGCTCGCGAACAAGCGCGTTTTCAGAAGAACTTGAGCTGAGTTGTTGTTTGTGGAATGATTGAGATATGAAGTGCTTGATTTCTGGAGTGTCAGTTTCCCTATGGATTTGATTATTTCTGACAAACCATGGAGCGTTTAATATTCTCCTGAGGAGCTTATTTTGGAAAACTTGAAGCCGTTTGACCTGGTTGGGTGTAACAAACTTGAAGTAGACATTAGATCCGTAGAGGAGTACGGACCGAATTAACATCTTGTAATATAAGCATTTGATGGAGATGGGAAGCCTGCTAGAAGGGCAGATCAGAGGAGATAGCAGGTTTGCTATCCCCGAACCTTTTTGGATTGCTTTCTGGATTTGGGAATGCCAACCGAACCGCCGGTCGAAGTGAAGACCTAGGTACGTGACGTTATCCAGCCATGGAATTATTGCGGTGTCGATCTTAAGTTGCGAGACGCGCAGTGCGTAACGCTTCTTGTGGAAAATGATGGCCTGGGTTTTCAGGGGGTTGATTTGCAACCTCCAGAATTTGAACCACTTGACCGCATGATCGAGCTGCTTCTGTAAACGCTCATGAATTGTAACTTCGAACCTGGCGGCCGTGAAGAAAGCAGTGTCGTCAGCGTAAAAGGCGACGTCAATATGCTCTTTTCTCGGCATATCTGAAATAAAGAGATTAAATAAGGCTGGGGCCAGCGGGGAACCTTGAGGTACGCCAGCATCGATTTGTTTACGACTGGAAAGTGACGCCCTGATCTTGACCTGGAAAGATCTGTCCGAGAGATAGGACTTGATGAGAGCGGTTAGGTCTTCTGGGAGGCCTAACCGCACGCACTTTGCGAACAATCCGTCGTGCCAGACCTTGTCGAAGGCTTTGGTTAGGTCCAGAAGAACTGCTCCACGCTTTTTACGTTGGTCAAGAGCATGATGGATGTGTGCAGCCAGACGGGAAGCTTGATGGACGGATGAGTGGTGAGCGCGAAAGCCGAATTGTTCATCTGGAATGATGTTGTTTTCCTTTGTGAAAGAGTTGAGAGCGTAGAGTATTGCCCTCTCGGCAAGCTTCGAAATGGCGCTGAGAAGGCTGATAGGCCTGTAATCAGATGGAGATGATTTTGCTCCTTTCTTGGGTATAACCGCTATATGTGCGTGTTTCCAAGACGCCGGGAAGTGTTGCAGTCTCATGATGGAGTTAATAATGTTTGCCAGTTCTGCGAGTTGCTTATGCGGGAGCTTTTTTAACTGGGTAATCGATATTCCATCGAAACCTGGAGATTTTTTGGTTTGAAGTTTGCCGATCATAGTCTGTAGAGACTTTGGAGATACAAAATGGTTGAGAAGAAAGGCGGGGGTTACTGGTCTTTTGACGGAGTTGGATTCGTTGATGACAGTGTCAATGTCTTTAGTTTTAGTGTTCTGTGCGGGTGGGAGGCATTTCATTTGAGCTTCATAGGTCTCTGCAAGGAGCTCGACTTTTTCTTGGTCAGTGACTGCAAAATTTCCTGTAACCGCTGACTTCAGGGGAGGGATGACATTGTGAGTCTTCCCCACGAGGCATTTGGAGACACGCCAGAAGGAAGGGGGGCCATCCAGCCTTTGGTCCGCGAGAAATGAGTTCCATTTCATTGCTCGCCAAGTCGAGACGGCCGCCCTTACCCTCTTGCATGCTCTGTTCGCCTCCCTTTTGTCTGCAGCATCAAGGGTGAATCGAGCTAATCTGCATAAACCGTTTTTGATGCGAATTTCACGTTTAAGAGAAGCGGGAAGATTGTTTTTCCACGGCTGGGGTTGTGATGAAATTTTGACTGTGGAAGATTCGTGAGCAGACTGAATATCGCGAGTTAGCTTGAGTACGGCTTCCTCGAGGTGTTCTGGTGTGTTAATTTTCGGAATTGGATCGGATTTCAGGAGAAGAGATTGGTAGTTTTTCCAGTCGGTTTTTTTCCTGAATCTTGTTAGTGGGACTTGAGTGGTGGCGCAATTTCCGAGTTTGAGAAGGATCGGACGATGATCAGAGTCTAGTTCGTCAAGGACTCGAACTTCGGAATCGCGATTTACGTCTTGAAGAATAAAGAAATCAAGGATTCTTGCTGCGCCTTGAGAGACTGTACTAGGGTGATGGGTGGGTTCATCTGGCAAGGCAAGACCGTAGCCCAGATCTGCACTTAGAGCTACGATGGCGTTACCTGCGGGATTCGCTCTGGAACACCCCCAGGTGGGGTGGTGGGCGTTGAAGTCGCCACCTATTATTTTCGGAAATTTTCCTTCGACGAGTGATCGGTATTCGGCATAGTTGAATGCAGAAGATTTCCTGTACAGGGATGTAATCACGAAGGGACGTTCTTGGATATCGATTTTAATGGAGGTTGTTTCGAAGTTGTTTACTGATAACGATGGAAGGAGCTCGTGTTTGACTCCTTTTCTGACGAGAATGGCGGTTCCACCGCCTCGACCCGGAGTTCTATCGTTTCTGTAGACAAAAAAGTGTTCGAAAGAGAGACGATGCGAAGGTTTCAGGAAAGTTTCCTGGATGAGCACGATGTCGACGTCATAGAATGTTATGACGTCCTCCAATTCCGCTTGCTTTCCGCGTAAGCTATTTGCATTCCATGTCATCAGTATAAGAGATTTCGGAACAGCCATTTCGAAGAGTTAAAGGCTGCTGAAAGTTATAGAGACAGGTAAGTGTTGCCGCTTAGGCGGCGACATTTGGAAAAAGACGAGCAAGTTGGTGAGCCAGGGCGATCACTTGTAGGAAAGCCTGCGGGTCAGTAAACGCCTGCATTGTGGAGTTAAGGTCCGGTGTATTGGTTGGAGCAGGAGTTTGAGTTGGAGCAGGCTGGGTAGCGCTGGCTAATTTTTGGGCTAGCTTTCTGCCACCTTGGTTACTCCATGCAGAACCTTGTGGAGGTCTGGTTTCGGTCGGAATTTTTGGTTTTCTTGGAGCAGGACGGCAGGTGCAACCGCTGAAGTTTGCGGTATGAGTTTCACCGCAGTTGCTGCACTTTGGAGGTGCTTCTGGGATTTTGGTACAGGATCTAGTGTCGTGATGCCCGGCACATTTGACGCACCGTGGGGGGGCTCGGCAATATGAGCTGGAGTGCCCGAAAAGCTGGCAGTTGAAGCACTGCACTGGCTGGCCGTTTCCTCTCTGGACCTCGACCTTCACTGTGATGACGCCGAGTTTGGTCATATATATGATCTGTCGCTCTTCGCGAGGGACAACTACCTGAACAATTGGTAGTTCTATCCCGGATTTTAATTTCCATCTTTGCACAAATTTGGGATGGAAGCCTTGATCAAAGAGAAGTTCACGTACTTCGTCAATGCAGAGTGATTCTGGGATGTTTTTTATTATTACCCGGAATGCTCTCTCCTCCGGATGACAGAAGGAATGGTAAGGGTAATTCCTTTCCTCGAGCAGGGTAGTAAGTTTACGGTAATTGTCGCTTGTGGCGACGAATAAGAAAATGCCGTCCTTTTTATTTCGGGTTATAATGTCTATTGATTGTGCCTTAGTAATTCTAATGAGCTCCATGAACCTCTTCTTATCACGGAGCACTATAGGCGGAATTTTTTCCTTTGGGGGACTTTGAGAAACAGTCGCCGAAACGGTTGGCACTGTTTTTGCTGTGGAGGTTAAGACTTGTTTAGTGACCTGGCTACTTACCTGCGTAGGCTGGTCTTGGGTTGGTCTTGTGGTAACTTGTTTCGGTACTGGCTGTGGGGCCGTCTTGGTGGTCGGCTTGTTTTGCACTGGTCTGGTGGCAAATTTTGTAATCGAAGGCTGTACGTTAGCCTTGGCTTTCGATTGGGTAGATTTAGTGGCTGGCTTGGCTACCGGATTGGGTTGTGATTTGGGAGCCTGTTTTCCCTTGTTGCCGGCCTTCGGCAGCTGGCTTTCCTGAGGTGGAGTGACGGGCCCTCTTTTCCTTTTTCCCACCAAGGTGAAACCGTCTTCTGAGTCTTCAGTTTGGTCTAAGTGTTGTGTCGGTTTAGCTGGTGTCTGGGACTGAATTTCTATGGCAGCGGGAATCTTTACTTCCATGGCATCTCTTTGATGCTTCATGAATTGTGTTATCGTAGCTGTGAGAGTTTTTATTTCTTCCTTGAGCTCTTCGGAAGCCTTTTCGCTCTTTTCCAGCTTTTCCGTCTGTTTGTTCAGGGCGTCTGTTTGGGCTTTTGCGAACGTTTTAAGGTCAGCTATCTGCTTTCGCAGGTCTTCGTTCTGTTTTCTCAATTCCGTTATAAGCACTTCTCGGCTGTCTTCTGAAGATGGTCCATTTGAATTTGAAACACTGGGATTATGTTCAGGAGGCGACGTCGGCTCTGACGTACATGACGCCATTGCCTTGTCTGTAAAAACGCCTTTTCGGCGCTTACAGACGCTTTTTTTTTTTACGTAGGCACTGGTGAAACGTGATAACGGGTTGACCGTCTTAGGGAAAGTTTCGGGTAATTCGGAAGCGCAGGTAGGTTCGGCGGACCGGACACGACCGTTCTCTTCGAGAGCTAGCACGGAACTCTGTTTGTTTTATTATTGTATGGTTTATATATTACTGGCTCGAAATATAGATTTTTTTAACAACAAAGTCTAGCAGTATGTGGTGGTCACGTTTTATTGATGACATCTTTTGAATCTGTTGTTAATTATTCAATCACTGATGCCAAGTTCGCACGGCTGGTTACATGGCTCAATATACAATATTTTTTATCAAAATGAGTATTCGTTGGCATTGAGAAATTGTTGGCATGACATCCATATATTACTTGACAGATGGACAAAATGTATAGTTACCAATACTTTAAATAAATAAGGCCTTTTTTAGAAAAAAAATCAAAGGAATTACCGACACATCTGATACCTAAGCTAGATCATCATTCTAATTCAGATAGGGTCTATGTGATATAGTCTGAAAAGTTACTGGGGTCTATGATCACTGAAAGGCCATGAATATTTGAACGATATTTTATTCCATGCATAATTACATACATAGGCTTTCAATATTAAAAAAATATATACTTAACAAACAGCTTGTTGGAGTTTCATTCCATTTCAATACCAAGCACTCATTACTGAATAACTCTATATTAAAATGTTGTGAGACCCCTTAATCAATAATTTTAAATTTCCCTTTAGTAGAAAGACAACCTCAACCATAATGAGAAAAAAAAATTGTTTTATGTAAGAGGTTAAAGCCAGTGAAAGCAGAAAGTTCGCGGACATTAATATAATGGGAAAGAAATGTTATTGTTGATTTTATAACTTACTGGAGACTAATTATATATAAGTGCGCTTTAGAGAAGGAAGAGTACTCTTTAATTATATTTATTATCACGTACCAGACATTTAGCGTAAAAGCCACAAAAATATCAGTCTTGGAAAGTAACAATAACTTAGTTATTAGCACATTTAATAACTGTATTATACGATTAAACGTTTTATAATCCATACCAAATTGTACGCAAGATGCTTTAAAGGAAAACTATGGATATTATAATTAGTGATGATATAATAATTTTGATCTAACATACAGCGATAAAACAAGACCAAACGAAATAGGTTGAAAAATATCAGAAATAATGTCTTAAATAATAAAAAAATGTATTTGCATTAAATACGAATATAAATTATGCATAATTAATTCTCCAAATTCTGTAGGTTTTCCTTATGAATATCAGGAAGTTGTGATAAATGTATACTATTTTTTGTTTTGAAGAAATGTAAAGATATTTCTTAGAGGCTTCGTGGTAATAGGTCTAGGACAATGACAGTGTTACGGGACTTTATCAACTCATTAAAAGTGGGTCGCATATCGTACACAATTTTAATATCAAAAGTCACTTTAAAGGTCATATTTTAGAAAAAAAAAATGTTATATTGATTATTTATTTGAAAGTTACAATGTTCGCTTTTGTTTTATTTTACCTATTTTGCTTTTCAATAACTGATGTTGCTCTATGAAAAGGAGACAGATGAATTTTTTTGCTTCTTTTCATATTTTCAACTTCTTCTTCAGATCAAGAAGGTCTTATCTAATACATAGGTTGAAGTCCCGCGCCTAACACATAGATGGCGCTAGTTTTATTGCATTCACCGTGCATTTTTTAGTTAGTAGCCTTCAAAAGAAAGCTGTTAAAATTTCATGATATTCTACTCATAAGTTTGCGAGTTATTGTGCCACTAGTTTTGTTATTTTCAAACAATGGATCAAAAACATTTTCCTGTTTTAATTTTACACGGCTTCTTGATTGGAAAAAATACCGTTCAAGCGAAGTAATGGCTTGAAAAGTATTATAAGGACTACGCTCCATCAGAAACAATAATAAAGCATTGGATTGCTGACTCCAGGCGTGGTCGTAGAGACACCGATGATGCAGAACGCAGTGGTTGTCTAAATGATGTGGTAACACTAGAAATAAAAAAAATCACAAAATCGTGTTGAATGATCGAAAAGTGTGTAAGTTAGCTCACATCGTACAACGACAACAAAACAACGTGCTGGTTTTATATAGCATGAGAAGATTGACCATGAGAAAGCTTTGTTCAAAGTGCCATATTTGCTTACTGTTGACCAAAAACAAGAACGTGTTGATGATTCTGAGCAGTCTTTGGCCATGTTTACACGTAAAAACAGGAATTTTTGGATCGACATGTGACAATGGATGAAACATGGATCCATCACTTCACTCCGGAATCAAAACTCATCTGAGTGGTGATAGGCCTAATTTGATGCAAAACATACATCGTTCTACAAAAGTGGTATTGAAATGTTAGAGCGGCGCTGGAATGATATATAAGTGTAACTCTTGATGAAGATTACGTTGATGAATGAAGCAAATTTTGACCAAAAAAACACATTTTCTTTGTTACGCCCGGGATTTTTCAACCAATGTGTTATTTCCTCTGTAGTGCTTTCAGACCGTTCGCTTGCCTGTAATTCTGATTCATCATCATCGATAGAATATTGTTTCCTGTAATATTTATATTTTTTTGCTCTATTTATAATGATTTAGATTATAGTTCATTATACAATTGTAATCGCAAATATTACATTGGAAAATAATTAATTTAACCGGTGCTAAATAATAATTATGTTAACTGTTCTAAAATTACATTTAGACCATTTTGTTTAATTGCATTTGTTTTATTACTCTAAGTAGTTTCACAATCTGCCCAAAGGGTAATAAGTATTTGTTATATTTATATTATATATACATCGCATAATAATATTTTAATTAGTCTTATTTTAAAGATTATTCTGAAGCCTATATATGTCCAACAATCAGATCGGATGGTGTTCGACGTTTTAGTCTACGCACTTGACTGTCACATAGAAATATCACTTTATATACTGTTCTAGAGGAATATCGCGTTGTATACTTGCTAGCGGTTCCTCATAGTCGGATTCCACATGACCAATAATTGCACTAATGCAATTTTTGTTTTCACCAAAATTTTTTCTCACTCTCTGACAATGATGGGCACACAGTATGGCACGATCTTTATTTAGAAACAAGTATGCGCTTTATTTTAAGTTGACTATTTGTTAGAGGTTTTTAGAAAAACAAATATACGTCTTAATTTTATGAAGGTTGGGACTGAACTACTTCTCGAAATGATGACATGTGAAATGTCATTGTTAAATGAATTTACGTTGAAACTTATTAATAAAAAAAAAGTTGTATCCGGGCTCAATTCTGAATCTCGAGCATCTCACACAAACCACATAAAAATTTAAACAAATTCGGTCCAACAGTTTAGGAGTTTAATGACTTAAACACGTACATAGCATTATATGTAAATGTAAACAAGCATTAAACAATCTAACATAAGTGTTAAATTCAATGCTTTTGATATTTCTCAATATAAAATCATAGTTTTCGATTTAGTATTATTGAGTTATCAATGTATACAGACGCTAATCATGGGACGCTTTTATTACTTTTATTATTGTATTTGATTGTTTGTTGTTGAAGCTCATCTTCGCAATTGCTGGTTTTGGTTGTAATGACCTAAAAATAGTTATTTAGCACAATGACAATGAGTTGCATGACTTATTGCACGAAAACCCAGGTTAACTCCAAAAGGACTTTCACACAGCATTATCAACAGCATTTTAATCATCAACTGTTTCGAAACATTCATATGTGATGGCGACAGAATCAAAAGGAGGGATAGCTACCATACAAATTGACTGAAAATTCCACTTGGAGACATAATACCTTTTAATTACCATTGTTCAGATCGCTGAGACGCTGAAGAAGTGTAAAAATGGATCGATGATTGGATCACTGCTAAACTAATATTGTTATTTCGAGATGTTATCACGATATTGTACCCATTTTAAATAATAAATGTCTTTTTAGGCTTAGTGGTGCAGTGTAAAGGCTATAAAACGGTCTTCCCACTGTTGCGATAGCCGCGGGTTCGAATCCTGCTGGGGCATGGTCGTAAATTTATGTTTGTGACTGTTTAAAATTTGTGATTCTTCTAAGCAAGAGTGTAAAATCCGACAAGGAAAATGATCCCAGTCACACCAGTAACCAGACTGGGTAAGACCGGATGTCTTCTGGGATGATTTCTAAGTTGGTCATTCGCCAGTCGGTAAGCTTAAGGCTGAGGAGCGTGGTTCGGAGCCCACGTTAAACTTTAGGCCCAGTCCAGATAAACCCATAGTTGGTAAAAGGAGACTTTAAAATATTTATATAAAAAAATGTATTTTTAAAGGGAAAAATAAATGTTTTAATTTCTAAATATCATTGATGCACAGTAAGAGAAGATCTTAACATGTACATAAAGGTTTTTTGTTGTTACATAACAGCATTTATTTTTAAAATTATTTTATTTCAATTAATTTTAATATATTTTTATTCGAATTTTAAACGTTGATAACCCTATTTTAGACTGAAAACTGTAATACTACTACATGTGTAATGGGTAGTACTTCCGCGTCGATGACTCCTTTTTAAGAACATGCTACCTTGAACTTTTTTGAGCAGACTTTCTCGCATTCCTGCTTCACTGCTCATCTGTATCGCATCGAATATTATTTTAAAAGCTTTCGGTCTATTAATACCGTACAGTGACTAAACGTTTGTCGCGAATAAACTCTACAAAACTAAAACAAACAAAATACCAATTAATCGATAGTACTGCACATAAAAAAGTCAAGGTTAGTAGCGATTGCAAAAAAAACCAGACGCATAATACACCTGTAAATTCTCCATGCTCAATTAATTTAAAAACTATTAATAACAATTCATTATTAAGTTTAATAGTAAAAAAGCACGCTTCTTAAAACCGAAGAAAAAACTGGCTAATAGTTTCTCAGGAATATTATTTAATCCTGAACTAATAATTTATTTTAGAAGATGATTCGCGTCAATACATAACCGCGATAATTATCTGTCGATAACACAACTATTTGATATAAAAAAATAATCGATTTTGTCGGAACGCTTTGCTAACTAATTCATTAAATTAATATACATTGTTAAATCTAAACTAGATTATGTAATCCTAGTTAAAATACGAGGGTATGCTGATCAATATTTTATATCTGATGTTCCAAGTTTTAATTTTGTACAATTTGCTTGTGGTTTTTTCAAGCCCAAAAAAAAATGACAAGATAGACTAGGGTTATTAAAAACGATATGAAAGTACAATTTTCCTATAAAAAATGGCGAGAATTGTTTAATAGAGAATTTTTTAATCGATGTTGGCCATTTTCATTGACGATTTCGGTTCCCAAATATATTAAACACTCTTTATAAGAAATTATGAACTTCATTAATCAATTTAATAAATATAGCTATTATGCCGAACGATTTATGTTAGTTTATACGATTTATTTATATGTTAGTTCATTTATATTCGAGTAGAAGGGTAGCTGTCATAAGCAAGGTAATCTTGATGATTAATTGAAATTATAATTGTAAAATGAAAAATATTCAATGAATTTCAACATAGGTCTAATTGACTTAGATTGTGTTAATTTCATTTAATTCGATTTGATTTAGTAAATTATTACGATATTAGGTGATTGCATGTATTCTAATTATTTAAAAAAAGGAATTTATTGGAGAAAAATAGGATAATATATTTTACTCAAAATAATAATCAGTTTCTACAACTTCGAATTTATCTGGTATTCCAGGCCATTTATAATTAACATCAAAATCTTTCAAATCACCAAAACTAAACCAACAATTGGGATATGACAGAACAACACTATAAGTCCCTAAAAACTGACACATTCACTTGATATTTCCCATTTGTTCTATATATATATATATATATATATATATATATATATATATATATATATATATATATATATATATATATAGAGAGAGAGAGAGAGAGAGAGAGAGAGAAGGAGAGAGAACAAATGAAGTGGAAACTGCAACAGTCTAACCAGTGAGTATATATATACTTAATATATTATTATATTTATATATTTATATATTGATATATTATAATTATATATTAATTGATGCTGTGGCATAATATATTTCTTTACTGCATCAGTCTATATCAGATATTAAAGTTTTTTGACTCTCAATACAAAAAGTTGACTTCAAATTTAGCTAGCTAAAAACTGGGATTGATGATACTTTACAAGTTGTTTCCTTAACTTAATACGATGCTAAAAAGACATAATATTTTTTCCTTAACCAACAATGTAGAAACGAATCTTTTATAGCGAATGCTAAAAATACGGCGACCAACAACCGTATTTTTTTCAGAAACAATAAAACGAAACAACCTTGGTATTCTGTTCTATAAAACAGGATCGAATCTTTTTCTACCTGTTCTCGTCGCATTATTTTAATTTGGTGGAATCTAGAAAATGAAAAACAAACACACACGCTAAGAATTTGATGTAAAAGTTAAATTTGAATAGTTATCGATATGTGTAAAGTGAAGAATCATTATTTCTTGAAATATATTACAAAGATGAGTGTCATAAATATACTATAATGTGGTGATGGACTTTATCGCCTGCTATTATTATAATTATTTTTGTTTGTTTTCGAAGATAATATTTGATAAAATACAAGCTATAAAATGTCTTATGAAAATTATTCATAATACTTCCGGATATGTTAACTTTTTATAATTTTTTGTTTTTGGTTATATTTTAGTCTTCTTGATTCCAACTATGGTTTATCTAGTGTGGCATTAAGTCAAGTGGCCAATATAAAGATTATCTCAGAAGACATTTGGTTAATAGCAATTATTTTCCTTGTTGGATTTTGTACTCTTGCCTTAGGGACAATCGCAATTATAAACAATTACAAACATAAAGTACATCCATGTCCTAGCAGAATTCAAACCGGCGACTATCGAAACAGTAGGATCATCGTCCTGTCGGTTTGACCGCTGTGCCAAATAAGCTTTTTATTATTTCAAATTTTAAATGTGTAATAAATTAAAAGTGGTTCCCCGAAGGACCACGATCTTCTCTTACTGTGTTATCGAATATTTAGAACCTTTTTGTCCAAAATTAACTTTACAAAATTACTTTTTGATGGCAAAGTAAAGAAAAAGATTTAAACAAAATATACAGGTTAAGTCAAGCGACAATATACATATTATTATCTTAAATTTTGTACTGAACAAATTATTATTTTATTATTATTCATTTTAATAAGAATCAGCGGAGAAAGCGGAGTAGAAAAGTGCTAAATAATATAATAAATTATATAAAATTAGACAACTGACGGATCGTCTGCTATTGTAAACAAGAGCAGCAATTTAAATACTTGGGATCAGTAATACATGAGAAGACAGTTGCATCTACCGTCGAAGTAATACACCGAATCGGCTAAGCTACAGTTGTTTATGGTTCTCTAAAATAGTAATTAGGAAGAGAAAAAATATTACAATAATAAAAAGTTATACAAATACTAAAATTTGACTCTATAGAATTCTTCCGTAGGGTTCCTTGGACTCTTGTTAAAGTCCGATATATGTAAGCTTGTTTGTTTTTCTCCGAGATCATATTAGAAATGAAGCTATCCGTTTAAGAGCCGACAATCAGAGCACATATGAGGAACAATTTCAGAGACGCAGACTGCAATGGATTGCACATGTCTGTCGAATTAATGAAATCGAATTGCCTCTTCGGTGGAAGACAAAGCGAATATCTTCGAAAAAGACATGGATCGAGATCAGAGAAAACGATATGAAAAATAGGAGACTGACATTGTCCGAGGCCAGAACAGCTAAGGCAGATCGTCAAGTTTATCGAAATTTAGTGAAGAGTGTTCGAAGTCCCGCGGCACCAACAGCAGCGTATTGATTGAGAAGTAGGCATTCTCCCCGAGCTACTGGATTCATAATGATGATCCATATTTACCAGATGTCGCTTCAGAATTTATTACAATTTTAATACCGATATTATTCAATTAATACAATTTTCGGTCTTATAGATTTTCAGTCATGAAGAATGAATATTAAAACAAGAAAGACTGCTTTAAATAATATTCAGTTCAGAGAGCTTAACTTTCTGTTTATAACATTCAATATATACCATTTCGAGTTTCACATAAAACCTTTTCTGGTTTTTTAGTATGTTGATATATGTTCTATATGCGGAAAGTTTTAATTGTCCGCTACAAGAAAAAATCTACAATTGATAAATTGTGGCACTCAAACATAAGAAAATATTTCAGTATTATTAGCAGTTACGCAACAAGTAGTTGTCGAATGCTTAGAATTCATGGGAATTATTAATAAACAACATAATGCATTATAAAGTAAAATATTGAAGAGATTTTCAAAATTGCATAAGCATTTTCATAAGCAGCTGATTATGAAAGCTGGCAGACATTGCCTCATTAGAGTATAGTATTTGTTGAATCGAGCTACAGAAACTGAAAGCTAGCTCCTAATGAGGACTGCCCCGATATATGAAATTTTTTTTTTTTGGAGATGATATTCGAAATGTTGTCGGAGAAGGTGACAATAATTACCAGCGATAGATAATACTTAACAATTTGTTGATTCATTTTATTCTGAAATTAATATATATGTATTTCAAATATTTAAAAATAACCTACACCACATATAAAACCTTTGTTTACTGTATTGAATATGTGAGATTGCTACTGTATTAACATGCGAGAGGTTTTATCTTCCTGCTCTGTTTTTTTTTTATTTAAAAAACACATTATAATCGTTTCTTTCACGTAAAAAAATTGAAAACTGCCTCCTAACATGGATTACCTTAAAATATGGGAAATTTTTTTGAGATGTCATTAGGAAATTGTCTGAATGGTGAGAAAATTATGTTATGATTATTTTAAAAATAAACATTTTCAGATGAACCGGAAAGTCATCACCAGTTTTTCTTACAGATGTCGCTAGGGTTAAGAATGCATGCGATGTTATGATTTGGCACAAATGTCATTTTATTCTATTGATATCAGGCTTCAAAGTAACACCATCATAGACCTCTTTGAAAATGTTAAGTTTCATGCCTGAAAATGTGTATTTGCGGCACACATTACTTTTCTTATTTAATTAAAAGAAAAAAGTCACTGAAAGTCATCGTTTGCTGGTAGAAACTTACGGTGAGCACCCTCTAACCTTAAAAACATGTAAGGCCTGGTTTCGAAAATTCAAAAGAGGTGATTTCGATGTGCAAGACAAAAAACGTTCTGATAGACTGAAACAGTTGGAAGATGCGAAACTGCAAAAGATATTGGATGAAGATCTAACTCAAACTCAAAAACAATTGATGGAAACTTTGAATATTGCCAAAATGATCGGAAGTCATTTCTGCATCGAATAGAGATGGGTGATGAAAAGTAGATTTATTTTGAAAACCCTAAGTGCAAACAATTATGGTTATCACCTGGCGAAACCGGCTGATCGACTCCAAGGACAAATCGTTTTGTTCGCAAGACAATGCTCTATGTTTGATAGGACCAGAATGACGTCCTGCATTACAAACTATTTATATTTGGTGAAAGAGTTAATAGTGATAAGACACGGTAAAGTGATTTTACAGCACGATAACACGTCGTCTCATAAAGAAAAACCACCTAAGGAAGCGTTGAAAGCACTTGGATGGGATATATTATCACACCCTCTTCGTCTGACTATTAACTTATCGCATCAATGGTACACGCGCTTGCAGAGTAGCACAGACAATTTAAAGGACAAATAGTTTTTTTTGGATGGAATACATAAATTGCCTGAAAAATTAGCAAAATTATATAGTTCTTTTTTTCGAACAAATGTAAATATGGTAATGACTTTCCGGTACACCTTGTATATAAAAATGGTAACCAGCTTTAAACGATGTTTGAAGAAACGGAATGAAAAAAACTTTTCATTAAGAAATTTTTAATATTAAATACCATACCTAATAAGCCAATCATCAATAATAATCAGTAAGCATCTGCATCAATTCTTTCATTGCTACAGATCTAAATTCGTCGGTTCATTAATAAATACGTTTAGTTTGGCAAATTCCTCACCGCACATGGTATGAATGAGTTATATCAAATGTAGTACGGATTATTTATATCGCCAAAGCTCCAAGACTGACAAATTTACCCACGCCCAGATAATTGCGGACACCACCACAATCAAAACGGATACGTAACAGGATTTTACTGCGGGTGTATTAATCGCATTCCGCTGCAGAAAACGACACGACGAACAAAAAACTAAGCACCGTATTTATTTCATGGAGAACGTTTTCAGTTGCGCCGACTAGGCTGAACGTTGACATTTTGCGATTTCCATAATTTATTGTTGCGGTTTGTGTATACGAACTACTGTTGCTATTTGTGATTTTACTATATAGATTACGTATAGTATAGATTATCGGCAAAGGTAGCGTGGTAGCTTCTCATTGTAACAATATCATTTATAAACTGGAACTTGAACCTGCTGCCTTTAGACCGGTCAATAAATTAAAAATGTTTAAGGCGGTCCTCTTCTGAGTACACCGAATCAACTTCTCAATATTCGGAGGTTTATGGATATTAGAGACATAAACAAAAAAGGCGAATCTACAATACAGCATCAACAATACTTCGCAGTATCTTTTTTCGAATCTTTGTATGATATTCCTATTACTTTGGTTGGCACAACCTAACAGTTGAAAGTTATTAGTCCACACTCGTTTCAAGAGTTGTTGATAAAGTAAAAGTTTATTATATATTGACAGTATCGAATATCTACATAATAACCAGCACATTTTTTGTACTTTTGTTGAATATCAAGGATCTATAGTATATGAAGAATATACCAGATTACATAATGGCTAGGATCACAGCGTCATCTGTAAATGTAGGAACAACATTTTCATGGAACGTAGGCAAATTCAGAATGTACAATAGATAAAGGACTGGTCCCAATACACTCCTCTGTGGTACAACTGCTTGTATTTTCCTAAAAGTCAGAGTAGGTATTTTGCTTGACTCATAAAGAACTGGCCAGTCAGACTTGGATTTTTGAATAACCCAAACTTTACCGAACGCTTGAACAATAATAATTTAGACGTTGTCGGCAAAAGTGATATTGGCCGGTATGACGCTAACTCATGAGAAGGCTTTCTTGGTTTAGGATCCATAATTACTTCAGCCACCTTCCACAGTTGTGGTATATATTGCAGCCTGAATGAGTGCTTTTCTTAGAAGTTCCTTTAATATTTTCTGGGTAATGAGGTCTAAGCCAGGAGCCTTTTTGCGCTAATACCATTTTTAAATATCTTTCTGAACTTCGGTCGAAGTGACACATGGGATTTTCAACCTTTACCGTTCAATAGCGCAAACTTTTAATTCAAGCAAGCTCTATTTAAACTACATTTCTTGATACAATTGTTAGTTTTGATTTCTGATGTTTCCAATTTCTATTATCTATTTCTATATCAAAATTATTTCGAGAATATCCCATGTATGGGTGAGCCAGAAAAAAATCGGATTTTAGGCATTATTCATAAATAATAATGACTAATTATAAATTTGTAAACATTTTAGTAGTAAATGTGTATGTAATTTATACTTTTTTATTCACCTTTATTATTTCCGTTAAATAATAAACAGATTAAAATTAAAAAAATCGCCGTCCATCTTTGGGTACTCCAGCTACCACCAATATTCGTCGGATTTAGAAAGCAACTGATATAAAATGTGTTGAGACCCTTCAGGGCTGATAAACCAAAATGTTAAATATAATAGATCAGATATTGTAGTGATGGGTCAGAAAGATAAAAATGTAATACTAATTGATGTTGCTATGCCGAACAATAACAACCTACCACTACTAAAACATAAAAATATCGATATCTAGAAGCAAGGATAATATAGATATTAATAAATGATAAAAAAGAAATACTATACTAAACTTTTACAAAAAAACAGTGATAGATTATTCAACGACAATTATAGCAAACAACTATTTTATTTGCAACATCTACAATACTTGTAGCTTAAAGAAATCTATCTATAAATTGTTAAAATCCCTTTCGTCTTTCAGAAATTGGAATCATCTTAGGTAGCACTTCATTACTTTCTTCATTCATATACAATATATCATGGTAATTAATTAATAAAGATAAAGGTAATTATCAAATACATTCCAAACATATTTGTTAACCACCTAAAAAAACTTAATTCATTTCAAGATTATTAAATCTATTAAAGCACTATGTAATTAAGATGTTCAAATGCCAGTTAACTTATTTTAAAAAAGGTAAAAAGAAATAATAAAAAATTAAATTCTTTAGTTAATCTGATCTGTCCTAATGGTAAGTAGATAATATAAAAAACTGTGAGTGTGTAATTATATAGTAATATCTAAAGAACACTATATAATAAATATGAACATTTTGTTATCATTCTGACTACATCTTTAAAAAATATTACATTTCATAAGATTAAACGAACGCTAAACAAAGATGTGAAGTGTTTGCATAAGTTCAAGGTTCGGCAGCACCCACCACATAGAACTGAAATTAATATATTACACATGATAAATTAATAATGTTGGTTATTACATAAATCAAAACAGGTTGAAAATGTTATTTAACCACAGTTTGTTGATTTCAGTTTTCGCACTAGGCTGTTCAATAAGAATACAGAGCACTAGTAAAACAAAGCCATTGATTAATAATATACCTGAATTAAAATTATATTTAACACAAAATGAAATTTTAGGGCCACATCAAGTTCTGTACATCGTGGATATTACATTCGTTAACCATGGAATACAAATATATTCGACGGTGACTCAAAAGCGATTAAAATGATTTTGTTCCTTGAGATAGCGAACCTGCCCATACTGTTCAAAAAACCATCACTAAAACCAATTTATCAAGGTAGGAATTGACTTAACAATAATTTTTCCCAGATTTCGCTCCCTTTGACTTGATGGTGAAAATTCCTTCTATGAACTTTTCGGTTATTGTCTTTTAGTATTCAGAGGCTAAGGGCAACCGTTTTTGGTTGTTTCAGACATACCATGGTATTCAGAATCATCCTCAACATCTCATTTTGGAACATTTGTTGTTTTTCGATTTCTCAAAATTTTGAGCCCTTTGATTTTTATGTTTGGCTACTTCAGAGTTTGAGACGTATGTGTTTCAGGACGATCGAAAGCATAAAAAAAGCCAGTGTCATACATATAAATTACAAATTTTACTGTTTCCCCTTTAGTGATATCAGCCATGTAGATATTAAATAATACGGTGATGAATGGGGAAGCATGTGGAAAAAAATCACTAACTTGGACTTGAAATTATCGGTTTTCCAAGGAAGAATGTCTCACGTTTACAAGATTACTGTTATACTAAGCTGTAAAGTTTTGAATATCAGACCACACCTCGCTGAAGGACTTAGTAAGGTCTAAGAAGACTGCCGTCATAAGACCGCTAAGTTGTTGTCACGAAATGTGCGGTATACTACGCCTGCTAAACTAGAAGCTTGATGTATTCTGTCCTTTGACCCTTCTTTATTACAAATTATTTCGTGAAATACACATACTTTAATTTGAATGGGACGAAATAAATAACTAGTTTGTACTTTATTGCAAAAACCTTAATATTTTTGCACATTGATCAATAATATACTTGCTTTTTTGCATTATGAATTATATGAATTTCACACTCACATAATACAATATATACCTATTAAAATATTTTCTACCATTTTCTACAACTTTCAGCAGCGAGTCAATTATCGATGCATTTTCGCACCTCCTCGGCCTTATTAAACCGTCCGAAATCAAACCGTTCAATTTCTTAAAATGAGGCTGGTAAACACCTGCGGTAACAGTTTCATTCGTTATAGAAACTCCTCATACTCTATAACTTGCTGATCCCACCATATACACAGTAAGACTTTATGGTCATGAATATTCCACCTTGATATCGATGCCCATGACTGTTTGCAGATGTGATATTCATAGTAGATCTAGATCTCATCATCAGTTACAATACGCCACAGAAAACTCTTCTTTGTCTGGCAAGCAATGAAATCGCGATGGCATTTTATGTGAATTCTTGTTGGAGCCATTTTCCCATCAGGATAATTCCCATCGTCGGAAACAGTTAATTCATCAACTGCTAAGCTACCTGAGACTTATTTGATAGTTTCAGTTGGATTTTCGTCCAATAAGTGTTGCGATTTCGAACTTCGTGCTTCTCCAGACCTTTCTTTGTTACTGATAACAAAATCGCCATTTTCAAATCGTTGAAACAAAAATTGACAATTGGGATATGAGGGACAGATTTCTGAGAAATGAATGTCGCAAATGTAATTTTCAACGATTCATGGTTAGTGTCTGTACAGAGACACTAAATCAAAAAACGATTATTTTATGTTGAGAAATGTCAAATTACAACATAATAAAACGAAAATTATAAATTCTAATTAAAATTCGAAAAAAAAATAAGACCTGATTATATTAATCACTTTATCGCTTAATTTCATCTTCTATCATTACTCATTGAGATTTAAAATTAAGAAAAACCTATAAATAATAGTAATAGTTTATTCCGAACATCTGCTGTAAAATGTATAACCTTTAATTAATGAATCTTCTTACCAACAAGAGATTTATTATCGACGAGATCAATTCATCATTAACAATTTTCTTTCCATTCTGACACCAAAAAACAAATTACACCCCATGTTGGTTTATTCTATGATGTGGTATATTCCGTAAATTTTACAATTCTCTTATTTTAGTCGAGCTTGTTTGAGAATGACCGAACACAGGTATATCCCAGCGATGGGTAAGGTCCAAAAAGGCACATAATATTATAATTTTAAGTCTGACTCATTTTTAAAGTTGAACTACACTAATCCTGCAAATAAATGCAGTCACGTTCATTTTTTATAGCTTTTGGAACTTTATAGTTTAGATCTCGTTATAGAGTTGTAAAGATATATAGCAGACGACTGTGATTTATTAAGGTATATATATATTGCAGACGGATAAAGAGGTAAAGTTCTTATTGTTGCTGTGTTGGTTAAATTAATTTTGTTTATTTTTCGAAATAATGGGAAAATAAGGTTGAAGAAAATAATCTGTTTAGTAGATGATATTGAATATCATATATTGAACAATATTATTAATCAGTATTAATGGAATTAAATTATTCCTTCTAGTTATATATAGCTGAAAGTGATAGTCCAAAGTTATCAAAGAAAATTTGATTCATATTTCTAAATTCGTACTCATTTTTACATTATAATTTGGCCATAAGAATGTTATTGTCGATTCAAATTAACAAAAAAACTATTTGACACTAAAAAAGTTCTATTTGGACCTAAGGAAAAAAAATATATGTTACATAAATACATAGTGTTACCATAGTAATTTCGATCATTGAATATGATGAATTAAACCTTAGTATGATGTGTATAAACACTAAATGATAAATAATTGCAACAATATCTTTGGATGTCCAGTTCGTATTGATTGTGGTAACTTTGGAAACATTTTTGCAAAATCGTAACCATTTGGCCCAATTATTGCGTATACAAATATTAGTAGATTAGTATCAATATTTTTGGAAGTGATGAAGCTCTGAATGGAATAATGAAAAACTGAAAGTTCAATCCAAACTCTGAATAAAATCAGAAATGTAATAAAACTATATTGGAATATGATACTTAACACCTGTGATACATAAAAACCTGTGAAAAACCTAGAAAGCACTCAATTAAGAAAAGTTTAAATGGAAAGTCTTGGATCATCCACCATATTCAACAGATATTGGTCCTTTCGATTATCAAATCTTCGGATCGATTCTACATTGTCTCTATTTTTGTGGCAAGGATGTTGACTTATTAATTAATCACATATTGCCTCAGTTTGCGCTTCAGGATAACCGAGGAAACGTTGAAACGCCAACTAAAATGGGGAAAATCAACAGGCAGTATTGAATTATAGTAGATGAACAAAAATGAAAAAAGCAAAAACCAAAATTAGAAAGAATTTGCTCTTGGGTGGTATGACCGTGACACATTTGATAGTGGCTGCATTGACGTATGCATACTGGATGTTGTAGTAAACATTTAGTAATCTGAGTGATTCAATTTATCAACAATATAAAAAATAGAAAGAACCGTTTGTAATTGTGATCCAGTATATATACTAGAACTACTGTTATCAAATGGATCAAGTTCAATTACATTCAATAGATGACTCTGAGTTGAAAATTAGAGTTGAAATGGTTTCGATAGGGCCAAAAGACGTATATTTTCTACAATACTCAATTAAAATGCTACTTATACTAGGAAAAAGTGGAGCTAACAATGGTAAATCCTTTAAAAAATAAGAATGTGAGCAGTGAATATATCATCTGACGGCAATCCTACAAACCGGATAACGTATCGTTGTAAAAAGGAAAGCGATAGTAAGTAAGACACTTGCATGATACATTCCGCCACGAGTTGTAAGAGCTGCGAAGGACACATTATTGCAGCTCAAATGGGAAGCTCTAACTAGAATTATCTAACAGGTCAATAGAAAACTCCCTGGCCTACCATAGAAAAACAATTTTTTTTGCCGAAACTAGTTTTTTTTATTCGACATAATTCCCTTCAACGGTGATATATTGATTATAGCGACCCTCCAACTTTTCGATACCATTTTTGTAGTACTATTTGTCTTTTGCTTCAAAATAGGCCTCAGTTTCGTCGATCACCTATCCATTCGACGAAAATTTCTTCCCAGCGAGCATTCTTTTGAGATCTGAGAACAGGAAATAGTCGCTGGGGGCCAGATCTGGAGAATACGGTGGATGAGGAAGCAATTCAAAGCCTAATTCATGGATTTTTGTCATCGTTTTCACAGACTTGTAACACGGTGCATTACCTTGGTGAAGCAACACATTCTTTTTCTTCAAATGCGGCCGCTTTTCGGCGATTTCGCCCTTCAAACGGTCCAATAACGCTATATAATAGTCGCTATTGATGGTTCATATTTCAAGGGAGTCAATGAAAATTATTCCATGCGCATCCTAAAATACAGGCGCCATGACAAAAACTCGGGTTTATTACTGGGATTGTCGATTGGACTTTGGAGTGAAATGATCATCTTCAAACACTACTTCGAATCATTAGCTCGTGTTTTTTGGTCAAAAGTAAGCTCGCGCGGCACCCAAAAAGTTTTGTTTTGCACAAAGTTTTCTCATACCCAAATATTCGTGAATGATATGATGTACACGTTCAGTTAATATCTTTAAAGTGTCTGCTATTTCATTCAATTTCAATTTACGGTCATTCAAAATCATTTTGGGGATTTTTTAAATGTTTTCGTCGTTAATAACCTCTTTTGGACGCCCACTGCGTTCACCGTCCTCGGTGCTCATTTCACCACGTCTAAACTTAGCATACCAATTCTTGATGGTTGATTTACCTGGGACAGTGTCCGGAAACTCGGCATCAAGCCAAGTTTCTGCCTCAACTGTATTTTTTCCCTTCAAAAAGTAATAATTTATCAACACGCGAAATTCTTTTTAAACCATTTTGATCACAATAACAAAAGTTGCTTCACTCAAAATGCTATAATTCACAAATTAATGATCCGACAGCTGTCATACACGCATCTTTTGAGGGCTAGGACTAACTAAAAAACATATGGATTTAATTCTAGTAGCGCCATATATGTGTCAGACCGGGGACTTTTCAACTGACCTGTTATTGTCACTTATTTAGATCGATGCCGCATTACGGCGGAACAGTATCGCCATGTCACCCGAAAGATGGAAAAAAATGAAAATATTGTACCAATTTTTCTCGTTAAATGCCTTCTTAATGTGCAAAAAAGAACAGAATTCCGTACGTAATCCATCCAAAAATTAAGAGATCATCTACTGAGTGAATGCGGGAAAGGGTATTTAGGAGAATCTGTGAGGATGGTACGTATAAATATAAAAGAACATATGTGAAATAGACATGGTCCAGTCAGCTTTGGCGGAACACTGAATGATTATTTTCAATTCGAGAAAAAAAAAATCGAGACGGTTTTTGAGATCTGAACAAAGATGAGGACTATAGGACCAACTTTATCTGGAATACCACACTGTAGGTTTCCAACATGAAAGGTCATGAAAAAGCGGGTTCCCTTTCAGATCATTAATATATTTCTAATTTCTATCTGCCCAACATATATCACCCCATTTTTCGATAATTATATTTTTCTGGCTATTCTTATTTCTAGCTCTTAATGCAGCTTTATTCTGTGTTCGTTATCTACTAGGAATAATAAAGAATAAAAATTTTAAATTTAATATTTTTCTCACAAACACGGGACAATAAATAATCAATATATGATCAATATTAATATACCTTGACTCAACTAATACAACGAACGGACACTGAACTCATATCTCTCCAAAACACACAACCCGTAAGTTTAAGCACTTAAATTTGACTTGACCGTCGACATTTTTTATTTCTTTCTAAACAAAACGTTCTCAACAACACAGATCGAAAGATAATAACAGTGTTTTTTTTACAAACACAATTGTTACGAAATCGAAATTAAACAGATTATTTATTATAATCGGCCTCAGAACAATAGCAACTATATTTCGAGGTGCTTTCGCCATCTTTTTTGTTTCGATCGAAATTAAGGTTCGGTTTTCAAAATGCAAAAAACTGCCATTCAAGGATCCAATTTCGAAACAAAAGTGCAGCGTCTACCCCGTCCACTTTCCGATCGAGTCCTTGTAAAATACGCGACGCCTGTGAAATATCACGTTTTCGAGACGGTTTCCAACATTTTTTTTTTCGATTTTTTTTCGCCTCTGTTAGAAACCTTCGAAACTGTTTTCGTTTCAGTGTTGTCGATTTTTTTTCCGTTCTGCTGCATCATGAAACTATTGCTAATTAATCTTTAAATCGGACTAAACCACATTTCCTTGCCGAAATTTCGGACAGCGCTCGCATTAATTTTCATAAGTATCCCAAAGTCATCTACTACACTATTATTGAATCGAATAGAAAAGTTTGTTTGTTTTACAAGGATTATTTATTATTAGTATCATGAAATATCAACTAATTGGTTGTTTTATAATGCTGAAATAAAACATAAATATTTTGATTCTTGTTGTTATATGAGTTATGAAATGTATAGGGTTTAAAAGCAAATTAAAAGCAATTTAAAAACAATCCTCATCAGTTTGGGTTTGTTAACAAACATTCGACGATTGATCAGGTGTATAGAATAACAGATGCAATTGCTATTAAAGTCTATTGAAGTAAACAGATATGTTTAGCTATAATCTTAGATGTAGTACAATACTTCTATAAGGTAGAATAGAATGTTTAAAGTTAAATAAGAGAAAGCTTACTCTTCACTAAAACAAGCTAAAGCAAGTGTACTACAAGGCAGTGTATTGGGACAATAAATTATATACCTACTCTACACACGTGATATAACACAAATGGAAAATATTACGATGGATACGAAATTTACAACACAATATAAACAAATAATTGGATCCAGACTTGGAAAATAAACATTAACGAAAATAAATCTGTGTATATGCAATTCACGTAAAATTATATGGCTCAACCACCAATAACAATAAATAATAATATAATTCCATATAAGAACAACGCTAAGTATTTCGGAATGAACCTTGGTGCAAAACTTCACTGGAAGGAACATGTAAGAAAGAA
The DNA here is from genome assembly GCF_030347505.1 of Rhynchophorus ferrugineus. Classification (NCBI taxonomy): domain Eukaryota; kingdom Metazoa; phylum Arthropoda; class Insecta; order Coleoptera; family Curculionidae; genus Rhynchophorus; species Rhynchophorus ferrugineus. The sequence goes on along the minus strand of NW_027472588.1, from coordinate 19,899,922 downwards.
AAGGAAAGAACTGGAGTTAAAATATATACAGACTCAAAAGAATCAAACCATTTTATCCTGTTTAGAGAAGTGAGTGAGGTGCATTTAGTAGAAAAACAGTAGTGTTAATATATAGATATTATTACACCGGAGACTAAGATAAGGCCGATGGAGATATATACTTAGATTTAAGTTACTATAGGCAAGGCAAATTATAGGTCAGTCGGCGACGACTAGTAACAATGTAATAAATAAAGTAAAAAAAATCCTATCCTAGTGTATTACACAATAAGACACCTCATTCATCACGTCCTCCAATCTACTATAAACATATCGTCCTGTTTTTTGAACAATCAGGGCCGTGTCAGTTACGCGATATAATTATAGCAAAATTATTTGAGAATATTGCCGGTACATTCATCGGTCAGTTTATCTTTTATATATATACATATATATATATATATATATATATACATATATATATATATATATATATATATATATATATATATATATATATATATATATATATCTTCAATCCACATTTGGTGATCTTACAACTTCAACTTCAATAGTTTTACCCGAACTTGTAATTGATAGGATAATTTAAAAGAGAATAGCTTTCTAATATATCTGGAATCTTACCAATTGCGTTAGTTATGAGAAGTGTGTTGGAGCTTTTAACCCGCGATTTCAGTTCACCAAATATTTAACTATATAGAAAATAACGTGTTAACGAGCCCGAAGGACCAACTCGCTTTTAATGTGCTATTTAGCTTTAGCAAACAACAAACGATATTTTTAACTGTTTACAGACCTTATTCACTATTTTTAATTATTACACATACTAGATGATTTATTATCTACATTTTGTATACGCTACTTGTTTCTATTAACACCCTTCTTAATATTCCATCTTTAACCTAAATATTCTTTATACCTCTCAAAACGTTACATCTAAGTATATCTCTGAACTACTCTTAAACCATAGAAGATAAACTTTATGCGATTGGGCATGGGATATTGAATGAAGAAAAAGTTTCATATAAAGTAACTATTCAATAATGATATTTTCAAGATATTCAGATTCAATTCAATCTTGATGTCTTATAAATACTTTACGGAACCATCACATTTTATAGCAGTCTTATGAAGGCAAAGAATATCGTCCCATAAGTCATTGTCCGAGCATACATAATTCTCGCCCTCTGGAAATGAAAACGAACAATTTTCAAGAGAAATGTTGTAAAGCTGCGGATGTCCTAAACATATTTTAGAGGTTGTGCTGTGCTAACCATTACCTCTGCATATGTTGACTTTTGAAAATACATAAAATATTAAGAAAATGTTATCAATTTGGTTCATTGAAATAAAGTAAACTACTGCGCAAAAAGACAGGACTTTAGTCTCAATGCACAAAGTGCTAGACAATTGGACACATACAATTTTTAATAACAAAAATGCTAGGGCGTGTTAGCTGAAACCTCATTAAAACATGTTCAGTGCGAAGAAGCTCATTCAGTAAACAATTTGGGTTATCTGTTAATGAAAATAACTTAAAAAACGAAAGAATAAGGCTTAAGGCGAAAGAATAATTAAAAAAACAGTCCATGTAAAGAACTAATATTAATGAAAAAACTACTTAAGGCCGATTATGGTTATTGACTTTTGATTAATGCCGCTTTTATTTCTCTCAAATCTATAAAATCTGGCCAAAACACACCAATCTGGATATTCTTAAGTACTTTCAAATCTTCTCCATCTATTAGCCTTTTTTCAGATGAAATTAGCTTGCCCTCATCATCCTTGAATTTCTCCAATAATCAATTACAGTCAAGGTCCATTTCATCCCCTAGAGGTGGAATTTCATACAAGATTAGCAGTCTCCTCAACTTCAAACTGTAGCTTTCTCAAGACTTTGCTACACTTTATGTAATAATAATACACACTGCAGTAAATTTTGTTTACGATTTCCTAAGTGAAGGCCTTGCAAGTTAAACAGATGCTTTCGCGGGAGATAACATCGATGGTTTCCTCAGAGAAATCGGTTTATTTGCTTAAACTTAGATATCGTTATATTTTTACCAGATCTAGTCGCTTAGTATCAGTTAGTTTTGGCTTAGTGGTCACTACTTGGATCTTATAGGTTTTTTTTTTAATCAGCTATCATCCCAGTTATATATCAGCTGTTACTCATGCTGTGGGAAATCTGGTATTACAAAATCGTCATGAACATGAGTAACAGATTTTCAACTTTATATATATAATTCTTTTGTCCGTGTGTATCACTGAATTCCTAAACGATCGGACCGATTACGATCACATTTTTTGTGTGTCCACAACTGGACCCGGAAGTTGGTTTTAAAATTTTTTACACCAATACCATAACACGACCAAATCATTAATTGGATGCTATTGTGATCAACTTATAATTTTTGTTTTATTGTCGAAATAAATTGTTCCTTTCAAATAAAAAGCCATTGTTCGGACAGAACAACTCTTGGGTGCTCTAGTATCATATAAAATATAATTAATTTCGGTTGAATTTTTAGATCTAATTAGATTGACGAACGAAACACAAAATCTTTTTGAATAATGCATAGAAAGAGTAATTTTGAACAAAATGAAAAAAATTTGGTGATGAAAATTTCCATAACAAGTCTTGATGCCACTACCTCTCAGTATAATCATTTATCACAGACATAAATATTTTTTTACAACGATGGGTATCATGAGTGGTGGTGATGGTCAAGGCATGTCTTTGTTAGAAGTGCATCGTACCAGACGAAATATACTTTTTATTAAATTTAACGCTGACTAAGATGATCTTTATGGCTTTTGCCACAGCCCGATAATGAATTAATTAAAACAAATATTTCTACCTGAGAATTTGGATTCTTAAATATTCTTAATATTTCTTCGAATATCTTTCACTTCTAGAACCTATGTACATATTTTTTTCTTTCTCAGTTTCTGCCATTCGTTGACAAATTATAAAATCACATATTTTAGTTCAAATTATGATTAGACTATTTTTATTCTAAAATCCCCAAATATAAAAAAGCCACCCTTGAAGATATGTTTTTTAGGTTCAATGCTTTATTGTGAATATTATTACTTTTCATCATTACTATCGTAAAGTGTTGTTCATCGTTGGCAATTTCCATATTTCTGAAGCTATTTATTTTGTTAAAATGTTCTTTGCGGTCTTCCAACTACTAGACAATGCCTGCGACCTACGTTAACTAACACTGCCATCACCTCAGTGCATTTTGACACAAAAACTGCTTCGTTCCAACTCGAATATCATCCAAATAAAATAGAGAAATCAATGGAGCCATCATCAAGTCAATCTGGGCATAGGGCATTTAATTATAAGGTACAGAAGGCAACAACAATATTGATATAATTGAGGGATTCCAGAGCAAAGCCCGAAGGAACATAATATAAATTATATTTTGAATAAGCTAGGAATATTATTAATTGGAGAACTGTTACATCGTACGAGTTTATATTTTTTATTAACAATCAAGTACATCTACTACAGCTCATGACGCAAATATTCGAAACACAATGCTAGCCAAATTAATCATCATCACAGAAAAAAATCAGTTTTGACGCAAGTGTAACTGTTCATTCACGCCTAAGCATCATTAACTAACATCTAGAAAAAAATTTGATTGTGTAACAATTACGCAGAACAAGGTGATCTTAAAATTGATCTTTTACATCCGAATCTAGATTAAGTGGGAGAGAGAGGAAAACATCTTAATTGTGAGTAAATACAATGATAGGAAAAGATCGTTAAAAACAGGTATTGTTAGGTGTGTTAAAACAAAGAAAACGCCTGTCGAGATATAAGTACAGAATTGTGTCATATTTGTTGTATTAATTAATAAAACTGAACACGTTTGAAGAACAGATGATTTATTTTACCACTGAGATATATCGGTATCAATATTAATATAATCGTATGATAAAACTGATTGTAACATGAACTACATGTTTTTTATGACAGTCAGATCTGCTAATAGTGGTTATCTCCCCATAGCTCTGGGTATCTGATGAATATTTGCAGATGAATGGAATAATAGAAAAACGTACAAATACATAGTTGAACTAATGTTACCAAGACTAGAAAAAGGGGACTACTGGAATTGCATGACCAATGACTTGGAAGTTGTTTCATCGACACGCGAATATCGAAAATTTCATCAGGCATTTATTATATTTATTGGTAATAGTAATGAAAAGTGGTGGAAATTTTCATAAAATCACTTGAAAATCATTTGATAGTTTATTTAGTTTGTAACACCCGTATATTGAATAAGCTCTTCTAATGCTGTGTTAACGAAATTCAGCTACATTTACGTAAAATGGTAATATATATTTTTTATTTCTAACTTTGAATTCAATTTAAATCTTTCTTAGGGTTTGGAAAACTCCTCTGCTTTACACTACACGTTAGTTAAGTATATAGTACTCCTTTAAGGTAACAGGTCTGTCGAAGTGACACTACATCAAGTACGGACAAAAAATAATGAAAAAATTAGCAATACCACATTGTGTAAAAATATGGGAAATTTTGTTCCAAAATCAGTATTCTGTTGGTAAAATTATGGAGCTTTTCGTGACCGTTTGTCGTTTCATTAATCGACTATGAGATAACATTATTATGTAAAATAATATTGATAGAACCCAGCATGGTTCATGGTGGTTAAAAATAATTATCAAAATGTAACATTAATTGACTACACAAAATATTGTCTCGGGTATTATCCGTGTAAAGTTTTAGTTTTACGAGAATAACAAAGCTTGCTTTGAATTCATATAAAAACTTATTTAAAATGTATTATTATTATTAATTAGTACCATTTAAAGTTTGTGAGCTCCGTGATGATCTTAAATATCATACAAAATTATGCTAATTAATTTTGATTAAGCTTCTTAAAGTGTTGTATTCTTCAAATGTCGACAGATTATGATACTTTTCTATAAAACAAACAATCAATCTGTCGTGAATATAGTTTTATCATTGAATACATTTCGTTAGGCGCCAAAATTAAGCATTGAAAGGCCAGATAAATCCAGCTCTGGTAATTAATTACTTATTTAAATGTTGTTTACACGGTTGAAGGCTTTAAATTATAATTCCCAACAACGGATTATGCCGAAATTATATGTTTACGGTATTTTAAGACTTATAACGTACTAAATTTAATAACATACATTATTTGGAAAATAGTTTTAGAAGTCTCAGTGTGATATCGAGATCTGATAGCAATAATTAATTAGGTTTTTAAGTCACGACCTTCATAGTGGTCCCTTTAGTTTTTTACTTACTTCTAGATATGTATGTATAGGTACCATGAACTGTAATGCCCCGTAAAGTAAAAAAATGTTTTGGTTGTATAACTTGTTAAGTTGTAGTAAAAGAATACATTATAAATAGTTTCTTTCTGTCTCCATTTAGATATATAATTCGCAAGTTGTTATTCTCTTATAATTACACAATTAATTATACGATACTGAATGGTATTTTGCAAGCTTTTATTGGATTATTAATTTCTATACTTTCTGCATTACGCACTTTCAGCTTCTTCTTGTAGAGTTATTTAGTATTTCTTCGATCGTTAAAATAACATAATTATAATCAGAAATTCTTTCTTCTGAAATTAATTTGACTTTAAGCTAATAATTAAGCTATTTCAATTCTATGAATATAATACTGTATATATTGTATATAAATAAAAATATATTGCCTCTAATATATTTCACTGTGGTAGAAACTAGAAGATGCAATAACTGTTGAACCAAATCCAACGCTGCAATTGTTGACATAAAATACTGAGTTGTCAAGAAACATTCATTGACCTTATTGGCAATGCTATCCTCTTCCGCTTCCGTGTTCGTGAAACAACTTTATCTTTACTTATGACAGAAACTGCTACACAGTTAGAGTTACATTTCTTCAGTTATTTAATTCAATATTATTCAATGACAAAGGACAATAACAAAAAGTAATTTGAGACCTTTTAATTCGGTTTATTTTCATAAACCAAAATAAAAACTAAAGCAATAAACTAAGGTAATCTATAAATATAAATATCATAGGGATACTACGATATCATAGATATATCACTTAGTTTTTACAGAGTTTGTTCTACCGGTTTAAAATTATATATTAAATAGAAAATAGCCGGCTTGGTTGGTGCACTGGTAAAGGCGACAGGATGGTCCACCTACTGCTGCGAGATTTGCGGGTGCAAATCCTGCTTGGGCAGGGTCGTAAATGTATGTTTGTGATTGTTTAATATTTGTAATTCTGTCCTAGGCTCGATCCAAATTCAACAAGGAAAATGATCCCAGTCATGCCAGTAACCAGACTGGGTAAGACCGGATGTATTCTCGAATAATGTCTAAGTTAATTACTCGTCAGTCTATAGGCTTAATGTCGATGACAGTAGTTTGGAGCCCACGTTAAACCATCGGTCCAGCTCAGATAAACCCTCGTTGGTAATAAAAAATAAATACGAGATCATGTTAATTAGCTAGAAATCATTCTTATAGTTACTTTCAAGTGCATGTAACAAATGGGAAAGAAACAAAATTTGTTAAAAATTTGTAAAAACTTCATTTTTATGGTATACAGTTTCCATATTAGTTCTTATCGAATTCTTTAGCTATTGTTAGACACTATTCCAACAGTGTTCACATCTACGTGTAATACATAATTATATATACAATATAGAATTTAATATACAATATAGAATGATGAACAATCAAACATTGTATTTCCGAACCAACACGATTTTTGGTAGCGCTATTTTTTTTGACTAACGCGTTGAATATTATATCAAATAACTTTATAGTTTTCGAAAATAAAATATTTTAAAAACAGGTTTAATGGAAAAAATTATGACGTGTCAGAAAATAACATGAATTAAATATTAAGCGAACATCTTAATCAATTATTCAAATTTTACTCGATGGGATTAAAATGTTGTTATCGTATATAGAAAAATAAATATGTTTTTCGGTCAATTAATTAACGAACTTCTCGGAAAGCTGACATCAACAGTTTTTCATCTTATATTGGAATTGTGAATTAATATTGAGGGATTTAAAATTAAAATATACAACGTTGGAGAACAAGTAATTTCGGACCTTCCTAATAACGAAGAGCGTTTGAAAGGTTTTAGTGCCACTTATTGCACCTTAAAACCAGAGATTCTAGAAGATTATATTCATCATACTTTGTTTTTTTACTTGCGAAGAGAGCAAAATGTGTCTCAGACTCATCGAGAAATATGTGGTGCTTAATGTTATGGGATGATATGAACGTTGGTGTCAGAATTTGTTTGTCACAACTTCGCACTGACTAATCTTTGAAAAAGTCGATAAGATTCTTAAAAACATCAAATAATGTATAAAAAAGATTGTCGTTAAAATTTGAAGAAGCTTCAGAAGTGGCTGAAAGCTAATATTGGATAGAAGTTGCGAATTAGTAATAGGGCTTAAATACGCGGTTGAAACAAATCGCTAAAATAGATCAATGGGAATTGATTCTGATGAGATTGGTCGAGAAGTTTTGATACACTTCGCTGGAGTACTATTTATTGTGGTCTGTATAACCAACTTCATGTTGAGACTTCACTTTTCAGTATGTGTCATTTCGTCGTTTCGTGCGAATAAAAAAAGTGCATTAAAATTCTCTGAGTTTGTACGGAATAAATGGCACTTGCGAGAACTTTAACTTTTTTACTTAAATCTGAACGAAAAAGTTAGCTGAAGGTTATCGAATGCTGTGTGAAGCATATGGCAACCATGCTACATGGATTTAAACATGGCAACACTGGTTTTGATGTTTTAAAAATGGTTATTTTGACACTGAAAACATAGAGCGTTCTGGGCAACCAAAAATAATTGAGGACCAGGATTTGATCGCGATCGACTACAATTGATGCGTTTAAGCCAACCACTGAGCGAAAAATGACAGGAATACGAGCAAAGACACAACAATGTTCGAACACACGGTGAAAACATACCGAAAAAATTATTACATGATGAAATAATGGTAAGAATCTTATCAAAAGCATCTCTTCAACGTGATAGCCAATGGCCAAAATATCAAGGATAGCCGGTTTAAATATTAATTAGATTTACATTATACACGCCAATATCATCCAAATGTATAATGTTAAGTGGTGTAATTTTCTGATATTTTAAATCGCACAGAATGTTATTATTAGACGACTTGATAACGTAATAATACCGATATAACAATATAATAATTTTGAGTAACATTTTGATATTGCCCATATATTACTAGAAGGTATTCATTTCAGATCAGAATTTCGGTGGATTTTAATTTGGACTTACATAATAATCCAAATAATACAATATCAAATAAATTGAGCTCAATCAATTTCTCGTAATTTAAATCGCGCAAAATATTATTTTTTAACGATTAGACAACGTGAATATGAATGAATAATGATTATTTTCAAGATAATTATAATTTTGAGTAACGTTATGAGATTGGCCTTGTGTTATTTGAAATGTCTAATAAACGTTTCAGGTCGTTTTTAGGCGTTTCTCCAGTTATTTAATGTATGCTTAAGCTATTTAGTCAATTATGAAAAAGACAATATATAGTCTATTCAAAATAGCAATGAGCTCACGTCATCAATATGTGCCTGTCGCAAATTGTAAATTCGTTTGAGTCAAACAATAACTTCCATCTCACTTTATTCTATTTAAAAAGAGATAGAATGCTATCTGATAAGCTCGAACAACTAACCGAATCAGCCTGCTAAAATCGTCCGTCCGGTTGTCAAACGTCTGAAAAATTCTGCAAAATATTAATTATAATAACTACAGGTCATAAACCGGCAAACGTTATCTGAACAATTTGCTTGTTTTGATAAATAGCTGCTTATTATTACTCTGATTCAAAATGCCGAAGCTAAGACAGAACAAATTGCGTTTCTAATCAGTTACTTGGAACAGAAACGAGATAATGGAGTACAAAATTGCCAGTAAAATTATTTAAAGAAATAAGCCTTTTTAATGTTAATTATTTGTATAAGTTGCTGCGGTTTTTATTAAAAATATTTTAGCGTGTTGTAGCTGAACTGAATATTAATATGGACAGGGTCACTGAAATATCTGAAAAAATGAAAAATATAACCTTAAATTCAACGAAAACAGACAGTTCTTAAACGAAGGGGCAGATGAATGAAGATTAGCTTGATGTTAGCTGTATCAGAGATCAAATATATGAAATGTATAAAAACAATGAGTAGTTTTGTTAACATAAACTTAATTTAATACAATTATTTCAAGGCAAACTGTTAATCTAAAAGTATCTATGGAAAGCTTAGGGATATGCAGCTCTCTGAAAAAAGTAGAGCCTTCTTTCACAGACTGTTAGGATTATATAGAATTTAAATGGTGTAGAGTGTGAAAGTTTTATACAAATATGTGGGTAATTGTTCACAATATACATGAGCATTTCGTTAAAATGTGTGAGGAGAATATTAACTGTTTTGCAGATGCATTAGGGAGAATTCAGTGATTAAATTTAGTTTTATCAAGAAAGATGTATACCGGTACTAACAGAATAAACTAACAAGAAATACAGTGATATCAAAATGACTTTACAAGGAAACAGTGTCCCGAAGGAAATAAGAACTAAGCGTAAAAGGTAGTAAAACATCTTACCTGGATATATAATTGTTAATTAGGTGGATTAGGTCCCCAAGGGATACTATTACATAAAAAAACGTACTTGGAACTCTAGCTCATAGCTGTTATGGAAAAAAATTAACGTAAATATAATAAAACACAACCCTAATCTACAAACTATTATAACTGTATAATTAATTGTAGTTTTAAGTCCTTTGATAATATATCAATTAGATGTACTCTAATGTTAAATAAAATATATTTTATAACAGTATTTTTTAATTTAATAATATTTTTTATGCTATCCGTCAATGAACTGTTACCCCATCCTTAATGATCTCCAGATTTAGCTACCTGTAACTATTCCCTGTTTTCAAACCTGAAGAAAGGGTGGTAAAACAATTGGATTGAATGAGGAGGTCATCATTAAAAACAAACGCCAATTTGAGGACCTTGAGAAAACATATTATTTGAAAGCAAAGACGATGAACTAAATGAATTGATTTAAAAGAAGAGTATGTTGAGAAATCGAATGCTTTTTTGGCGAAAAAATCATTCAATCAATCAGTACCTTGAGGAACGAAATTGCTATTCAGACAGACAGTGTATTATTGACCAGAATAGATGATAACCCGAAGGCGCAATATCTGGAGAATATGACGTAAGATCCGTCAATTTTTTCTACCTCTGCTCAGTTTTCTTGCCAAATTCTTTCCTTTTTGTTTTGGTTATTGCTAGTATACCAACCCAGTCCCTCTAATAGCCCAGTACTTTTTCTTAACCGGCCAGTTATGTTTGAGATTCCCATTTTCCAAATGTTTCTTACTTTTGTCAATGTATGGTGCTTTTCTTCCTTTCCTCGCTTTATCTCGCAGATCTTACTTTTATTCCCTTTTCTTCGTATTCTACCTACTGTTAGTCTTGATTTCTGTCGTTATATTCCATATTCATCCATATGTTGTTTTTATTTCGAACTATGTATCTATAGGTTAGCATATCTAGTAAAGGTTATATCTCCCAGGCTCTTTAAGCCTGAGAAAACAATCATTTTTGGGTATTGAGTTTTTAAAAATATATTTCAGCTACTTTTACTAGTTGATTAAAAATTGTTTAATTCTGACGAAAATAAATTTAATCTCTCCACGTCTTTCTTAATATGATAGTATTTTTTATTAGTTCTAAGTTTCTAGGTTCAGTTCGATAGCGAGTGCTTCTATAATCTTTTTTTCCGGATTTAGTAACTCGTATCATAGGTATGTATCACCATATACAAGCTCTCTTCGTCACGACATGAATATTTGGCTTAGTCGTTAGGATTCTTCTAGTATATCCACTTTTCACCTCCAGTAACTGTGCGATGCAAAATTCGGCTCAATTTTTAACAACAGAAAACGTTGGAGCAGTTGTCCATATTTATGAACAATTCCCCAGGCTTTTAGTCGGTGAGAAATGGCTGGCTGAGTAATTCTAATGAGTGGAATGAATTTGCCAGCAATTTCAGCTCCAACACCGTTCAAGCTCCAGTTCTGTACCTTCACATTTCTTTACGGGCTTAAATTTGTCTCAATTTCAATTCAATAATACAAATAATATAATATGACAAATATAGTGAAAAACAAATAGCAGACATTTCTATTGTGTACAGTATTTATTTAGCAGTATATGTAGTCTCGTTTCACTTTCACCTAGTAAAGTCGAAAGTACTCCATTGCAACCATATTCCTTTTGCATTTATCGCATTTTTAGATCGAAACACGGCTATTACAAACTGAACATTTAGCAACAACTTATTATTTTATTTCATAAAGGAACTCCGTTTTACCGTTCCACGGCAATTAAAAATCGTTATTTATTTATCGGTATGAATAAATAATCCGTCCTGTTGCTTTAGTCTTTCGTCGGTTAATTCGCAATATATAATCTACATTGTGATATTTACCATGCACCTTTCGGTCCGCCTTTAGAAAAGCCATCGACAAATTGCAACAACTTGCATACATTAAGCAATTAATGTCTCAATATTATTTTCAATAATCTAAATAAATTACGATTGTAAAAGTTTTATATATTGACAATTATGACTGGTTCTTGAAGAAATTCCCTGTGTAATAAATGATAACCGCTTTCTTGTGCGATACTACACGGAGGAGCAGGGGGAATTGGCGCCAGTTAAGGTAAAACGTCAATAACCTTTTACAATAATTACTCTTTAATATAGTTTATTGTTTTTATTATAATATAATCCATACAGTTTGTTCAATCAACTTAGAAATAACAAACAACTAAACACGTAATTATACTCATTAAAAAAATAACATTGGCTCCTGTTAAATTCTTCGTTAGAAACTGGAGAACTATACTCGACAAGGCACGCAACGATAATGAGTTCAGTATGCTTAGACCCTTTTTAGTACTGCAGTACTCTAGGTCAACGGGACTCTTATGGTTCGACGGACTTATATCGTAAATCTCAAATAATATAAATAGTGCTAATGGAGTTTTGGATTATCCCAATTATATTAATTAATAAACACCCTGTCACTAATAATAACTTTTTGGTACAAAAAGCTCCCGTGGTGTAATAAGAACGTGATAAAAGGGTAATGAGATACAAAAAGCAGCGGTAACCAAAATAAGAGTCTGTTAAAAATATCGAATACTTTTATCGAATATTTTCTTATGAGTTATAACTTAAATTTAATTTCATATGAAACACAGTTATATTATCTTTAAGGATATGTTATGTACTTGCTGTGCATGTATTTGAAAACAATTATTGCCTAATAGAAAACATAATTTTTTGAGCATAACTTTAAGCATGAGTAAACTCAGCACAGAATCTGCATCTGTACTGCGACTCGTTTGATATTCTAGATTTATTCAAATGATATACTTGTTCTTCACCAACTTAGGCACTCTATTACTATCGCAGATACTATGGTAATTGGTTGATTCATCTGATGAGATGGTATCGTCTTTAAATATAAATTATGTAGCTGTTTCATTAATAAATGTTTCCTTTGTTTAATTGTCGCCTCTTGATGTTTTGTTTTTTGAAACGCTTTTTCTTCTTTTCTTCTAATACCTTTTTATTTCGAGATTCAGTGATTGCGAAGGTTATTTATGCTTTTTATCGGGCTATTCGAAAACATAACTTAAGAGTAAGAGCCATGCAATTCCCATTACAAAAATACTCATTTTTAAGCTTTCATATAGTTCCTAAAGTACAGTTGGCTATCTACAAAAATCAGCCTATTACTAGTTACAAGAGTATATAAAAATTAAAATTAATAAATTAAGTAAAGTAGTAAATAGAGTGAGAAGTGTGCCAGAAGTGGATGAAACAATCGTTCAAAAAAGGAAAGAAAATAGCTGTTAATCTTATCCACTTAAAATACCATTCCAAATAGCTTGTCGATTTTGGGAAATTGCGAAAGCTTGGTTGCAAATGATAATGTATCTGTTGTATCGTGTCGTGTCGTAGTTCAGACATAGCATCCTTTGACTTGTTCTTATTCTGGTCGCCACAGAACTCTTCCAAATAGATTAAATCGCTTACAAAAGAAGCCTGTGAAAACCATTTCAATCAGTTTTTAACCAGACACCACAAAAGCTCTTCACCAATGGCATTGCGGCTTTACACGAAGAAGGATGAAACGTGGATAAGAAAGAAGTTTAAAAAACGCCAAGAACATAATCATTACGTTAGTAAATTAGCGTAATTACGAAGAATAGTTCACTATTTCATATATTTTATCGGTTAAACTTCAACACTATAATTTATAGATTATCTTTAAGCGTCCTTGTAAATCATTTAAAGATTTATCAGCCATCGATTCGGCAAGTCACCACAGAAATCGAGTTCCAACTGTGAAATGTCGATTATTTTTAATCAGTTTAATTGGGTTCTTTATGATGTAGTTATGCTTTATAATTGGTACTAATAAACAAATCATTTAATGGCGGTCGATCGAACCAGCATTTAAAATATCTAATCCTAAGTTATCAGTGAAATGCTAATAATATCAACTAGGTCGTCGACATCGTGATTGCTAGACTTATTTCCATTAATATTGACTTTGGGAAAAACGCAAGAAATATGCAATGGTATATACACCCTCAGCGTTGAAAGAACACATTATCTATCGATATATCTTTTATTGGTTTATTCAATTTCTGTGCTACGACCCACGAAGCCATTTGACTGGTTCATCTCATTTCTATGATGTATTTGTTGTGTGTTTGTTGGGTTAGGTTGGATTTTAGTATTTTTCAACGATTTTGGGGCTAAATATAATCAAACCTATTATAATAATACAGTTATTGTTTGTTATAATACATTTTTCGTCTAAATATTGTGTAACCGGATGTACAGAATGCAAAGTAATGACACATGATTCTCTTTTTAAAATGCTTTCGACTCTATTTAAAAAAATCATATTAAGAAATCCTAAATTATCTGGACTGAGCATGGGTGATGTTTGACTCAGCATTGCTTTTACTCTAGAGAATTATATACATTGAGCTTTTCGATATATAAACATATATAGATTTATTTTAGAAAGTTACACTATTCTTCACCTACTTATCAACAAATTACTGATGGTTGTAAAAATACTGGTCAGAGTATAACAATAATGTAAAAATTATGAAGATAAATGTGATTATACCATAAGAAGATGTTTAGTGTAAGCAAAGTCGATTAACATTTGAATAGTGCCAAATTGCATTGCCCTTTAAAAATATACTTAAAGAAATCAACTCTTTGCTAAGTATCCAAACAATAAATTGTGCTAAACAGGCTACTTAATAACTTTTTGGGTGAATTAGAATGTCTGGAGTTAAAAACATCATTAATAAATAAAATAAATTAAATGAAAATAAATTAAATGTAATTTTGTTTACATTCTGTTATGACAAATTCTGTATATCACCAAGATAAGACTAATTTTGTAGATGAAAGGCACTAGCTAATCTCCACACTTAGTAACTTTATCAAACTAACATAATAATACAATAATTATGTCATCTTTAAGTTTATTATTCCTGGATTGTACCATGTCAATAAAGTCATAGTACAAATATTTTTATAAAAATGTAAATTTTAACACTTGTACAATACATACCAGTTTTCAGGATAAAATATTACAAAAAAATATAAGATGTATAATATATTTTTGAATTAAAGTAGTTCCATAGTTTTAAACGGTGCCATTTTATGTCTTCACTGAATTTTATTTAATAAAATTGTTTCAGAAATTAAATTTAGATTCTAATTTCAACTTTAATCGAATCCTGCTGGGACTTGGATGTACTTTATGTTAGTGATTGCAATTGTAAATGTTTTTAGGCAACAGTGGAAAATATGCAAGGAATAACCATCACAGTCGTGCCAATGACCAGGCTGGGTAAGACCGGATAATGCCGAGGACCGTGGTTCGGAACCTACGTTAAACTGTCGATCCAGTCCAGATAAACTTTCGTTGGTAAAAAGTGGAAGCTTTACAATATAAAAAAAATTACTCGAATGGCTATCATAGTACTGTCTAGGTGTTGGACGTTAAGAAACTTTTTTCAGGAAACTCGTACAGAGCTGCCTCCCTACTATTTTATGCAAATTATAAGAGAATAGAACAGAGTTCATGTGAACGCTATTTAAAATGTTGGTTAAAATAATAAATTTTGATGTGTCGTCGCAATGTGTTTGAAGAGTTAAAAAAAAATTAAAATCCCTGAAAATTCCAGATCACTGGAAAAACAACGTACACATTTCTCCAGACCCTCAGATAAGTTTCTAAGAATAATTCATAACTCTGGACTAAGAAATCAGAGACGCCATATACAGCTAAGAAATAATTCTCGAATATTCTCTAACCTCTAATCTTATTAACGAATATGCTAAAAGCAAAGTAAGAAAAGTGCAATTTCTCTAAGATATTTCCATCATTTTCCATCAAATATTTGTCTATTCAAAAACTGGGCAATCTAAATATATCTTGGTTGACCTTTTGTTTTTTAATAATTTGGAATACATGTTTTATATATTTAACAATATTCTTTTGTTACAATACGAGCTACAAGTCTCAAAAAAGGTTTAAAATGTAAAGGTTTAATTCTGTGATGTTACGTTAAATTTCAACGATGATTAAAATAGTCTTTTTATAAATTATGTAAAAAGTTAAAGGGATAATGAGGACAAAAACTTAACGAAGGTTAAATTTTAACTTAATTTGCTTTTGGCTCAATAAAGCAGCTTATCAGTATTTCGCAGAAGATGCTTGGCAAGTCACCGTAAGGAATGCCAAAGTTACAAAAAAAATCTGATTTTTACAAATTTAAAAGATGTTTTATTTTAACAATAAATAACAGTCATTCATTAATATTTAGTGCAAATATTTAGCCGCAGTGGTATAAAAAAGTAAATAACATCTGTTCAATAACAAATAACCTATTAGCAATGGTTAAAAATAATCGATGGCGTAACATGTCGTCGTCTAGGTTACTGCCTTAGATAGCTTAACACTGTGTTCAATTACAAAAAATACGTATTATTTCAAACAAAAGAATTTATAAAAATAGAATCGCAAGAGCGCTACGAGGAAAAGTTTGGTTAGGTCAGGACCAACCAGTTCCCGAATAACCGGAAAGCTTTTGTTTGACGCTAAAGCGATCGTAAATATTCTGATGGTATTATAAAAATGGGATGATCACTCGAAAAACAACTATTGCATTATAAATGTGTTAAACTGATTATCATCGAGGTCGTAAAACGTGAAATGAAGTAAAAAAGTTAAAAGTTCTATAAAAGTCCAAAGGCTGGAACTGCATCTTTGGGCACTGAATATGCATTATGCATTTGTCGGACCACAGTGGCGGCTCGACTGAATAACATTGCGTCACCATTCACAATGTATTCTAGTATAGTATACACTTAATCATACTTGTGAATCTTGTCTATGTCTTTTACTGTGTCGTCGCTTTGCAATGACCCATATCTTGACCAGCTTGACCTAGATGTTCTCGATATCAACGATACGGTTTAAACTAGCGTTGGGAACTATCGACTGAAAACAGTTGAAACAGCCGATAGTTGCAAAACAGACGATAGTCAAAAAACAAACGACTGAAAATAGTAATTACTATTTTCAGTCAAATGTATGGTTCCACAGTTTTTTCAATTCATGATGTCAGACGAAGATATAAGAACTCTTTACTGTATAAATTGTGAGAGAGGAAAGGAGGATTTTAATTTTATACGTGTTAATTTTTCCATTGATACTATAAACGAGACGGAAATGTAAATATTCCTTCACGTACTAACTTTAAAAAAGAAAAGGAAAAAAATAATTACTGAATACTATTAACATGCAATTAATAAATTCATTTTAAATAAACTAGAATTACTTTTATATTTGAATGTTCTATGGATATGTAAAAAGGAATGGAATTGAATGAATTGAATGGAATACCCCACAAAAGCTTTATCATATTTTAATATGTTAATTGCTATTTTCAAATAATATAATATAATAAATATAGACAATACAGTAGAACTTAAACAAAATCTAAAAACTAAAGATGTACAATAACCATAAATAATAAATAAAAATTAAACATGTACCTAATCATGGAAAAAAAAACTAATTCATGACATAATTAAAAATGATCGTATTACTAGAGCTTTTTAAATAAAGTAAATGTTTTATTTTATTTATTATTTAACGGAAATATTTTTAACAAAAATCGAGAGAGTAATCGAAATATTACCTATTATTGCCATAAAAACAGTCAAAAGTATTTTACTATATATCATTCACAATTTTAATCTTTTTACCCTATTACATTGACAATCTTGAAAAATGTCGTTCCAAAATGCTGCTACATTAATATACAATATGTTGTTATTTACAAGCAAACTACCAAAAAATCATAATAAATCCATATATATTACATATAAATCTATGTAACCATAAATTGGGTACAGTTTTGTTAAGGTCGCGGCTAGGACGACAGAGTCAGAACGTTAAAAATCAGTCGAATGAAACTAGTAGAACCAAAAATAGTAACTAAAAGTACACGACTGAAACAGTCGATAGTAAATAGTAACAAAATCAGTCGGACCGAAAATAGCGACTGAAACAGTCACTGGTAAAAAGTAGTAAAATCAGTCGAACCAAAAATAGCGACTGAAACAGTCGATAGTAAAAAGTAATCAATTACTAAACAGTCGATAGTCGATGTCACTCGATAGTTCCCAACACTAGTTTAAACTGATAGCATGACATCTACTATTACTGTAGCAGTGTAGGAGATACACGATATATTGAAAAATACAAGCGTGCTCCTATTTCTTTATTCTTTACGCAAATTTATATACATAGACAAGACAATTTAGTTTTAAATATTTATGTATAAATCATTTAATTATAATTTATATTAATTATTTTTATTTAATTTATATTAAATGGGAATATAAATTATTGTATTATATTTTATCAACTGTTTATGCCCCTGGCTACGGGCTTTATTCGAGTAATCGCGGTCATATTCAGGCGCAATGTGTTTTAAGACTGAATGGTGTAAGGAATGAAATGGGTTTAGACTGTTTTCTAGTAGATTGCAACCACCAATGCGGTTTTGTATCGTCGTACAACTAGTCGCTTGTTGTCTCCATAAAATAAATACTATACTATGAATACTACTACTTGAGACATACATATCAGTCTAGTTGCTTAGGTCGAGCTCTGATCCCTTCCTCTTTCCTTCCTTGCTTTCCAGATTGTCATTACCTCTTTAATATCCACCAGTGGCTGTAAGTATCTTCACTAACCGAGTTGTCTCCTTTTATGTACATTTCCACTGATTTAATATTGAGGTATTTTCTTATATCTCTATTTCTTATCCTGTCCATCAATTCTGCTACTTGTATTGACCTCGTTGACAATATCCACAACTCGCAACTAAATGCTAGGGGTGATTCATTCATTATAAATTAGTTTTCAATGATTTATTTTACCTTGAAGCTTTCTTGTGAAAAATCAGTAATATTAATAGTTATTGTTCGTCGATAGCCGCTATTTTTCCATCTTTCAGGTAATTTAGAGATTTCATCTTGAAAGGATCAAGGATCTATCTTTTGAGGTTATCCACGAATCTATCCATTTTTTGGAATCTTCATAAGTGAATTCCTATTTTAATGTTTTCAAGTATGTCTGTCACCAGTTTTGTAATAAGGCCGAGCGTTGTCATGTGGAAGAATAACATTTTTGTGTCTTTGCTCGTACCGGCCGTTTTTCGGGCAGTACTAGCACAAACGCGTCAACTGTAGTTGATAGCGATTCCGTTGATGGTTTCATTGAGCAATGCCTTCAAATCCTCAACTTTGTTTTCTTAGCTGTCAAAATCACCCCTTTTAAAAATTCTAAACCAGTATGAAATACATGTTGAAATCGACGGAACAATGGGTGCCAGAATCTTAACACAGCATTCGATTATCTTCAATCGCCTATTTCCTCCAAACTGAAGCAAAAATGTAAAAGTTTTCGCAAATGCGATATACTCGGTAGAAATTCTGACATTTTCAACGCGTTGCAAACATTTTTTGTTCATACTTCGACGAAATGATACATACTGAAAAGTGAAACCTTCCAGTGAGACTTTAACATGAAGTTGGTTACAAATGTACCTGATGCGATTTAACATACATAACATGCAACGTTATCTGTTTTAAAAAATTTAAAACTAATTTTTAGTTAATATTTTAAATGTAATAATAATTTTTATTAATATTTCTTAATTGTTAATGATGTTTACTATTTACAACGAAATACAAGTTCCTGGTTTTTCCAATTCTGGTATTCATTACCTTCTGGCTTCCATTAGTTTAGATTTATATACACATATATTTGCGTTTAAGTAAGTGCATATATAAATCTTCAATTTCGATATTTATTTGTTGTTGCTCTTCCATCACTATAACATAATTTCCTACCCTCTTAGTATCATTTCCATTTATTTAAGATTTTCTATAGGTATTCTGGGCCATCAGTTGTTATTAGTACATTATTCGCAAAAGCTTCTACCAACAATTCTATTGATTCCATATTTTTATACCCTATATATAGTCCTGTTTATATGTTCTGCCATATGACATTTATCTATACATACATATATTTTATTAACTCATCCATTAATGTTATGAACAGAGTTGGCTTAATCCTTCGCCTTGTCCTGTTTGGGTTAGAAAAGTGTTTGATTTCATGTTGGCAGCAATGACAGCATTGACATTTATTCCATATATTTCTGGAATTCTATTCTTGCATGTTATATTCTTATATATTTATCTCCTCTTGGTTCTAATCGCGTCAAATTCCCTTTTCTAATCAATGAATGTTAGGTATACATTTTTTTTTTGGATTTTTACTTCTTTCATTATTTGTGTAATGCTGAATATATGGATTTGTATAGGTATTGCCTTTCGGAATCAACTCTGCGATTCTGTTAGCGTTCTATTTACTATTGTTTTTTGACGATCTTCTATTATTTGTTGAGATATCTTCGTGGCTGCGCATAACCGAATAATCCCTCTATATTTAACATAGTCTCTTTTATTTCCAATATTCCAATTTCATTCTGGATTCGTTTTTCTTTCCATTTTCTATAGCAAATTTCGTTCTTCCATTTCCTTAGTACACACTGTAATTCCCCCGTATTTATTTCCTGTGTACTCTCGCTTTGTTTTTTGTTGGTCCGTATATTTTTGGTATGTTGATTCCTGTTGGTCCGTATATTTTTGGTATGTTGATTCCTGCCGACAAAACAATTCCACAAATAATTCCTTCAATAGGGTATGGTACCCCAAAACGAGCTTTACGCTATTTAAATACGGTTTCAGTTCCGCATACAGTACAAAATCAAAATTTTGCAAACTGTTGAAAATTTGATGCAAAAATCTTTAGATTCAATCTATTTCTATTATGCTAACGTAAGATCATGTCTACAACTTATAGCAGTATGCCAATTGGTACCACGAAAGGGTCTTCATATCTTTTTGAACGTTCACAATCCCCAGTCCAGGCGGTACATGAACAGGTTAAGGCAAAAAACAAGTGAAATTAACAAGAAATCAGTTTATTTTATGCTATCTCAAGCAAGGAAACCATTATCTGATTGTTGATTTAGAATCTGATAATTCTGTCCGTAGAATATTCGGATGAAATGATTAAAATGTATCGGTATTGTATTACTTACGACATCAAAGTACAATAAAATATTGCTGCAATCCATTTTGATTTATTTTATAGTTAACTATTAATACTATGACGAATATCCCAAAAACAAATTCAATAGCAAGAAGTGTGACTCAACCATATTCCAATTTATTACAATTATTCTTATATATAAGCAAAATTGTATTCCTTTGTATTTAAACACTTTCTAAATAATCCATTGTATAGGGTGGTATCCTTATGCCATTTTTTTATCCTATATATTGAATACACCAACCTTGGTTATTACAACAATGGTATCAGGTACGTAAAACCATTTTAAACCATTACTTACACTTAAAATTACAAAATCGCATCTTCCATTAACACATACATATTGATCAATATGCTATAATATGATATCTCAATATTTCTTCATCTACCTGGGAAAAATCTATTCGGCTTCATTATTGGCGTAACAACCATTATTATCGTAAATTCTAATGTTTATATACCGTTTTATATAGCTTACTTTAAGTACCATGATTAAATTGGAATTACTAAGCCAATATATACAGATGTTCAGTACCTTTGTTGTCAAATGTGTGACTGCACCATAAATAATTGTCAGAGTCAAAGTCCCTTTGGAAATATAAAATTCAAAGAAATATACTATGCCATATTGTTATTTATTTAAATTACTCTATAGTATGAATTTATTATCTAACAATATTGAAATACATTACATTAAAAATTCATTCTAGCAAATAATTTTCTATTAATTTCAATATATGAACGAGTATTAAAATAAATAAAATTCTAAGAAATATTATGTTCAATATTCATAAAAACAATTCAATATTTTAAAGATATTAAATAATAATTAATATTAATATATATTAGAAATATATAATATTATATATATATATATATATATATATATATATATATATATTAAAGTTTCTTTTTACCAACTATGGGTTTATCTGGACTGGGCCTAAAATTTAATGTGGGCTCCGAACCACGGTCCTCAGCATTAAGCCTACCGACTGGCGAGTGACCAACTTTAGAAATCATCCCAGAAGACATCCGGTCTTACCCAGCCTGGTTACTGGCGTGACTGGGATCATTACAAACATAAATTTACGACCATGCCCCACCATGAGGACCGTCCCATCGCCTTTTACCACTGCGTCACCAAGCCGGCATATAATATGTAATGATGGGAGCAAATTATTTGGGTAAAGATCGACTTTTTTGTTAATCCTCTAATTTATATTACATTTTAATATAATATAAATGAAATATAAATATGTACATACCGACCAAGAATCAAACCAAGAATTATGACATACAAAAGACAATTGTCACAAATATGCCCTTTTTATATACTTTGTTAATTCTTCTCCTTGTCCATTAAAAATAAATATACACAAATATAACAAT
Source organism: Rhynchophorus ferrugineus (assembly GCF_030347505.1). NCBI lineage: Eukaryota > Metazoa > Arthropoda > Insecta > Coleoptera > Curculionidae > Rhynchophorus > Rhynchophorus ferrugineus. Next base: position 19,877,600 of record NW_027472588.1, on the reverse strand, counting down.
CAACATAACAATCTTTCAATCAATATTTTAAATTTTTACGACAATAATAAGTTTAAAAAGACTAAATCTTACCTTGAGATGTATAATAGCGACATTACTATTTTTACTTCGGTATATTGCCTTAACAATGCTGTACTCACCTGAAAGAAAAAGGAAAAAATAATTATTTTTTATTATCAATTACTTCACTACATATAGATGGAGATAATTAAAATAATGCGAGAACGTTTCAAAGATGAAGCCTCAGAAAAGGAAATAATCGTTGCCATAAATCAACGCTGAAGAAGGGCATCATCTCAAGACCTTGCAGACCAGATACATGCAAATGGCAATCATGATTCCTCAAGCATTACTGATTTTTTAACCTCAATCTGTCACGGCATTTTTACAGTCGTCGAATACGGGAAAAGCGTTGTCTGTGATGAACAAATTACACGCACATCTACAAAAATGTCAGCAATCTACAAAACTTATTCGCTGAATCGAAATGGTACGTAGTTATAATAATGGTATAATCACTTGATTGTTACTGGGATGTGGATTGCCTGACATTTTTATTAACGGCAAAGAACATTTATTTTGTCAGTAATTTCTATCATCTATGAAGTTCAAATAAAATATGACGAAAACAGTGTCAATGTTTCATTTGGTATTTTGTTGTTAAGAATAATTATCAAATTTATAACGTGATTTGTTTAGAAATATAGGATACATTTTTATTTCTGTGAATTTTTTATAAATCCTATCCTGATCTTCAATGGTCCAAGACAATGCGTTTTCAAACAAATCTATTGAATTATTGATTTCATATATGGCATTAAGAATTAAGAATTTTGAAAGGGGTATTATGAATGCTTAGTAACGTGAAAATAAATGACCTATTATAAGCTATGTTTAGTTTTTATGAAAATGAATAAAAACAAACAAGCTTTTCAAAAATATCTTAAAAATGTAAAATTACATTTTCCATTTTTCCAAGAACCATTCAAAGACTCAAGTCAAGTTTTGCATTGATTGGCATTGGAAAAACCTTCTAATTTGACAACTTAATTTTAAAAAATTATGTGAACTACCAACATTCAACATTTATTGAAGCTTTCTATACCAGATTGGTTAGCTTTAAGCAGACAATCGTATTAACAAGACACTCATTGTGTCTTGATATCCGTTAATAGGACGTCACCACCTTTACACAGCATTTAAAAATTTGACTGTTTTGAAGGATATCATACGGTTATAGAATGAACAGCAAACTTAATTTCTTGTTTATATAATTTAAATATATAATAAATAATAGCTATTTTTAATAAAATTGAAAGAAATTGGGAAATAATTAAGATATCTCTTTTAAATACCAAAAATCTATTAAGAACAGACATTATAAACTCTCTAGAATATATATTATTAATTATATTATTATTAATTTATTTGCCAATCTCCTTCAAGAGCGTCTAGTATTTCCTTAACAGGGATTTGTCTTTTGATTTCATTGTTAAAAACCAGTTTGTCGTTGCTTCAAAATAGGCTATAGTGCGACAAATACTACTGCAAATAGCCTGTAATTAATCAGAACTATATCTGGATGGCAAAACAATTTTATGCGCAATTCATTTAAGCAAGCAAATCTTACTATTAACGTTATCCGGAAAAGAACTGTAGGAGTAAAATACGACGTTGAGAGGGTAGTTATATGATACTGAAATAACAAGGAGTATTATGATTTTGCAAAGTAATAACTCAAAGAGCTTTCATCAGGCTGATTTGTAGTCTCTTTATTTGATTATTTAGCGAACTGCGTGCGATCATAAAGATAGGTTAAAATGATTTATTTAAAATATACTATCGATTATGTCGATTTGTTTGTCACTTATTATTTTTATTCATTATGGAAAAGAAAAGCTAGAAATAAAGGTACATAACTTGTAACGATTAACATATATAAGTTACGAAATATGTAGGGTTTAAAAGATAAACTTTCAAATAACTTGAAAACTACATCATTTTATCACAAAAAATGGCGAATGTATTTTAATAAAAACGAAACCTTAACTGCAAACAATTTACTCATCACTCCCACAGCAGACTAAACACACGTTTTCTTTTCGAATAACTAGGGCGGAATCTGTACTGCGCCCTAGTACTTCCGTTTGCCAGTTTGTTATTGATGTATTTTTGAATTGCACAGTTCTGCCAAAATTACCACAGTATGTAAAGCCTAGATGGAATAGTTTCTTAAGTTCTGTTGCCTCCAAATTCCATTAGTCTTCGGCTGAGCAATTGCAATCCCCCTTTGGCAACCGTATAACCTGAACCGCGATTTAAGTTTTAAAAACTCACGAACTAAGGGTGTTTTTCAAAGCATGGATGTTTCCTAATAGTTCATAGCCTGGGGACCTTGAGCACTTTCAATATTGATGGCCTTATATCTTGAACAGCGATTCTTTTGCCCGAAATCCACTTTTATTCATAAGTAAGTTGATTCGCGTAAATTGAAATAATTAAAAAAAAAACAGCTTTATTATCTCCCCGAAATCTGCCGACACTTTGTTAGTTTTGAAAATATTATTTTAAGGGAGAGAAGTGGCGGTCCAGTACTATTTTAACATAAACGAAACCAATCAACTAAACACTTCACTTACAATTTATCTTAGCTAGACTAAATACACCGTTTTTTATATGTTATAACATATATTCCTTGTGTACATTTAATTGAAAATGTATTTACAAAAAAATATAGAAAAAAGCTATGTCCTTAATCTTAATGTCCATTAATAGCACTGGTGATTTTGCTATATTTTACTTATTTTATGTATTTTTAAGATGGATAAGAGTGATATTTGAAATCGGATGTACAAAAAAGTCGAATATTATTTATACGTCAAATATACACTCAAAAAAATAAGTTGTAAATAAATAAAAGAAATTATTAGAACGTATGTGTAATTTTTATTTTAAGTCACTATGTTTATTGAATATTTATATTATAATAACAATCGTTTAAATACCGATCATAAACTTAAAAATCAGCATTTTAATTTCTTGAATCTTGTTTGATTTAATATGTTGTTTCCAGTAATATTATTCAGTAAACAAACACAGACACATTAATAAAGAAAAAACAAATAAACAACACGTATATCACACCTCTCTGATATCGTCTATCCATTCAACGGATTATTAATTAGATGCAAATAATTATCAACTAGAGGCAAGTTAGAAAACCGATTACCATCGCAATCATATTATTGTCTGCATCCGAAGGAGATTATCGTTGATTTTATTAATACGTGTTGCGGGATAGCGCTGCACGAATGTAACAGCCATCATAATAAGCACGAGAAAATATTACTTTTGATTGTGCAGCGGTGAAATAATTCTCCTCAGCTTTGAATTGGCAATAAAGCCGGCTGATATTATCGACAATATCACGTTTCACAATAAGATACTATTTACTTCCTTTGTGAGTATTTCATAACGGTTAAATAACTAATCATAATACATGATATATGAATTGATTTTTAACATTTGTGAAAAGTGGCTGGGTTGGGAAAGGTTGACCCCACGCATATAAGGAGACTCGTTTGTTGCTGTCTATTTAGAATTATTGTAAACGGTTTTTATACTATAGATAAATTAATGTTATATAAACGATGAATAATTCGTAATTGTTTTAATTAATACATTTTTGCTAGTAAATTAAGTAAGTCTTTAATTAGTCTCTATAGTAATAATGTTCATGTTCATGCAATTAACACTGCAATTTTTTTTGTTAAATACATCTCACTGCACTATAATATAGTTTGATTATTTATATGTCCTGCTTTATGTATATGTCCTCCATGAATTAGCACCTCAGGTTTCTTTGTGAATCCCTTGATTTCCTGAGTGACAGTCGGTATCTGAAGGTCTTGGTGTAAATCATCAGTCATATCGTATCTGGGTGCATCTATCTATATTAGTTTTCGAGGAGCATTAGATCAACAGGATTCAATAGGTCAATATCGGTTTTAAAATGTGCAATAGCCACTTCTTACGTTATGGATAGTTAAGATTTCCTTCCGGTCAATTGGAAGGAAATTAACTTAATTGTTATTTTTTGGAAATTAACTTAACCAAACCAAACCATTTTTTGTACTTCAAATACAGTTATTTTCTTTTATTTTTAATATAATGTTCACCCCAAGATATTTGAGATTTATTCCAAGAGTAAACTCAATTTGAACTGATTTACTTTCGTTAAATTTTTATTCCATATCTGGGAATTCCTGAATCGCCTGAATAAATTTAAGGTTGCTATTGTAACCAACACCAAATATCATAGTATCATCACCAAATGTAGCTATTTTACAAATTTGTGGATGTCATGTAAAGTTTTGCCAAAGAAAAGTAACAATATTGGAATAAAATATAATAAAAAATAAACCAAAAAATAAAGTCAGATAGAAAGAAGGAAAAATATTGAACTGTTTTTTCGGCGGTTTTAATACAGCTGATAGAAGTTGTAGCGACCTTGAGGCATGTCGAATTTTACATCGTGGAATAACGGTCTACAAAATACCCAGAAATATAATCCCAGATGTTGAACACGGGCGGGGTGCCAGCAGCGCCAACTAGAACCCGATAACGAATAGCTGGCGGCAACCCCGAGACGTTTATCTGGGATGTTATTGAAGGGTATTTCAATTCATTCAGTGCTCAACCATCGTTTGGTTTAAACGTGCCACCATCGACTGCCCAAGCCTCGTCTCCAGGAAACACCGCTGCCATCCGTTTTATCTAATTGTATTTTTCACATTTTTTTTGTATAGCCAATAAATAACGGTCACATAATGTAAACACAACTGTTTCATTTCGTTTTACCTCCAATCACCGAGCCACATCATTTACCCTAAAAAGTCAATAACAATGATAGGAGTAGCTTCGGCAGCAGTAAAGCAAGAAACAAAGGATAATGTATTAATAAGGAAGAAAACAATTAAAGTAAAATAAGCATATTAAATGTAATAATGATATAAACTCGATAAATAATGCAGTAAAACGTGATTTGATGGTGATTATTATAATAGAAGATAAAATAAGAAAGAAGGCGTTTTAGATAATTACAAAATTATTTTTGATTATGATGAGTTTACTGAAATCCTAATATAAACGCGCTCTGGAATGATAGATATATAAGTTGTCTCTTGAAGTCGAACGAAACCATCATGGAATACCGTTATTAATTGATGGGTGAAAATCGGCGGCTGAGAAATCGATATAGGATATAATAATTTAAAAGTACGGTTTAATCTTGGGTCATATACAAAACCAACGAAAATCTACTCCCGGATGCTTAAGCCTTACCAAGCATATTTATCAGATACTGTTGCACTTGATTATCAATCTCGTTCTCATGAAGATAATCGATAATGGGACTTATTATAATAATTATAATTATATTGTGAGTCTTATAACGGTTTTATTAATGTTATATAGATGATAAAAGTACATTAATTTAGATGATATATGGCCAAATACAAAGTATACCAATATGTTTTTGGAACAAGTCACTTTTACAACTGTTTGGAAAGAACCTAATTTGGATCATATTTCACTCTTTATATATTATTACTTAAATATTATATCTAATATTATTTTATTAAAATATGGAAATATTTTATTATTATTCACTTTTATTTGTTGACAATGAAAATGTAAAATTGTGAATGTATAATTGTGAAAATCTCGATCGGTTCGAATCTCTTTCAGGCCATAGCTCTTTTTAATTTTTCACTGTCACGCGAGGTTAGGTAAGACTAAATACCGTTAGACGTGATCGACATTTGAAGTCCAGGTCAAGTAGTAGGTTCAGTTCAGTAAACTTCAATTTTCAAAGCATTTTAAAATACATTCAAAACCGCCTTCGATAGTTGCTCAACCATTTAGGTCTCAAATATTGGTCTAAGAAAGGGAATATTAAAGATGGTAAGATGGTAATGGTAAGTAGGCTTCTGTATATACTTTGCTGTCACTAGATATATTATCTGACATGAGTAGTGACGCCATTAATATACCACGACAATTAATGTCGTTTTCAATTATCAATATTTTAGAAATAAATTAGAAAAATATTTGGGCGTCAACATTTATGCGATTATATTTTGATTTTTCAATTAAAATATTCAACTGTTTAGTGTTGAATAGTGTTGGTACTCTTGTCAATGTTGTGATGAGTCAGTTGAATGATCTAATGTCATATTCACAATACAATGACCTTATATTAATAACAGATAACTTTTGCTCCATTTCCAAGATTTCATTATTATGTTAACTTTTTTGGTTTCCAAAATCGAATTGAGCTGTATTAATGGTGTATAAATAAGTACAAATCGGTATTGTTTTCTTACTCTAAAGTTATATTTAAAGAAACTGGTATAATTTATTTTATTAAGTATAGTATATTAATTATATTATACCGTATATTAGCGTTGAAAAAAATGGCTCCAGAAATCGACCTAACTTTCAGCATTTTAATGAAAAGTAACTGGAACAAGTTGGACGAAAGGAGTAATGCCTAGTAAATACAATAAATGGGGTAAAACATTTTATATAAAATGTTTCCATGAAGAGATTTTTCAATCTTACAATCCACCAAGTTTAATCTTCTGAAATGATCCATCAGCTGCCTTAAATGTTATAAATGTATTTTTTTTGCTGATCGGCAGAGATTTATTTGTATACCTAATAATATATAGATTAATTTTGTATTATATATAAAAAATTAACATATAAATAATTTCGGTTAGCAATAAAAACGTTTTGTACTGCACTGCAAACAATTTTGATGCTATCGGAAATATCACGTTTCACAACAAACCACCACTTACTTCCTTTGAGAACTAGGTTTCCCAACAGTGCACTAATCATACTTTACGATATGTGTCTAGATCCGTAACATCCATGAAATTGCAAGCGTTGTATTATTATTACGAGAACACCCTTATGCAATAGCGTTTTGCTCTTTTTTCGGAATTATTTATCGCGAATTTTAGATCAAAAAGCGAGAACGAAATACGTTTACAATTTTTATACCACCGTTTCGGGCGACGTACTCCAAGGTTATCAAATAGAACAAATTCTTTTTTTTTTGCTTTATCCGCCATCGTTGAAAGTACACGGTGCAATTCCTGCTCGAGGTTTCTGATATACATGTTCCAGCGAGCTACGTTCCGTTTTGCACGTTGGGACTTCGGGAATCGACAGTATTCGGGCGTGGAACTGATACAAAAACTTTTCGGTCTTTCCATTGCTTCCCGTTTTTTTTAGTTTAATAGTTTAATTTATTCAACTAGAGCGTAATATATAACTGACTATATTTTATTAGTTGTGTGACTTCGTTTTTACAGAGAGAACAGCGAACTTGATCTTAAAAATATTGACCATTACTTTCAATGACCTTGCACCATCTCACATAGTTCAGAATCTACAGAGAAATGGTAGTTAGATGGGGCTAGGGTTTGCGAATATACTGCGGAGTTCCACCATTGGTGGTTTGTAATAAATCATCTCCTGTATGTTCCACCAGATGCACAGGAGAACCTTCTCTAACTGAATTCCTTTTTTTGGCGTCGATGTACAAGGATGTATAAGATCAGCTCATGAATTTACATTAACAATTTCTCAACAACCAATACATTTTTCACAAAAACTCTTTTTTTGTTCATAAATTGATCTAAGTTATTTTCGGTCAGGCTATGAGGAATAGTAGTTTGAATGCTGAGCTATGCATTCATCTTCTATATCTTCCCAGTGGGCAATCATTTATTATGATAATTATTATATACATGACATGTAGAAAATCTTTTACTTTCATGTCGTAGACTTAGTTGATAAGCAAGCAAATTGGGGTACACTAACACTCTTTCGAAGTACTTAATGCAAACACTCTGAATTACATTCATTATAGATCCTAAAGGAATATAGAGCTGTATCATTTCATTAGAGATATAGTACTTAGTATCAACAATGGCAGGCAAAATTATACTTATACTAAAGTTCAATTACTCAGTTCAATTGAAAAGTTGGCAAAATTAGCTTTTTTTACTCAACACAATTCCCTTCAAGGATGATACACTAATTATAGCGACCCTCCAACTTTTCGATACCATTTTTGTAGTACGATTTGCCCTTTGCCTCAAAATAGGCCTCAGTTTCGGCGATCACCTCTTCATTCGACGAAAATTTGTTTTTAGCGAGCGTTCTTTTGAGATTTGAGAACAGGAAATAGTCGCTGGGAGCCAGATCTGGGGAATACGGTGGATGAGGAAGCAATTCGAAGCCCAATTCATGGATTTTTTCCATCATTTTCACTGACTTGTGACACGATGCATTGTCTTGGTGAAGCAGCACTTTCTCTTTCGTCAAAGGTTACCGTTTTTCGGCGATTTCGTCCTTCAAACGATCCAATAACGCTATGTAATAGTCGGTGTTAATGGTCCTTCCTTTTTCAAATGATATGATGTGAATGATATGATGTACACGTTCAGTTGATATCTCTAGAGTATCTGCTATTTCATTCAATTTCAATTTACGGTCATACAAAATTATTTTGTGGATTTTTTCAATGTTCTCGTCGGTAACAACCTCTTGTCGGCGTCCACTGCGTTCACCGGCCTCGGTGCTCATTTCACCACGTCTAAATTTAGCATATCAATCCTTGATGGTTGAGTGGAGCAGTGTCCGGAAACTCGGCATCAAGCCAAGTTTTTGCTTCAACTGTATTTTTTCCCTTCAAAAAGCAATATTTTATCAATACGCAAAATTCCTTTTCATCCATTTTTTTCACAATAACAAAAGTTGCTTCACTCAAAGTGCTATAATTCACAAACTAATGATCCGACAGTTATCAAATATATACACGCATCTTTTGAGGGTGAGGGCTAACCTAAAAAACATATGGATTTAATTCTAGTAGCGCTGTCTATGTATCAGGCCGGGGACTTTCCAATTGAACTGTTAGCTGATGGTATCATCAGTAGGTTGATGACCAAATTGAAGTAGTGCTTCTTATTTTGTTATGTAACTATTATTTGGAGTTGTGCTCCATGAAATAATATATTTGATATAGTTTGTTGATTTGTTGAAGTACAAGTTGATTTCGTCTTGCAAGTATGGTGCTCTTCTAACTTAGGCGTTGGTATAGATGAATAGTAGGATATTTAGCATCCTCTGCCTGGGAGAGTTTCCCAAACTTATTGATAGAAAATTGATACTGATAGACATGTTTTTCTATGCATAGTAAAAATTAAATGAGATAATTTTATTGAGGGGTGCCTGAAGGCTTTTTGATGCTGTTACTGGATCTTCGTGTGATGCTGGCTGTTATACGTTAAATATTGCTTCGCCTGACTTATTTAGGTATTTTCGTTAGCGTTAGATGGTCTTGACACTAAGTGTGATTTAGTTCCAGTTATATTCTGTTAAGAAATTACAACAAAACTACTAATAAAGTATAAAAAAATTTTTAGAAACAAAAATTAAAAAATAGAATATAAGTCATTAAATGTAAAAATAATGAAATGAAAAAATTATTATTAAATGAAATTTAAAAACACTCCAACTATTTTGAAAAATTAAAAACATAAAATAGCCCAAAAATACATTAAATACTATTGTTTATACATAAGTTATTAGGAATTATGTTTAGAAAAACTAATATTACATAACCCTAATTTATATGATCTAGAAAGGTTGTAGCCACATTACTGAGATTTAATTTGATAAAAGATTAATTTATCTTTATATCAACATCATCAGTCAACGCCGAATAGATGAGATTTAAAGTACCTCAACCATAAAATTAATTTTCTCAAAACTATAGGTACGAGTAACCATAAAAATATGAATTTGGAATTAATTAAATTGAAGTGATTTATTAATAAATTAACTGAAACTGACTGAAAGCGAATTACAAAAGAAAATATCTTATTAGGACCTTGAATATGTTCTCGCTCCTGTTCACACATCATCAAGATACTGTCATTGCACTACTTTTGCCATCTTCATGACATATTTTGTATGCAATTCACAATAATAAATATATTAATAAGCATAACTAGGAGTTGTTAACCAAATGGTTTATTGCTTGAAATTAGTGCAATTTGTGCTGTTTTACAATGGTAATTCGAATTAATATTTGGTGAGAAAATACTATGTAATATTACTGATATATGCATTATGCTTTGTCGTTAACATGAAAGTAGCCTCCAATAACTTCTATCAACAAAGATATAATAAGATTAAGGTAAATTATAGACGTACACGTAGTTACTGAAATGGCCGACCGGAACTAGAAGAAGGTATGAGGCTAATGCCAATAATGAGAAGAATGCCATTTACAGTAGAAATCAATTTTAGTTATATTTACAGGATTGGTTTACGTATGCCAATGCTGCCAAACAAAAACAAATGAAGGAAAATTGAGAAGAAGCATGAAAGGTGTTGTTGTTGCGATCTCTGTTTTTTGATTTATAGGCGCAATTTTTTTAAAGGATCAATATAATAATATAACATATATTATATATTTAAAAAATCGAGTTAAATTATTTTAATCATAAAACTTGGTATAACAAAACCATGGTGAAAAACAAGTATAATACAAATAATCTATTAATATAATACATAGCTTCATATCCTGAAAAGTAAGTAATTAAGAAAAACACACATTATGTATCAAAATACATAATATATACGTTTTGTTCTCGTTTTACAACAATAATTCTGGGTGAACATACGGCAATTGTGCTTGTACTTAATTAATCTAAACAAAAAAATCATATTTAATGATGTTATATTATGTTATTTTTATGTTTTAATTAGTCTCAGCGACAAACACACATCATCAACTACTAATTTCTCTTCGTCTGATTATATAAAATGTATGTAATACGAGAGGCGATTCTTTAGGCATCCACCGACCTAAAAATACAGATGATCTAAACATAAAAGTATTTTCAATTATTGAATTTGATACCATTGGAATGGATATCAAGATTTTTTTTGCTAATATATGGGCGGAGATGATTTATAATTACGATCCATTTTACTAACTATTTCGTTATATAACTATGGGAGGAAACCATTTCGTTCTGATTAAATTAATAAAGGAATTCTTGATAAGATTTCTTTTACTGTGTATGTTGGTTGTCAAGTAGCATCTCTATAATAAATTGTAACAATTGTTTAATATTATTTTGCATGTTATTGTTATCGTAAAAAAAGCTATGTGTAAAATTGGTATTCTTTTCATGAGACCACCGCATATCAAATCGTTAACAGACTGGTGCTGAAGTTTCCGATCAAGTTTTGTACAAAAGGTCTCATCTACAAAATGGTCGGGCTTAGTAGAAAAAGTACATAAGAAACAGTTTCTTTATAATCTAACATAATTTTAGCTGAAGATAGTGACAACCATATTAATTTGTTATGTATTCGATATATTCCCGAATAGAAACCTAAAATTGGAAATCATTTGAGATCTATTTTAAAGAATGATACAGATATTTTAAAATGTTTTTAAAGAATCAAATTGAAGAAGGTTGAAACATTGAAAGCTGATTTGCTTTTTTGCAAAATAATTGTGTATTTTAAGATTCGTTTAAAACTATATATATATATATATATATATATATATATATATATATATATATATATATATATATATATATATATATATATATATATATATATATATATATATATATATAAAACGTTGACCACGCAATTTATTCTTGATATGAGGGAATGAGGGAACAGAAAGTTAGTTGGTGCCAAATCATGGCTGTACGGAGGATAACCCGTTACTTCCAATTTTTGGCCATTCAAATAGGTGGTTGTTTCTGTCGTTGTGTGCGAGATTGCATTATCATGATGAAGAATGATCCTTAGCTGCCGATTGTTTTTCCTATTTCACGAAACACTTTTTTACTTATTAGGAAAAGACACAATTTACTTATTACTTATTAGGCAAAGAAATAAATTATCAGGAAAAGAAGACAGGCTGACGCAAAATCATCGCAGCTGGCGCTGCAATGCCTTAAAAGATACTCAAATACACCTAGCCGTAATCTATTACAATTACAAAACATCTAGGCTTTGAAAAACACCCCTAGTCCTTGGATTCCTAGCAAGCATCGCAGGCCATGGTCACAGCAGATGCCAATCATTCAAGCCGACCATTTTATAAGTACTAATTCTTCCCTTATGTAACATTGATAATAAACTATTAGCTCTAACAAAATAAAGAATGTCAATATTAATAACAAATATATCATATAATGAAACATAAAATCATCAACATAATTATATCAACATCATATCATAAAATGAGTAATTTTTTAACATGCAATAACAGTATCAATACATTCATATTTAAATCAGGCAACATATTTATTATACCATTCGGAAAGCTTGAACTGGTCTTCCCGGTATTTCTAAAAAATAGACGCGGAAGTGCGCTGAAATCGTTAACGAAAATGGTAAATAAAAGATAATATAATATCTAATCTTCTATTGATGTGCGACATCTAATATAAAACATAAATAAGCAAAAATGTTCTCAAATAAAATTAGCATATATATTTCAAATCGATAATCTAAAATAAACAAGTGTTACACCACCGACGCAATTATAGTTTTATTTTACGAGAATCTGCAGTAGTTTTGATCATCATTTAAAGCTAAATATTCAAAGGCAGTTCCGTTCAAGGCTCCCAAGAACGCATTTTTATCAAACAAATCATCGCATTTATCGTAAAAACGTTTAATGTCAGCGAGGAAGATAACGATTACCGCTTCGAAGGCATTTCTATTAAACGAAAAATTATAAAATATTCATATTGATGATGGACTTGGAAGATATTTGTGTATCTTAATTAAAATGAATAAATGATTTCTTGGAGGCACGACAAAACCGAGAGGTTTATTGGACTTAAGACATTCTCCGTCATGTATAAAATATGTATTTGTGTAAAATTATCTATAAACGTATGTCTTAATTTATTTAAAAATCAATAAAATATTTGCCAAGCATAGTTCAGGTTTGTATTGCTTACAATATTGTATATGATACTTTGATGTTACTTAACACAAATGTGCTTTGAATTTTATTGAGAAAAAATGATACAATATATATTAATCAATTCCGAATAATTATTATAAATTTTTCTCATCTCTCTGGCAACATGGCGATAGCGTGTTGCAAGAGCGATGTTGGTTTGACAGTGATCCAATCATTGATCTATTTCGTAGATCTTAACATTTCAACACTGCATGCCAGTCAAGCCATTGTCTATCGATGAACAAATGGTAATGAAAAGGCGCTATATCTGGTGAATACGCCGGGTGCCACAGAACCTTTCATTCAAGCTGAAGCAACGTATTAAACCAATCTAACGGAAGGTAACCTCATAACTCTTGTAACGTCTGTCCGAGCGTCTTCTTTAAGGGGATCATTTTGCGTCTGTTAATGCTTGGGATTGTTGTAGTAGATACACTTTTCGTTGTCAGTTACAATGTCACAGTAAAGCTTTATTATTTTTTGGCTAATAATTAATTAAAGCACGAAATTGAAAAGGTTCGAAATCGGCCTTTCAGTCAGTTGCTAGTGTTACCACATTATTTCTCTTTTTGGAAATTTACTGCCGCAGATGAACGGCTGGGAATAGTTGATTTCTTAACTGATAATCTGATTAAAAGTACTTTGGAAGATTCACTTGGATCTTCGACCACTCTTGTAATTTATTGTCTCTGGATGTGTTTGGTCCTTAAGGCCGTTCTTCAATTTTAACTCGTCAAAACCAATTAAGATATCATTTTCATCCACGTCCATTGAGAATACTTCTATTTCACCTTTCATTCATAGTATGTTGACGCTGTTTATATATCTTGTCTACACTGACTTAAATATGTGACCTGCAGTGACTCTAAAGGACCTTTTGTATCGAAGAGAAATTATAAAGATTATATGATTATATGAATTATTATAGTTCTGCTGATGAATAGATGGTGCTACCAGAACTTATTGAACGACTTAGTGTCAGATTTATTTGCTGTATCTTTCTTCAATACTATTGATTATATTCGCCACCTATATATTGGATCTAAAATTATTTAATTTGGATCTAAATTTTGGAATTGCATGTGTATTTCAAATTGAAAAATAAGACAAAATAGATTTTGGATCCAAATATGATTTAATTTGATAAAAGTTGAAATAACAATTCCCATAATGACGTATATAAATATAAAAATATTATAAATGTCACAAAACCACTTAAATAATTTATTTCATACACCCCAGAAACGAAGTATCAATAAGCCAGAGGGTATATAAGGAGGGTATAGGAGAGTATTTTACTCACAGATAGGATAGATTAGAATAGGCAAATTTGACTAAATCTTAAATACAAAAATATGAAAAATCCTTAAATACTCTGCCATTTCTTGGACCTTAATAATATTTATTTCCTAAAAAGTAAAATGGATGATTTTGATGTCCTAGAGTTATTTATATTCATAATACATTGTAAATGACAGTTTAAGGGCCAATTACGCCCGATCATTCCGTTATCGTCAAGAGCCATTCAGTGACAGTGTGTAACTGGAAAGTTAGACAGCCTTCTTCTCGCTAAATATTCTCTTCCTCAAATAGAATATTAGCAAAATCCTCATATTCCAGCAATTTGTTGTAAGTAATTTAGTTTTCTTCGTGTTTTTCAAAGCCGTTTTTATCGCAGAACTATAGCCATTTCTAAATTCAGCTGAGCACGATTAATATTAATTATAATCAGGAAATATCACACAAACTGTGCAAATAATATCGAAACGTGTAAAACAAGTAAACACAAGTGCTAAGCAACAACAAGCTTTAATGTGTCTAATTGTATTTTTACTAAAATAATTATAATCCCACAAAACAAGTGATATTGTAATTCTGTAATTTCTGTACAAAATACTATTATCATAAATCATAATTTCAATGATTTCTTGTCACTGACATGCTTTGGGTAACGAAAAACTAATGCTATAATCATAATAAAACTATAGTTCACCACTGTAGAAATTCTGAAACATACCTTTTGAAGCTTGATTTCTTCTTGCAGAGACCGAAACAAATTGTAGTAAGGAGTAAGGTATGGGCTATATATATTATATCAAAGCTTGTCGTCGATCTTTCTCAATTTTTGCCAAAGCAATAAGGAGATGTTTGATCTAGAGTTCACTACTGATCAATTATATCCTTTATTTAAATCACCTTCCTCAATTCCATTAGTTGTTGACAGTGGACAGTCGAACTAGTGACTTGACCAGGTTCGAACATCTGGTTGCAATACATTTCTTTTCTAATCCTACTAAACCTCAATATGCATTTTGCAATCGTTTATGAATTTTCTCCGAGTTTCAACCATAACCTGTATATCATATTATTATTTTACACGATCCACTTCTCATTTCTCATGAGAATTCTTGATTCGCTTCAGCAATTATTCACAAATAGAAATCTGGTTCGTTAAATTTTTCAATGTTAATTCTTTTGGAGCCCAATTATAGAGCTTCTTTTGGTTTTTAGCGTAATGGTACTTATAGTAAATAGCACAAAACTGCGTTATGGTCAATGTTCAATTTTGCAGTGATGCTGCAGATGAAATATGTCAATCTATGTTGATATAATTTTATGGAATTTTAACATATTGACGACCACGACGAAATTTCCACATTAAGCATTCATAAACACTACACAATTAACTATAAGCCTGCGCTGCATTATTTTCTTTTTTTGAAGTAAGACTAACGACACTCACTTTCTGAAATAACTAATAACGCTAACTTTATATCTAGGATGTTTTACAGATTGTTACGCCTCAAATGTACTATTATATGGCTTCATCGATTCAATATTATTAGATATATCGACTTTAAACCCATTTCTTAAAAAAAACCGAAATTACCTTCTGCTCAAACTTCATTTATTTTATGCCATCAATATATATAGGCCATCTAACAACGATAAACATATGAACAATAATTAATAGCTAGCAAATAGCTAACTGAATTGGATCAAAACAACGCAACTCTAAATTAACAATAATTTATGTCTATATATCAAATTAAGGATTAATTGATAAATCAGCATCTCATTTTAGACGAGTTAGTGACACGTGTCGATCAAGGACTAACATTTACAAAAACTATCTGGTTCAATACACCCTACAAATTAATTAACGAACGATTCGTTTATTAAAAACGGCTATAAAACTATTTATCAACTAAAGTATGGGGAACGCGAAAACAACGCGAAGTTAGTGTTGATTTATCGGACGAGCACTTTAGCGGTTTCATGATCGACTCTACCGCCTCCGGCGTATTAACGTCTTGCCAACGCCTGACTTGTCATGACCCAGACAACTTTAAAGACGGTTAGATGGAAGACGGATTCTGTTAAAATATGGCTTACGTCCGGGTTCGCGAACTAGAAACGCACAAACCTAAAGGTGTTTTAAACCGCCTCCCAGTGAACATAAAATTATATTAAATGTAAGTAATTCATAAACATTTATTTTAAAAGACTGAAAAAATAAAAGCAAATGTAAAATTAAAATTTATGATGCTGGTTTGGCCGTTTTTTTAATTTATGTTTGTATTTGTCTTTAGATACGAGTGTAAAATAATTGTCATCCCAGTCACTCCAGGAACTGGGTTAGAAAGAAAAGATATTTTTAGGTATGGTCTTTAAGTTGGTCACATGTTAGTTGGTAGGCTTCGCAACGAGGGCAGTTATTAAGCATCGCATTGCTACAGTTCACGTAAATCCTAGTTGGAGAAAGGATATTTTAAAAGTTATAATATTTAAAATAAATTTAATAATTACTTTGCCATCGGTTGGTAGGTATTGGTTTGGTATCCTTAATAATTAAAAGTAGTCAACAGCGTCTAGTTAAAGAAGACTGACATTAAAATAAGATAAATAGAACATTTGTCGAATTATAAATCCTTAACAACTGATAATAGTTTATGCACATCGATCAAAATATCACTGATTCGATTAGCAACGTAAACAGAAGTTGACTCTAAAAAATCAAACGCACGGTGCAAGGAATTACAGGAATTCTATAACATATCTCTTTATCTATTGGTAGACCATCAGAATGGCAATCAGATAGAAACAAAACTTTTTGCATTTCTTTAATATCGTTGGGTTATAGATTTATGGATGGATAAATTGAACACACAACATTTAATGTTGGACTCCGGACTGATTACATTAGAAAGAAACTACGGAAATCATAAAACATATCTCTATTAGTAAACCAGCATATTGCCCGTCAGATAGAAAAAAAAACTCCGACCATATAGACTTTTACGTTCGTATAGAGTATTACGACAAACATCAATAAAAATGTATAGGACAGCATCACGCTTTGATTTATCGCCTGGTTACTCATCAGTAACAGTCTTTTCAAAAGTTACCATCAAAGATAAGCACCATCCCTTGTGCAATAATAGAACTAATTGGTCGATATTTAGCCACTATTATGTCTAATTTTGCCCTTAAATACTAAAATATAGAAAAAGCAACAATAAATATAACAACAAATATACAGTAGGCAGCATATTACTATTATGTCTCTAACAGTGAAATGTCTCAAAGAGACTGAAGTGAAGTCTCTCAAACCACATATCCACAATACAGCAAAAAATATCATATCATAATAAAAAGAGAATTTATCTGGCGCAAATCAAAGTTATCTTTAGATCAATTAATTGGATAGTTCTAGCAAATCTAGTACAGTCATCTTTCAACGGTTTCAAACTAAATGGTTGCGTGTTATAGGCGACTATTCGTACTATGTCTCTAATGAAGTGATACAGCATGATATTCCTCTGAAATGTAGACGAGTATAATTAAAAATGTTAGTGTTAAATACTGTGAAAAGTGTCAGTACACCCTAATGTACGTGCCAAACAATATATCTAATAATACAATGCCAAATATTTTACGCAGGACATCACTTATTGCCCACTGGCTAGATTGTTGAACTATTAAAGATAATAAAAAAATGTTGATTGATTGTGTTCCTTTTAAGGTTGATCTAATTAATATTAATTAGACAGTTAATAGGCAAAACTAACAAACAATAAATAATACATATTTAAAAGAAAAATATTATAATTGCGTTTAATTCAGTGATCTCGTGATAACTTAAAGAAATTAAGATACAGTCGGCTAAAAAAAAACTAACAAACAATAAATAATACATATTTAAAAGAAAAATATTATAATTGCGTTTAATTCAGTGATCTTGTAATAACTTAAAGAAATTAAGATGCAGTCGGCCAAAATGCAGGATAAATCCTAAAACGCACCCAAAATAAATCATCCTTAGCTAGATATCAATATTTGTTGCTTCTCAATACGAACCAATACCAAAACAAAATGGATTATCTTTGTCAAAAGTCAAGGAAACTCTTGTATTTGACATCGTTATTAAGAATGATATATTACTTAATAATATGATTTGAAATATTACGACTGAAGCCAATTAATAAATAATGCATTTCATTGACATAAAATATTGACCATGAAATATAAAGCTAAATAATCTGAAATTTTAGACACGCTTCAGGATGGAGACTGGCTTCCCATGATATTTAATGTTCAGTTCGCATGACACTAATCTTATATCTGAACTTCTTATTTAGTATTAGATCATGAGAGGGATTGTTGTAACGATAAATTTGGTTGAATCAAGTGATTTTATGTATAGTGTTTACAGTCTCATATATGTGTGTCTGATGGCAGACAGATGTTTCAAATACTTCGAACAATACTTATGTATAAATAGCGTAACAAAACTACAGTGCTGTAATTGAAGAAATGTGAAAAAAAAATGCACATAATTAGTTCATGATTCCTCATTGAGAGGATTTTTAGACATTTAAGAGAATTTAATATGCTAAAGCACGTTAACACAAACATTTTGTGAAAGCACTTGATCAAGTTACTGTAACAGTATACTCTTCTATAAATTTAGAAAATACCCTTATTAAAATAAAGTTACAAAATTGCAATTTGTGCATTTTGCTTACCATACATATTATATCTTTTATATATCAATCAATGAAATCAATTTAAAGAAAACGGGAGCACCGGGAGGCATGGAATTTAGCATGATAAAAGCTTATATCGATGAAGAATTTTTAGGTCTAAACATTTTGTTTAATATGCGCTTCAAATAAATAAATTAAAATAAAACGAAATATATCTAAATCAATCAACCAGGAATGGTCGTTAGATCGATGAAAATATATAAACAAATATTGTTAGATTAAGCCGACGCGATACCAACTCCAAATCTTATACGGTAGATTATTTGTCATTCGTGTTGTGCGTAAATTAACTACCGAGGCGTAATATTTATAATCAAAATCTGACAACGTTGTACCGCAAAATACCATCAGGCAATTTTGAATCGGAAGTCCTTACATTTTACATTTGAAACGATATTAAAACAGAAGGGGAGTGTGTTAAAACATGATTAAACGAAATTATTAGCAAATAAGAGTAATAGCAAATTTGGATAAGAAACGATTAAGTATAGTGTAATCTCAAAAAATTATATTTTAATTTTTTTTGTAGAGAGAATAATTTAATGTGTCCGTTTTATCGGAAGGATATATGCGAGATATGCGAAAATGTCAACTCAACATAGATTAACAAAATTAGAGAATAACAAGAATCGCCTGTCGTCTTTGTTTTCAAGATATTTAGACTTTCGAAATCGGTTTTTCATTTAACTAGATGTCTGGTGATTTTATCATAGTATATCACTACTAGAGGTAACTCTAAAGGTTATTCAGATTTTTCTGTAAATTTCAATGCTATTAACTTCTGATTCACTTCAGGTTTCTTTATTAAACGCATTTCTGAATAACGAATGAATATTGCATGTAATAAATGCATACATTTGTGCCTCAAGAGTTATAATAAATGTTGCAAAGAATATTAACAATTACAAAATAGTTTCATAACAGTTGGTAAGTTGTCCCACGTGGGACATAAGACAATGTAGAAAACAGTAGATTAGCGAAAGCCATAGAAGGCAAATTAAAGATGAGCTATCTGCAAGAGTTAGATTGAAGAGTAGAATAAGTAAGCAAAGGACGATGCAATTTTATTTAAAAATGTAGGTAAAGAAATTATTCTTTTAATCAGCTTGGTGTATTTTTTTGTAATATATATTTTAGGGTAAAATATGGATAAAAAAATAAAGACTATATGAATACATAAATGAAGTAATAAAAATATGAAACAATTAAAATGAAAATAACTTCATACTTTTCATAGAGGGAATATATAGGACAAATAGAAAAAATATAAATTATTAACAGTACATTTGTAAATACTTTAAAACATTGATAAATATTAAAGTGCTTAACTACGAATGTTATAATATATGTGACGAAATGACATTTTAATTCTTTTAATTTTATAACGATTGTATTGATTATTTACTTTATAGACCTTTTAAAAAAGCAATAGTTAATTTAGTGATTGTAAATACATTCTTTTAACATACATGTTAAAGTCATATACATATTTCAAAATTGCTTTATTTATATAATCTCTATTTTAATATAGAAACATGTATTACTTCATTTATTATTAAAGTAACATAAAAGTAAAGAATTATTATATATACTTAAATTTGATGCTATAAAATAATCTGACTTAGATACTTCAAAAATGTTCGGTGGTGTAATAATTTAAACTTATCAATACTTGATTAATGCCATTTAAAAAAGGTTAGATAGTTATTGTAATATCTAATACTCAGTATCTATACTGACATTTATTATATTAATTAATGTTATATATCAAATATGTTTGGGTGATCTTATATTGAAAATAAGTTTTAGTAACACATCATCTTTAAATCACTCCCTTTACTCTGTTATGTGGGAAACATCATTAACTTAATAAATTGTAGTCGAAATTCGATCACTATTTATTATTATGACTCTTTGTTACGATTATTAAGTCCATTACTTGTACACGCTATAGCGCAACTAACAAAAATTAGGTGAAGATGACTGATGATGAACTGAAGATTCTTGGAAACGCAGTCGATAACAGATAAAATCTGTATGAATCGGAGAAATCACAACAAGGTTCTTCATTTTGCAACGATCGGCAAACGCTAGCGAATAAAATAAATTAGCCGATGTTTTTCAGAATATCAATTCAGAGTAAACATCTATTGATATAGAGGACAAGGTGTACAATTGAAATACCCGACCATTAAACCGAAACCCATTTAATTAATAGCCTCTCTCATGAATGCCATCTGTTATCTATCAGTTGGAAATTTTTGAAAACCATTACGATACGTTCACGTCCGCCAAGCTAAAGGTTACGATCCATGTAAATCAAAAGCAATCGGACAAAAATTAATGTTGTTGTAAGATTATTTACATCCCGCGAACAAGATAATGAACATTGCTTTATTCTTTCAACGAATAACTTCAATGTTGGTACCTACTGACTTATCATTATAAGTCACTTAATGTGGGCTTGTGTTGGTTAAGCTATTATTGAGATATCAACACGAAGAAGGCGTGTTGGCGAACGGTTCGGTTCATTTTAAAACTAAACTGGAGGAGAAAAAGTTCAATTATACGCTTATTATCTTGTAATACTCTATTAACAAGAGAGAAAAAAACGTAAATATAATGTGGTAGTAAATAGGTTTTGATCATATAAAGACCGTTCAAGTAGGTATGGTGGTTAATAAAATAAACGACTATCGGAAAATTTACCGGACCGCTGAAAAAGGAAATGCTCAATATAAGTTTCCAATCATAAAATAAATACATTACTTTTATTATACCGCTTAATAAAATATGGGGAATTAATTGCTTCATGATGGATTGTTTGTTCAATACAAGGGTTGCCTTTTATATCTCGGAATTCGGAAAGTAGTTTCGAGTTTCGAGGTTCATAATGTATCGAAAAAATAATTTCTATTTTGTATGTGTTTATATTGATTTGATCGATATCCTTTTGACACTTTTCCGTTAAAATTAGCGTTGGGAACTATATTTAGATCTATATGTAATATATATGGTTTTATGTTTTTTTGTGTGCAGTTTGCTTGTAAATAATAATATATTGTACATTAATATAGCTGCTAATATTAATATAGTTTAGAGTATACAGTATATATCACTTTATGATTTAGATTCGAAATGTTCCAGAAATTGTATCGATTTGAAACGATTTGAAGAAGTTTTTATAGTAGAAATTGTCAAATTTTACACCAGGTACCACAACAAATTAAGCAGTGTTAGGAAATGCCACTTATTGGGTGTTTAGGAAACCCATTGGATTTTTGACAAGCTCTTATTTTACAAGAAATTATATTACCTGAATTATATCATTAACACTTAAAATGTTCTGCTCTACCCGCAAAATCCGTTTTCTCGGAAAGATTTTTATCAAAATCCTGTCAAATTATTAACAACTGAATACGTTGCCTCACCTGAGAAAAACTGAACATGATTATATTTTTGAACAGTAATTTAAAAATATGTCCATTCAATAATATATGGAACTTTTATTTTATTTAAAAAGGGTCTGCTAGTTATTGTGCGATGATTTTTAGTTATTTCATGGATTAGTTTTCATTATATGATGTATACCTATATTAAGTTTTTAATTAGTATATATGGTATTGTACCTTTTTAGTTTTTGATTAAGTTATATTGAATTATTATATAAATTTATTATGTATGTTATTTAAAAATAGCAAATAACATATTATTAAAATACAATAAAAATATTTGGGGGTCATTATTCCATTCCTTTTTACAGATACACAGAACATTCAAATATAAAAATAATTCAATTTTATATAAAATGAAATTATTCCTTGTAACGTAAAGTATCCCGCAATAATTTCTTTTATTTTTTTAAATTAGTACGAGAGAATATTATATCTCCGTCTCCCTTATAGTACGGTTGGAAAAAGTAAGCACATTCGAATAAAATATAACAACCAATTACATTTATGTTATTATATAATGTCAATGTCATTTAATGTCATTACTTTTCAAATATTAAAATTAAATACGACGAAACCTATTTGGGATAATTACTCCACTCCTCTTACATAGATTCAAAGTCACACTAAAATATAACAATAATTAACACTACCAATTGCCAATTTAAATTGATTTAAAATGAACTGATCCAAACAATTATCTCCGTCCTTTCCACTCTTACAATTTACACGGGACGAAATTCGTACATCTTCGTGTGATATCACAAATAGAAAAAAAAACAGCTGAATCGTGCATTAGACTGAATATTGTAATACTATTTTCTATTATATAGTAATTACTATTTTCAGTCGCTTTTACTATTCAGTTTTTTTACTATCGACTATTTCGGCTGTTTTGAGAATATACACTGTTTCGACTATTTTCAGTCGACAGCTGAATATTAGTTAAAATCATAATTCCACCATTTTGATTTCCGAAAAACAAATACTTACGTCATTAATAATTCTGTAGCGATCGGAACAAATGACAGTCGAACGTGGCAAGATCTGATGCATTAGAACTTAACAGCCAATCTCTTTCAAGTTTTACTAAGTCGTACTTTAAGATTCATTCATTTATTCATTTTGTAGTTATCTGCTTCAACCACATTAGTTGTTGACAGTAGCGAGTCGAACTAATTTTTTAACATTAATTACATGTTACATTAGATATGCTTCGTACAATCTTAATTTACAAATTAATGTGTTACTACTCTCCTGTTGCATTAATAGACAAGCAAGGTGAGTACGGGACTATACATCACCATGCATTATCCGAATTAAAATAAATTGAAGCTAAAATTAAGAATAAAACTTATACACAATATAATTTTCTGATTTCCTGCGTGTTGTCCAGAGGCTGTATCGTTTCCACATTGCCCCTGATTTACAAATCTTATTTCATGCTTGAAGGCGAGACATTGGATAACTTCAGTTTTTTGTTGGTTGCATGTTTTAGTGCAAACCTATATTTGCACTTCATAGATCCAAATTGGCTTTATGGTTGGTTGATAAGCCAATCTCTGTGATTTTAGGTCACCTATTATCAGAGTCATCAGATTATCTGCCGACTAACCAGTATGGTTGTTTCATTTTGATACTGATTTGTCCTGCTTTTTGTCTAACATGATGTTTTACATTTATCATCAAAATGCAAAAACGCAAAATTAACATATACAGATTTAGGAGCCATTAAGCTATATTTTCCAGTTAGTCCATTTGAAGATTTCGTTGACTGTCATATGTAATTTTTTACAACCTTTGTTATATATAATTTTTACCACAATAACTGTGTAGGCGACAAATGTTCTAAGTACCATTTACAGTAGATATAAGAGTCGTCGTAAAACACTCCTGGGGAACTCCTGTCGAAATCGGTTTAAGGTTAATTCTTTATGTGTGACTCCGATAGTTCACAACAGTTCCGCGTTAGCAACTTGCTTATCTTGTAGGTCCCAAATGACATAACCGGTTAAAATATTGTGAGACGTCTAAAAATATTGCAGGACAGTATTTCTTTTCTTCAACGGCCTTTTCTCTCGGCTCTTTGGATATCACCTATGATATTTTTGCCATTGTTGTCGTAAATGATAGATTTCTCAACGCTTGTAATCAACTGTTTTAAAAATTATTCGATTATGTTTCGTTCCTGATTCATAAATGTAAACTTAGTCCGTTTTTTTGTTGCTGATTTATTAAGTTGAAGTATCGATATTCTTTTGGTATCTACTTTTATAGTCGACATTTAATTACCTCTATCCATTCCTTGCTTGCTCCAGATGCTTTTAATGAAGTGGCTAAATATCCATATTTCAAGGTTAAGAAAAAGTGTAAAAAATATCTTGAGTACAATTTAACTCATTACTGATCTCAGACATATTAAACTCTAAACTATATTTGAAGAATGGAGAATAGAATATTGAAGATGAACTTGGTAGCAGTACCCAAAGAATTTGTTTTGAAAATGTTAAAATATATCTTACATTTGATATGCTTAGCACGATCCTAATTTACAAATTAATTGATTATTATTGTTGTTATTTCTAGGTATTTCCTGAATTAACATTAAATTAGACTATTTAAGCTAAAGTTAAGAGTAGCACTTGTAAACCATACAAAATCGTTTTTCAGGTCATCGTGCAGTTCTTTGTTCATCATCTTTTAACAGTGTAAATAGTTTGTGATTAAAGAAAAAGATGAGAACTTTCATCTAGCATTTCTATCAAAAATTTAACCTGAAATATGGAATGGAAGTATAGGAATTTTTTTCAGACCTCCACATATATTTTTCTCGCAAATATTTTAAATTCATCTACCACCTCCTTATTTATTTCTAATAATCTTTATAAAAAATATTTAACTTATGATTCTGACAACAATGTCTGAAGAATATGCGGAGCGAGGTAAAATATCTCATCAAGTACTTCGGATGGCAATATTATGCCAAGCTTTATCAGATATGGTAAAACTATATTGTCTTGTAATATTTTTTGATATTTTCAGGCCATTTTTGCCGCCAATGATGTTTTTTTCCCTTTTATTGGGTATAACTAATAGCTACTTATAAAAAAATATAGACTCATAAATCAATGAAGACTAATCTAAGCTGACAAAATTCCTTTTATTTGGAACTGTTTTAGAAGGTTGTTTTTGCCCACGCAATTCAAATGTCATTTGATGGACCGTAATCCAAAATAACCTTGATATATATTATGTTCGGCTGATTAACCAGAAATTATGATAATATAAAAAATATCCGTACATATCCGACGTCATAAAACTGAAAAATCGAACAACAATCACTATATCGTCTACTAAAAACAAAACGATACTATAAATCTTAACCTGCTTTGAATATTAATTTGGATATTGGGATTTTGTGATATAAACATCGGAAACCCATTATGTCATTACTATGATGATAATAATAATATATTGTTCATCACAAATCAAAATAATTGATACTATACTTGTTTTAGAATGTTATATAAGAGCAGCAACAATAAAGGCCTGTGACTAGAATAACGATATTGGACCAAATAACAAACAACTTGAACATGCGCTGTATATAAATTAACATTCAGAATATATGATTATTTTTTTCTTAACTTTTTTATTACCCTTAGTGGTTCAACAATCTGCCCAGCGGTCAATAAGTGTTTTTCTTATAATAATTACTTTAATAATGATGTGTAGAAGTGATCAGTAAGTGTGTAAGTAATCTTATGTGTAAAATATCCTATTATAAATCTTGCCCTAAAGTCTATATATGTGCACTAGTAAGATCGGATAATCAGTAATAAACGTTCTAGTCTACACACTTGATATATAATCACTCACCTTCAGCTGATTGACAAGCACATTAGGTTCCACTAACACTCTTTTCAAGTGGTTAACAGTACAACTTTGAACTTTATTCGTTTGGGTTCTGGAGGAATGTCATGCTATACTATTTTATTAGACAAAGTATAAAGCATCGACTATGGCATGCAATACTTTGTTTTGGAACTGTTGAATGATGGCTATATTAGATTTCCTAGAAATATATTATAGCTGGATTTCTTAGGACTAAATGGGCCACAGTATTTTTATCTTGATATCTAAGAATAACTACGATTTGCATCCAACAAGCCAATAAATTTTCTTTAGTTTAAATTCAACAAGCATATTTAACGACTATGTGCAGGTGTATGTTGGAGCTCTTCCTAATTAGATATCTGTTTAGATGCATGCTGGAATATTTAGCATCTTACACCTCGGGGAGTTATTTATTTATTTAATACATTTAATTATGAATGTCTCTTGGCAAGTATGTTCTTCGATGTAACATTACATGGATAGCATTTCTTTCATTGGCTTAATATCCCAAATTAGCAGCCATAGTTGTATTTTATTAAGATGTGTTTGGAGTCTTTTTGATGCTAGCTATTTTTAGAGATTTTAACAGCTAATCTAACCTATTCAAGAAGGTATCATTGTTCTCAGTGAACGCATTAACCTCCAGACCAATTGTTATTTCCCTCTGGCCTCTGGCCTCTGGACCAATTGTTTAATTTGCTATGAGGTTCGTAATTCAAATGGGTATAACACATTTGGAGAAAATGCACAATATTATAAACTATACAATTTCAATGGCGTGTTGTGATATATGCCATCCATATTAACGAATTCAAAGAATTATTATTATTTTATTTCTGCAGCAGTAAAGTTGTAACGGCCATATTAAAAAAATACGAAGGCTTTATGAGGGAGCCTGATTTTAGGTAGTTGGAGGATCTTTACTGTCCATTGTTGGCTTCACTCCGGTTACCTCGAATGTAAAATGCTTCTTTTCAGATCATATTTTTAAAGATTTGAAATTAGAAATTCCAGACTAAAAACAATACCACACGAATTGTATATTTTACAATTTTATGATCTCAGTATAATATATGTCAATGATCTCATAGTAATATTTATTCTAAAAAAATAAGCTATCGGTATATATCTTCAGTAGTTAAAAAACCTCTGACAGGCAGAGTAGAAAGAGATGGGCAAATGTCGAGAGTTTACAATTTAAGACAGGGGAGAAAGAAAGCCGAATAAATATCACACAACGAGGAAGAGCTTAACGTTGTAGATAAGAGAGCAGTGGGCGGAGCCTGCCTCGTAGATTGATGCCGCGTCGCTGCGAACCCATGTTATCGTCGTTATACTTAAGGAAGGGAAATCCGCTACATATATTAAATACATTATACATTATGGGTGGGTAAAAATATAATAGTTTTCCTGTATAATGAAGATAATGGGCAAGCTATTAGGTTGAAATAAACATGTAGGAAGAACAATTTAAGACTATATTTCACTGCTGTCTCGTATTAAGCGTGTCTGATATTGAATTTGGTAATGTTATTCCTATAAGTTGGCATGTATAAGCATTGTATATGTATTGGTACCTTTGTTCGCTTTTAACTAACCTTATCAGCTTATAATAATAATATTAATTTGTTTTACTGTAAAGACTGTGAATGAATTTTGAGAGATATTTGTAGAGAATTGTGTAAATCTTTATTATTTGATGTATATTATTTGTGTTATGTCATTTCATGAACCTTGAGCAGGGATATCTCTGAATCTCTGATATCTCTCGTGCAAAAGCGAAGCATTAATGTAAAAAACTATTAAACAACCTAAACCATTTGCATTTGCAGTTGCATTTGATGATTTTGATATATAAAACAATAGTTTTCCACTTAATATTATTACTAAACATGTAATGCTTAAAATAGCATTTTCCATACTTATTACTTATGTTGTTTTATTTGAAAAATTTTGACTAATAATACAATTTCAAACCGTGCGTACATTGTTACTTCATTGATTTCCAGGCAAACAGAGAAGAACTCTTTTATAATGTATTGTGACTTGTGACGAAAGAAACACGTTTTGCATATTGTGTGAAAATATTACTGCAAATATTCACCGATACCAATTGAACAAATTGAACAGCATATTGTTGTAAAAAAGAGCAGCAATGGCGAGTAACAGGCGCAAAATCGTTCTCTTGCAATACGATGCTTGGCTACACATTGCAAGAGTTGTGAAGGATACACTGTTGCAGCTCTAATGGGAAGTTCGGCTGCAAGAAAGATGTTCTAGAAAATTATGAGAAAAACTTTGCGGTTGAAGCAGCATTCCAAAACACATGACCAAACGCCTTTCAATGTCTCTTATCTGAAATCAATGCGGTACAAAATATCCAACCTTTTGGATCATTCCCGTATTCTTCAAATAATTGAAAATGGTTTCCTTTAAAAACTATCAATACTGCATATTCTTATTGTATTGTACACAGATCATCATCGAGTAGTGTCTTCAAAAACTCGTCTTAATTTCTTTTGGCCCTCCAGCTCATTCTTTTCGGAGGCAAAATTACCAATTTTAAAATGTAAAAACCAGTATTCACCTGATGAAGTCGATAGAGCACGGTTGCCAGAAGCATCACACATCATCCGATGCCTTTAAAATTTCCCGCAAATACGATTTAGTCGATACAAATTGAGACATTTTGAACGCACTGAAATACATTCTTATTCACACTTCAACGAAATGATATATACTGAAAAGTGAAGCCTGTCAATGAAGCTTCAACATGAAACATGGCTACAAATGAATCCGATGCGATTTAATACACAGTAAAACCATCTGTTGTATATCGTTTTAAATTAATTCGTACGCCTATAAATTGTATCAATTTACCTTAATGAGTGCATTTGTAGGAATTCCTACACATTGTTAATAACATTTGAACTACACGTCAGGAAAACGCTATATCTTTCGATCATAATTAAGTTTTGGAAATATGGAAATTCCACTTAGAACGTAGGCCTGGGGTTTTCATATGACAGGGCATTATCATACTACAAAATTACGTTGTCAGTCACACAAATTTTCAGTCCACAAAACCGATGTATATATATATTCAAGTTGCGTGTGGTCTCATTAATGAAATGAACTTAGACCTTACAAATGCTTAATAACCTTGCTAATGAAATGTTTGCGGTGAATTCGACGAAAAAAAAAACCTGAAATCTCATCTAAACAACTATATATCGCCGGACCTACCATTACCACAACCAGTAAGTGTCCAGCTTCCTACACAATACGTGAATCATTAGTCCATTATTTTCATTATACCGGAAAATAATTTTACTTATGTTAAATACCCACCAAGATTTAAAAAAGAAACAATAGTAACGCACAATAATCGATGTACTACTAATAACAATGCCCACGTGGACGAAATTTAAGGAATTGTTTTACAATACCAGAAAGAAAATAGTTTTAATCGTCGCCTTCGTAAACCCACACCGGTGGTCGACGAAAAGGCAGTTTCACGTGCCAACGACCCAGAGGCACTACACGACCTTGCCCAATTTCCCATGCAACAGGATCTCGGTTCTCTCGAGCCATGGCAACTGATATAACTCACCAGCCGCAGAGACGCGAACGAACACCTTGTTCTTTCTTCAGGATGTCGATTTTTTTTTCTTGCCGGTGATCACTGTGGATGAACGGTACCTGACAAAATAATACCGGCGGAATATAAATTAGTTCGAAGGTACTTCGGGAGAAATACATTGAGATTTATGTTAATCGCTCCTCGTCCCATAATTTATTTTTATGGGTTTGTGTGTTTATGCAACATAATTGTTTATTACAGGATTATTTATTTAAAAAAAACCATAAAATGTAATATAACCATCTTAACGTAGTATAATCAACACAATTATATAGTCTATTGAACGTTTTTTGTACATACGTCATCAAGATGTTTAATGTATTCCATGCCGCAATTTGCAAATTCGCTTTAGAATCAGAGAATATATTCCTTCTCATCTATTTTAGTTAAATAGACACAATGCTGTCTGATTAGTTCGAACAAGTAAACGAATGAGCTAGTCAAACTCGTCCGGTTGTCAGACGTATGCAAAATTCTTGAAAGCAATAATGATATGAGGTTATATATAACTCTAACCTATAAACTATTGTGGCTGTACAAATAACTGTAGTTTTTAGATGTACTATATAATATTAAAATAAATTATATTTGATAACATTTTTGATCAAATATTTTATTTAGATTAGAATTTTGTTTTATATCAAAGCCAAACTGAACTAAAACTCAGAGTTTATGCGGCAACATTGCGACGTTTTGATGTTACAAATATAAATGACTTACGTACAAAATAACTTTGAACAGACTATGTATATAAGATGTTTGCATGTACTTAGATCAGCGATATATATTTATCAAGTATCAATGTATACATATGTTTTGATATTTTATACTTTTTTACATTTAGCTTTTATATAAAATAATATTGTTATTTATCTATTTATTCGTTCATCAGCCTCTTGAGACTTAAATAGCACAAAGGCCTATTTACCATTTTACAGAATAGTATAACATTCAAATGACGTCGGGATGATTTTTATCCGATTTTAGCTTCCGAGTCGCTTTATATCGCCGTTCAACTACTCGTCTCTTCTGTCCGTTAAATGAAACAGTATTTTAAAGTAAATTAGTACCTTTTAGTTTCTCAACTATTTCCTTTTTTATAACTGGCGCAGTCGGTAGGATTCTCTGGACATCATAAGGCTATTCTCCTTTGAATTTGTTGAATTATCAAGAAAATAGGACAAGTTGACGTTGGATTGGCAATCCTTCTACAGCTACTCAATTCATTCTTTGGTGTAGTTAAGTGGAGTTCGGGCAAAACTACCGCAGATGAAGTACAACGTCACAAAATGTGGATTGGAGGTGCTTAATGACCCTTAGTCATACTATTTCAAGTAAGAAGCATCGAAGTTTTGAAAAACACCCCTAATCCGTGGATTCTAGCACATGCATCATAGTTCTAGGTATAAGGCCACCAAAGGCGGATTGAAATTGCCGTGAATCTTAAACTCAAATTTGTATAGATGCTTGCAGTTCAGTGTGGACAATCAGCAAATGCGGATTATACTAACTCAATTTCTTAGCCGTAGACCACAGGAATCTAGAGTCCCTAAAGCTGAAAAACCATTCCCTAGGGTGGATTGGGATGGAAACACTGCCATTTTGAAGATGTTCAAAGGCAAACTGGTGGACGGAGGTACAGGCGCCATGCAAATATAATTTTGCAATAACTATATGCTATCCGAGCACGTCTACTGTGACTAGAGTGCACTGTAATCTGAGTGGCTATCTGTTAAGAAATATGTTAACAAACGTCTGAATGATTTTTACCTCTTTGTTCCTTCAGTGTCGCCTCATACAAAAACAAACAAGCAAGACATAAAGACAATAAATATAAATATAAATATAATTTGACAACATACAAAAACGGTTACCATCATGGCACAAGTTCATTAGCCCATCCAGGCCGTTTAGTTGAAAGCACTGTTTCATCGTTTTTCCCAAATTGAATAGTCTCAGGTACGATTCGAACTTATTGCATGGCGGTGGAGGCTCCCTCTTCAGGACAAATTCATGGGTCAACCTATAGTGATCAATTTGAAAACGTGAAAATATAGACAATTTGAGTCTGCTAATATTATCAGTATTAAGACACAGGTAGATTTCTCTCTTCAGCTCCCATAGTCGCTCTACTCCCATCAAGTCCCACCCAAGCTGATGCAGTTGCTCTGATAAGAGTATAAGTATAAGAATAAGATTCCAGTATAAGAATGAAGCCAAATAAATGTAACGGTTTTGCCGCTGCTTCTCAGATTTACTGTCAATTCATTAACGAGTGGTCCCAATGACCGTCAGGTAAGTCAAATACCTTAGAGGTCAGTAGTTAGGTCAGGTATTATACTCTACCAAGTGAATATTTTTCTTTTATGCCTTTAGAGCATATTTTCTGCGATAAAAGAAAAACCGTCGCACCTGTAAGTGGAAACCGTAGCGAGCATTGTGCCGCAGCGACGATATGCACTTGACCTAAATTAATCTTGATGAGGTCCACCGAGCATACATCTACTTTGACGGTCGAATCGTGCCACGAAACAATAGACACGCGATTAGAGACGTTTAGCAATGTGAAAAAGAATTAACCGCGTTTTGAAAAATGCGTCAGATACGATCTAACGCTTTTAATAATGTAAACTGGGACGTCGCATTGAAGCTCGTTTATGGGCTCTTATGTTAATGTTATGTCGAATTTATACATATTCCATGTTTGGTATGTTTTATTCAAAAAAAGAACGATAATTAAACGCATAAATATGTAGTAAAAAATTCGAGAGGCAATGTACTGAAATATGAATTAAAAATGAATGATAGTCATATCTTGTTAGACAATGAAATAACAACACTTATAAAATAATTAGTAAATATTATATATGTCTGCTTCACTAGATTTGTTACATAACCTCAGTGGATATGCTAAGAAATCGCCATGGTGTTTGGTAACATGACGAGTTTACAACAGAATAAGACTGAATAGTGAATTGAAAGAGAAAAATCATTATCAGTTATCACAATTATTGTTTTTAATTAATACTTTGGAAATTCCCCTAGTTAGTGAATTCTTGACGCTCAAGTACAGCAGGGTGTACCGGTATCAAAGGCTGCATTTGAGGGGATTGCATAGACTGTAGCAATTTGAAGACACCAAAACCTGGGAAACCATACCCTCTATAAGAAGCCATGAAATATTCCACTCACAAAATCAACAAAGACAAACTGAAGAACGAAGCTATAGCTGATAGTCAAACATCATAATTTAATTACAATTGGTAAAGCTTACATCTATTAATCTTCATAAGCGAGTTTTGACATATCCACCGTATATCTTGGATCCACCTACCATATGTTCTGATCTACAGAATTGTCTGAAAATTATTTGTTCCCCAAATCTATTATTAGAGTATAGAATAGAAGACAGTAAAACAGTTAAGAAGAGACCTTTTTAAGCATATGTTATATTTTTATATGATTTTTTTCGGTTTGATGGTCCATAGTCGATTACATCAAACAACCATCTCCGTCCATTCCGCTCTCAAAATCAGTACGGGAAGGAATTCGTACATCCCCATCTGTTATCTCTGAATAGAAAAATAGTCGATTGCCTGAAACAGTAATTACTAGATTTAGTCGCTAGTCTTTTTACTATAGATTACTTCAACTGTTTCTACTATTTTCAGTAGATAGTTCCCAACGCTAATTTGGATCATTCAGTCATTGACCATCATTCAGTTGAGATGTAGCCCTTCGACTGCCCAAGCGACCCTTCTGGTAACCCTGCGCTCATCTCTCCTTGTATCTATTATTATTTCTACATTATTATAACGGTCAATAAATAACGGTCACATAAGGTAACCAATAAAGTTTTATTTAGTCTTACCTCCATTCACGGAGCCATATAAACCCCCAAAAGACTATAATCAGTCACAAAATACCATTAATTAAGATCATAGAGTGCAATCTGAATGTTAGTAAGTTAGCAATATCCGAGAAAAGAATGATTACAAGAAGGATGTTCAATGTCCTGCGTTACCAATAGCAGAGTATCAAACCACGCAAATTACTGCCAATGTGAAATGTATTCTTGTCTCAAAGATTAATTCTAACAAGCTTGATTTAATATTCCAATTTGTTTTAATGACTTTAAACATAATCTATAAAACTTCCAGCCAACCGTTCATTGAAATTAAAAAGAAAAAAACGATCCATTATTAAAATAATTAAAATTCTACTCTGACCTGCATACGATCAAAATCTGGTCATTACACCAGATGAATCAGCTTGACTTTTTAATAGAAAGTTTATCACCATGTGAGAAACATTTAAGAAATTCCGTTCCAAGTAAATACAGTATCAGTAGCTGTCCCATTCGGTCACTTAATACATTCAACTACTTTCTATTTTTTACCATCGTTTTAAAATTCTTTTTGACATTTACATAACAGCACCGATAAACATTTAGTGTTAAACGTTTTTAAACGTAAATATATTTATAACATTGTTTCTAAAAGAATTGTTATATAATAAGATTTTAAGTAGATATGAATTAAGACTCATCTAAATTCTTTTCTAAAATTTTGCGAGAAGATTTATATTAAAAGCTAGGAAAATAATTTAAAATTGTCACTACTACATCATATCAAAAATAACTGACAGAATCATAATGTCTGTCGAAAAGTGTAAAAATTACATACATAGAAATATACTATAGAAATACAATAGAAATACATTAATTGTTAAAACATTATTTAGGCATTTGTGGGAATTGGCTTTAGCTCTTGCTGTGAATTCTCTTTTATGGCTTCTATTCACTGAATACAGGTTTCTGGAAGCTGTAATATGAGAATTGAAAAGAGAAGAAAGAAATTTGCAAATACGTTGTTGTTCTATGGTGTTTGCTGAGTTTTTGGTCAGAAATTCGTTTCACAGCGAGAACACTGTGAAATGGTGCACTGTGAGATGTTGTGGTGCAAAGTCCAAAAATCCCAAATCTAGCCTTTTTCGACTTAAGTGCCGAGTGTCAGTCACTGTTACCTTCACTTTGGCTATTTCAGCTTCAGTTAAAGACGTTGATTGCTAATAGTAGCGAAAGAAACCTGCAATATTTTCAGCGACTCAGCATAATAAAATCGATTTGCAATGCAACATTTAAGATAAACACCTTATTTGATGTTCTTAACTATTGAAAAACATACTTGAGATGAGCTGACCTAATTGAGAATTGCAAACAAATGAAATAACAGACCACAGCTAATTTAAGGGCATTTTTAAAAATTAAGCTGTTTTTTCAAATAATCAATGCCAAGAAGGCTGTGCCGTATAATTCTATATACTTACGCAAAATTAATTAAAATAAAAATATTCATAACTTATATATTTACGACTTGATTTAACTTCTTGTATAAGGACAGGATTACTGCAATATCATTCAACATTAACTGAGTCATAATTATTTATCGCAATTAAGTATGATGATAATAATAATGAATAAAAAAACATACATTCCTCAACTCTGGATTTTTGCAATAAAATAGCAATAGTAACTGTAGAACTCTTAAATAATATAAAATCTTAGTTATTAATATTAATATTTAGATTCAATAATAAAAGAAACGCTTGCTATTTTAGAATTAGCTGTTCAGTATTTGATGCAAAACTGATTTATTTCAAAACATTCTTTTATAGGTGAGTGCTGCTAACTTCTTGGGAACTTTGTCGCATCCACGAATATTCATCGTTCTACATTGAGTAAGTAATTTATTTGTGTGAATTTTAAACGATATTGGGTTGCTGAATAAGTGGTAAATAAAAAGTGTTATATATCATAAGAACATTACTGAGCTTCATGTTTAAATTAAATTTAAATTGAACGTTAAAAAAACTGACGTTCATTAACCATGGAACAAAAATATTCTAATATGATGAGACTTGAGTACACAGGCCAAGATTCTTTTCTTTTATATATTTTAAAGTCCCTTTTTTAACAAGGAGGGTTTATCTGGACTGGGCCTACTGTTTAGCGAGGGTTCCGGAACATGGACTGTGGCATTAAGCCTACCGACTGGCCAGTGGCCAACTTAGAAACCATCCCAGAAGACATTCGGTATTATCCAGCCTAATTACTGTCGTGACTGTATTTAGAGGCTTTTACAATTACAATCACAAAAATAAATTAACGACCATGCCCCAGCAAGTTCCGAACCCGCGACCATCGCAACAGTAGGTAGACCGTCCTGTTGTCTTAACCACTGTGCCACCAAACCGGCCGCACAAGATTCTGAATGGAAATAGATATGTAAGGAATGGCGTGAAAGATGTAAACTAGGTTCTTCGACTTCATAGTGTGAACTTGTTGAGAAATCCAAAGGAAGTATTACGACAGGAGCTACAGTCACCGCTACAGGAGTATTGTTTTCAAATTACCTCCAAACTGGTAAAAATAAACTCAGATTATTATAGTAACTGTTTGAATCAACTCAATGTAGACATTCGTGAAAAAGACGTAGTTAATAGAAAAACAATTTTCCAGTTTATATGACTTATAAAAACTCAAAACATTGTATCGATAGTTTGGTTATTCACTATATTAGGCTATAGCACTATAGTGTATTGAAATGTGAAATTATTTTTAAAATAAAGCAATTTATTTAACATTATACATTCATTTGTTTTACACTTTTATTTTAACTTTCTTTTTATTTTTATTTTAACTTTCAGAAATAACTTAATAATATATTAAACTTATAATTTAATCTAAAAAAATATTCTTATAATTATATTAATTAGGTTACACGTTCACCAACAGGTTCATTCAATAATATCTTCACTGTTTCTGCAGACACGGTAAAAATATTATAATTGCACATTCAATTACAAATTCCGGTTAACTTTTGGGCCTGAGCAGATGAGAACGATTCTTAACGTTATCTAATGTCCTGAACTTCAATCCGTGCATCAAGATTGGTTCTAGTTTTTGAGTTCGCTCATGGTGGCAGCACTGCGCTCTTAAAACATCTGTCAGCTGACGACGTATCATTAAACATCATTTGGAACTGGTTACAGCTTTCGGTTGCTCGGGCCATACGTCATCGTTGCTCCATAACGGCGTATACTTGTCTTAATTGCATTTATTTTTATATTTTCATAAGACTCTAAGACGAATATTTTTAAATTTGGAATGTTCATATGAAAAAGTAGTTTTGTGTTCAAATACTAAACCAAATCTGTATTTAAGGCGAATAGCTATGAAACTGGTACGAGGAAGAACACTGTAGATACGGTTTCTAACACATGTGTAAGAAATTGTGAACAACGATTGTGCTCAAGACACTGAAATATTTTAAAATAATTAATTAACAAGGCTTATATATTGATCAGTGGTACAAAATTGAAATATTTCAATAATATATCAATTGCATAACAGCAAAATAATTATCATTACTCAAATTATTAATCATAATGCAATTGTATTTAAACAGCCATGAGATGCATATATAAAAAACAAGTAAGTCCAGTAAATTCATTATTAAATAGTGATATTATATTGTAATTACTATACATGATTCCATATTTATTACGAACGTTTTTATAATAAACAAAACCTAATTATAATTAAACAAATGGGAATTTTCATGGAAAGATAAGTAACGGCGCGAAACTGAACAAAGGTTACACAATAAACGTATCATTAATAATGCAAGACAGCATATTATAAAATATTACATAGTAGGTGCGATTTCATTCAATTCCACTTTTGTCTGTTATAAAAATATTTGCATAAAACAAGAAAACAACATATTTTGTTCGATATTAAAATACCTATCAAAACTATTCACACCTATCTGAGAGATATTTAGTTGAGGGAACGTCATTAATTAACAACGGAAAATTTGGACACTCTGCAAGGACGTCAGAAAATTTCTTCAACACTAGAAATCGTAAAAATACTAGATACAGTGTGCGATATTCAAAAAAAAATTATAGTCTCATTTTTACTAATTAGGGATTATTTAGACTACTACAGTTTAACGTGGGCTCCGAACCACGATCCTTGGCATTAAGCCTACCGACCAAATCTATCCAGCTTCATTACTGATGTGAGCAGAATCATTTTTCCTGTCGGATGTTGTACTCATGTTTGGACAATCATAACTAGAAACAATCACAAATAATAATGGTTGTAATAATAATAAATAATATTAATAAATTAATTTTTAAGTTATATTTTAAGTGAGCTTATTATTGCTGTATTTGATGACTTTTATATTATTTGGAATGTATGAATCAGACTTAGGTTTGCCACCATTCTAATATAAAATAAGATGCTTGATGGATTGGTGTGGAATCAAATATTTTTACTCTAAAGTCAATTAAGATACATATTAGCCAAGAAGAAGATTTTATAATGTAAAAGGAATATTGTTTTCCACTATTGGATTTCCACCAAAGAAAACACTAAATTCAGATTATAATAACCTTTTCTACTAATGGAATGACCAAAAAAAATCACCAAGATAACCCGAATGTCCACACAGTTTAAAAACGTCACCAGCATTTGTAAGTTGCAGTACAAATTAATTAGAAATCAATAAATAGTTCCCCTAACTTCTGGCATTTGCTGAACTGCTGAAAAAATAGTTCGTGGCCTTTGTTTCTTAGAGACTTTCCGGAAAATTGCCATCACAGTGATGGGGTCCATTGATTGCATGAATGTTGAAGGTCTAATGAAGTTGAAAAATAATGTATTGAAGTCACTGATTGTATTAAATTTTTTTTACTATGATTACTTCCTATATTGTTTAGAATAATTAAAGCAATATATGTCTATAGCAGTTACTATCTTAAATAAAATCCAATTGTAAGAAAACGGAAAAGGAAAGAATTGTCATAACTGATTTTCAGAAGCACTTACTCAGACTTTGCAGTAAAGTTCCTTCTGCAAATCGTCACTTTATTGAATTCTATTCAATAATAATTGTATTCTACAGTTTTAACCACTGTAAAATATCTTGTAATTCCACGCAAGATATAATTTAGAACATAAAAACTGAATAAAAAGGGTTAATAATAAATCAAAGGGATTAAATGAAATGCTTTCTCAAAATAATTTTCTAAATTCAGCAGCCGAAATCACGTTCGACGAAAAATTGAGCAGATCAGACTCAAAATGGTGTGTATTGTTTAGTGTATTGGTTACTCCCTAAATTCTATTAGCTCAAAGATATTGGAATACTAGTCGATTATAAAGCCTATTTGGGTTAATGGTATGCAAATATAGGGTTGTAATAAAACATAAAACCTACTAATAATTGATACCTGGCGCTACAAAATTCTTCAATTAATTACGGATGCTTATTACTACGGAACCAACGAAGATCTACATTGCACAACCTCGAAATCAAATGGAATAAACAAAAATATGAAATAAGGCCATTAAATCGCAGCAACATGGAAGGAATACAGCTACTCTACTGGACAAGGCGTAGGAAGCCAAAAGATAAAAGCTAACTATATTATACTTGTATCGTGAATGCACTTACAATATATACACAATACAATGAATTATAATGAATATTTTTTAAAGTTACTGCTGTATTTGTCCCATACTCGTTTTAATTGTGCAATCATAAAAGTAAAACAGAGCATTAGAAATAAATTAATTTATAATTTAAGATCATAGTGGCATATTTAATGTAAGTCGTAATTTTTAAAGAATCGGCAATCAAAATAGTCAATCTCAGATAACTTAAAAGTTGAAAATTTAGAATTTAAGAATATAGGCGTTGAAAGTGTAGTAACAAATGCATTAACCACTAAATCAATTTGAATTTAATTTCTAATTCCTCATCTCATCTAAAAAATCCAATAGTTCAATAAAAGTTTACAATATAGTAATGAAACTGTTGGTTTGGTTATAAGTATATTTATAGTGTATTTTCTTGTTATACTGCTTAACAGTTTATATGACCAAACCATTTTTACTTTAGGTAGCATTGCAATGTATAATAGATATATTTAATAATAAGACAAAAGCCCTATTGTATTCAATTAATTTTAAGTTCATAGAAAGGTTTTGGATCGAAAATAGTTTTTTACTAACCCCCGTAAGAACGTTACCAAAATGGGGACTCACGACACAAAATATCTTGAAAAAAAATCAAAATAATAAACGATGTAATGTCTCCAATCGCAATTCGTGTTGGAATTATTTTGGCGTCAGCTTAATGTAAAAGTGAAAGGCGCTGGTTTAACACTATTTTGTTTGGCCTCAACTTACAAATAGACAAAATCAATAATGAATGAATAGAATTTTGTTTACTAGCAAACATTCTAATAATAAGAACATTAACATCGTTACAAAAGAACGTTTATAAACAGCCACAGTCAAAAGAGATTTAACGATAAAACTACATTTACTAGTGAAATTTTAATTAACATTGTTCGTTTTAACAATACCTTGATTTAATATTCCTCATTGCTATTAAATTAATCAAATTTCTAATCACTAGTACTCGTAAAAATTTAATTTGAATAATCATAGAAA
Organism: Rhynchophorus ferrugineus; assembly: GCF_030347505.1. Taxonomy (NCBI): domain Eukaryota; kingdom Metazoa; phylum Arthropoda; class Insecta; order Coleoptera; family Curculionidae; genus Rhynchophorus; species Rhynchophorus ferrugineus. The sequence continues at coordinate 19,836,928 of NW_027472588.1, read as the reverse complement.
TTATAAGATAAATGTTCGTAATATTCTATGTTATACACCAGCTGAAAACTGTTGTTGTCGTACCCGATAAAGGAATGCGAATATGTAATCATACTACTACAAAAGTTAATAACCTTTCTGTAAATAGAAACTCCCAATGTGACTTTTATTCCTTAAGATCAACATATTTATAATTCATAGATTTTTGTACGAGAATGATGAACCACTGAATAATTCATACAATACTTTATCTATAATTATAAGTTATTTATTTAAAGAAAATGTATTATTACTAGTGCTATTAAAATAATAAAGAAGTGAGAAGAAACATTTGGGCAAAAATTAACTGTCATAAAAATATTGAAACCCTAAAAAGCTGATATAAAATTGCCGATATATAACAAATCGTATAACACATTCTTAATATGGGCAATCCTCGAGAGGTCGACTATATTTCCATATATTTTTTGTACTGGCTGTCACAATTAAATTCGTCGTCTTCAAAGCTACTTTTTTAAACCATTAACTTTGTGTTAAAAGACTCCGTGGTGTGTGGATAGTTCCTTTCTGGCTTTCTCGCTAAAGAAAATACTTTTCTGATTACAAAAATATAATAGACAGTTAAAAATTGTTTATTTTTTAGTGAAATCCATCCATCGAGCAATTTATGGGTACCATTTCAACAGAACAAATTCTCCTTTGAGCTAAATCATTCATCGAGCCTATTTTTAACTTCTTTGGAACTATTGCTGTGCAAGGGCGTGCCCAGTGTGCGTGATGTGAACAGGTTGTGGTTTCACTTCTTTGACTAATTTTGCTGTATGAGATAACGCGTTGTTATACTTGAAAATCACTTTGTTGTGTATTTGATCATATTGTAGACGTTTTTCCACTAAAGTAAGGTTAAATTTGATTTAATTGCCTCTAATAACTTCTGCAATTCCGTATCTTTCAACATTTTCGGCCTACAAGGAAGTTCTTTGTCTTGAAAGTTGAAAAAAATTAAGATTAGTGAAATCTGTCGCCAAAACCTGAAGGTAATTACCGACATACCATATGTATGACTTGGGGTACACTGAAATATTGAAAAGGCATTTGAAGAATTATTGTCACTTGCTGAAGTCGTATCTCAACATTCAAATTTACTTGTGCTGTAGTTCCGAAATGTTATGTTTTGGGTCTACTCCTATATCTACTCCACACTCCCTATATCTTAACAACAAAAGAAACAATACTTTAAACATTTGCCGACAACACAGTCATTATGCCAACAATTTCTGCTTAGAAAAATATAATAACTATAAGCGATAGTTAACAGTTAAATAGCTCGTAATATGTCTATGCCATTTTTGCATTGCGCTGAATAGACATAATCCTAATCATGTCTCCTGAGGGATGGCCAATTCCTGAAGCATAATCAGCTAAATACAGCGAACATCCATTTCAATAGAAGACTAAATTAGAATGTTAGAGAAAAAGCTGAACAGATCAGCCTAAAGATAAAAAAACTGTACTAGTTAGTCGAAAAATCATTAACTTGACCTAAGATCATGGAGCCATTTATCCGCTAATAGTAAAGCTGATTTGTCCAAATATTGTGAAAGTCCAATAGGGATTCACTAAGTTATGTTAACTTGGAAACTAACACTGATGTACTTATCATGCTTGATGATGTACACTCGACTTGCTTGTGAATTAATCCAGGGTCAAATGAAAAGAAGCAATACATTAATTTATTTCAAGCTTTATAGTCGTTGTCACTTTTATCTATAATAGTATACCTCAACTTCAGCATTTGTAAAAGAGTTCAACTTTTATAATATCATATTAAACATAGACATAACATGATATTTTTCCGCAAATTAAATACAAAGTAACTACAAAAAAAACTAAGTAGAATATGAAAACAAGATATAATTTCATTAGAATGCTAAATACCCTAGAGGGAAAGTGGATTTATAGGGAAATGTAATAATGGGTCTTCGTTGACAAATAAAGACGCACGATCGTCTAGTTGAGAAACCTTGTTCTGAAACACTGTGGTTGGATAAACTAAATGCGAAGTTAATGATGTTTTATGTTAGTTGCATAAGTCAGCTGATCCAATTTGTTTTATTTGAACGTAATACTGAATTTAATCAAAGAAAAAATATTGAACAGAAATAAAACAGTTATTTTGACCACAGAAATATTGGGTCATCTCGATTACTTCAGTAGGCCTTAATTAGATTTTATTAAATGTTGCAATTTGATGCTAAATTTTACTATAAAAAGAATATTGTATATTTGATTCGAAAAACTGAAAACGATTATAGGATGTTTGATATTTATTAAATTCATGCATAAGTTTAGGGAACTTGTTAAAACAAAGGACATCATCTACGGAGAACGCTACCGACAATAACTCATTAAATTATTAGCCGAACATGGCATATTAATTTTCTATCATAAGAATACTCGATGACGGAAAGCTCGACCTCGTTGTCTGTATGGATCAGACCTAACTCATTAGGGCTTTCACTGAACTAAGCCTTGTTCAAAATATCTAATTACTTTAGACTCGATTTTTAAGTCCATGTGGTTTGGTTCGCTTCAATCTTCTGATTTCCGTATCGCTTCTCTGTAGTGTCACTTCATAATCTTTTCTCGTGTTTCACGATGAACACTTGAATAATTTTTAATTCATATTATATTTTAATAACATTATTAATAATAACATTTCATTTTGAGGTCATTGTGCGGTTCTTTATTGGTTCTGTGGTCATAATCATTTGACCGAATAAATCAATCGAATACCTTTCTTTTGGCAGTATTGATTTAATGATGGCATGATGCAATCCCATATTTGCATAAGTCTTTGCTAATTTGCTCAGCTGTTTTTCTCTAACATGTTTTCAATTTATTTTACCATTGCGATGGATGCTGAGGTATTTCGCTGATTTTTCTTGGGGCGTCCTGCAAGTGATATAATTGGGTTTATGCAAACTCGACATAGACAGACTTCGAGAAATTAAGCTATATTTTCCAATCAATGTGTGGATTCATTGTGTAGCTCAAGAGAGAGCAGTATATTTTGCCATGATGTCTCTGTAGTCAGCAAATGTTCATAGTATTGTTTTTGTTGTCGTTGTGATATCGGCAGTGTAGAGCAGGTACGAATGGTTCCAAGACACTACTCTGCTGAACTATATCCGAACTATAGTAGGCTTGGATGTTGAGAATAAACCACAATTTTTTTAAAATTAATTTTGTTTCGACACTAGAAAATGACAATAATTCTGCGCCAAAAATGACAATAATTCTGCGCCAAAAATTGTGTAATCTTGTCGGTAGGTAATAGCCCCAAATACCAAACCCTGCTGAACACCTGCGAGATGTTCATAAATAATTTTCTTTGACGAGGGGCGAATTACAAATTCAAACTGGAAATATGGTATATTTATAGTTTAATATATTTTAACAGTAGTATTAGCTGCATATTAAAACATCTGTAACGTGTTTTAGTTCCAAACAGACATATATATGTTAACATGATTATTACTTTTCGTGGCGATAGCTTCGAACCACGTGAAATAACACTAAATACAGTCAGAGCCTTTTCAATGAGATTGTTGTCAAATTCCAGTAGAAAAACCAGCATTATAACATTTCAGGTTGATCAATAAGTGTAGTATCTATTGTAGATTGTATATAGTTTGATTAGAATACATTAGCTAGATGCGAATAATTCAGCTTTTTCGTAGTTTGTGGCGCCCAAGTTTTGCGGAGAAAAATTTAGATGTAAATACAGAAAATTTATTTTGAAAGACATTCGAGCTACAATCTTGTGGTAACTTTCGGATACTTATTGATTACGTGCTTTTAATCCAGTCATTTGTGGTTACCAAGAAAGTACATGTGAAGAAGATTTTGAAGCTTTCTATCTGGAAAAATTGGCAATGAATCACTGTCTGTACGTCAAACAGGCTTCGACGTTGATGATACGTCACGATATTTATACTGTACTAACTTTTGCATTTGTACCGATGACATTTATCGAGCGAAAGTAGCAATCATATATACGATTTTTCAGTCTTCTCAATAACTTGGAAAAGAAAATGAAAAGCATACATATTCTCAAAGTGACTAATGATTTTGTTCTGCAAATACGCATCTTTGAGTGCATTTGTTATTATTTTTCCACGTTTAACAAAAACACTTTGAAACGACTTTGTAATGTTGCCTCTGCATTTTCACGCGTTCCGAAGCCAAGTCACAGTATAAAAAGAAGTTCCAAATGATGTTTAATGCAATGTGGTCAGTTGACAGCCGCAGTGCTGCTATCACGAGGGCATAAAATAACGCTAAGAATTGTTCTCATCTGCTCAGGTCGAAAAGTTGACCCGAATTTGTAAACTTGTGTAATTTTTTGTCTGCAGGACTTCTGTTTCTGTGACATACTCTTCTGGCTTTTCATGTTTCTTTTATCGTATGCCTACTTTCGAGAGGGCAATATACACGATTAAATTTCGTCTTTATTATGTTGTAGTTTATTTTGCAGCTGATCGAATTTGTTCTATACTATTTCGCGTTTGTTGTTCAAGATCATCTATACTTTTGAGCAACGAAAAACTATAGGTTTTTGGATGGCTTTCAGAAATTGTCTTGAATATGGGAAGATATATAGCGTCCAAAAGGCAATACTGAATAATATATTTAGTTACATCGTTATTAAAATAATGACATGTTTTCAAGAAAGATTTTTCAGGATATCATCTAAGTCAATCAAATAAATCTTATTATCTTATAATATCACTGATAGAACCGATTAAAAATTACAAATTACGAACGCTATAAATAACATTATCATTCGAATTAAGTTATCTGATCCATGGTCATTATTCTCCTTATAAGCATAACATAACTTCGACATAATTTCGAATTAAATGAATAAATTACGCATATATAATACCGAATGAAATAACTTAACACGATTAATACATTTAACTGGAGATCTTCAACGTTAATTGGTATTCGTTGGCCTGTTGCCTCGCTTATTATTCGAGGAACGTATCTAAAAATGCGAGGTGTGCGTTCTAATTTTAGATTATTTTATATTGCATATTTGTAAAGTGCAATTGGTTTTGTTTACGCGTGATGCAAATTAATGATACAATTCAGATTGAGTGTAGTAAAGATACTAAGATAAGTACGGTTATGATAATCAATACAAAATTATGAATATTGTCTGTACTCTTAAAGGAATTCCTTTAGAATCTATGTTTTATAGAATGAAGTACATCACAACGAAATATATATTATATGTACATATTCTAGAATCTCATTTATGCGATAGCGGGTTTATTTGAAGTTATAGCATTTACTACTTAACGTAGAATCCAAACTACAACCCTTGACATAGGTATCACTTAGACAGAATACGATAACAAGACGGTAATTTTCGGATTAAGTAAATCGGCTATACTACCATCTTTATTTTTACCTACAGTTTGCATACACTAGAATATTTAGATTTTGAGATTCATTAAGAACTCTATAACAGTTATAATAAAAGCATCAATTTTGCTTATAGTGGGAATATTAGTTGTCAAATTTGTAACAAAACATTTCCAACGATATCAAATATAAATCGAAATATGCCAAAATTTCATATCGAAATAGTTGCAGATTTCAAAACAGTAACAAGAAGCACAGAAGAAAATTATTGTTGTTGTTCAAATAGAAACATTGCAAAGAGTATGAGAGAAATAATATACAGCTGTACTAAAAGTAATACTAAAAGAAATTATTATTTTATACAAATTTTGTTGCAATTAACCATGCTTTCGTTTTAGGCTAGTAAATGTATAATGTATATAATCTATGAAAATGTAGTTCAGTAGTCAACTCAGTAATGGGATTTGTCCATCAAAAATAGTAGCAAAAATTGCAGTAACTGATAAATTTTAGATATTTACTTAATGATGATATATTCTAGTAACGATTTAATTTCATTTTTATAGATGAAGTTTTGCTAGAATTGGTTGAGCGAGAGTTGAAGACAGCAAAATTAGATAAAGAAAAGAAATTATATATGATTTTGCAAAATGCAAGAATAGTGGAGGACGATACGATGAAATTTCCTAATAAGAGTTAATCTGAATCGAATAAACAAAATATAAACTTAAGAATTCGTGACACCCTAATAAAATAATGACTACTACTCTGAAGATGGAAGAGTGAAACAAACAAGGAAAAAGGAATATTTATTTATATAAAAACATTTATTATTAAAAAAAAATGATGTGTTGATTCTTTCGGTTTAAAAGTAGTTAAAAGTTTTAGATTAGAAGTTAAACGTGGCCTGGAAATTGAAGATTTTGCTTTGAGATAGATGTATGACATATACAAATATGGTTTCTGGATTTCTTTTGTAAATGAAATTAGATAATATCAAGTTTTTATGTAAATATGGATCATTGACTTCATAGACTTGTAATAATCAAACTTAGATTTTTAACACGAAAAAACGTTTTAAAACAAATTATGTACATAATAATCCTTGTAAAAACTAAATAAAAATAAACAAAACCTTATTTAAACTATTTACTACACATGTTTTATATTCGACTATATATACACAATGCAGCTTAAAACCTACCTAAACCTATTAACATATTTATAATATTATTTTAACTACTAACCAACTGATCAGTTTGTTCAACTGTTGATTTTTTGTATATGTTTGTATAAACGTTAATTAATTATATTATTAATTTTGTATTGTATTACCTAGGGCGCGACCAACTTAGAGATCATCCGAAAACACATCCGGTTTTACTTGGCCTAAGTAGTGACCTGATTGGGATGGGTTTTTCTTATCGAACTTTACATTCTTGTTTTATGACACTCACATTTTTGATTACATCATCAAATTCTAACTCTTGGCCCACTTATTTCATGCTTACACCGCTACTGCTCCTAGTGATTGTCGCCGAAACGTACGTACTGAGTGTCTAAAAATTTAGAGATATTTACATAAACTCTGATATATTTTAACCTTTTTTATATACCAAAATATAATATTAACTTAGTTGGTTAATTAATCATAGACAAGATGAAAACGAAAAGAACGAAAGCAGAAAAATGGAAAATGTAAGCGCCCAACTGTACTTGGAAATGAGGTAAAATGTCCCATAGGTATTCATAAAATTAAAATGCCAATATTGCTGAAAGTAGGCATTTATTTATAAAATGTTAAATTAAACAAGTGATTTAATTGGTAAATTTTAAAACAAATTGCAGAAGTAAAAAGTCTTTCTTCCTTTTTTTCTTCTACACATTTTATATAAAAGTCTGAAGTTAAGGTAGGCAAATGGTCTCCAATACTCAGTAACTTTGGCCCTTTTGATTGTAACCAGTTAACCCAGTTAACCCATTGATTTTGTTATTTTGGCTGCCTGTCCAACAATTAAAATGATGTGCTTAGTGATAATGATCAGAAGGTTTTGAAATATTACGTTTTCCTTTACAACTTCACAGTTGCTGTCATGACAGATTTGTATAAAAAACACTTTTTCGACATTTCGTGTCGAAGTTACCTTAAACTAAGGTTAAAATTTATTTATTTTATGGGCCATCTTTTTACTGTCGTTTTGCAGTGTTTGTTTATACCAATTTACACCATTTTTGAAAATGTAATATCTATTTTCAAGCTTATTCAAAAATATAGGTACTTTTTTTTCTAAACAAAAAACCTGTGCTGATTGTTGAGAAATAATTTTAAAATAGTGAAAATTTGGAAAGTATGTCAGTAATAGTAGTAATTTTGATCAAGCATAAATCGCTACGTAATTAATTCATCTGTTAGGACTAATTAGGGAAACTGAATCAATAAAGTGATCAACAAATGACAAAATATGGGAGAAATTAGTGAAGAGTTGGTGAATATTTTAGATATCAATGAATTCCGGTCATGTTGTTTTGGTGGCGTTTGTTTAACTTGTTGTTTATTATTCAGTCCCCCATAGTCACGTCGACAACAACAACACGACTGATCGATCCATTTAAATATTAAAATGTATTATCAATTGAGAACGCAAAGGTATTTAAGCATAATTGTCATATATGAAACAACGCCAATCCATAAGAGGTTCACCAGGTGACAATGTATTCAAAGATATTTATTATCTGATGTGGATTTTAGGATAGTAGTCATTGTAGAACTATTATAATTTTTCATTATTAATTCATTAAAATTGGCAGGTCCGCGTATATAGCATATATAATGATTGACTGTTCTGTAGAACGCCTGAATATATTAAATGGACTTCAATGTAGTCGTCAACCTATTTCACAATAAACTGTTCATCTGTGAAATAAAATTCAGTATCAGAAGGTGAGGATGGGGAAAAAGCGTTTTTAACCGATTTCAAAAAAGGAGGAGGTTCTATGTTCGGCTATATATATATATATATATATATATATATATATTTTAATGTATGTTCGCCTATTTCTCCGTCAATTATGGACCGATTTTGAAAATTGTTCCCATTAAGAAGTGGAACGGGGTAAATCGTGGGAAAACCTTAAATATCAAAGGCATGTACAATGTTTTCAATTTGATTTGTTGAACATTTGTCAAAATCACCTAGACTAGGTCTCGGACACCGGCGCCTGAAGCGTTCCTTATTTTCAATAATTGTTTCTATATTCCTATTTTTCCTCATACGGGCTGCGCCTTTACATGGCCACATATTGCAATACTTAATAAAATAACTGCGTAATTTATTGAGTCAATATCTAACACTAAAAAGGGAAAAATAAAACATGTTTAAGCAACAAATTAGATTTGTTTTGTTCGTAATTTAATTTTGTGTATATGTCACAAATTTATATTATTATTTTTGTATTGTTTGGGCTCGGCATCCATTTCAAAGTGATCAATTGGGAGTAGTTAAAATAATATTGTAAATAGACAAATAGGTTTAGGTAAGTATTAAGTCAAATTGTGTGTATATTGTAGAATATAAAATACGTGTAGTAGATAGGTGAAATAAGGTTTTTGTTTATTTTTATTTAGTTATTACAACGATTATTATGTACATATATTGTTTTAAAACGTTATTAAAAATATTTTCAGTTTAAATTGCGGTGTCACTTAAACTGAACCACTAAATATTAGAGACGCTTTCTGCTTTTTTACAGATAGCTTAGTCGTAATAGAGCGCTAAATAAAAATGTTGTTTCCATCTCGCGACAAATAATTAGGTCCAAATACTTAAGTAATTGGACTTAATACTTATAATAAATTAAGACCAAATAATAAAAAAATAATCATTCATCGAAAAATAGTTTACATTATCTACTGATGTGACCATGTAAAAGTTCCTTATTACCAAAATTTTGTGAAATCTATAGTATGTTATATAGTACATTCACTCTCTGAATGTGTCTTGTATATTCAAAAAAGAAAATCATCGTCTATAATATGGATTAATATAGAATACTGTATAATCGGTTTATTAATAATAAGAACTACCTGTGTAATTTATTCGATAATCAATATTGGGTATTTTGATTGGGAAATCCAGTTATAGGCAAAAATACAATCTTTTGATACAGTTCATCCAACTTTGTGATGAAAAATTGTACTTTTTTCGAACAATTCCCTAAGAAAATATCGGATTTTCCAACTAATATTTTTTTAGCTGACACTTACATAAGATAAGCAAGATTTACAGTTTATAGGATATGATAGGAATTAATGCTTATTATCAGATGATCAATCGTGCATCAATATTTAAATATAATTAGAGTCAATTATCGTGCTAACATTTTAAAATACACGATTAGTTTATTACAAGTATTAAAAGTATAAAAAGTATAAAAAATTCAACAGTATAAACCCGTATTCCTGTTATTTATCTGACTATTCTAAATTAAGTTGTTATTTATTTAGAATATAATAAGCTGAAGTAACAATTAAAAATTGATCATTATTTTGTAAAAAAATATTTGTTAGGTAACAATTTCCTTAAAAATTACAATTATTATGACAAATTATATAATGTTAAATTCCCTATTATAGGACTACTTAAAATATTGGCGATTGTGTACCTTCTTTTGTTATATTTTAGTGTCTCCTTTTTACCAACTAGGGTTTAGCTGGACTGGACGTACTGCTTAACATAGGCCTCGAATGATGGTGCTCGGCATTAAGCCTCTAGAATTACGAGTGACCAACTTAGAAATTATTCCTAAAGACTTTTGGTCTTATCCAGCCTGGTTATTGGCGCGACTGCAACCATTTTCTTGTCGGATTTTACACTCTTATCTCTAATTACAATTACTATGTCCCTAATTGTGAACAATTACAAACATACATTTACAGCCACAGTAGGAGTGGAACCTGCGATTAACAGTTTAAAATATGCATATGCATACATTTCTTATTTAATAGGATTTCTCTGCACTTTAATGTAGTTTTTTGATTTGAAAATAACCCGGTTACTTGTATCTGGCCCCAGAATTTGTGTGTATTGAGAAAACTAAGTGACATTTTTCAATTGGTTGAGATTGTATTTTCAGCGCGGAGGCTCTGATGCTGAGGCTCATTTAACCAGGTTATTCTATTAAGGTAAGTGTGTGTTACTGCTGAATGATCAAAGTATTTACAATGTATATAACCACTGGCTCTTAAATATTTAAAACACCAGGAGAATGGTATGCCAGATATGGTTAGTCTTACAGCATTTGTTCTTCTCGAGATCGTTTTGCTAATATAAATCTCAAATTTTCTCGAAATTTTCTTTTCTGGTTCTTTTCATTCCATGGGGTGTCTTGTTGCCAAGCATTCATTTATTCATTTATATATTATAGACCCATCAGCCTCCTGGACTATTTAGGGTCTGTTTACAGATATACAATATACAACACATTTACATCAGTTAAAGTATGCAATAGTATTAATGCACAGAACAATATAAATACATGGTCGGATATAAAGTCTAGAGTTAAATGTGTAGGATAAAGAGTACATATTACAAGATGACAAGTAATATATGTAAAAGCATACAGATGCATGAATATATGAATGCTACAGTACAATGGTCGCACAACCCATGAGTGATAAGGATACAAGATACAAAAACGTAAACGAACATGAATTATATTACATAGTTGCACCCTATTATATTTCTAGCAGTAGTCCTGTTACGGGTTAGAAAATTAATCAGCTTGTTTAGGTTCTCCAGCCTAAGACATTGGTCCATCGTCTCTCCCAGGTTGACCAACCGTCTATGCGAGTTATATATTCGGCATTCAGTTAGTATGTGTTTGATAGACAGTGAGGAACCACATTCGACACACAGTGGTGAAGTTTTTCGCTTTATGAGAAACTCAATGAATCAGTGTGCAGTGACCAACTCTGAGACGCGAAAATGTGAGCTTAAGTTGCGTTTACTGATGTTGATGGTGTTAATTACTCGTTCTTACTTACTTATAATACTCGTTCTTCACCTCCCAAAGCCCAGAGCGGTGATTTAGTTAAGATGTAAGCTATTTATATGATATAGGTAAACTGTCGTCTATACCAACAGAATGTTCCCAGGATTAGTACCAATGATCCTTATCTTGCTTATAAAATCAACAGATATTTTAATTCTTGAAGAAGTTTAATTAGGTATTTTGTAAGACCATACCTTGAACCTTCAATATTGTTGATAGTACGTCGAAGAGGAATAGGAGATTTTCTCATAGTGTGTGGTAATAAATCTCGAAGATCCATTAATTTCAAGTATTTTTCAAAAGAATGTAACTACTGCTGTCAACTAAAAGGTATTCCATTTGTTGTCTAAATAACATAACATAACACCTTCTTGTCTTATTGCTAGAACCTAATCCTTCTATGACTTTTAAAGTCACATTTGAATGTCCGTTTATTTCATTGTCAACATCCTGACACTCAAAATTCAATAAAAAATTGATAAATCAACTTCAATCACAATACTTATTGAACAACATATTATGTCAATTTAGTTGAAATATCTTCAAAATAATAAAATAAAATTAACCTTTACAAGACCTGTTCGAAGCACAATTTAAAAAATCACATGATATGACCCATGAATATTAAATGAATATAACATCATTAAATAACATAATTTATATAAATATCTATTTAATTTTCAATTTCCTTTTGTACGAATACCTCTATATTACGAAACCAATTACCACCAGCTCATTTACAACAATTTTTGGATTGATTTTAAGATAGGCAGTTGTTTTCGTAATTACGTTGGCCTTGCAAGAGAACACGTCAACAGTTATGCGTGCGAGTGTCCGTGTGTGAGGCTTAAAATAGTTTTTGGCAAAGCCTAAAAACATTTTGCAACAGATCGAGCATTTCGTCGATACCCGGATTCATCTTAATTACAATTGGCGGTAATTAAGGAGTTCGTGTTATTTTTGCCGACAAGATTTACGGTGAACTAGACGTTGGAGAAGCGTGTCGATTTTTTTATCGATGTCGTTAGCGTTGTGTAATTAGGACTTTCTTCCGCGTTGTTGGTGTATACAAATATTAGTTGTGTGCATACGGTCCATTCATGCTTTTGTATTGGGGAATAGTGGTTTTGTTTTTGCTAATGCTTATTTGAATATTAATTGATTGGTTAAATATAAACGATATATTGCTAATAATGTTTAGTTACAGGGTCACAAGGAAACAATAATTGGTTTGCAAAATGTTTTCTTTCAAGGCAGTGACCTTGGACAAGATATTAGTAATTAAAATATCTAAGATAAGAAGATAAAGGGTCACTTATATTAAGTGACAGCAGAAATGACTAACGTTAATTGGGAAACCTTATTTCAACGGAATCAGAAATAATACCGTTAGCAAGATATTGGTTTCCTACCAATAGTTGGAAAAGAGTTCATGAAAATTATACTATAAATGAAAATAATAAAATAACCAACGAAAAGAAACGAGTTTGATTTTAAAATTCCATCAGTTTCTGGAGAACGTATAGATGCGGAAAGCGCTGTTTTTTTATTAATTTTTGTTCTGCTCTTGACTGGAACACCGGCCTGTATGTTTAGAAGTTGAATATGTTTCCCTAAAAATTGCTAAGAGTAAAAACGTAAAGTTCTTGTAGGCATTTTAGGTAAGCACTAGAAGGTAGCTTCGGTCATTATGCGTGATATAATTGGTATTGCTGAGCCATGCGGTTTGAAAATAAAGGAAGAAAATACTATATTATCGTGAATGGACGGATCTCCTGCTATCGCAATATATCAGATCGGAGCACTTGGAGATATTCAAGTACTTGGGATTAGTAATTTAACTAAGAAGGATTCGAATCCTGCTGGGGCATGGCTCTACTTTAAGTTTTGTTTGTGATAGTAATTGTCTTTCTCACGGATCATAGTTTTTAAAATGTTTTGTTTTTCATACAGAAATCGTTGACCTTCAGCCGCCTTTCATTCAAATTGAAGTAAAAAAGTTAAATTTTCCGCAAATGCGATTTATTCACTACAAGTTCAGACATTTTTAACGCACTAACAAAAAGTTTGTTTAAACTTGCCACTGAAAAGTTAGACTTCTTTCTACTAGATGCTGCTTAATACACTATAAATCTTTATAAATGCCAGAAATCCTTTATAACTAATTTATAGACCAATATTTCAACCGCTTTATCAAGCTCTCACTTGAACACAAAATTAAAATAGATACTGTTTAAACATTATATAAAATATGTAGTTGGTCAAGCAACATTATGTTAACTTAAGAAAATAGTGGTACGCAGTATAATGACTAACAAGTATTGTTAAACAAAATCCACAAAACAGAATAGTAACCAACATTTGTATAAAAGATCGCGAATATTTAATTGCAATTATAAAACAAATCGTATTTGCTGGAAATACTACAAACTGAAGAAGATATTGGGGATGAAGATAAGTATATTTTATAAAAGTTTGTTAATATTATTTACCAGTGGCGATGGATTTGATCACTGACAATGTAATAAAAAGTGAATTTCTTACTATCAAATATCAAAATCTACATCAATTTTACTTAATATACATGAGATATGTGATAATGAAATGTTCTTATGTTTATTTAGCTTTTAGATCGCTAACAAACCAAAAAACAGAACCAGAAATTGTATATATAAAAGAAAATATGTATTTTTTAACAAGATGTTCGCGCAGCGATTCATCTGTAAAGAAATGACTCCCTGAGATCCTCAGACCTTTGTGGATGTATGTATATAAGTTATGCGTCTTATTCATAAAGTGTAATTGACATAAGAAGTTGAGAACAGTGAGAACTTTATAAAAGTTTGTTAATATTATTTACCAGTGGCAATTGATTTGATCACTGAAAATAGAATAAAAAGTATATTTCTGATTATCAAATATCAAGATCTTCAGTTTTACTTAATATGCATGAGATATGTGATAATAAAATGTTCTTATGTTTATTTAGCTTTTACATCGCTAACAAACCAAAAAACAGAACCAGAAATTGTACACATAAAAGAAAATATGTATTTTTTAACAAGATGTTCAGGCAGAGATTCATTTTTATTAAGCATGTCGTTATTTTTCTTTACTTAGTATTTGATTAAAGTTGGGTCTTTGGGAATCACGATGTTATCAAGAGAATTTAGCCGTCGTGAGCGGGATTTGTTTGATGTACCTGCTGCTTATCTTAAAGCCTTTGTATTATTTATTCAAAATTATTGTTCTGCAGTTCAAGGTTATCAAAGTAAATGCCTTGGAAATAGTATTATCCATCTTTCTAAATATAATCATTTAATATTAATATTTTGCCGGATAGATTTTGTGACAGTTCAGTGGCGGTCACATTGAATTTCAATTTCAAAAACAATTAATACTAAAAGTAATTACTTTATAATGACCCTATTCTATTTATCAAAAAAGACTAAGCTATTGCTAAAAATAATCAAATACTAAAAGCAAAAAAATCACCGTAAAATAATCAATTTACAAGTCTTAAACAATAAAAATTATCTATATATGAGTGACCTTAATGTAATAATAAAAACATGAATTAATAGAGACCAAACATTATATACTGTATTTTTCTAATGGAACTCTGTAATAATCGTGCTACACTATTTATGTGTTTTTTAATATGGTCGTACTTGAATGAATGTCAATGAGATTACATTAGTCCAGGGAAATGTATTCGTATCACCTTGACCGGCAAGTAACTTTTGTCTACAAAAAGGACGATTTTACTGCATTGTCTTTTAGAATAAACAGCCTATTATAAATAATTATGATATTATACACATTACTTATTACATAAAATTTTTTATTTAAAATGATAAATAAGTTTCATGATTTATTATTGTCATAATTTTTAATAGAATTCTATAAACATTAAAAAAGTAAATAAAAAGAAATGATGTTAAATGCAAAAAAATATTAATATAATGATATATACAACTATATAAAAAATTAAATGGGCAATAATAGATTAATAAAGATTTTGAAATAAAAACTATTCTATTTGTTTAGTTTCTGCATTTCCTTGCAGTACTGTAACTTGAATTAATGCAACAAAGATATTTTTAACTTCTTCGTAAGAAGTGGAGTACTGCTCGGTTAAGTAGTAGGTTATCGACCAAAATAAATGGTTGTTGGAAGGACTAATGTCTGATGAAGAGGTAGATATTTCTATTTATGTATTACCATGTACTAGATGTATCTTCTTTTGTTGAATGAAAAACTTATCTGTTTGGAGAATAGTTATATTGATAATTATATTAAATATCCCTGATGTGTTTTCGAACTATAACAAACTAGTGAGAATTTCTACACAGCGAACAGAGGATAAAATACTAAATATCACGATAGTCACGAAAAATGCATGTGGATAATGTACACTGCAGTTGTTTTAGAGTATATATAAGAATAGGATGGAAGTACAAATAAGTCTCCGCCTTTCTTGTCAAAAACTAAGCATTTATTGTGAGATAATGGACTTATTAGGTTACTTAATTAACTTCTGATAACATCCGGTCACCACGACTGAAAAACGCTTTTCTCCAAAGACGACGTCTCCAAAGTTCCTAAGTCATGAAAAAAAATATATATACACGCTAAGTCAAAATCACAAAAATTTGAAGATTATATTGTTCGATATTACAACATAATCATTAGTGTCGGATATTTCAAGAAAATGTATTACTAGCGTTTCTATACCTATCAGTGGGAATATCACTCACCAGATAGGTAAGGAACCTTTAGTTCAATATTCTAATTCTGAAATATATGTAGATTTCGATTTCCATAGAGATGAAAGCACACTTTTACTTCACTTAAATATTGTCGTACAAGAATAAGAAGTAGTGATTTGTTTGATCTACTGAGACTAACAATGCTACCGATTTGTTCCTATTTTAATATAAATGAAAGCTTAAATATGGCCACTTACCACCATTTAAGAAGGAACATCGCCTGAACTATCAGCAGTGTACTAATTCAGGACAATATATTATAGCAATAACTAAGTAACTTAACTTAAAACATGAAATAAACTTGCTGAATCACAGCAACTTGGAAGAAATACACCTACTGGACAACAAGCAAGAAATCGGAAGACTGAAGCAAACCAAACCACGTGAACTTGTTTACAGTATAAGTTTATTCTTAATTTTAGCTTGACTAGATTAGCTTTATTTTAATTTGTATTAATAATTATGTATTAATGCAAGTACAACAGAACAGTACCAATATATTAATTTGTAAATTAAGATTGTATTAACCATATCTAATGTAACATGTAATTAATAAAAAAATCTATTTATAAATATTACGCTTTAAAAGTATTTTCATCCAGTCCATCTATTTTCATCGAATGAAAACAAAAAAAAACACAATGATAATCAGGTAACAAAATACCATCAATTATGCTCCCTATTCAGAGAATTTCAGATAAAGCATCACATGAACTGTTTATAAAAGGAAAACTATTGACTCTAAGACTTAAACGACGACATTCAACAATATATTGTCTTGTTATAAAGTAAATGTTCCAACATTGGTTTTGCTATTAATCATCTTTTCTATATGAAAAACAATGTGATATTTATACTATGCTTTACTGGTATCAAACGATGACTGAAAAAAAAATAAATAAAATAAAATAATAATTTAGAGAAAGATATATCGGTGCATACATGATTAACCGTTTTGTAATCCATGCATGCGAAGACAGAAAATACACATTATTAAATACTATAACAGTAAAAAAAATTAATATAATCTCAATGAAGCCGACTGATTTATTAGGATATATAACATGTAAATTGAAAAGTCCCTGTCCTACCATAGTAAAACACGTTTCTTTGGCAAAATTAGTTTATTTTACTCAATCTTTTGTCCCTTCAAGGGTGATATACTCATTATAGCGACCCTTCCAACTTTTCGATACCATTTTTTAGTACGATTTGTCCTTTTCAAAATAGGCCTCAGTTTCGGCGATCACCTCTTGATTTGACGAAAATTTCTTCCCAGCGAGCATTCTTTTGAGATCTGAGAACAGGAAATAGTCGCTGGGGGCAAGATCTGGAGAATACGGTGCATGATGAAGCAATTCGAAGCCCAATTCATGGATTTTTGATATCGTTTTCATTCACTTCCGACACGGTGCATTGTCTTGGTGAAGCAGCACTTTATTTTTGTTCAAATGTAACCGTTTTCGGCAATTTCGTCCTTCAAATAGTCCAATAACGCTATGTCGTTTTCCAAGGTAGCCAATGAATGCGCATCCCAAAATACAGACGCCATAACCTTGCCAGCCGACTGGAGCGTTTTCCCAAGCTTAGGAGTGCAGCGTGCAGTCCACTCGGATGACTGTTGATTGGACTTCGAAGCGAAATGATGGAACCATGTTTCATCCATTGTCATATATCGACGCAAAAACTCGGGTTTATAACGCTTGATCATCTTCAAACACTGCTCCGAATTATCAACTCGTTGTTCTTTTTGGTCAAAAATTAGTTTGTGCGGCACCCACTTTGCCCAGAGCTTTCTCATACCAAATATTCGTGAATAATATGATGTACACGTTCAGTTGATATCTTTAGAGTGTCTGCTATTTCATTCAATGTCAATTTACGGCCATTCAAAATAATTTTGTGGATTTTTAAAATGTTTTCGTAGGTAACAATCTCTTATGGGCGCCCACTGCGTTCGCCGTCTTCGCTGCTCATTTCACCACGTCTAAAATTAGCATACCAAACCTTGATGGTTGATTTTCCTGGGGCAGTGTCCGGAAACTCGGTATCAAGCCAAGTTTTTGCTCCAACTGTATTTTTTCCCTTTAAAAAGCAATATTTTATCAATACGCAAAATTCCTTTTTATCCATTTTTTTCACAATAACAAAAGTTGCTTCACTCAAAAGGCTATAACTCACAAACTAATGATCTGATAGCTGTCAAATGTATACATGCATCTTTTGAGCGTTAGGGCTAACTAAAAAACATATGGATTTAATTCTAGTAGCTCCATCTATGTGCCAGGCCGGGGACTTTTCAACTGTCTTCTTAGATGATAATATGAACAAATGACAAAATAATATGAACATCTTACAATATAGTACATCTTACTGCGTTTGGCAACACTGTTTCCGTGTAAATAATGCGACGCGTATGTATTGCTCTCTTGAGTAATACTGTTTCGATAAAATCCAGTTCCGCAAAGCTAATGTTCAACGAAAAGCTACGATTGATAGACTCTTTATACTAAAAGCGAACGCTAAACTGCGAAGAAAGTAGTACAGTGATCATAAAACCTGGGCAGAATGTGGTATGGTCCTATGAATCGCCGTTTACATTGTTTTCTATAAACGGTCGGTTTTATATATGGAGAACTCCAAAAGAAGTTTACGATCCCAACTGCGTAATTATCCTGATATCCTCAATGATGAAACTCTTACTAAGACTAGCATATTGCTATCAAGATGATAGACACTCCCATCAGGATGATAAAGCATACACACAGCCAAAAAGGTTCAGTCTTGGTTTGAGAATCATCACAATATTATCAAACATATCCTCTAGCCATCCCAATCGCTGACCTCAACATAATTGAACTCTTAAGGGGAGTTTTTAGAGCAGAGAGAAAGGAATATATTTCCATTTCCAATATCGCTGCTTCAATTAGTGAAGTTAGTTTTGTTATTTTGGCATTTTGGCACAAGAATGGGATATCATTTAGTTGGAAACTATTCAGGCATCCTACGAATTTAGTCCGTGAAGAATTGCGGTTGTTTTAAAAAACAACAGTAGCTCAATACCTTATTAATAAATATATATTGTGTATATGTCAAGTATTCATATTATTTTTTACTGCTTCATTGAGATATTATATTGATTTAATTTCTTGCGGCATTCATATTGATGTCTAAACAAATTCGGTTTGTTTATGTTATTAATTGTTATTAATATTTCAAAAGAACAATGCTATACGATATAGTTGCATGATGACTAGAATTCATCAAAGTCAGGTATTTTCGCTGATATTCGTAGTTGTTTTTTATAACTAACCTATGCCACAAATTAGCTATGTAACAAACATATGTCTAAAATCAAATAATAAAAAGGCAGACATCTATAAATCAAGATCTTTATACTATCCGCCCTCCATCGCTTTGAAAGCTTTGACACATGACCTTTACGAAATACCGTGCACTTTGGCGTTTGATGCATCACAAGTCAGTAGCGTTCATCCTAACAATAAAATGAAAGAGATTTGTTACCTAAAATATATAAATCGTAGATGTTATTTTAAATGCTAGGTAGTTAATGTTGATGAAATATCAACAGGAAAACGGATAAGAAACCTTCAGAATGCTACCGTTCTTAACTTCGAAATACAATAATGCTACTTTTAGACCTTTTTAGAGTGGAAACAATGCCATTTCTAAGATATTCAAAGGCAAACTGGCGGACGAAGGTACAATCGATGCTTAAAAACAATTTTTATAATAACTATAAGATGTCCAGACGGGAGAGAGGAGGGAGGTGTTATGTAATACGGCCCTGACTATCTGTTTCTAAAACTATCTGAATGGTGAATGAGTGAGACGGGTTGGACTGTTAGATGGTGTCGCTTTGTATCGCCCTTCAACAAATCGCCTCTTCTTTTCGTAAAATAAAAGTTTTTTATGTAAAATAATAGTTCTATCTTGTTTAAAACACTTTCACATAATATAAGTTTCGAATAACGAATTGGTAAATCGAATCTTATTCATTTTCTCCTTTGAACTTTGTATAAATTATTTTGACCTAATTTTATTCGTTATTGTTTTAATATACAAACGTGTATTACTTCATTTATTATTCCATATTTATGTTTATCACATAAAAGTAAAGAAGATATATGTATGTATGTACACTTTTATCTGATGCTCAGAAGTTACTAGAGTTCTGAAAATAATATTACTTATGATACTTTGTTAGAATGTTCAGTGGTGTAATTTAAACTTATCAATAATTTGTTGATTACTGAAACTTAATGGAAATTATATTTCATTAAATGCCATTTAAAAATGTTAGCTAGTGTTAGTTCTTGAGATAGTTATTTTAATATGTTTTAATACATATTATTACTGTTATAACAATAATAATACTGTGAAATATTAAAAATACTGTGCAAATAATTATTAAGTAACATATCATTTTAAAATTAATCTTTTTACTCTGTTAAGAGAGAAACATGATTAACTTATTAATTTCGATCGTAGGTCGATCACTAGTACGTCAAACTCGTTAATAATTTTTCGAAATCGGCACTATAACAAAACCAATTGAATATTACTAACAAAATACGGTAGAAGAACTACTTGATGAAAACTGATGATGATTTTCTACAAAACTGTGAAAAATTTAAATGAAACTTACATAATTTTTCCAAGAAACCTATCCGTCTTTGTACCCCCTTGGCGATCCACGCTATGATGCCGACATCAGATCTACGTAATTGAGCAATTGACGCATCTTACAATACATTTAATAATTACCTGTTGCCATTTGTAGGAAATTAAATGTTTGTCGGCTATTATTTGCACATAATTTCTGATATCAAATCGGTGTTCAATTACTTTATATTTTAATAACGTTGGACAATAATAAAGAAGCTGTACCAGGATCTGTTCGACTCAATTTTCAATTACTTTTACCATTAAACATATATTTTTCGTTAATATGTCATATTGGCATACTTTTATTATAACAATAAACGTTATTTTCATATTTTATTTATCATTTATAATGAATTTATTGACTATTTAACCAGTTTTCGGTATTATTTAGTAATAAATCCAGTCTGCATTATTAACTATTTACAATCCAAACGATTTTAATCGATTATCTGAAAAATATTAATACGAAAAATACCAGAGCTAGACGTGCATGTTATTCCTTCATGCATTTTGTTAAAATCAAAACAAATCTATTATGTTTTTCAGGATGTAGATAATAGACATGATTCAGTATATGACGT
Organism: Rhynchophorus ferrugineus; assembly: GCF_030347505.1. Taxonomy (NCBI): domain Eukaryota; kingdom Metazoa; phylum Arthropoda; class Insecta; order Coleoptera; family Curculionidae; genus Rhynchophorus; species Rhynchophorus ferrugineus. Next base: position 19,815,420 of record NW_027472588.1, on the reverse strand, counting down.
TGATGATGACTTGTTGATCTTGTTTAATTGCTGTTAAAACTGAGAAACTTAAATTAAGACAAAAATTAAGTAGGTTGTGATGCTGATTTTAAATAAGAAGAATATACTGAATTTTAAATGCGAACACAATAGTAAAACTAAAAAGTCGACGCAATTTTGATACCTCATCTCTTCATATATACATCTCCTTAAAAAAATTGAAACAAAATTTTATAAATAAATTTAATAAAAAGAAATATTACAAATTATGATTATATTACAAGGACTGGGTATTGATATTAAACTGAGGATAACTAAACAACAGAACTATGTGACAACTTTTATGTAATAAAAATATAAAAGATTTCCCAGTAATATAATTTTAAAAGGAAAAAGCCTGAAATTTGTATTCATTGATATTAAATATGATGTAAATCATATCCTCTTCACTCAAGATGAATGGCAAATTTACCATTTGTACAATAATATTTAATATGAAATACTGAAATTAAATTAACTTATAACGAACGAAACTTATTTACTATTTGTCTCCAAGGACATAAATACATTCTATATACAATACCAGCATTTCAATATAATATTTTAAAAATACAAGGTACCCCTTATTTTAGTAATACAATTTGTATACTAGAAATATGAAAAATTCTATATTGATACTCATATAACTTGAGAAGTAAATATACTTAACTGAATAATAAGACAGAGTGAAATATCAGTTATAATGCTAAGATTTAAAATATTATTAAATAACACAAATAACCAAACCTGCATAACAAATATCGAAACATAGAAAATTAAATATAGCTATGTACAAGGTAAAATTAGATTTTAAAATAAAGACCTATTTTCTTACGGAAATGCAATAACTTGGGCAGGTTTTAGGTAAAGAACATATCCCTCAATGAATCAGATAAGCCGTGATTTATTCTGAGATAGTAAATATGTTTCTGCACTTTGTTAAAATATGGAAGACTGACATTGGTTTCTCACAACTGGGATACAGACGGAGCCATATATGGCAGTAGTCCTTAATAAGCCAAAGCTTGTTTTTCTCCTTCAGCAGGTCCCACTTAAGCTGCACCAGGCTATCTATTTTACAGGTATGCCCTTGTGGTTGGAGATCCAGACGAATATTATGCTGTTTTGTCGAGATATAACCAGACTGTATAATTCAATAATATGCAGCACTAGCATGCGAGGAGAAACATAAGGTTTTGTACATGATGTTACTATTTTACAAGTTTTAGCATCACTATTAAGTGAGATTATAAGGCTTAGGGTCTGTTTTATTTCTCTGAGAGTGTACTGATAATCTAATCTGGTTTAGTGAGTGATATGAACCTGCCTGTCTGATTCTAAAATTATTCGAGTTTAGAAACAAAAAACAAAACAAATTGGTGCATTATTTACAAACTTAAAACAATAGACAGAAATTATTATTATAATCTTTTGGTCAAATTGGATTATTAATTGATATTAATGAAAATGTGTATTTTAGTTTTAATTTATTATATATAAGAATTGACTGTTCATTCATTAGTACGATTTTTCCTAATGATTGTTATTCTTTTCATCGGTAGAAGCTGTTGAATGAATTCAGGGAACTTATATTGCCTCAAAGCAAAATCATAAATTGGACTGAATCAGTTATATTTACATTTAACTAATGAATGAACACATTTTGGACAAGGTTATTTCCATATCTAAGGTTATTTCTCATCTCGAATTGATACTCATAATTTACTTAGATTATGATATAAACATTTGAATGAAGCATTATAGTAAAAAAAGGGCAACATTTCTATTGAAATATTCAAGGTATCTCTCGATACATGATAGATAGACTAGCATAGATAAACTTACAACACAGATAAATATGATGTATTACACATTTTAAACTTAAAATTGTTAAAATTGTAGATCGGTTTTTAGGCGTTGTTAGAAAATTACTGTTTTCTCACCGTAGCTTACAAGAATAATATGTCTACGTAGCACAATCAACATGTGCGTTGATCTTTTATTTAATAATAATAAATTATAATTTATACTGAATACATAGCTATTTTCAATGAATTTAGATTTGTCCAAAACTAAAAATAGAAATTGAACTATTACTTATTTCTACTACATTTAGTCAATGAATAAATACATCTGGGGCAAGGTCTTGTCCGTATCTAAGGTCATCTGGCAGTCCAAACTTTACAAGGCGAAAGTCAAGTAAAATAAGGAACTGCGTTCCTGTCGGCCAATATAATTATAAGAAAATACAATATACAACTTTTAATTTTTATTATTTTAAAAATATTTCCATTGTTACTACGTTTGGTGGTTCAACAATATACCTTATACAGACAAAATATTTCTTATAATTTCTATTATATAAATGACACATCGAAACTTTACTATTTTGAAATAAGTTGTAATCTTCCGTGTAAAATGTAACCTAAACTAAATCTTCTTCTTGAATAACGTCGGATGGTGCTACTTGTTTGTGAAATTACCTTATTACAGATGTAGTATGGAGTATCGATAATGATTTACAGCATTTTATTCTGGACGTACACCTAGATTTCGTTGCTGTGGTCTTTAATCGACATGGTTAGTCATCTGAGATTAAAAATGACATAATGTATTTCTTATGAATTATGTAATATGTACATTATTGTTGTACAATGTGACAAAGTATCTTGATAGCTCCACAGCTTTAGTTGTACAATTATAGACAATTACAATTTACTTAGAGTTTTCTCGAAGTTTTTTGATTGCCTTGAGTGATTTTACTACTCTACTATTTATTGTATGTTTACCGTATTGTATACAGTTTTAAGAAAATTGTACTTGATACAAAGTTTGAGTACTACTATAACTTTAGTACAAAACCTAAATTGATTATTTGAATTAACATTTATTTCTTATATTGTTATCTCAACGCCTTTGCAACTATATGTCATAAGGTTAAAGAAGGTAATATCTTCTAGATCTTCATAATGTCCAGATAATCTTTCATTTTAATTCACTTGAAATAGTTAATTTTGGTAAAATTTTCGGTAAAAAGGGTCCAAATACATTTTTTAAGTATTTAAAGAAAATGTCTCTGTTTTAAAATTGCTTCTTATGTAATTGCTTTTTACTGACATTTGATTTTCAAAGTATCTTTAAATTTTTTGGTTTGTTCTCTTTTTTTATTAAACCTTATTATTACTCTGTTAATTTTTTTCTTATTTAATTCCATTCTTGCTTGTTCTTTTTTTTATTAAACCTTATTATTGCTCTGTTAATTTTTTTCTTATTTAATTCCATTCTTGCTTGTTACATTTTTATAACATTTATTTCTTTGCTGAATTATATATCTATTAATAGATATATATCATACCGTACGTAAAATTACCATTCATTTTGTTTTTAACGAAAAATAGCACGAAATTGACTTTTAGCTGTATTAAGAAAAATCACCATCCAATTATATTAATAGTTTAATGTTAATCTGATAACATAATAGTTTAATTAAATTGATTTTAGTTGCTAACGAAGAATATTTAAAATATAATGAATGAACAATGAAATAAAAGGGTTAACAATAAAAAAATAATCACCAGTTAAATGAGTCTTAATTGATTGTTAATTATATCTTACATTTGTTACAGATATGAATAAACATTAGTTGATCTATAATATCAGTATGTGTACAATATAGAATCTCCTATATTACACAAAACAGCTGAACAAAATTAATTAATGTCATTGAGGTAAATTTCCGAAGAAGATTTATCAAGGATTAAGTTTGTCATAACGAGTGTGAGAATAAATAAAACGACTAGGTTTATTCGCTACTGGAACTATACGTATCCGTATCCTATATGTATAAAGCAACAATTAAGTAAAATTACTTTGAATTAATGTTACACAATTTAATTAATTTATTTTATATTGTACAAAAATTCAAAGAATAAAGGAGGTTTCTAGTTTGTGTGCTAATTGGTATTTCTTGTTATAATATCATTCGCTTAAACATTAGAATTAATCGGTTTCTAACTAGTAGTTTTACATTAGTTTCAAGATATATTCGCTTAGTTTTTACCAAAATGCTCACAAAATTTAAACAAAGCTTTGGAATTAATTTGGAAATATTTTAATAAATAGGTAAATAAGAAGGCATTAAACACGCTTTCTACTGTTGATATATAATGCTTATATAATGATTGATATAAGTAGTTGCCCTGTTTCTCTCATAATAGAGTTAAGATACTAATATAAGATCAGAAATGCAATTGATATATGACATTAATTAAACTAATAAATGTTTTCACATTAATACATATGCAAACTGTCTCAAGAGCTTGGAGAATTCACTGACGTTTTTTAAATGCCAGTTAATTAAATCTAATTTCTATTAAATTACAATAATTAACAAGGTATTAATAAGTGTAAATTACTACACCGCTGAACATTAAAATAAGATATCATAGCAAAATTATTTTCAGAACTATAACAACTTCAGATCGTCAGATATAAGTATGCATGATCTTTACTTTTATATTACAAACATTAGAATGGAATAATAAATGAAATAATACATTAACATTAATATTAATTTGTATATTAACCATAATTTGAATACTAAAACAGAGAAAATATGAAAACAATTTTCAAATTGATATATGTCTTTAGCATGTATATTAAAACAATAACGAACACTATTAAGTAATTTATTTATTACAATTTGAAAATATATATTAGAGGAGTATATTTACAATCATTAAATTAACTCCTGATTTCTCAAAACTTACGGTTTATGAAGCAAATAATCAAAATAATTAATACAAGGCTGAAAGAATAAAATGTCATATAATCACATATTTTATAGAATATCAATAGTTAATATTTATCAATGCTTTAAAATGTTTAGAAATTTTCCAATAATATAGTTTCAAATGTAAAATTTAAGGATTTGTTTTCCGAGTAAAAAATGCCTTATTGCATTTTTCTATACAATGCTACCAGATTTTCATTTTAAAAATTATACATCTATGGTTGATTTAAAGAAACGACGAATAAACAAACTATCGTATAAAAGTTGGAGCTCGCAGCGCCTCGGTCAGACCCTAAAATATGTATTAATAAATAAATAAATATATATATATATATATATATATATATATATATATATATATATATATATATATATATTATGTTTCTGACCTATTCGGGGTCAGATGATTTCGGCGTATATCGTTTTATTGGAATTTATTTATTAGTAGTGCATATTATACAAAAATATAAGCCATAAAGATTATTGTGCCTAGTTTTCTTGAAAAAGGGAGGCAAAATTTTCGCCGAAAGCCGATTAATGTATAGATTAATTTAAAAGAAAACTAAATTTAATATAATATGATAATGCACTAAAAATATTACAAAGTGGGTACTTAATAATAAATAAACATACAATTACCAATTTTGTGGTTAATTAAATTATTACTAAGTATTCAATTACCGGTCATACGGCAGCGTGAAAACCAATAAAATATTTGAAAACTTTCCGTCTATAAATAGAACAAAATTAATGACTCGAACACGGATATAATCTGTAATTTCTACAAATATGAATGTTACACAATAAAGTTGTATAATAGGAAAAAAGCGCTCGTTGATTACTTTTAAAATAATAATAATATTTAAGGTAGGTTTATCTTAGAGCAAACTAACTAAACAGGTATAAATTGTATGTATTTGCATTCTGTTGGGGTTTGGTTATTTACAAGTTACCAAATTTTAGCAATAACAAAAAAGTACAATAGAGTTATTGCATTTGTTTACATTTATCAAGTAAGGCCATGATCCAGAGACTAACTTTGTCAACTTGTGGGACATGCCCTATCTGTAGGGATTTTGACATCTCATCGTAAATATAATATCGATAGTACAGTCTTGAACACTTTTCCAAGAACTTCAAATACCTATAAAATTATATCAAAATATTTTTTAGGTTTCTTATTGACATGAAAGGACCCTCCATATTTCAGTCACCCTCCTTTTTCACTCTTCAACACCATATCTGAATTCTATAAAATTGTATTGTTCACTTTTGCAAAATTTTGTAATTTTATTAACAATGGTATTTAATTATAATAATAATATATTACAATATATTGATAATCGGTAATAAAATGATACTTTAGTACATACTTTTTCAATGGTCGGTCGCAGATAACTATAATAAACAAAAATGCAAATTTCATTGTCACGCGATTTGATTTCATCAGACCTTTATTTTCTATTATATCCGTTGTAAATCCATCAGAAGCTCAACAGCTACAAACTAAATCACCGGTACCGGTGCTGAAGCGATTTCCAGTGCTTCATAAATTGGTAACGGCGAAAAATTAGATGACGAGTGGCGAGCTATGCTATATGTATTTTGATCAATATGAGCTTTATGAACATAACATTGATGGGGAATGTTACTGGGGCACTTCGGGAGAATATTTATTCGCAAACATAAACATTGTGATGTCCCTACTGTTGATACTGCCGTTTCTGAACGCATCAGTCGAGTGAAAATTTAGTATCAATAACTGCAACTAAATACAGATACTGTAGTGTCTTTAATGCCAGCAAAGGAAGGAATTAAGATATTTGGTGATATATATTGAATACAAGTGAATGAATCTTACAAGAAAAATTAAGAAAAAAGTGTAACGTTATAAATCATAACATTACACTTTATTACATATTATGAAAATATAAAAAATTAATGTTATTTAAACAGCTGAGACTTATTTAACATTTGAGAAATTTCTTAATTCGAGGGGAGTTTGTAGATACTAGGAAATTCTTCTACCCAATTTGGGGAATCTGGTCAATTTTACATTGGAAAAGTTGCCAGATTCATTTCAACACATTAGGCATCTGATAATCCTCGGTCTAGAAGACTTTAAACTATTAAACTATTAAAGTTTACTGGTAGCCATCTTCTATTGTACACAAGTTGATATCCTGGATCCTTGTTAAATGGGGTTTACAGTGAAATTACTAATATACTATTGGCTTACTCATTCAATTTTCGGCATGTTCAGTCATTCAGTGGTTATTATTCCTATTACTATCCGCGGTTGGTTCGTGAACTGAACTGAGTTCAGCTCGTGTAATGATAAGTAAAACAAAAAGAAGAACTGAAGATTGCTGATGAGATTCTATCGGAACGACGTCAAAATATTGAAGGTTCTCTTAAGAACCAAACAGATAAATCCCGCAATAATATTACAACAGGTAATACCCGCGGAAGAACACTAACATGTTAAATAAAATACTTTTTTAAAGTAAATTAATGGTTATTGCTTTTTACTTAATTAATAAGTTAAGTAGTAATATATAATAAGTAGTAATAGGTTAATACTCTTTCACATTTTATAAGTGGCGCAGTCGGTAGCATTCGGGAGAGATCTGAGATTTTGAATTAATTCAATACACCGAAAATAATTATCAACAAACAGCGACAGGTTGACGTTGGATCGGCAAATGTTCTGCAGTTACTCGAAGCGTTTTTTGACGTATTTAAGTGGAGTTCGGGAAAAAGTCTCGCAGCTGAAGCTGTAAAAGGTTACAAAAGGTGTATTGAAGATGCTCAACGACCCCCCTGGCCATAAACTATTCCAAGTAAGAAACATTCAAGCTTTGAAAAACATCCTTAGTCCCTGGATTCCTGGCACATGCATCACAGTTCAAGGTGTAAGGCCACGAAAGGCAGCCTGAAGTTGTTATGAATTAACATAGTCTACTGGAATTTAGACAAAATCTTGCAATTCAGGGTGAGCGGCCGCCAAAGGCGGATTGCAGTAGTTCAGTTTCTTAGCCGTAGAGTATTAGAATCTGAAGTCACTCAAATTTGGAAAACATTCCGTAGAGGGAAATTTTTGCAGAAACAGCGCCATTTCGAAAATCTTCAAAGGCTAACTGGAGGAAGACTTATAAGCTGTTAAGACAGAATAACGGCTAGGTACATCCTTGTGGTCGTTCCTTTAGGAGGGAGGTGTTATGTAATACGGCCTTAACTATCCGGCCATCTGATAAAACTACCCGAATGATGAACGAGTGAGACGGGTTGGTCTGTTTTCTAATAGACTCTCAGTTTAGCTTTTTATCGCCGTTCAACTAATCGTCTCTTCTCTCTGTTAAATAAAAATAGTTTATTAAAGTAAATTAACGTTTATTTAATATTCTTTCACAATTCATAACTATAGCATGGTGAATTATTAATTTGTAACGGTTAGTTTTAAAATATTATTAATGGTGAAGGTAAATTTATCTCAAAATAAACTAACTAAACGAGTTAAATTTAAATTGTATTTAAATTATTTTGGGATCTACATTATCATATCATGCAATAAGAAAAGAGTCCAAGGTAGTTGACCATACAAAAATTACCATAATTTGATAACTGAAACACAACATAAGAAACACAAAATAAAATCGAGAAAAACCATCACGAAAAAATCCCCTACTTTATTGGCTTACATTACATTATTTATTAAAATAATATCTCTATTAGTTTTAATATATGTAGTTATTCATCTAAGTATTATGACCTCGTTGGTCAGTACAAGGCATGTACGGACAAATAGTATTTCCCCGTTCAAACAAAAAAGAAACATATGATATCAGAAAACGACATGTGATCAAATTCATTGACAACGGTATATAATCTGATCAAAGAAGTGAATGACACTGATTGGCACAACAATATATAAAGTATTAATAAATTAATAACAGTACGCATACTTGATTACTGATACCTTCATGGCGAGTGGTGTTTTATATTGATGAATACTATCATCGATTATTATTTGATGATTTGGTATGAATATGAATATGAATTGAAGCTTTGGATCAATTTGGATCAACTGACCGACGCGAGTAGTGAATAACATATTGAAACACACAAAAATATTGAAAAAGGCACTTAAAAGGATGGCTATCTATATTTCTGATCCGAGCAGCACTGCTGTCAAAAGCCATCTGACCGTCATCATTGGAAACTTCTGTTATTAACAAAATTCTGTTAAATAGAACCTTCATCCGAATATCTTCCATTTTAGCACTATTTGTGTTGTTTACAATAACTTAAAAAAAATAAAAATTCAACTCGGACAAAAAACTTAATAAGTGAATATTTTTGCGATTACAATTATTTTCCAACTTAGGTTCCGACAAATATGTCGAACAATTTAATTCTTTATATTCGATTATTTTTATTATTATTATTTATTATTATATTTTATTATTATATTTTTATTATTTTTTATTATTATATAATTCTTTATATAGCGCCATCCCACAGCATTGCAAAAACAGGTATGACGAATTCAATATCGCTCTAAAAAAATATCCGTAAAGGTTGTCCAAAATCTGGTTTTGTCCCAGAAGACATCGATATAATCTGCACATAATCTTATAAAGCGAGATAACCATATGATATACTTTGAGATTGAGGTATATTGCATGATCATTTGATCAGAAAAGAAATGTTCGCTTTAGATCTTGCTTTAGACATAATTTAAGAAATGCTCAACAAATTCCTCGTATGAAGAGAATGTGAGAAATATACGTATAAAAATGTACATAATATCTACATGGGCGACCAATTGATATATGCATAAGAGAGCGAAACATAACAAATATCGACTCTATGAATCTTTAACGGTCAGGTGAATACAATAGTTGTTCGCGAAAAAAACACTTGGAAGCAAATAGTTGACTGTTTCCTCGCTATCACCAGTCACGTAGTAATAGTAGCTGAAAGGTATTAGCAGTCTTCGGAAAAAGTCGAAGAAGATGAGAACAATCATTCCTCATAATGATAATGCAAGAGCTCAAAAAATGGAATTTTCGATCGGTTAAAATATAAAACAGTAACTTAAAAATTTACTTTATTTGATGTTTGATTTATTTGATGTATATTTATTTAATAAAATGTCACTTCTTTGAGGACAAACAGAAAATATTGCTCAACATACGCATATAGTCCATAACTATCGGTTAAATAGAACTGTAGAAGAACGCTTGACGGATAATGTAAATTAAAGGATGGTTGCAAACACACGTGTAAATAAAAACCGAGAGCAACATAATAAGCGTCTTCCAGCTAATAGATGAGACAACGAAAGGTTGGTTACTTTTGAATATGATGCCGAAATAGACTATCCGTCACATGAACAAGTGATCACCGGCAATATGGAAAAAATGCAAACATTGTCATGCATTTAAGTAAGAAGGCGAAACTCTCGGTCTCTGCTGTGCATCAGGAAAAGTTTCACTTTCATTATTAAATATGCCTCCAGAGCCATTGAAAACATTATTAGTTGGAGTCACATCTCAATCGAAATTGTTTTTGCATAAAATTCATAAATTCAATTCTTGCTTCAAAATGACATTATTTGGAGCAACAAAAATCATTCAGAATGAGGATGGTCGTAATTTTTAATCAACAGCAAGATTCAGCGCCAAATGTATCATTAAATTGACTCTTTGTTCTCGATGTTTGATGTCGAGTTTTTATAGGTGACGAGAAGCAGAAATTGACATACATATATGACATAACCACATCGAGTAGATGGATGAGAGAGAAATTGTGGCAACTTTGGCACCCTTTTTGTAAAATCACCACCTATTGGTGCGAACTACGTTATTAATATTATTGTCATTAAATCAGAGAAAGTACCGTATGGAGCGCACGTTGGAAGGTAGAATGTATCACCTTTTAAAGAAGTTTCAATTGTTATGACTGGCGACCTATCTTAACAACACTAATATAATACTGTGCAAATGCTCCAAGACAGTTGTCGACATTCACGGTGATTTGCAATATCCATTGTGATTATCTTATAGTTCTAGTTTTATTGTCGAAATAAATTATTCTATTCAAACTAAAGCTAATATTCGGGCAGGATGTTTGTTGGATCCGCTAGTTTTATATAAATATAAAGTAACCTTCATATTTAATATTTTCTAGGAAATTATTTAGTGATTTTAATGGCTCATTCTGAAAAAATTGCGATTCATATCAAAAGTTTAACCAAAAATCCTGAAACACTGGTAAAATCGTTATTAGTTCATTTGTTTTAATACATAATATAAATTGATATAAAAGTCATCTATATCAAAGTAAACTTTCAAGATAATCAACGCAAATCATTTTGCCATCGCGTGTAGACGTCCATTTGTTGGACCGAATTAAAAGAGCTTCTCCCCAGTACGAACGAACCTATCCGAAGGATGAAGTAATCAATTTGCTAAAAAGAATAATTCGCAAAAACCAAATTACGATAATTGTGTTTTGTGTGTGTTTTTTTAGTTATTATTATTTTCATTCTTCCTGGGCGTACTATTGCATTTTTTATGTCCCTCTTGTTCATTCAGCGATTTAAATACCCACCGAAGAACGGCGGTTAGAACGTCAACGAAGACCTTGGTTTTTTTACGGAACAAGAGCTTACTACACACGAACTCTGCTAGAATCTGATATAATAGATGGTTGATGCTTTGTTCTAGAGAACCAATTAAAATATTGATTAAAATAGATCGTTGTTGCGGTTATTGATTATACTGATTAGACAGATTGATTATAAAGGATGTGAAATAAACGATACATTTTAGAGGCAACTACACTACAAAATTAAATCGTGACCTATTTATATGGGATCGAATAATTATTATATTATTTATTCAGATTATGCTTACATTACATATCATTATTTATATATCTTCGTTTTACTGTGTGAAGCAGTACAAATAATACAGGTCAGCACGAATTTTGACTGTGTTAAAAGAGTATGAATATTTTGTGTGGAAGAGAACGGTTGAACAATATTTTAGATCATCTAAATTTTTATTCATTGATACATTGACACAAATATATTTATAAAGTTATAATAAAAATAATAGAAAATTTTAAAAGTGAACCATATTTCTTTCCATTTCAAAATAGTTTCTCTCGCCAAACCTGAAAGGTTATATTTTCGTTGTATTGTCCGAACAACGTTGTTCGAAATCCATGATTACTTGATGGAAACCTTCTTCTTGTTCTTCTGAGTATGATCCCATATTGCTTTCAAATTGATCTAGATGAGCATGAACAGCTCATAGTTTTAAAATCTTCTAACATGTTATCAACTAGCTCTGGGTAATTTTCAATTTTGTTATCCGCTAAAAGTCCAAATACTAACTATTCCAACTTTGTTAGGAACTAATCCAACTGAATTCGATTTTTTTTTTGAATTAATGGACCAATAAAACTTCCAGCTTTACCCTTTGCTTTACCCTTTGTGACAACTTTGAAAGTTTATTAAAAATGTAAAAGCTACAGAACCTTCATCTAGCTTTTCCTTTTCTTTCTTTCTTTTCTAAAAATTTAAAAATTATTTTACTCTTAATTAATTTCAATTAATCTTTTAAACTTTAATTATAACTTGATGTGTAAAGGCAGCATTAACACATTTTCAGGTTCAGCAATAGATTAACTTTTAATTTCTTGTTTTCCAACACAAAATTCATTTCGTGGTCCATCAACTCTTTATGTTCTCTGTACGATGTACATATATATATATACATATATATATATATATATATATATATATATATATATATATATATATATATATATATATATATATATATATATATCAAAGTGTGAGTAAAATTTTGGCATTTACATAATTATATTCAGATTTTTGCTTCAAACAAGCCTATTATGTTAATATCAGATTAATGACTAAGAACAGGATATATAAGTCTTTTCAGGAAAGAACATGCGATTTTACAAATTCTTCACTTTCGATATTTTAATTTGAATTCTTACATTAACTTGATTGAGACAATATTTTATAAAATTGTTTACCTTATTTTCAGTGCGTTGAAAATGTCTGAATTTATACCTAGTAAATCGCTTTTGTAAGAAGTTTTACTCTTTTAATTCAGTTTGAAGAAAACGCGATTGAAAGCCATCGAATGCTGTACAAAGCTTATGGCAATCATACTCTACCGATTTTAACATGTGAATACTTGTTTCAGCGTTTTAAAAGTTTTAAGAGCTTTTTAGACTAAAAAATTTGAAGATGTAGACTGGAAACCATTACTCTGTAAAACTGACTGAAGAGATTCAAATTTTAAAAAGATCCTTTAAACCAAATTTATAGCCCTAACAACAAAATTAATCCGCATCATATTTACATTTTTTAAATGACATTAACCATTCTGAGCCTTCCAAAAAACAGTTAATTGTCCGAAATATTTTTAAAAATACCAGAACTATTTAATGTTTTCTTTTATGTACGATAAGTGAAAAAATATTATTATCATAATTATCACAAAAGAAAAATTTTTAGCGAACATAGTTACTTTTACTTTATTTTGGAGCATACTGAAGAGAAAATAAAATAAATGTTAGTACAAACACAATAAATATTTATAGGGTTTTGTATTTTTTAAATACGAATGTTATATAACAGCAAGACAACAAATATTTATGCAAATATTCAAGAATACTTATACAAATATCGAGTTACAAGTTATGTACATACTCTTGTCGTTTCCTTTAAAACACTATTATGCAATCAATAAGAAATATAATTTTAACAAACTTATACATATATTTTTATTTTTTTAAACGTTTTATTCTATATTTAAATACATTTAATACAAATATCACACTAGGTTAAATTAAAAGAAGTCTCATTGATTTTCTTGCACAAAGGTTGATATATCTTTTATAGAAATATTACACATAACATACAAAGAACATAACTTAATAATTAAATATAGACGTAATAATGAAATAAAAAATATTTTCAGGAAATAAACAATTCCGTTAGTCTTTTGGTATACTTGAAACAATTTAAACTATCAAAATAATATTTTAGCAGTTTTAGTCAAAATAGAAACATGTAACGATTAACTACTTGTTACACAGGTTTGAAATTAATATTTATTATTCCATAACAGAATAATATACAAATAAAAAAAATATGCAAAACGAAAGAAAAAAATAAAGCGACAATAACTTTAATTCCGCAAATTTTCGACAAAACAAACTTGAAACGAAAACTACAATATTTATATGTTAACTATAAATCTGGTTGTACTTGAATAATCCTAATCAAATTAAAATTAAACAAAAATTTCATTAATAAACCGGATGCAATTTAATAAAATGGAACATTAATAACCTTAAATTTGATTATATAGATACTAAATTAAGTTAAAACTGCATGCGAAATACAAATAAGATCATACGGAAATAGGTTATAACTAAGAGGTGAGCAATAAAATGAATATCGTCTGAAACGTGGCATTGTGAATGTAAAAACGTAAGATAAAATCTAAACTAATAAACTGAAATAGATCGATTAATAATCAATCGGCAATATTTTGGCGATTAGTATTGGTACCGGCGTTCTAATTAATGATCTTTATAGTATTTCAGTCTTATATGTCGAACAAAAATATAGATTACTGAATATTTGTTAATATTGGTTTTTTTAAAGAAAAATCTTAATATTCATTAAATATTTCATAACCAACATATACATATCTCAATATTAACAGAAAAGAAAGAAAAGAAAGACAAGAATTTGAATTAAAACCCAAAAAATGTATTAGTTATTCGGAAGAAAACCTAAATTATCCGTACATAACAGATAAGTTACTGCTGTACAAGCTAATACTAAAACCTATGGAATTCAGTTATGGGGATGTTATGCGAGAAATAATATCAATATAATACAAATACTTCAGAATAACGTCCAGAAAGTATTGGGCAATCAGATACTAAAAAAATACTTACACCGAAGTCTTCGGGTTTCAACTTTCATAAGGGAACATAAGAGATTCGCAACAAGACTTCACTACCATATTAACACCAAAGTGTTGCAACTCTTGGATAACGCTGTACTACGACGCAGACATACGAGAACCAAATCGATCTGGTGCAGTGAAGTGTACCAAATAATAACAAAATATTTTTTATAGATTAAGCAAGGTCCAATCGGTCATCCTAGTACCTAGTTTTGACAAGACAATTTGAAGGAATTTCCTACTCATATAATTAAATTCGTAAATTAAAATAAAAATGTAAAATGATCGCAGATATATAAATATTTAACAAAATAGGCAAAATAGGTCGTAATTTTTTAAAACAGTTTTGCTCGTTAATGCCTAGCTAGATATAAACATCACCATGCTTGATATGCTTACCTTTCTAGGCATTCTCACAAATTTTGTCAGTTTCTTCGGTCATGATCAGGCTCGTTATAAAAAACCTCTCGATCTTGATAAAGTTCATTCATCGCACAAGGCGCTTTATGACATGCTTATTCCTTTTGTCATAATTTTTTTTATAACATCTTTATTAGATACGCTTAGTACAATCTTAATTATTATTATTATTATTACAATTAATTTATTACTACTTTTCCTATGTGCTTGGATTAATTAACAAGCAAGACGAGTGCGAGAAAATACATCAGTATGTATTCCTCAATTATAAAATTATAATTATTTATTAATTATTAACTTATAGCTATAGTTTACACTAAATGTATACACTTTATATAAGTTCGTATGGTTTTGTTCGCTTCAATCTCCTGACATCCTGCGCGCTGTCCAGCAGTTGTATTGCTTCCACGTTAGAATGATTTGGTAATCTTCTTTCGTGTTTCAAGGCGAAATACTGCACAACTTCGCAAATCCATTTGATTTCCAGGTCATCGTGCAGTTCTTCATTGGTTACATAGCGATAGGCATTGGTAATCAATCGAAGAACCTTGTTTTGACAGCGCTGTATGACTAACTGATTTGAATTTTTAGTGCAATCCCATATTTGCACCCCATAGGTCAAAATTGGCTTTATAATTGTATTATAGATCAACCTCTTTGATTTTAGATCAAGTTGAGAGTATCTGCCGACTAACCAGTATAGTTGTTTTATTTTGGTTCTAATGTGTTTTGCTTTTTATCTAACGTGATGCTTCCAATTTAGTCTACCGTCAAGATGGATTTCAAGGTATTTTGCTGATTCTGCTTGAGGAATCGGGCATCCATTGAGTGATATAATTAAGTTTTTATTATTTCACCTCAATGCAAAATTAACGTGGACAGATTTGGAGCTATTAAGTTGAATTTTCCAATCTTTTGTCCATTTGTAGATTTTGTTGACTACCACTTGCACTTTTTCTATTGCCCTAGGCAGAGATATATCTTTTGCCATAATAACTGTGTCATCAGCAAAGGTTCCAAGAAGTGTTTCTTTTGTTGTTGGAATGTCAGCATTTTATCATAATAATATTACAAAATATAACGCTATGTTGCGTTATATTGAACCAATTTTTTATTTATATACTCAATGTACATTTTTAAGCTCTATCTATCTGCCATCTATCTATATGTAAATCATAATCAGTCAGTAAATATTATTGGTTCTACGTGGACTTTTTCAAGGTCGTAACATCAATATAAAGTCGCAATATCATATTATCAATTAAGATTAATAAGAGTATTAAGTGATTATTTTGATCATCAATTGGTGAAAATCCGAAGTAGCAATGTAAACAAACTTAAAGGTTACATTATATGGTTTTGAGATTTTCCTACATAAAATTCAAACTCTCACAGAACTTTCAGGGAGATTCCGATTTGATAAATCAACTGTTTATGGCCATGTTGCCAAAAGATGGAAAGTTATACAACATAACAAAATATATTTTGATGAAAATATATATTATACGAATTATTTTAAATAATATATATCAAAAAACATGAAACCTAACAGCAACACAATTGGAGCGCACTATAGATAAATTTAGGAACCAAAAAATCAGGAAATTAAAAAATAAAATAGGCGTATTTAAACCAGTTTTGATTGCATGTCTGTTGCATTCAAATGCATTAGCTCGATAGCATCAAATAAGAACAATGAACATTGAATAATGTTACGCGGAAACGAACAAATCGAAATTCAATGGGCTAATTGGAATACCGAACGTAAAATGGCATTTTAAAACCGCAAAAAATCGTGCGGCACAATCAGCAAATCGATCTAGAATCGGAAGGATCGCCGGTCAATAATTAAATGGTTCATAAACCGGTTGACGTCAGCCGTCTGCGTAAGTGTGTATGTGTGTGTGTGTGTATAGTACAAAAGTTACCAACCTTCGTAAGTAATTATTAGAGGAAACATTACCTGAGTCGGTAAATGGCCTGGATCAAATCGAAAAACGATCAAAAGGTCAAACGAACCACCACATCAAGTGAGAATAAGTATTGCGGGTAACAAGTGACTCATTATATAACTGGATACTTACAGAGCGTTTAATGTTTATTGATTAGATTTGAAAAAAAGTGCGATATTTGAAATCTGAAGTACACCCGTAATAATTTCCGCATTCTTTTACCACATACACGGGTATTTCTTTATATTAAAGGTAGATAGAATAGTGGAAAATAAAATACCTTTTATTGTAATTAAATAATCAGCAGACGCGGTGTATAAGAGAATGAAAATAAATGTTAAAAAGTGTTATTACGCCTAGGCTACATCTGAGTAGGTGTGGCAAATACGTAACTAATATGATCGTGTTGAAACGAAGATGTAGTACCCATTACCAAGGATATGAACATCTTGTCACGGAGTATACCAAATAAGAAAGACAATTAAGTCACTATATATAGACTCTGGTTATTTATTTACCTTAAAATTGATACAATATATATATATATATATATATATATATATATATATATATATATATATATATATATATATATATATTTAAGTAATTACAGATTAGATTTCTTACTGTTCTAAAGCGAGTATGGGATTAATACATCAGTATGTATTTCACAAATTAAAATAAAATTAATCTACTTAAGCTAAAGTTAAGAATACATACATACAAACAGGAATTTCGTCGGAATGTTAAATATTTAATATTAACATTCCGTAAACAACCAGGAATCCCAATCGCACAAGAAAAACGAATATAAAATTTTCAATTGTTACCATAGAATTTTACCATTCATATTGTTACCATTTTCTCAGATTGTATCAAATAAAAATAAAGTTATTCCTGTAAGTTCGTGATCCCTCCAAGACCTTATTGGACAAACCAAAGCCAAAAGAGGAGCCAACGAAAGGCCTGCTTCAACAGCTCAACACTAGTACGGCATTCCCCACAGAAAGAAGACCCCAATAAAACATTGTTACCATAGCGAGAAATCAAGAAGCGTGAATTTTTAGATCTCCCTGGTGAGTACCACGGTTTTGGCCATTCTTTCCCTGATACAAACTGAGCGGTGAACATTCCTGCAAAACCTCTTTGTTTAAAGTTTAAAATGCATGACATCACACACCTCTCTGTTTAAAGTTTAATTGTGATTAGGTAGGAACTGCAAAACCTCTTTGTTTAAAGTTTAATTTGCATGACATCGTAACCTCTCTGTCTGGCGTTAATATGATTAGAGTTAAGAAAAGTCATTCTTTAAATTTAAGGAAAAATAGTTTTAGAAATTATTTTTTAATAATAATTATATTTCATATCGATTCAAGATAATTATGGTGAATAATCAATATAGACAACCTATTTACTGATCTACGACAAGTTATATAGAATATATAGAATTATATAGTTATTATATAACTATACAAGTTATATAGAATTTATATAGAATAGATAATTTATAGAACTATTTTGCGATTATTGTATTTAATTTAAATGAAATCAAGATGAAAATTTTAACATTTTTATCCTCCTTACTATCCACCTTCAACGGTAACCCATCACACCTTCATCAAAAAAATCGATTAATTTCATGCAACTTGTGCTTTGGGCGAAGACATCCAACTTTATATGGCAAACGCGGATTTAAAAACAAAAAAAATTGGCGAAGTTCAAAACTTGTTATTATCAGGACCAGATTTAACAAGCTACCAGGTACTCGAACAGCAATTACAATGTCAAAAAAGGCAATTAAATGAATCAACAATAAGTTTTTACAACAGATTAAAGCTTATGGTCCAACAAATAGTCAACAGAGTCATCATAGAATTCCCAGATCAGAATACGCAAAGAGTATTAATCAACCAAGGGGAAAATAATTAACTATTAATGTTTATGTCTAATTCGCCTACATCATTGCAACAACTCTTAATGACCAGTGATCCAAACAACTTAAAAAGATGCTCTAAACCTCGTTATCAGACATGACACGCTTTCTAATCAGATGAAGATCTTACACATAATTCCAAGTCAACTATTAAGGCTCAACAACAAAATTACATGGGATTTAATACAAGGAACGAAGTCAAGAAATTCCCGTCGCAACCAACTACTTTCAATCACAATTGTCCAGCACAACAAAATTTCTTTGGCAAAAAAACCACCAGTGCCCAATTAACAAAGGCCAACGTCCATGTCAATAAGCATAGTAGGGCCGAGTTATAATAATAAACATTGGCCTACATTGGAAAAATATCCCTAGAACCTTTATGGACTGTCACAGGCCGGTCCACTTGTTTTTCAGGAACTGACAAACGCACAACCCGACCAGCAATTTGAAGAAAACGAAGTTCCCGATGAAGTCAACGAAGAAATTGATTTAGAAAATGACCATGACATTAAAGATCATTTTTCTGAAGATCCCGACGGAAAAACGACCGGACTGATTAATCTCAACAACGTTATGCAAGCCACTCACTTCCCTGCCTCCATATTATGAACGACTCATCATTGACCATTCTAAATGACACTGGAGCCTCAGACTCCATAATATCAACGAGATATTATGATCTATTAGAAGACCAGATATATTATGAGCCATTTCGACTAATTGCTTGCAATAATGCTCTACAAGCTTACCACAACTTACCATTACTGAGCCAATTTGGAATCGATTACTACGATTACTACTATTATTATGATTACTAAATTCGAAGATTTTGGATCGAATTGGGGTTTAAATACCGATTGATCGATTTGCAAATTATTCGACAGCATTAAACGCAATCATAAACTATAAAAGATAAACGATAAAAATAGTAAACAAAATAATACCATTTACTATTTTATCAAATGAAGATGCCTCTGCACTATCAATAAATTCAAAAAACTGTCTTCAGATACCTGCTGACCATGTTTGCGGTGAGGTCATATTATCAGCTCTATACAATATCGAATATTCAACACCTGAAAGCCTTGTGAACATTAAAAACGGCTATGCTGAGATTCTACATCTATGTCCAGGAAAGAACATAGAATTTACGGAAAGAATTCCAGTAACCCCAGTTCATGATAATTTCGAAATAGCAGAAAAGCCCATAACAATTGCTAATGATAAACTACCATTAAGAACACATCACATGAATGAAGAAGCAAAAAGCTCAATAATAAAACTATGTCTATCTATGAAAAAACATCTAAACTTTCCAGTACAATTAAAGACACTCATCGCATAAGGACAAAGGACGATACACCAATTTATACCCGTTGCTTTCATCATCCACCATCCATAAATAACGAAATTAATAACTAAATTCGAAAATTATTAAATGACGAGATCATACGTCCGTCAAGATTACCTTATACAGCAACGATCATTATGGATACGAATTTGAGCAAATTCAGAAAAAATTCGAGTAATAACCAACTTCCTCATATCAAAAGCCTCGAAACAACTAAAAGGATTCTTAGGCCTTACTGGTTATTATACGAAGTTCACCAGAAGCTATGCAAAATTGGCAGCACCAATAACGTATTGTCTAAAGGAAGGCAATTAGATAGACACTCAAAAACCAGAATCCTAGAAGCCATATGCAACTTTAAAGAGTGCATAGTAAATTCACCCGTTTTAAAATATCCCGAATTCGGTAAATAATTCACTTTAACTACCGATTCCTCTAACATGGATATAGGAAGTGTTCTGTCGTATAACCTAATAGCGTTCTATTTAAGAACTTTGAACCGTCTAGAGAAACTACTATACCATAGAGAAAGAACTTCTCTCAATCGTTCAAACTTGCAAACACTTTCGTCCTTACTTATGTGGAACAAAGTTTCTAATAGAAACAGATCATCGACCCTCGTTTGGTTAAACAAATTAAATCCAATTCCCGATTAATTAGGTGGAAGCTAAAACTAGTCGAGTACGACTACGAAATAAACTACAAAAAAGGAAAAGAAAATATCGTAGCTGACGCTCTGACAAGAGCAGAACTTGACGCCCTAGAAGACGATAATATAACGTCAATGATTCCGCAAGTATCACAGGAATAGGAAACAATTCATTCCAACACAACGCCCATGCAAGAGATCCAGATCACCGAAAAATCGCTTAACATATATCAAGATCTTCACGAAAGCTAACAAAACAACGGTTAAATTTAAATCTAGCCAAAGAATGATTAAACCCTTATAAAAACTACGCGTTCTATTCCAGCGATAAAGATATCGAAAAATTATGCTACCAAGTAATACCGAAAGTATTCAACAACAAGCTAAAAATAATCCAATGCAGACGTGTCGTTCGAAACATATTGATACGAAAAACCTAATTGGATTTAATCAGGAAATATCGCAACAGGCTAAAACAACATAATTATTGGTCTAGTTTAGACCAAGAGGGAACAAAAGACATTAATCAATTTTTGGTTCGTCTTCAAGTTAAATATGAAAGGCATCCCTATCGCCTTCCTTACCAAACCCCATTATTGTCTAACAGACCCTTCCATACCATACATCTCGACATATATACCACAGAGAGAAGCACATTTTTAACGGTTCTAGACCAGTTCTCAAAGTATGCCCAAACATACAAGGTAAGGGATACAAACCCTACAATTCTTAGAAAACTGAAACTTTTCCCACCACAGCGTGCCAAACAATAAAATTACAGACTCCGAATTAGAATTCCACAATAGCCTATTCAAGGAATTCTACGAATTCAGAAATATACTCACTTCGCGACACCGGAACATCCTAATTCCAACTCGATAATAGAACGGTTCTATTCCACACTGTTGGAAAAGTTACGAGCCCTTAGGCTCACAGAAACCAAAGAAGATATTGAGTGCCTGATGAATACGGCTGTCCTCATATAAAATCAGAGTGTTCATTTCACAACCAAATATTCTTCTTATTATATGGCCCGTACCATACGGAGCCGCCACTGAACCATGATGTTACTCTCTATGAAGAATACAACAATCAAAGTCGATCGGAATGACTTCCCTTCCTCGATACTGTACATAAAAGATACTGTATAAAACAAGGGAGACCCAGATAGAGAGAACCTTAAAAAGAAATCCATTAAGACCGGATACACCGCCCAAACTTGACGCCGAAGACTTCACTTACGTAAAAAGCCAACAGGTATGAACCTGTGAAGAGTCTATAAAAAGCCCTAAAAACTAAGCTCATTTATAAAACCCTACGAATTACCCAATTTTCGCGGAACCGGTCGCAACAAGCAAGAAACTAAAACTTTGCGTAGCAATGTTAGGGATCAGAAGAAACCGAGGAAAAACATTCCTTTACCCAGCCAGAGTCCCAACATCCAACCCGTTTCACCTCAACCAGATCCCTACGTAACAGAACCTTAATAAGAAAGTAAAATAAATTCAAATATATTAATATTAATAATATTAATATATATCAAACTATATTATATATCAATAGCAAATTCCATATTTCAAAAAAAAAACTAATAATAAGCGCCAGAGGCAAAACTGTATAATCACAATTAAACTAACAAAGGGAAATAGAATAGATAAAAAACGTAGGTACATTACGAGGAACCAGGTGAAGTCCAAGGACTACAACCCGGCATCCAGCTCGATGAGGACACCGAAACAAGGACTAATGAAGGAGATCCTCCAATACAAATAGATATGTTGTCGGAATGTTAAACATTCTATATAAATATTCCGTAAACAACCAGGAATCATAATCGCCCAAGGAAAACGAATATAAAGGCCGACGGACCGACAAATGTTCAATCTTGACCATAGAATGTAACGATACAAATTGTTACCATTTTCTCAGATTGTATAAAAAAAAATAAACTTTTTAAAAACGTTTAATACGAAACTAATTATTTAACTTGCTTTATTCTCAAACATTTCCGGCATTTAATATGCATGTCAACATGATGATTGATATATTATAATAATCAAAATATTTTCGATTATTTTAAACTTTCTGCCTGGTAATATGGCAATAAAGTGTTGAAAGAACGATGTTGATTTGGCAGCGATTCAACTATCTAAGGATTTTCGGCTTTCTCAACATTTTGAAATCCTGTGCACGGCAAACCTATGTTGTATAGATTGAAAATCTGATAACAGAAGGCGTTATGTCATGTGAGTACGATGGGTTGAGGTGAACTTCATAGTCGAGCTAGAACAGTAAATTCTTGACAATTCAAGCTGTGTGAAGATGCTTTGAACTTTTCACTTATTGTTTTCGAACTTTTTTAGTGCTCCAGAATGTCCTGTGCCAGTGACATCAAAATATTGACATCACTTTTAGCACCATAAGTGTCTCAAAGTGTTTGATGGTTTGCCGCCTTAGATTTTTTTAAATAGTACAACAAAAGTGATGGATGCCAAAAATACACCAGTGCGTCCCGTGATTAGGGTCGGTATACACTGAATAACTCAATATTACTAAGCTTTCTATATATAAGCTATAACAGCTTTCCATAATATAGAGAACCGTCAAAATCATGGAATTTAACAGCTAGGTTAGGTTGTTTAACAGTTGCAATAGGCACTTAATAGCAATGGACATAATATATAACACTATAATAAAAGGTCAAGCAATATAGGAAAGGTACCTTAATAAATCAAATAAAACACATGCAACTGAAGGCATACATGACATAGGAAAATGCAAGGTAGACAAATATAATTAAAAAACTAAACCAGAAAATAAATCATAAAGAGTATCCTATTAGATATACAAATAAGAGACTTGCAGTAAAAGAAAAGGCAACCATTTAAGTAATATAACATTTTCTGATATAAAACGTCGTATTTAAATATTGAAAAATTAAAAAAAAATAGATACACAAATAAAAAAATAAATAAATAACAAAATAGAACAATACAAAAAAATAAACCCCAAACATAACAGGAACTCAAAAGGAAAAAACACGAGATTAAATGAAGGTGCTTGTTTTTTTTAAACAGAGTTATTACTATATCTTCACAAGGTTTTGCGTTAATATATGTATGTATCAGCATTATGAAAGCCGGTCTCAGGCTTCGTCATACATAAGTTAATTCCGATTGTCGACATGTTCAACTAGCTCCAATTCCGGATAGTAAATCGTTTTGTTTTCAAAATATTACTGGACACGTCACCGTCATAAAATTCACAACACAACTAGCCGCACAAAATAAGGCAATAATCTTGACACGAGCTACACTTTTACCATACTTCCTCATTACCTTTAGGAAATTACATCCGTATCTTTACATAAGCGAAAATTACGTCACGCGTATAATAACATTAATTAACAACTGCAGTAACTTCAATATAGAACAAAAGTACTCCCGAGACCTTCCTGCAACTTAACTGTTAAAATTATCTCTGAAAGTCGAATAGTGAATAAGAACGAAAGAAAAAAAAACGCCATTCAAAATAATCGAAATTATTCCGAAACAAATATCGCCGACACAATAGTATTATAAATCGTGAAAGAACATAAAAAGTGGAGCAATGTCGCGAAAAAGCAATTCGAATTTTATCTCCGTAGCGTATCTGGGTACCACCCACCAAACTAGAATTGAAATCAGGTAGTAGAAACAACTGGTAATAAGGAAGTCTTCCGTTAGTTAAACGCTGAACACGTGTATCACATGTACAAAAAAAACATTTATGATGTGTGAAAATAAAATTGCAGCCAATCTTTATCCGCTTATGGTTAAGAAACCACTGTTATATTGCCAATGTTTCAAAATATTTGAAACGACATCAGCAACGGGTTTTTTTAGATGTCCGAGTGAAGACGTGCGGGTTTCCTAGTCAAAAGGGCCTTTAAAATTAAAGCATACATTAAGATTGGTATATAAGATATTATTTTATTAAAAAATGAAACTGGATATAATTATGAACGATTTTATGTATGTACTTTAAATAGTTACATTAAATTCAAAACAGAATATTACAGCATTCATTATAACTAACAAACAGCATACTCACCAAAATAAAGACGACAATTCTTTTATGGATTTGAATTAGTGACACTTACCTGAAACAAAATAAAAATAAATTAAGAAAAAATAAGGTTTAAAATATTACATTAATTATGAGAGATAATAAAAAAGTCTAATTTATTAAACACTTAGTAATATGTGTTTAGAAAAATAATTTCACACAACTGATTTAACTGATTAAACTGATTAGGCATAACTGAAAAATTAAATTAAGAATAAGAACATACAAATAGCTGAATGTAAAACCAAACAACTAAACCAGCTTACAAGTTCGTTAAGTAGGAAAAAAGCTTCTGAAAAATCGATCATAAATTGGAAGACATACAACAAGTAACTGAAGCTCAATATGAAATTAATTAACTGAAAATGACAAAAGAAATTGTTATATATATATATATATATATATATATATATATATATATATATATATATATATATATATATATATATATATATATATATATATATACAGCTGGAAGGACAAGAAAAAACAAATGAAAGATATTGGATCGTGAACATAAGCAATGGAAAAAAGGATTAAGAGCTCTATGATTAAGTTATAAATTTTATACAATTAATTTTAGGTATAAAATACTCCTAAATATTGCTCTCAAGCAAGTGCAAACATTCAAATAATTAAAACTGTAATTAATAAAAGGATAAACAGAAAAAATGCGATTAGCAGAAATATATATATAGTTTAATTTTTGCAGTCTCTTGTAATTTTGAAACAATCGGACACAACTTAGACCTAACTAAGAAATTACGTAACCTCTTAGAATAATACAGTTTACGATGAATAATGATGATAATTAATAAACAGTCTAACAGTGACTGCATTCAATACGAATTTTAACACGAAAAACCTGTAATTATTTACAAGTGATAGTTTCTGCTAGTGAAGTCTCAACAAACTAAAGTACAACAAGAGCTTGTATGCCAGCTAAGGATTACCTAAACCACTATTCCCATCAAATAGAATCATTTCTAAAAGACTTGAAAGCTGGATGACATATGTGGAAACCTGTACATCCATTATAAAAATAAAAAACCGATTAAACAAATAATGCTCTCCTACTGTGTATCTGGTGGTACATAAAATGAGTGCTTTATTATCAATTCCTGGAAACTGATCACATGGTTATTAAGGAAATGCTACTGCGAACAATTGTTGCATTTCATCGCTTGATCTTAATGTGGTCTATGTCTTAATGGATAAAGTTCGTTGGTGAATTTCTTTCGCCACATTATTCGTATATTATTTGTGACAAAGGTCATAGGAAATAATGGATAATATTTCCAAGATTAAGTTCGTTCATTGTCTGCTTCTAATGTATTAATAAATTAACTTTTAAGCTTATGCTTAAAATGCTTAACTTTTAAGAAAATCTGTAAAAATGTAGAATACTTTTACTTGCACACCTTATATTAATTTTTTCTAAAAGACAATTAATATTATATTAATAGTTCAGCTGTAATTCATTTTGTGAAAAACCGGTAATGGTCGTAATATAAATAATTTCTCCTCTTATATAATTTCCTTGTATATGAAACATAAAATATTGTTGATTCTTATAACATTTAAACAAAGTTAGCGCGCACACTTTTACATTTGAAAATTGATTGTTTTCGGTCAAACGACCTCTGGCATATTGGTTTTTGTCGTTGACCATTATCGATTGTTTGACAAAGAACAATTTCATTCAAGGATCAGAAATCGATCCATCGTTCGGAACATTCCCTTCCAATTAGTTAGTTTTCATTAGTTCCCACATTTCTAGATACAAGTTTCGCGATTACTGCATGTGTTTCACATATACTACCGGATGGATGTACCAAATAAGAAACAGGAAAATACCATATACGGACAATTTAGTACTTAGCAAGGCTGTCTAATTATTTAAAATTAAACTTTTTCTATTTATTTAACGAGAACCTTGGTTGAATTGTGTAAAAATATTTACGCAATTTTATTTATAGGTACAAAATATTATTTTTATCGTATAAAATGCCGGACTTATAAGAAAATCGTCTTAAAAAATGGAGTCTTAAATTAATAGATGAACCACCTAAAATGATCCAAATCTACAAAATTAGTTATAAAAAGAGAAACTTTCTAATAATATAAATTTCCAACAAACAATTTAATTTATCCTTTAGAAATCAATGTAATTATCTAGAATAACTGGTGTAAGATAAATTTTTCGATAGTAATGTTTATTTTATCCAAAAAATACTACTTTCTTATTGTTGGCGTCTGGTTGTTTTCAATTAATTCTTTATTGTTTGTTTATTCCATTTTTCATATTAGTTTCAGATTCAATTAATTCATTTATTAAAACAATATATAGTTAATTTAATATTATTTATGGGCTTTATATTTATGTGTATGTTTTCAAGTATACAGCATTATTTTTAACTGATTTCGAAAAATGAGGAGTTTGTATATATTTTTAATGTATGTTCGCCGATTTCTCGGTCAATTATGGACCGATTTTCAAAATTATTTTTTATTCCCAAGAGTGCATTTCCGAGGTAGGCCCATTGGAACCAAATCAAGATCTGATGGGGTGAAGGGAGGAAATCGCGGAAAAAGCTTAAATTTCAAAGACAGGTCCAATGTTTTTATATTTTGTATATAAAATAATCAGATATTGCTGTATAATGTTATTGCTGAACGAAAAATTGGAAGTAGTTCAGCATAAAAGCCATTCAGTTTGCATTTTAAGCACAACTATAGCATATATGACATCGTGGCAATATTGTACACAACTGCTTCTATGGCGTATTGGTAAAAGCGTTTAGCTCCTAACCGGAAGTCGCGGGTTCGATTCCTGGCGGGAACAATAACTTTTTGTTGTTATTTAGTTCAAACATTTGTCAAATACCCTAGACTAGGTAGCAAATCCTGCAGCCTGAAGCGCGCCTTAATTTCAATCATTGTTTCTTTATTCCTATTTTTCCTCATACAGGCTGCACCTTTACTTGGCCTACCCAATGTAACATTAAATCAAATAACTTCGTAATTTATTGTGTAAATATCTAAAAAGTGTTTAGTGTAAAAACACTAAATAGAGAAAAATAAAATATTTTTAACAAAAAATTGAACCGACTTTAAAAAATAAATAAGGAACTCACTAAAAATTAAAAAATAATCAAATTTAGATATGTAACACAAAAGAAAAACAAAAATAACAATATAGCTTTGTGACATATACAAAAATTAAATTACAAACAAAACAAATCGGAATTAATAAACTGTTTGGGTTCGGCACCGACTTCAAAGTGGTCAGTAATCAGTTGATAGTCATAAAGAGGTTAAATAGGTCAGTATCATAAATAGGCTTAGGTATTAAGCTAAATTGTGTGTATATATTAAAATATAAACTAGTTGTAGTAGATAGGCTAAATAAGGTTTTTGTTTGTTTTTATTTAGTTATTTTAACGATTATTATGTACATCTTTTATTTTAAGATGTTTTTTATTGTGTTGTTTTGTGTTTGTCGAAGCAATGCACATAACTGTTAAATTCTCATAGCCAGAATCCTTACAGTCAAAAAAGAGACAATACTTAGGCCTTAAATAAAATCTTAAAGTCTTCCCTAAATATTTTTGAACACTATCGAATATCTGTTCATAGCTGTTTTATGAGTGTAGGTTTAAAGGGTATGCAAAGCATTCGCTTTTTTCTGATTTGAAACTTCCTCAATCGTTTTGATGCAGAATACTATTAAAAACACATACATTTAAAGCAGGTGAAGCGGCGAGACAGTCTAACGGTAATATATCGGGAAATTATTACGCGGTTTCATGTATTTTGATAACCTGATAAATTCGATTGTTTTAATATTTTCCTACATAAAATAACAGTTTTTCGTTTAGTATTATTAAGTAAACATAGACGCCAATTAACCCATTTCTTCCCAGTGTCGCGTGTAAGTTTAACTTCACAAAATGAACTTATTATACAAAAGTCATCACGCGTGTGTTAAAAGATATTCACAAACTCTATTTCTATGTGTTTGTATTTCAACTTTTATGTACATATGTTATATATATGGAATACACATGCATATATTTTTTCTTGAACATATTTGACCTATGACGCTGCGAATGATTAATATATCCGTTGTGCTGACGCAACGTTGGGAGTTGCCTAGCTCAGTTTCGTTTAATGACAAGTCGTGACCTGTGCTCTCAAATATAAGATCTCGAATTGTGTTCTGTAGTCTAAAAGCTTTGTAGAAATTATATCTGGGTTTGTGTCACCTTTGAAGGATACGACCTCCGTTGTGAGTACGTGGTGGAGCTTCACAGAAGACTAATGAAAGCCTGGGTTTAGGTGAAAGGATTGTAACAAATTTGTTGAAAGTTGTTCATGATCCTGAAAATCATACCATATTTTTTGATCTTCGACGAACTTCTTCACAAGCCATTACCTTCTTACTTTCTTATCTGAAATGAAATTCTTTGGTGCTGGTACAGTGAGAGAAAAACGAGTGGCGTTCTGTCCATTTCAAACAACAAAAGCTTTAGCAAAAAAACCAAAGGGGAACTTTTATTATAGATTTGATTATAACAAAAAAGTATTCGCTGTTACGTGGCATAATAATTCTATTGTAACACCCGTTACCAACTTTGGTACCCTTGAGCCAATAATGAATGTAAAGAGATACAGGAAGGAAAAGAAGCACAACATAGTCCCTCAACCAAATATTATCCACTAGTACAACCAAGACATGCCAGGTCTAAATTTTCATGACAATGCCATTGCAAACTATAGAATCAGAATTAGAAGCAAGAAATGGTAGTTGCCATCATTCGCCAATGGAATTGATAATGACGTTGTCAATTTCTGGAAAATGTACCAACCGGCAACAAGGTTTTACTATTAGCCAAATCGATTTCAAATCCCAGATTGCATTAAGTCTCTTGAAAAGTGAAGAAGAATCTAAACTGAAGGGAAACCACCAACCTCAGAAAAAAACACCAACCTTGGATGCTCCACCAGAAACAGATTGCCAGGAGCAGTTAGGGAGGATAGAATTGATCATATCATAATCCGCAATGAAGAAAATGCAAGGAAGAGATACAAGATTTGCTAAAACCCGACGATCTACATATGCAAGAAATGCTAGGTTCACCTTCACACAGAGTCACTTCACTTCCAAATTTCATGAGTAATGCCATCAAGTTTGGTCAGATGCCAACAGTTTTGTACATTCTGAGCAAATAAAAGCATGTGATCGAAATATCAAAAATGTCTTACTTTTTTACCAGGAAACTCTCAACTCGCAACATTATGTTTGGTGTAGATGGCAACACATACTGCTAGTTTTTAATATTTATAATGTTATTTCAATTAATTTAAAGTGAAATTGGTGACAAAATACCAACATATTTCACAATGTTATTTTTGGGAAGAAATAGGTTAAGGAACGGTCAATCCATCGGTCATTACATTTTCGATATTCATTACTTTTGTTGCTTGATTTGAATACATTTTCTACCAAAGCCAACTAAACACTTTCAGGATATTGTGATGCTGATCTGCCATATTCCAATTGTCGGTTCATAACTGACAATTAATTGCAAGATCTATTGGACGAAAACCCATCTCAAACTGAGAAAGACTTTTAGTCAGCTTAGCACTTAATCATTCAACACTTTATAGTTGTTTACATAACCAAATAAAAACGGTCCCTCTCAATCAAACTATCAACATTAATCGGAACAAGTAAATTTACTTTTCGTATGTAATTATTATTTAGTTAATTTCCTAAATGCCTCAAACTTGGTTAACAATACCAGCCCTTAATATTCTTATCGTAAAACTATGAATTTAAAATGCAATAATTCACTTTATAATTGGAGGAACACGTAACAAGAAAATAGTTTTAACTCACTGAATTTTTAAAATAAACGTCATAACAAAATTAATACATTGCATATTTGTCAACTTCTAGGTAAATTTTATTTTATTTATTATTCACTTAATAACCTTTAAAACTATTTAAGTATCCTTGTATATTTAGTTTATATGACTTTAAGACTCAAAAGATTGCGAAAACATAACTAATTATAAAATATAATTAATAAGGACGTTTTTAATAAGATAATTGCTTGCACATTACCTCAAACAATGTATATACAAAGATTTATATCATGTCTCGTAAAATTTACACGCACGACCATCTATCAAAATTTTCGTGTTCTTTTCATATATCATTCCTGACCATCTGGAGTAAAATGATTTAGTGCAGTTTTATTTAGAATACGACCTGCAATGAAAACGCGTTGCCTAAAACGTCGCATTTGTCTTGGTCATTGGACAGCCTTCGAGTTTTTGAAATACGAAGATTTACGCCTGTTTCCGATTCGAATCCGTACAAATGCGCTAAATAAATAACAGTTAAAAAGCCATATACGGAGGTGCCAACTCATTAGACACAACTTTAAGTCACAATTAATTCAGATTAAACATTTTTTCTAAAACGGGAGCCTTGTGAACATAATTATAAGCCTACAGATCTATTTATAAAACTAACACATTATTTTATAGATAATTGATTCTTGATACATAAATATAGATGTATATAGACAGTATATGCAGTTCTACTGCATAACGTAAGCTTCGAACGATAGTCTTCGGCATTAAGCCTAACGGCTGACCAGTGAGTTGTCTAGGCACATTTACAATTGCAATTACAAATATAGAGTACATCTAAGCACTGTGATGTTTAAACCCGCGACTATCGCAGCAGGAGAATCGTTCTGTCGCCCTAACCACTGCTGCTGTAAAGCCAGTGATTTAAATTAATAATATCTAAATTGTTCGTATGAATAAATGATAATCAAAAATTTAAGTATTTTCGTTGTCTTAAAATCAAGTTAAAAAAAACTAATAAAGGATAACATGAAAATAGAAATTAGTTCAGTCCATTTATGATCAACAACAACAACTTCTCAACAAAATGACTCAAAAAAATGTTTCGGGTTTTGAGGCAAACTAATTTAGTAGTCTATTAAAGTGAAACCAGTGACTTACAAAACGGTGTTGTATCTATCGGGTTAAGGATTAATCAGAAAAAGCAATGTCCAGGGAATACGGGGGGTAGGATGGGACTACTTCTACATGCGAGCTAAGTAAATATATACTAACATATAACCTATCGATTCTTGCCATCTAAACTTGAAAAGAACTCAAAAGAAAATATAATGATATAAAATACAATATCTCGATTTTCCAACACATGATATGGCTTTTAACCTGAGATAATGAATATCTCAGGTAATAGTCTCAGTATCTCAGTCTCAGTAATAGTGTCAGTGCAGGTAATAAAACTCGAAAATATTAAAATTGGAAGAAAGCATGTAAGGATCATGACTAACGCAAAACAACATCCAAAGAAAACCACGGGCATAATATTAACTAAGGACCTAATTAAAAATTAAAAGTATCTGCTGTACAAATTAGACTTACTGCATAAAAATGTATTAATGTAGTGCTGAAACAATATCATCAAGTTTCAAAACCAATAACCATAACAATCATAATAATAATTAAATAATGTGTAAACCACCTGCAAATCGTGCCAAATAAATGGAAAATATTATAATTGGAACAAAATAACAAATATAAAAGGTAATATATTCCTTTCAATGAATTTCCATTACTCCGAAATGTATCGTTTCTAAAGATATTGCTGATAGTGTATAGTTTAAGTAATACAATTAGATATTAAGCTAAACAAAACGTGACAAAAACAAAAGTTGTTACAAAAAAGCATTGAGTCGGCTTCATTAAGTTCGCCGGCATTAAGTTGCTGCTTCTTTCCGTTAATATAAAATAGGTCTCAAGTAAATTAAAAGTATTTGTTTTAAACCACATACGCTTTATAACTGGTTGGTAGGTTTTCAGGAAAATGATAAGACTGCGATCTTTTGAATTTGTTAAATTAATCAACTCACTTATCAAAAAATAATTTAAACAACAATTTAAGAAATGGGGCTGATAGAGATTGGATTGCTAATCGTTCGGCAATTACTCGCAGCATTCCTTGGTATAGTTTAGTCGAGTTTGAACAAAAAAATCGCAGTTCGGGCTGGAATGCCACTAAAAGTAGATTGAGGTTACTCAAAATCCCCTTACTATGAAATACTTTAAGTTTTCGTTTATATTAAAATATGATTGGATCTTATTTATGTAGTCGATTCAGCACCTAGCCATTTTCTTCTGTAAAAATAAGTAGAAAGTAGTTTTCAAGTTTGTTAGAGCAAAGCCGCTTATAATATAACTAATTATATTGATACTGTTAACGTCATCTTAGATGACCATATTTAATATACAGAATGATTATATAAATTGGAGATTTACGATACATGTCCACGGAACCAAATGTACACCGTTGATCTGGAGGACCTGAGTATTAACAGAGGCCTAAGGAGCAGTTCCATCAGTTTCTAAGCATGAATGTTAATAATTTTTGTTTTAAACCCTACGCGGTTTACATATTAGAATATGTGAATAGCTATTAAAACAACTATTAATTTTCTTGAATATATTATTTTGATTAACAGAAAGAAGAATCGACTTGTTGAACGACGATACAAAGCGATACTTAGGGTTTTTATTTCTTAGAAAACATACCCCTCCGTTTCATTCGTTCACCATTCAGATTACAGATGGCCGAATAGTCAGGACTATTCACATAACACATATGCATATTTGTTTTATAGCACTTACCTAACATAGGAAATATTTTTAATATCACAGATCAATGACTGTTAATAAAAAAAAATGTGAACTAGCCGAAAACCTTGACGTTGAGAAAGGTCACAAACGCCCATTTGATGTTCATAGCACTTAATGTTATATTCAGAATTTATATAAACTCGAAGGGCGAATAAAAAATGGCTGCAAGTCAAATGAATTCCAATAGTGATGAACCTCTGTTTGTTTACATACTTCACCGAATTGCCATAAAGTACGTCTGACGCAAACAAGGACACGAAAACTTTTATTCTGTCCCATTCCTGATCGCCCGCCGCCAAAGATTTTAATGCGGTATTTGGTATTCAAGCGTCGATGGCGAAATTCACTGCCTAAAAAGCTTCGTACTCGTCTCGATCATTTGATAGCCTTGCGATCCTCGCATTTTTGGTGTACGAAGATTTACGTGACTATAACAGCATATTTTTGAGCAATAGGCATGTGTGCTAAATAAATTACAATCATAAGCCAGATTGCAACGCTTCATGCACAATATAACAATTTTTTAACAAAATATTATTTAGATAACATATTAGAAGAAGTAAAAAAAAACACTAACCGACAATCTGCCAGAGAAATCCAAAATATTTTTTAAAAAATGTTTAAAAAACTATAAAAAAAATCAGGTATCACAGAAACAGTATTTCGGGAAATAACTATTAAAATTTTATTAACAATTTTAATCATTTATCTCTCTGATATCCTTAACACCTGCCGCTTGGCTGATTCGAATTGTTACTTCAGCGGTATATGTTACTTTTTTCTCCTGTATTACTGATGCCAAGTGCTTGATTACTCATGCACTTGCTATAACTGACTCCCGTTGAAATTTATAATAGCAGGCGGACCGTCAGTTTTCAATATTTTAGTTTTTCTTCATTAATTCTCAAGCCATATGTCCATACAAAGCGAACTATCATGAAAAATTCTAGAAGCTTTAAAGTCGGTATTAGGAGAATATAGCGCTATCACCAATGAACATCAGGTTGAGAACATCATCGTTCAACATCTTTCGTATTTATCGTATTGAACATTATGTCTCTTTTTAGATACTTTTCGTGTTATTGCATCTACTACTATGTTGAAAATAGTGGAGAGATGACACTCCCCTAGCGAAAATACTCGCATGCAGCTAATGGACCCATCGTAAGATGCCTAAAGAAGTTTATTAATTTTAGACACATGTTCAGCTTGTAAGGCTGTCCATGATGAATGTTAGTGCATATAGTCGAAAGCCGAAGGAAAATCAATAAAAACGACAATTGTACGTTTTCCACATCTAATACGTTCGTCCACAAACTGGAAGTCCAAAAGTGGATATACTGCACAAAAAAAGCGATAGCTGAAAGCTGTGTAGGTTTATAAAAAATAAAGTATTATGCGAGAGTGTATATTACGACACACTCGTTTGATTATTGAACAATATTTCGTACAAAGTATCGTCGGAATATTGATGTTATTTAGATGACAGTAAAGAAAATAATTGAAAACTTCGGGAAAAGTGGATCAATTGTGTAATGGAAAAGTGGATCAATTGTGTAATGTGGTAAACGCACTGGCAGTAGAACAACATTGAACGACTTTCAATTAATATCAATAAGTGCACGAGAGTGTAAAATGAAGTGAAAATCCAGTATCATCAATTCGGAATCGTGAATAGGAATTGTGAATTTCAAGATATAATTAACACAAAAACTGAATATTGCTGATCATGCATAGCGAACTGACTTCTTTGAAACCATGATGGCGAACAAATGTATTTTTCGAGCAAAATTATCTTAACAATAAAAGTTTTTCGATGGCTTCGATAATCGCTGAAGTAGCTCCATTTAATATTTAGAGAATCCTTATGTGATTATCAAAAAACAAATACATCTGCAATGTGTGTGTGACCTTTAATGCGGATTTCCAGCTGGAAACATCATATTTCTCCGAAGATGAGTTACTAGTTTTTGATAACGAGACGTAATAAACGAGTTATCTTTGATTAAATAGTATTATATTAATGTGGACGATATTTAGTTTAAGCAACACAGAGAAAGAGAGGATAATAATAAATGTATATAGAATATTCACTATTAATTAATGTATTAAGATGATTTTAAACTCCTACAAACGACAACTTTTACTATATAACTCCTACAATGTAACTTTTTTACAGTTATCATTTGAATTATTTTCCAAGAAAGGCCTATATTTTTTTCTATAAATAATATAATGCTTGTTATGAGCTTCTCATAAGTAAGAAATATAAAATATAAGGTATAAAATATAACATATTCAAATAAGTTTTGAATCAATTGACGCACTTCCCGCTTACATTAAAATTAAAGAATTCAAAAGTGTTATTAAAGTGTTATTAAAACTGTTAAATTTAAGTGTAATTAAAGTGTTAAAGAGATGTGAACCTGAACTGAACTTATTTTTTTAACTAATTTACACCACAAAGTTAATTACTACGGTTACTGTAAAGAGAAAAAAATAAACATCTACATTAAGAAAATGGAAAATCATATTCGAAAATGAGTTTGATAAAAACGTTTCCATATAGTTCTGGTTCTTCTAACTAGACGAAGTAGAAATAATAAGCCATATCAATTTGATAGAAACCCAGTTTAATATATTTTTAGAAAACTCTTGAAATACCTAAATATTTGTGTCAATATATTAGGTTTTATAGTGCAAGTATAGTGATCAGAGGTAAAACATAAAATAACATTTTTCCATTTAGTATTATTGAGTCTAGATGCTAATAATGAGACGCTCAGCATTGCATTTGCAACACGGGTAATTTTAATGTCAATAGCAAAGAATAACCTGAAAGACCAAAAAAGTTTAAAGAGAATAAATTGCAAGATTTATTGCAGAAAGACTCAGCACAAACTTCCAAAGAACTTTCAGGCAGCTTATCAGTTGATGAATCAACTGTTTCTATACATATATTTGGAAAGACTCAAAAGAATACCTTTCTGTGATTGGTAATGAAAAGTGGATTTATTATGGATTCTTGGATGGATTTCAACACGCTATCACCATGTTAGCAGAAAGATCAGAATAGAATTATTTAAATTCACCCAAGCACCTAATAATCAATGATTTCGATAATTGCGTATAAAAACAAAACAAGTCCATAGTTATCTCTCTTAATAACCTGGAAAGTACTTTAAAGCGAATCTGATGATGCTACAGCAACCATTAACATTTGAACAAACTAAAAACCAGGAACTGCAATAGATCTTCCTAAGGATCTAGTTAAATTGCAGTGATATAAATTCGTGTAAACAATTTCAATGGAACCTTGTATTCCAATAACATTCCAATAAATAGTCTTATAATACAACATATCGTTAATGAAATGTTTTTTAAAACAATTTAAGAACGTGAATAGCGAAAAACACTCTCAAGTGATTTTTTCCGAAAAATAAAGAATCTCCAATTCAAATTTGGGTAATTAACTTCTTAATTGGTCACGTTCATCTTCAATATCACTAAAGCCACGGTGTGTGTATAATGCTAATTGATGTTTTACTTTCATGACAATCAGTGCGTTAAATAAAATTTATTTGACAGAAAAGGTTTCGACTTATATCGATCCTTGGTTGAAATTAATCTGAAACAGTTTTATTTTAAACGCAAACGACTATCGATCCAATAATGATCATTTAATAACTGCTAACGATCGATTTAATAGCGTGTATTGAGTAAAAAGTTAATTTTGAAAAATAAACAATGCTTAAAACGCTGAGCTTTCATGCTTAATTGATTATGGTGGTTAATATTTGAATGAATCGGTTTTAAAATCAATGTCATTTCGATGAATTTATTTGAATTAAAGAATATTTGAGATGTACGTAAAAAATATTGCCCTTAAATTGTCTGTGAATTAGTAGCACTATTGAATTACGAAAGCGCAATTTCAGTTGAGGGATTACATCTGCTAGCAATTTTTCCATTTTTACCGCATTAAATGACGATAGTCTCTCATATAATTGTTAACAGGTCTCAGTAGCCATGATATATATGTCATTTTATTCTACTGACATTAACCTCAGAAATACACAAATTACGTTCCGCGTAAATATTTACGTAATAGCGTTATATATTTATCTTTTTTTTTAATGTTGAGCTTTGTAGCTGAAAACGTGCACTTGCAACGGGCATTATTTTTCTTGTTTCATCAAATGAAAAAAGCCCCTAAAAATCATCATTTGCTGATACTTGAGCAACGCTCTAATCATAAAAATATTTGAAACGTGGATTTGACAATTCAAATGAGGTGATTTCAACGATCAAGGCAAATAACATTGGAAGAAACAAAATGTACGAAGTTGCGGAATTGTTATACTTGGCAGAAAAGTTGAATGTTAACGTGTCGTAATTGATGAACGATTACAAAGGATGGGAATGACCCCCGAAAGATCGCAAAATCGTATGTACACCACAGTTTCAAAGGTATGATAGAAATATATTTCCGTGTTGAATAGTAACAGCTTGATAAAAATTTGATATATTTCGAAAAGTAATTCTGGAAAAGTTGGCCCATCAACTGCAAAGCGAAATCGCTTTGATCGCAAGGTCATGCTCTATGTCTGGTGGGACCAGATTGGTGTCATTATGGACTTTTGAAACATGGAGAAACAGTTAATACTGATCGCTACCGACAATTAATAATAAAGTTGAGTTGTCCATTGCTAGAAAAGGTTCAAAATACGCTGAAAGACATAATAAGGCGATATTGCGACATAACAATTTACCGTTCACATTGCAAAACCAGTTAAAGAAGTGCTGAAAACTAGGATGAGGAGTTTTATAGCAACCGATATATTCTCCAGAAGTGGCTCCATCTGACTACCACTTTTTGAGCACTGATAGGGCGCGGACGTGCAGAATAGCACACCGTTGATTTAGAAGGAGTTAAAGAATAGCTAGATGAATATTTAGCTTAAAGGAGAAACTATACTTTTGAAACGGCATCCATAAATTGCTAATGAGATGGCCAGGGAATGATTTGTATAAATACACTTTCACTATCCATTAACGATTAGTAAATAATGTGATTTTTAGCGAAAAGAAATTACCCTATATAACGAGACTTACACGGCTGTTTGTTACTGGATATTTTATGGAGTCCCTCTGGTGTCTGTTGATGTGACATGACAAATGATGTCTATAGAAACATTTATAAGAAATATTTACAAAGCACCACTTATACACAAAATGTTCAAGGTTTAAGGCTTAAGGTGAAACTTCAATGTCAATCGACAAAATTAAAATGCTAATGAATCTTAGATAATAAGTTCTAGAAGTAGTCATTTACACAAGACTGGATTTATACAACTCCTTGGATACCACATAAATTAACAGTAACAAATTTAGTGGATTGAGTCTCTATTTGTAAATCGCTGCTAGAAATAAACGTAACCGAATCATTTTTGAAATGAGTTATTACGTACGATGACAAGTGGACCACGTACGATATTAACGTGTCAAAAAAATCGTGGTCGAAACCCGAAAAAGTTCAACAACCGACAGAAAAGGCCAAAAAATTTAATTGGTGCGATTGGAAAGAAATTATTCATTGTGAGCTACCTGCACCTAATGAAACCATTAATAAGATTCTCTAAAGAAACTCTTTTCCTAATTGTCATACGCATCTTTAGTGATTCAGTCAAACTGCCCCACTTATTCCGGTATTCCGTGCAAAATTCTCTTCATTATTGCAAAACAAGCTAGAGATAATCGCTTGCTTTAGTTTGTCTCATAGAGATTAACGAAGCTCTGCAGTGACGAAATTATGGTTAGGCAGATAACGGGCGAAAAGTTATCGATTCGTCGACGAAAAAACCGGAATTACTTTTCCACAAAGGCTCAAAAAGGGGAGAAGGGGTTCAATTTCACATAAAAGAAATTCAATTTAACTTTCTACAAAATATGTCAATACACAAAACAGTAATAATGAGAACAAACATCTGAAAGGCCGGCTTGGTTGGCACAGTGGTAAAGGCGACAGAACGGTCTACATACTATTGCGATAGTCGCGGGTTCGGATACTGCTGGGGAATGGTTGTAAATTTATGTTTGTGACTATTTAATATTTGTGATTATCCTAGGCAGGAGTGCAAAATCCGACAGAAAAATGATCC
This sequence comes from Rhynchophorus ferrugineus, assembly GCF_030347505.1. NCBI lineage: Eukaryota > Metazoa > Arthropoda > Insecta > Coleoptera > Curculionidae > Rhynchophorus > Rhynchophorus ferrugineus. Next base: position 19,775,246 of record NW_027472588.1, on the reverse strand, counting down.
CAGTCACGCCGGTAACCAGGCTGGGTAAGACTGGATGTCTTCTGGGATGATTTTTAAGTTGGTCATTCACCAGTCGGTAGGCATAATGCCGAAGACCGTGGTTCGGAGCCCACGTTAAACAGTAGGTCCAGTTCAGATAAATCCTTGTTGATAAAAAAGAAGACTTTAAAATTAAAAAAAAAACACCTGAAAGGATGGGTTAAAGCTTTTTTTTAATTTCAGGACACCATAACTCAAGAAAAGTACGAAAACTTATCTTAATTAATTATCTTATTAAATTAGTAGTTATATTGTTAGGTCTTTTAATAATTTTATTACAGCAGACATTAAACTGGCGAATCAGTTTAAAAAATCAAAAAATCTCATAAAAATGCACATTTTAACTAAGTTCTTAAAGATATTCCAACTATGTACTAGAATAATACCTCAATGATGCAAGTTCTACATTATTTACACTAGCCGACCTTGAACTTAATTCATATCATTAACCGAAAAAAAAAACAAAATGTTTAAGTTAAAACACAAATAGTTGTTGATGGTTAAAATCAATACGAGTACATGAGGTACTCGTTAGTCTAATTAGCAGACCTGAAGGCAATCATATCTAAAATAGCTGGCACACAAATTGGTGTTTGTGAGCCGACAAAGAAACGGAAATATAAAAAGATTATTAGATATTATAAAAAGACATATATATCCGCTAGTTATATGCAGGTGTCAATTTATTATATATATAACATTGGTATGATCTATTAGCCATGTGAATATTAATTAAAAAAGGATTACAATCCAAACAAACAGTCTAATTAGTAAAATAGGTAGGCTATTTAATTTATGATTAATATTTCACATGACAAGTACAATACTAAATTAGCAATATATAGATTAAAAAACTTTTTTGCCAAAAGAAGAATTGGTGACTGTTACATTATACAGCAATGGTACAAACGATGTAACAGATCCATTCTTATTCTATAGATATTTACATGTATTTTGCAATATATATGGTGAATAATTATAAAGTAGCAATATTTATTGGTGAATAACTATTAAACAGTGTTATATTATGTAGTGTTATGGAATTATTCAAGAACACAATCATTCCAGCGCCGCCCCAATATTTCAATACCACTTTTGTAGAACGATTTATCATCCTTAAAATATGCCTCAGTTTAAGCGCTAAACTTAACTTTTTTCATTCGAGTGGCAGTGAGCATTTTTTGAAGCGAACTGGCGAATACGGTGGATATGGAAGCAATTCGAAGTGCAATTCATGTAGTTTGCTATTGCTTGATTGACACGGTGCCTTATCTTGATCAAACAATTTTTTTTCTTTTGCCATATGCGGTCATTTCTTTCCAATTTTGGTTTTCAAATGCTCCTATAACTCTATATAATATTCACTGTTGATGGTGTTTCCGTTCTCAAGATAGTTCATGAATATTACACCAGGCACACCCTAAAATACCAAGGCCACAAGCTTTCCAGCTGATTGTTGTGCTTTCCGGTGCTTTGGGCGAGGTTCACCAGTTGTTGTTCACTAAGATGACGGTCGTTTTAATTCCCAAGTGAAGTGATGGATTGATGTTTCATCCATTGTCACACATCAAGGCGAAAATTCCGTATTGTTACGTTTAAACATGGCCAAACAGCAAACTGCTTAGAATCATCAACATGTTCTTGCTTTTGGTCAACAGTGACCAAACACGGCACCCACTTTGAACAGAGCTTTCTCATAGTTAAATACTTATGCAATATAAAATGCTAACGCTTTCTTTTGATATCTTTACGGTATTAGCTAACTCAAGTAACTTCACTTTTCGATCACTCAAAACGATTTAGTGAATTATTTTGATGTTTTCTGGTGTTACCACCTCATTTGGACGTCCACTGCGTTCTGCATCATCGGTGTCTCTACGACCACCTTACAGCAAACCAATGTTTTATTGTTGTTTCTGATGGAGCGGAGTCCTTATAACACTTTTCAAGCCATTGTTTCAGTATTTTCAGCCATTTCATCAAGCAGTATTTTTCCCATCAAGAAGCAGTGTAAAACTAAAACACGAAATTGTTTTCGATCCACTCTTTTGAAAATAACAAAAGTACTCCCTTAGCACAATAACTCACAAACTTATGAGTAGAGTGTCTTGAAATATAATAGCTTTCTTTTGAAGGTTAGTACTAACTAGAAAAAGCGGTGAATGCAATAAAACTAGCGCTATCTATGAGTTAGGACCGGGAGTTTTCCGTCCATGTGTTATATCCCCGCTAATAAAACAGCCAATAAAACAGTAATTAGATAATATAAAAATGCAAAATTCGTTTTAAACTCAGAGCGAATTTTTCCTTCTCACTTTACTCTAGTTAAAAAGAGACAGAAAGCTATGTAATGCGTAACAACATATAACCGAATCAGTCTGTAAAATTCTGTTTGTGTTGGTATTGGTCGACCCTGCTATAAAATGTTTACAACATTCTTCCAAACTTGATAAGTGATAATTGGAGGTTACAAAGTGGCCATTTAAAAGTGGCAATTTTGACGTTAATAACAAAGAACGGTATTGAAAACCAATAAAGTTCAAAGACAAAGAATTGCGAAACAAAAATATTCGAAACAGCTTGGCAGAAAGGTATAAAAGTAAGGGAAGGGAATACGGATTGACTGAAAATGCTTTTTCAAACCATTTCAACATGTTTACATGTTTCGTTGAACTGTTTAGATCGATGCAGCATGACCTAGCTGGCACACGGTTTCGAAAGGCCAACCATCGATCGTTATTGCGACTTGGTATCCCTATGTTGCTAGAAAAATAATAAATGTAAAAAATCATGGAAAATATTTTGATAAATATAAAAAACATATAAATATATAAAGTATATATAATATTTGATAATATAAAGAAAATCTCATAATGTAATACTTTAATCATCACCTCGCAAAATGAAGGACGATACATTTATCGAATTATTAGTGAAGTTATCTGTACATTTATTTCACATAAAAAACAATAATGAAATATTGTCCTTTATTTTTGATGACCTTGTCCCATTTCTCAGATAATACACGTATGTTATTGTAAAAGAAATATGTGTTCTTCGTTTGATTTTGTTGAAATATTGGCTGAAGAGTTCCACTGTTCTGAGAAGAAACTCGCTTCAAGTGTTTGCTTCAAATGTAAAAGAGAACCTCATTAACTTTTTCCCGGGATTTACCCTCAATTAATTATAAGATTAAAATCACCTCTTCTAAAACGTTCATACCAACATTTCTTTAGAAACATTTTTTCTTGGTTAATATTGGTATAACTGTTATGCAATTTAAATAGACTTTTCATTCTGAAGCTTTCAATTCGAATAACCATAACATATGTATATTTTACTATTTAATTTGTTTTAACTTATTAAGTTATACATCTAATTGGTGATCAATGTCATGAAGGTTTTTTTAAAGGTTTCCAATGACTACAAATAATTCGCACAACTGCTTACTTTACTTGTCACATAAATTGTGTCAATGTTTTATAGCTATGGTATTATTCATACGCCAAAGAATGCAGAGGTATTTGGCATGATTCACATTCTCATTGGATTTTCCTCATATCTATAATTCTTCTTTTATAACTATACTCTATTTTGAGTTTTGAGTTGTTATCTTCTATGTTTGCCTTCCACCTAAAATTAACAATGACACTATATGCTTCATATAAATAATTGTATGTAATAACAATACTGATTTCAGACATCATTATAGCATTTGTTTATCATTATAAGTAAAACAATCAAGTTAAAAAGTGTGTTTATAATACAATATAACTGATAATGAAACCAGCATAAACAATTGTTTAAAATTCTGAGCTGCAACTCAGTAAATAAATTTATTGCAGGAAAAACTTGTGATATACAGATTACTTGCTTGTGATATACAGATTAGATAGTTTTAAATATTGTTGATCAGATAAAAACGATTATATTCGCAAATAAGATGGGTACTAGCATTCATATGTCAATAAGATGGGTACTAGCATTCATATGTCAATTTGTCGAAACAGGAGAGGTCAAAACATTAACACTAAAAAATGGCATGAAACAGATGGTATGGCCTTGGAATATCCCTGACATACATACCAACAAAATAACGGCTAAATTCGAGACGATCAGTTTAGTAAACAATCAGACAGCATTTGTACGACAAAGAAATTGTCGAGAATAGTTCTACGATAAGCAGACTAATTTTGCGCTACTTTTGTATTGGTACTCGAATCTTATGAGAGATCGAACGAACCCAAGAGCTCAAAGTTAGTGACTATCAAAAAAAAAACACATACATAAAAAAGGAGAAAGAATGATCAATATTCACGTTCAAGTTGTTTTATCTGTACATATCGTTTAATATGCCCATAAGTAAAAGTACTAAGGGATATTATTGAAACTTCTTAGTATACTCTGTAATGTTGAACCTTAACATTTGTTAATTCCCATAAACTATAATTTATACAATTACAACAACTTCACGCATATTCAGGCAGTTGTTAGAGATCACGCAAGTTTTTAGAGTTTAGTTTAGTCATATTAGTTTTGTCACTTGACTGTAAATCAAAATCTTATTGTATACTGACATTCTTGAGTATTTTATAAGAAGCTTAAATATATATTTTATAATAATACAGCTGTCTATATTTTATTTTCTGCTCCTTAATTTCTTTTCAATATACTTCTGCCATTTCTAGTATGACGCACAATATCATACTTAAATATTAATAATTAATCTTTAATATTTAGCTGTTGTCATAAGGTAACTGGAGCCATTTAAGTTATAGAGTTGTTTATTGGCTATGGACCATGGTCCATTATTGTTTCTTATAGGAGGGATAGAGTGAGTAATCCGACTGTTATATATGCTATATCAGCTATTGGATTTCTGCTCTGAACTTTTGAGTTTTATTGTTAAGTATGGTCTTGTCTGTAGGATCCCTAGTTTGCTGCTACCTTCCTTTGACCAATTATCACGTCTTTACTGGATAATTTAAATATTTAGTTAGATGCATAACCACACTGATGCCTTTGCAATTAAATTTTGAATGAAAAAAGATGAAAAGAATGGGAACATTTTGTTTGGTATATATTTGTATGATTTACAGACATGGAAGTTGAGGTACCTGTCATAAGAAAGGTATTAATATGAACCTACCAAGTTTACTAAAACTTTATAATTATAAAAAAAATATCGTGAAAAAATATTATGATTAACCATTTAATTTAGTCTAGTAAAATTAATAGTTGAATCATAAAATTTTATATAATAACGTTGTTTTTGTGCGCATTAGGTAAAATTAAAGCAAGATGTTACTATATATAATTTGTATTAAAGCAATCTGTTTCATAATTTTTAACTCAACACAAAATATAAATCTGTTGTCCTTCAAAAGACTAAATATGTTCTTGTAAACATTAGTGAACCATCAGGAGGGATAAATTACTAAAATATCAAAACTGGAAGCCTTTTGCCGTGATTATTCGAAAATATATGATGTATTTAGTTGGTAATATAATTAAAAAGCTATTAGAGTTTGATATAATTGCAACTTTAGACTAGAACTGTAATGATGTTTTAAAATTAATTGTTTAATCTGGAATATTTAAAGTTTCATCATATGTAATGGTATAAAAAACAATATAATTACAAATGCGTGTTATGGTCAATACGCACTAGAATTATATTGACCTAAAAAATTAATTACCTGATTATTTTACGAAGGTGATATAATAAGTAACTGACTTAAGATTATTACAGCACTTTTTAAACAAATAATGTATTTTTTCAATAGTTTCTATTTTCGAATATATTATTAGACGCTTGCGTGTATTTTGATCAGTGATATCTACAGGTAAAATAACAGTTTTCCATTTTATTGTATCATTGTGTAATTCAGTGTATGCAGACGCTAATCATGGAATGCCCAAGTTTACATTTTCGACATTCATTATTTTAGTTGCTTGATTTGAAGAAATCTACTACAGATGCCCATAAAACACTTTTAGAAACTAATAATAATGCTGCTCCATCATATCGTTATTGTCTGTTGAATTCAACGGTATAAAAATGGTAATTTTGATGTCAATGACAAATAATGATCTGGAAGATCAAAAACGTTCGAGGGCAATTGCTAGGACTTATAGAATCAATTCTCAAAGAATTTCCAGACATTTTAGCACTTGATGAATTAACTTTTTCAGACGTATAGAAATGGGAAAGATCTAAAAGGGGGGGAAATGGCTACACGAATTGATTGAAAAAGGTATTTGGAGCCATTTCGCAAAAAAGTACATGCAAGAACCTAATATACTAAAACATCCAATAACCAATTTAACGAATTTACATATAATATATAAGACGATAATTACCAAATTTCTTCCCGTTAATTTAATATTCTTTAGATTAACATTTCAAACCTTATATCTAAATATAGCAGGTACATAAAACCTTCATTCAAAACCCAAAAAAGAAGGTAGAATTTAGAATATGACGTGTAAATATGGTGTGGCTTTAAAACCGACTAGTAATATAATGCTACCAAAATAAACCTCTTCTATTAATTACGAATGCTTATTACTACGTAACAAAAAACTGCACGATGACGAACTAAATTTTAATGAACAAAATACTGCTAAGAATACAAAAACCACTTGGTCGAACTTCCTCAGTGTAACATACCAATTTTAATTTATTATCTTCTAATATTTCAATATGTGATGATTTAATCATGTTTAAACTTTTAATTCCATGTTCTCATACTTTATAGTTTCCATTGCATTCTTTGTTTCCGACGCTAAATTAGGGGCATTACCATTTGTTTCTAAAAATGACGTTTGGCCGATTTAAAATCTAACTAGAATAAAATTTAAAAAATAAGTCATGCTGATACTTGAATGTCATGCTATATTATTAGAAGATATCAATTTACGATATGACAAATACATTTTATTATTGATATTGACAAATAATTATTTATTAATTAAAATAATATATTATTTTAAGTTACGTATCTATCTATATTGTTATGTTAATTAGAACTGTTGTAATAATATGCGTTGAATATAGAAAATAGATTACATCCCTAAACGATTGTGTGATTATCAATTATTCTATAATCAAAACTGAGTACTATTAGAAAATTATAAATAAACATTAAGGTCTTGCTAAATATTTGACGAAACAACACGTAACTTGCATATTGTTCCGCCCGTGGTGTCTAATGAATGTTAATTGCAAATGAAACTTCAGCTTCGTACGCATTGATTGGATCTGATTTATTTACCTTAGTGGCGCCTATTAATTAAATTTACTTTTTATTAGATTCGCCGTAACTCCTACATTTTTTCCTGTTTCTAATATTAAAATGAAATATAGTTGAAACGTTATCACTGACAGTACTAGGTTGTTCAATAAATTTTCGGAAAATGAAATGGAAATCTACAGAAGCAGAAATGGAAAGAGCATTTATAGTTATAACAATGGTTTTATTGTTAAATATTCTCTTTGCAGGCGAATCAAAGGGAGCTAAATCTGGTGAATATACTGACTATGGAAAGGATTCACAATTTAATTCATAGAGTAGATCCGTAATTTTTTGAGCTTGTCATGTGTTTTGAGTAAGCGGATTTTGATCCAAAACGAACAATATTTTTTGCATCGCTAAAAACTGACTTATTTTATAATTATTCGCCGAAAAGAAAATGGACTTTTTATACTCAAAGTTAATTCAAGTCACTTATTACCCTCTTGTTCTTATTCAGGATTGTGCTGACAGTGATGAAACGATACGCAAAATCATTTTAATGCTTTTTTTGGGAAACTTATTAGAATGTGTTCTTATTTCATTTTTAGTGAATCATTGAGCATATGTCTTGGTGTGTTTTAAATTGTTTTCTATTAAATTTAATCAGACAGATAGGTTCTGCCAACAAATTAACTTGAACAACCGAATAACCTAGTATATACGAGGGTAGTCCGATAAGTTACTTAGTCTACAAAAAAAAGCGAAAATTATGGAAAAGTGGCGATTTATTTCTCAAGACAGTGTCTCTCCTTTTAGTTCCATACATTTGACCCAAACATGCTCGAACTTCATTAATCCCCCTGAAAAATAGGTTTTCTCGAGGTCTGTAAAGTGGGCCTACATGGCGGGAATAATCGACATCGACATTCGACTCAAATTTCTGACTTGAGACGAGTGACTTTTTCAAGTTCTGAAAAACAGCAGCATTTCGTAGACCAATTCGACCAATTTGGCCATGGCGAGTGCCGAGCTGTGAGCATGTAGGTTGTCATGCAGGAAGAGTCCTTTTTTTTGCCAAATTAGGCCGTTTTCTACAATTCGGTATAGAATCGGTCCAATAATTCGGCATAATACAGCTCTTAACCGTTTTGCCCTTCTCCAGGTAGTAGATGTAGATCACACCTTGTGAATCCCAGAAATGGTAACCATCTTCCAGCCCATAAGATAGTCTTCATCTTCATCAGAGTACGTTCGCCGGGTAAAGTCCACTGCTTCGACTGTTCCTTGGTCTCAGGTGTGTACCAGTGGATCCATGTTTCATCGACGATAACGAAACGACTGAAGTGGTCTCATGGCTGCGCTTATTGTTTGGAGTGAGAAAACGCGGCACCCACTGCGCCGGCAGCTTTCTTCTGCCCAAAATTTCATGCAGGGCATAACCCACGCGGTCTTTTAAGATAAATATCTCAGCTATCTCGTGTACCTTCAATCGGCGGTCTGCCAATACGAGATCATGGATTTTTGTTATGTTATCCTTCGTAGTAGCTGTTTTGGAGACACTCATCAAAAACCGACATGCGACCACGTTGAAACTAGTTAAACCTATTTTTAACGGTCGCTCTCGAAGGAGAAGGATTACCGTACACAGCATAGAAGCGCTCGTGATCTCGATTTTGCTACGCGATTTCCTTTCCAAAAAAGAAAGAATCGAACCACCGATCGACACTGTTCTATTCCCAGTTTTCTAAAATCTGCGGGTACGCTGGCTCGCACATGCAGACAAAACAAAATTACGAGTCCGATTCAACTGAAATTTAGATAGCAGCTGTCTACGAAAATCTATTACTCAATAATAAATTTCTCTTGCAATAGTGATGCCATCGGCCGGTGAGGTTAAGGACTTCTCAGACCGCCCTCGTATATAAACAGCATAGTATATATATTTTGCAATCATCGCCCACATTTCTTTATTCTGCTTATATTATTCCTATATATTTCGCTACTTAAATTTATTTATATAAAACATGTGATCAATGTTGGTATAATATATGCTATATTCTATAATTTATGCATCATTAATATGAATGAGAATAGATTCCCAATGTGAAAAGTATCTTAAATATCGTTTGATTATTCATTCTTATTTCCTGTATCCATATTAATTTTAACTTAATTAATAACTAAGTAAAATGAAATATAAACAATTCATGTCAGATATTTTTCAACCATAATAATTTCGTTAAATATTAGGTATAATATAAAGTAATCCATTATTTACTCAATAGATCAAAGGTAATAAAACTAACATATCGTACTAAAAAAAAACTTCGACAGTTTTGTGAATAGTTGAAAAAGTTTTGTTTGAATTCAAGACACTATGTTTGTTCACCATCAAAGTCGAAGCGCGATGAGCAGGTGGAAACGGTGACCAAGTCAGGGAAGCTCTTACACATCCACCTTATAGTCCAAACCTGGCCCTGTTGCGCGTATCCATAATGAGTTTGTATATCGACTTTTGAAAATCAATGCTCCCATTTTTTACAAGGACTACGCCTTCTATGAGAGGCATAATTGAATTAATTTCAAAAACCATTATTTTGCAACTGATCAAAACTGCGGGTATTTAATCTCAATCTTATTATTCTTCTAGTAAGTTTTTAATAATCATTTCAGTTTCATGCAAAAATAACAGATTTTTTACTGCATATATATTTGGAAGACCGTAAGTATTGGCGCCAACCAAACATCATTTATGATTGGGAATTTGAAGGAATGGAATTTTAATATGAATGAATATAAAAGTTCTAACCTAACTAATGATTGTTATGTTATCATTCTTTGACAGCGCCAGACCCAAAAGTATTGGGTGAAAAAATAAAGAGAACGAAACTTGCAAGAAAACGGAATAGTTCGTATTTTATCAGTTATAGATTCGTGGTGTGGTAACGTATGGCCGAGCATTGTTATGAAAAGTGCATTGTGGACTTTGAATTTGTTACATGCTATTGTAGGCCTTTTTTTGTAACAATATGCAAATCAATTTTATTAAGAGACATCTGCAACAAAAGTTTTATTCGGTTTTAGCAGCTTGTAGCACACTACATCCTGCTGATCATACTATATGCACAGCAAGACTTTTTGACCATAAATATTCCGCTTCGGTGTCGATCTTTAGGAGGACTCCTCTCTTTTTTGCCTAGTAAGCAATGAAACCGCTATGTTCAAATGACTCAAAAGGGAATTTTCAATGAATTCGTGAATAGCAATTCTTCATCTTTTTGGATCTTTCTGCTCGCATGTAAACATCTGAAAAGAATTAATTCATGAACTAGCAAGCTGAAAGTCGTTTGATAGTTTAGGCCAGGTTCTTGCCCAAAAAGTCTTGTAGCAATAAATTGTCTTTACTTTCAGAAAAGTTGGTTCTGCAGAAATTGTATTTAAATCAAGCAATAAATGTAGGTAGTGTCAAAAAGGTAATCGTGAGCGTTCCATGAACAGAAATGTCAAACTATCAAATTTGGCGCTTGTTTAGTTTGATATACTCCGACATATATCAGATGATTAGAATAAATGCAAGCAGCTAATACTAAAGTACTATGTATATTATAATATATTAAATTAATTACACCTTACATTTTATATATATTATATATTTGCTTAGTACAGTCTTAATTTACAAGTTAATGTATTACTACTGTTCTGTTGTACTTTCATTGATATACAAGAGAGGCGTGTACAGGTTTAATACATCAGTATGCATTTCCCAAATTAAAATAAAACTGATCTACGTAAGCTAAAGTTAAAAATACATTTATACATTAAAAAAGTTCGTGTGGTTTGGTTCGTCTCATTCATCTGATTTCCTACGTGTTGCCCAGTAGCCTCCAGGTCGCTGTAATTTAGCAACCTTATTTCATGTTTTAAGGCAAAATCTTGGATCACTTGGTATATTCATTTGACGAGGTCATCGTGCAGCTCCTTGTTGGTTACGTAGCGATAAGCATTGGTCATAGAACTTTGATTTGGATTACCATATTTGCACTCCATAGGTCCAAATTGGCTTTATGATTGACTGATAATCTAATATCTTTGATTTTTAATCAAATTGAGAGTATCTCCCGACTAACAGTACAGTTCTGCTCTGCTCTGTATTTTTGTATAACACATTTCCAATTTAACCTGCTATTGAGATATCTGCCGAGGTATTTGGCTGATTCTGATTGAGAAATCGGGCATCCGTCAAGTGATAATTAGGTTTTTGTCATTTCCCCGCAAAGCAAAATTCACATGGAGAGATTTGGAGCTATTAAGCTGTATTTTCCAGTCTCTAGTCCATTTGTAGATCTTGCTGACCGCTACTTGTACTTTTTTCACAACCTTAGACAGAAATATATCTTTTGCCATCTACGTCGTCGGCAAATGTCCCAAGTACTGTTTGTTTTGTTGTTCGGATATCGGCAGTATAGAGCAGATATAGGAGTGGTCCCAAGACCCTGTGGAACTCCAGCCGAAACAGGTTGAAGTGTTGAGAATGCCCCTAAAAAGATATGATCCAGTAGTCGACAGTAATTCCACAGTAGCAATTTGCCCATATTATAGTTTAATCACAAATGGCATACCCTGTCAAAAGCTTGTGAGACGTCAAGGAATATTGCAAGGCAGTATTTCTTTTTTTCGAATGCCTTTTCAGCAGCCGCTGTTACTCTGTGCATTTGGTCGATTGTCGAGTGATGATTTCGAAATCCAAACTGGAAATTATTTGAGCAACCTTAAGACATTCCGGAACATACTTCAGTCTCAAAAAGGCATTAAATCTTAACATGATTATTGTTTTTCGTGGCAGCTCTTTTAATAACCCAGGTGAAATATCATCAATTACAGGAGCCATTTTAGGATTGAGATTGTAATAGTAAATATTTAAAGCTAACAAAACCGATCAAAAACAGAACAGGCAACCAATTATAACTCTGTATCTGAGAACATGCATGAAATATTAACTAACAATATTTAAATGCAAATAAAATATTACACACTATACGATATTACTAAATCAATTGATATGAAAAAAAAGATGGCTACATATGGTAAGAAAAAAATCTCTTTCGTCAAGGCGATGCATCGTGTCACAAATCGTTAGTTTCAATGGCAAAATTGCAATTTGAAACGCTCGCTTAGGCACAATACTTACCATATCTGGGGATCAGATATCATTTATTCACATACCTTAAATTCTATAGAAATTCTAGGGAAAGGTATTTGGGACAAGTGAAGTCATCGTAAAAAAACAAGTGTTTATTATAAAGACAAAGATAAATTTAGAGAAAAAATGGATTGATGGATTACTGATCCTATCACCTCTTATGAGAAGAAATCGAAATATTAAATAGTCTGGAGGTATTTACGATAAACGGTGAAATACTATGTCGTATATAACATTTTCTAAAGGTTTTTTCAGGTCGAAGATCATAATCATTATATGTATATAAAGGAAACGAATTATTATTTCTTTAATGGCAAACACGTTATTAAAAAATTACTTAATTTATTGATTATTTCTCATTTTTAAATTACCATTATACTTATGAGGATCAATTTCCAATTAACCACATAAAATAAAATAATACAGCTACGTAAATAATATAAATATGCATTTATATTGTTTAATTTCTTTTGCAAACTAATCGTGGTTATTCAAATAGCACTGTATAACAATTAAGCTTCATTATAATTAGATATTGACGCACGATTGTCTTATAATAAGCATTTATTTTACATTATATCCTCTAACTGGTAATAGTTACGTATCTTGTATAAATTATAATTTAAAAAATATTAAGATATACATTGAAACCTGCCGTTATTTTAATAATTTTAAGGTTTTATTATACAAAAAATACTACATATTAGGCCTATAAATTAGTTTTGCAGTTTTTTTATTTGAAGTTTTACTGTGAAAAATCGGTACAATGTACTTTATTCAAAGTATCTTCATAAGATGTGACTTAGACAAGTCACGATGCATATGTCGGAACAAGCCCCGTCATCAGAATAACGTTATTGTGTCTTTGCTCAGCTCAGCTTAAACGCATCAACTGTAGTCGATAGCAATCCCGACTGATCGTTTCATTACGTTTTAGCAGCTCACACATTAGATACAGAATATAGCTATATATATTCGACTTTGCCGACGTGGTCCTCATTTTTGTTTTCGCTTTGAATTATCATAATATGACCACTTTTACTCATATGGCACAAAATATCCAAGTTTTTGAATCATCCCTATGCTCTTCAAACGATTGGAAATGATTTCTTGTATTACTCCCAACAATTCTTCATACATGTTATATGGATCATCTTAGAATGCCAAATATTGGCCTTAATTTTTTTTTTGGCTGGACATTACGCTCTTTGTCTTCGGAGTCAACTTAACCGCTTTTAATCTTTAATTCATATAGTGGCCAATGTTGAGATAGCTTGTTGAGTAACCTCAAATGAGTGGACAAGTTCCATTCTGCCAGTAGTGTATTCAGTCAGAGAAAAATAAAAGACTTTAGTATGTGCTAGTGTACATATATTAGATACAAAAATATATATCGTCAAGTCTATTCTCTTTTATATTAATGGAGTGACTCGTTTAACTTAGTCACATAAATTATCAATGAAGTTCCTTTTGGAGTTAAGACATCCAGAAACATAGCGATTATGTCACAAAATCTAAACAGCTCTTTTGTAGCCTTTTGCATTTTTTGTAGACCTGTATTATTATTATAAGATTTTGAACCTATTGGTGTGAAAAAAGACCCGGTTTACAAAAGAAAATAATATTTTTTCCAGCACCTGCCTTTGTTCTAGAAGGTCATTATTAAAATTAGTGAATAAAAACAATAATTCTTTAAACATCCTATTTATTCTATTTTAGTCTCTTAGACTTTTGTTTGTTCACAAACCTTCAAAATTTCTTTCGTTTTCACGATTCTCATCAAACAAAATACATTTACAGTGATAAGGATATCTTTGGTATTAAAGCTGCGTGAATAATTCTGAAAAGTGAAGCAATTTTCCCGAACTCCGAACAACGTAATATTTACAAAACATATAATAACAAAAACAGTACTATTAAGTAGTTGTAAAAGACCTCGAAGTAGATTGTTACGGAGGACTAATAATTTCAAAATTAAAAGCTACAGAAAGCACTATTATAGAGTATGTATCCTAAACCTTGTCTAGCTTGAACGCCAGTATCAATCATTTTTATTTCTAACAGATTTGTTTTTGTAACGTTTATATAGACCATAAAACTTTTTTAAGGTTAGCTAGTTAATTTGATCTGGAATGAGTCGGTTTTATTTCCTGGGAATTTTTATTGAGACAAATGATTATCGGCTATCTATTATCCTCGAATATCTTCCTAGTTACAATGATACATAAATGGTAATCGCTCTCATATAATATATCAGATAACGATTACAAATCGTTTCATAAATGTTAATAATTAGAGCAAGACATTCTCCAAAAATTTACAACGATGTGGTGGATAACTTTGGAAAATTAATTTAAAAAATACTACGATATGGATATTTTCGTGTTTTTTAAAGCGAATTTATTGATACAAATTCATTATCAATTAATCATATTTGATATCATCAATATGTGTCGTTTTAAATTATGATCCTTTATCACTTTCCCGGTAAGACAACCTTCCTTTTGATTGATACGTAGTTATTTAGAGTCAAATTAATAGCCTTTAAGGTCCTATCAAACCAAAAAATTTAAAAAATTTAGTATCGCTTTGCTTGGCATCACTTTACTTTTGTAATCGTGTGTGAAGCTTCCCAGAGCTTCAACTTTAATATTTTTCGATATAATAATGATCGTACGCATTTCGTTACCACAGTGATTCACAAATGGAAATTGGATCCATTAAATTTTTCACTGCAAATTCATATTTATTTAATTCGATAGCGAGGTCGAGAGGTATATAATTGAAATACCAGGTGTCTCGGTAATTATTTTCCGGTTTTTGTAAGAAATTTCACTAGCCATAAGTATGTAATATTATGATTTGACATACATGTCGTTTTATTCTACTGACACTAGTCTCTAAACTACACAAGTCACGCTCCGTCCAAAGAACAGCTTATAGATTTATAATTTTTTGAAAATGTTGAGAAAAAGAGAAAATTTTGAGAATTTTAGTAGTAAAAAACGTCCATTTGAGGTATGTATTACTTTTCTTATTTTTATTTCATAACAAGAGCCGCTGAAAATCATCGTTTGCCGATATATACTTATGGTAAGTATGCTCCAACCATAAGAATGTTAAAAAAGGATATGTGAAACAAAAAAAGTCCCGGTAGGAAAACAAAATATATAGAATCAAATGACTAATACTTTGAATAAATACATTTTAACTATCCATTATAAATAACGAGTTTTATTTAGCGAAAAAAACGTAAAGGAATTACTGACACCCCTAGTAAGTCCATCTAGTTGGATGTTTTTAACAATTTCATCAATGTTTTCAACAATCAATTGGCCAGTCAGAGCGAGATTTATCTATAACATATACTTTATGAAAGATTAAGGTAAGCGCTCAACGCCGTTTAACCTACACATGTCTCTGGAAATGAGAAAGAAAAATATGATGAAATTCAGCCTCTGAAATATCCATTTTCAATCAAATCATAACTACTTATTATTGTATAGCCGAATGGCGCTATTTTACATCTAGATTATTCTGTGAACTATTCCTTTTCAAAAGCGCTATAATATAACTTTGTAAAATAAGACTTTAAAACCACCCATAGAAAAAACCAAAATAACTTTTGCTTCAGGCTTATATATTGGATACTTCAAAACTATCTGGGCATGACTTATCAGTCCATCGTTGCTAAGCTATCCAAATAATAATTTAGTACTCAGTCTTTCTCTTTCAATTAACTTCTTTCTTTTTTCTTTGACTTTCGCAGCATAGTTGTATTAAATTCCTCTTTAAATATTTTTAACTAGTTTAAATGCTTATTTTGTTAAAGTCCATTTGAAAAACATTTAGTAGTATGATGATTTTTGAATTCAACTTTTTTTACATTTTATTATTCGGGCTGATCATATTTTTTGACAGAAAACAAATATATAGTCCTTTAAGATTACTATGTTTAATATTACCTTTGATAAACTTAATAGAGATAATAATTCTTCGAACCACATTAATCGTTATTAACTAATCATTACGTTATTACTAATCAACTAATCATTTCTACGAGAGTTGCTGAATATATTTTGAGCCTAATAATGCATAATAAAAGATTGTAATTTATTAACGAAAATTATAAATGTGCTTGAATCCATCTAAATACGTTTGTAATACGTTGTAACATGTTATCCGTTCTGAACTGGGTAACTCCAGAAACATGGGTTTTGAATGCATCAAAGGCTTCTTTAGGCGCCGAAAATTGTTGGCCACGTCTTTTATTTTTGAGTTGCTGGAATAAAAAAAACTATTTTTGTGCCTAATCAACGGTGTACTGAGGATGAACTATTAATTCGACGTTTTGGCCCGTCAAAAGATTGTTGTTTTAGTCGATGTGTGAGGGCTTACATAGCCATGATGAAGACTGATCTTTTGTTGCCGCTTCCTCCTTCGTAAATCACAAAGCACTTTTGGTATGCAAATGGTTGTGTACCATTCAGAATTCACCGTTCTACATTGCTCTAATCGCATGCTTACCATATGTACAGTTATTCCGAAGAAACCGCCAAAATAAGCAACTGATATTGGCTTTAATTTCGTTATATTAACGTTTCGCAGTGGTCAAGAGTGGAATTCACGTCGGGAAGTCGTAAAAAATCATAGCACGAAAATGTTCACGAATTAACTTAACAAATTACAAATTACAAAATGTTCTTAAGAAAGTTATGGTAATAAAGATCTAACTACCAAATTGGAAACATCAGATGGAGCCTAACAACACTTAGTGTAGCCAAGGCTCAAAACATAAATAGATCGTAGATATATATCAATCAATCACTAGTAGCAAAATAAGCATTAACTAGTAACAAAATAACAACATATTAATAGTATATAAATATTTTTTACAATTTGTAAAACTGCTGGATTAAAACAATTTATCACTTCTCCTATAAAAAAAAACCGTTTAAAATACACTATCATACATATCCGAAATATTCGAAGAATTTAATCAACAATTAGCATATCGGCTCATAAATCATTGCTGACAGCTGTTAATTCCGTACGAAAAATGGCGTTTTAATCAATTAAAAATACTACCACGTTTAATCTATATGTAGAAAATATTATAAAGCTACTATTGTACAAAAGTTCTGAACGTATCGCAATAATCACAACATAACAGACGAGAAACATACTATTAGTTTGATTTGCAGGCAACATATACAGTCTGATAAATAAAAATCTACTAGTATCCTTAAAATACTAACCTTGATATATAGATAACTCGTGTTGGATTTAACAACCTTCACCTTCCTTGAGACGCTTTTTTAACTACGTATATCTCCGCATCATATCAGCGCAACTTTTTCTTAATTATCACAAACACATAGGTGCGTATGTGACATTAATTAGTCTAGAATCAATTCGCTAATGATTTCTGCAGCATTATGTCCGCTAAACAGACCATCACTCAAGGACCGCATGACATATTCCTCTATTTCAGCTTCTCGAGTCTTCCTTAACGAATGGGCAAAATAATGTTCCGCTCTTATTGAAAGTGGCTGTTTAAGTGTTTGCTCAAGATGATTGGCATATTATGCTGGCTCGTTTAAAATTATTTCAGTAGAATCAAGTAGATCGCGAACCTTGTAGCCATAATAAAGATGATTATATTTAATAAATTTGCGTTATTATCTTTATTTTATAGTTAACGGTTGTTGGTAATTGGCTAAATAATGGCCGTGCTAATTTAATTAAAAAGGCTAGCGAAATTAATGATGCTGTATTGATTACCAATAAGCTAATGAGGCCTGAAGCTGTGTTTCAATGTTAAAAATTCAAGATAAATTGATGACATTTTGTTGTGTTTTTTAATAAAGAAAAATTAGTGTAAATATTAATTAAAATTGAAATATATTCGTTAAATATTGCTCTTTCCCGTTATTACTTGAATTGATTGATGCCACGTGCTCGAACTTGAGTATTGTGAAGGATCGAACGGTCGTATTTATGAAGATGTGTCGGATTTTCGACGTGAAATTAAGTCCCAGTTAAAAAGATAAGGAAAACTGATGACATTTTCAAAAATAATAGTGAATCTATCATTTCACATTTCAATACATTTCAAGACATCTCAAGTCCTTGAATTGTAAAAATGACCATTCGAAATTAATTAACAAACCAATCGTTAAATATATTTGAAGAAAAATATATAGAATAAAAACATATTTAAACAGTGAAACCGCTCTTTCTTGAGAATTAACGAAATGTGCAGTAATACGCAGTTAATACGTCATTGAACAAACTTCTGATCTAAAACAAAGAAGACGTCACAGTTAACACATGTTTAAACGATATATATATATATATATATATATATATATATATATATATATAACTTTTATGCATTTTTTGCTATTTTAGAGAATCTTTTACCAAAATAAGATTTTTCTGGACTGGACCTGGTTTAACGTGGGCTCCGAATCACGGTCTCGGCATTAAGCCTACCAACTGGCAAGTATTTAACTTAGAAACCATCCTAGAAGACATCCGATCTTACTCAGCTTAATTACTAACATGACAGATTATTCCTTGCGGATTATAAAAATATTAAATATTTTTAATTTTTGAAAACAATATATTCAAATTATTTCATAAATGAAATCAATTTAAAAAATAGAATGTATTCTTTTCAGCATCGTTTTTGATAAGATAAACAGATAAACAGAAACAGAAACAGAAGAGAAACAAAACTAATCGAAAATTATTTTTAAAAAAATCAGATATGGGATGATGATAATGATCACCAATAACAAAAATATCATATTGGATTTATATAACAGGTAAATTGAAAAGTCAATTTTTGTAGTACGATTTGTCCTTTGCTTCAAAATAGGCCTCAGTTTCGGCAACAACCTCTTCATTCGACGAAAATTTCTTCCCAGCGATCACTCTTTTGAGATTTGAGAACAAGAAATAGTCGTTGGGGCCAGATCTGGCGAATACGGTGGATGAGATAGCAATTCGAAGCCCAATTCAAGTTTTTTTGTCATCGTTTTCACTAACTTGTGACACGGTGCATTTCTCGGTGAAGAAGCTCTTTCTTTTTCTTCAAATACGGCCGGTTTTCGGCGATGTCGTTCTTCAAACAGTCCAATAACGCTATGTAATAGTCGCTATTGATGGTTCTTCCTTTTTTAAAGTAGTTAATGAAAATTATTCCATGCGCATGTCAAAATACAGACGCCATAAACTTACCAGCGGACTGTTGCGTTTTCCCACGCTTTGGAGCGGGTTTATCGTGTGCAGTCCACTCAGATGACTGTCGATTGGACTTACGACTGAAATGAGGGTGCCATGTTTCATCCATTGTCACATATCGATGCAAAAACTCGGGATTATTACGCTTGATCATCTTCAAACACTGCTTCGAATCATCAATTCGTCGTTGCTTTTGGTTAAAAGTGAGCTCGCGCGGCACCCGGCACTTTGCACAGAGCTTTCTCATACCCAAATATTCCTGAACGATATGATGTACACGTTCAGTTGATATCTAGAGTGTCTGCTATTTCATTCAATTTCAATTTATGGTGATTGAAAATCATTTTGTGGATTTTTTAAATGTTTTCTTCGGTAACATCTTTTGGGCGTCCACTGCGTTCACCGTTCTCGGTGTTCATTTCACCAGGTTTAAATTTAGCATACAATTCCTTGATGGTTGAATTTTCTGGGGAAGTGTCCGGAAACTCGGCATCAAGCCAAGTTTTTGCTTCAACTGTAGAAATTCCTTTTTATTCATTTTTTTCACAATAACGTAAGTTGCTTCACTCAAAATGCTATAATTTACAAACTAATGATCCGAGTGCTGTTAAATTTATACACGCATCTTTTGAGGGCTAACTAAAAAACATATGTATTTAATTCTAGTAGCGTCATCTATGTGTCAGGCCGGGGAGTTTTCTATTGACCTGTTAAATGTTAAAAGCATTATTTTCATATTTAGGTTCAAATTAATAATTTATTTAGTAAAATAAATAATCAGAAAATACACCAATCCTGTATGATATATTGAAGACCAATCACACCAAATTACGCCAGTACTCAATTAAGTAATATATTATTATTTTAAAAATATATGTATCAGACATGTACTACTTTGATGACCGAAACAAATTTCTTGGTCTGAAAAATAGAACGCCTTGTTGAAAAAATATCGTTTTGATATCTTGTCTATATTCAGAATAAATATAGATATATTTTAACCAATTTTATAGAATCCGCGGTATTTCGATATTTTTTCAACACACCTAGCTGTCCAACGTTCATAGTTTATTACCTGTATATTGACGTCATATGACTAGATTTTGATGCGAATTTCAAACTTAAAATGGCGTTTTTCTTCCGGAAAATTGAATGTCCTGTAGAAATATTATATTTGAAAGAAATCGTAAACAAATTACGAATTTATTGGTATGTTTTGACAATAGAATAACTTGGATTGGGAAGGGACGGATCTTGATTATTTATCAGTTACTCACTTAGATGTATCGGTCAGTGTCTCGTCCTTGACCAGCCCTAAATAAAAGAGAAAGCACATCGAATGTTGGATAAACAATCTTAAATATCACTCATTTGTATCAAGCTTTATATAAGAGTCTACAACCGGCGATACATAACATACATATATAATATTTATGCACTCGTAATTTTTATTGCCATTTAAGTATAATCGATATAAATAATTAATATTAATATAATAATTTATGCTTTAGGAACATTTTCAGAGCCAAATATCACAATATCAAACCTAATTTAAGTTGTTAATACTTGTCCCCTTAACGCAATTTAAATTCAATTATAGTTAAACGAAATTGTAGCGAACAAAATTATTGGAAGCATCTGGCCACAAGTTTGGTAAACATGAAAGGTCCAATATTAACAATAGTGTATCTGTAGACAAGTGTATGGGTATAAAATTAATACGTTTGAGTCAACCTGGCCCAGTAGCACCGTAAATGCTGGCCTGATCTGTCTTAGATAAAGCTTCAAACTTGCAAAAAACCCTGAAAACTTATTTGTACAGATCATATAATTCATACTACAGGGGTAACCTAAATTACTACAGATGAATTAAAGATGATTGCAGGTAATAATATTTACAATAATCTATTCATTATCGAGATATTTTTATATGCGATACGAACTATCAACAATCGTTTCTTTAGCTTTTTTGTGAATTTGTGAAAAAATACTTCAACACCGAATCGCTGTATTAATAGCCGTAACATATTGCAGTGATTATTATAGCGAAGTGTAGTGTATTACGAGTTGTTAAAACCAAATGAAACTGTTACTGCAGATGTATTACTCCAAAAAGAACAGCAACAGAGACTAATAGCGTTCGCCCATAACGGAACGATGATTGGATTGCTGACAAACCAGAAGGATGGAAAAACGTTGTAGAGAATTACGGAAAATATTTTGAATAACATATAACATTTCAATTTTTCTTAATAAATATCCTGTTAAAGTAAAAAATCATAAAAATAAATGCAAGCACCTAATACTTTCTCATTGTATTTTTAGTTCAGTTCAAGACCAATGACCTATACTGCTACAAGTTAGGTTTGGGGGAAGATAACGAACCATAACAAAAGCTGGCCATTATAAAATCCGACAATTTAAGGTTTTTTGCATACCTTATAACAGTATATGTAATATAATACATACTTACTAATACAATTTTTTAAATTAACTGCAATTTCACAGTTATTTATACGACAGTAGCTTTATCTGAAGTAATATCATCATCCCATTGTTCGTTGTTATTTTGAAATGATCACAATTCGCATACTAAGTATTGCGGACAAATACAGCTGAACTATTAAAGGCTGTTGCCTCGTGCATAAACACATTATTTCGGGAAAAGGTGGGTGTGTTTAATATTGTAGACAAATTAAATTGATTTCTTTCCAAACTCCAACGTATATTTGCTGTTAAAATACAGTTGGAGAATAATATAAATATAATAGGCAGTAATTAATAGGAAATTTACAGTAACGTATATAGTTAAAAATGAAATTACATTGTAAAACATTAAGTGAGTCAACAAGATCAGTATTGAGCCGCGTGGGAGACAAAATGAGTATAGGAATTGGATGATGCGGAATTAGAAGCGTTGCTGAATGCTGGAGCAATTCTTAGATACCCCTCAAGGAATACAAGGAATACACATTTTATGAATCCGCAGGTTTATTTTTTTTTAATTATTTATGAGGTTGGTTGGTGCTAGTCTTTGCTGACTAACTTACAATTTGTCTTTGTAATAGATGAAAACTAGGTATATATCTAGGAGGTCTAGCTCCATGAATCCTGACTTACTCTCTAGTCTGATAATGTTTAAGTTTTAGCACTGCCATTCTTTCTATTAAATGCACCTCACTACATTACCATTACCCAATATCAAATGGTTTCGTTCTTTTGGACATGTCTGTTCTGGTATTTCATCCAAGAGCTGTAATACTTTGATATTAACGTTAGAATGTCTCCTTGCGATTCTTCTTAATTTTCCTGAGTGACAGTCGGTGCCTAAAGATCTCCGTGTTGGTAATTAGTCATATATTATCTGAGTACGAATGTAGTTCTTAGAATTTTGTTTTGGAAATCTTATATCATATTTACATTGCTTTTCGGAAAACATATCTATCATTAAATTTCATAAAGATATTAATACTTGCTTGTATAATAGATTTTTTATATACTGATAATAATTGTAATTTTTTTCCATTAACCATTACATTTTCCTATATTTAAACTCCAGTTCTTTTCCTTTCGTCTTAACATATTCCTGCCAGCGAACTTTTTCATCAAAAGTAATTCCGATACACTTAATATTGTTGATATATGGAATGATTGTGCGGTTTGATTATAGATAAACTACACATACACATACTTACTTTGCTTAATATTTATTTTCCATATTTGGGTCCAATTATTTATATTGTCACTGGTCTGTTGTAATTCTCAGGTTGCTCCTTGGATATTGTCACTGAACCCGAGAAACGCAGTATCATCCGCAAATGTAGCCATAATAATATTTTCATTTTGTGGTATCACATGTATACAGTAAATAAAAAAATTACCCCAATACAGTTCCTTGCTTTAGCTTCATTATTACAGATTTATTATATTTTTATTACATCTACATAGTAAGTTTTTAATAATTAAGTGTGTTACTTCGGTAACATTTCCTATAGCTTATTGCAACCTCATTAAAGACTTGTGCTACATCTAAAAATAAGTTCAATATCTTTATAGCTTTTTTCAATGACATCTGTGAATGTATGCACTCGATCCATTGTTGAATGTATGTTGATAAACTAAAACTGGTGTGTTGATACTGATTTCTTCTTTCTACAATAAGTTTATCTGATCTTAGTCTTATCCTAATATATCTGCACCTGACAGATGGTGAACATAAAGACACGGACAAAAATAACGGCGGTTTTTAATTTAATATTTGTTTTATCTTAATATTATATTCAAATTATCAATTGTACTAAACTTAAAGTCCTAATGTTTTAATGATCTTTAGACTACAGAATAACGAACTAGGACCACCCCAAAGCAGACAGCTTGTTCATTTCAACAGTTCGTCACAACGATCAAATAATAATTCGGAGAAATTCTGGTTAAATCCGACATGACTTTATGTTTTCTTAAGCTTTAAACATGACATGTCAGGTATATCCTTTATCAAACAACCATAAAAGAATATTCATAATTCGATGAAATAAATATATTGAGATTTTGAAATAACATTTTAAATAACCTGTGTCAATCAAAACATCATTAATTAATATATTTATCGCATGTTTGCTATAATAACAATTACTACTAAATCATTTATAAACATATTCAACAATGTCTGGAAAATATCTAACAATAACAACTTAATTAATTATACAGTATACTTTTGCAATTCATTATCATTGTATTAAATTTTCTCGCAAATAAATTTGAAGTACACCGGAGTAGAATCTTCTAATTTCTAATGATTTGTGCTGTTGTATTATTGATTATTTCTGGATCTGTTTCACTGATTGATCGTGGCATCTTGCTATGTCAAGTTTAGAATATCCATGAGTGATGAATGATCTGTGAGTGATGTTACAATCTATTGTTATATATTTGAGGAAGTTCTATCTAAAATTATAACACATTTGAAGTTATAGTCGAGATGGTTGCTATTTATATTTCTGGCCTTTGCAGTACTATGTAATGTTAGACGTTTTCATTCGAAATTCAGGATTGTAGAATATGAGCTTTTACAGAACATTGTGTGATTTGAGCGTTATTTGTGTTGTTTATAGTAACTTGAAAAGTACACACAATCACTTACACTTCGGTTCAAATAATTAGCTAAAACTGAATTAATGGACCATTGGCAGAGCATGCCTGATTTCGCGCTCAGTAATGGTCAACCATTTTCGGCAATTTAGCAATTAGTGGTGCACTGTTTTCCACAAGCATTTTAGCAACCCTCGTATAAAGCGACTGAAACCCACATTTTTAACGTTATCTTACATAATTAATATTATTTCAATGTCTGGTTATTAAAAGAAACATTTTAGCAACGTTTAGTACCGAAGTACTCAACAAAATAACATCGTCAAATGATTGATAATAAAAAATAAATAACAAAACAAACTAATGAAAACATTAAATAATTACCAACGAACTGGCTGTTTTTATTAAACAATTGTTTAAATTACGACTAGTCAGAGGACAAAAACATTATTACATTGTATTTATCCTTTCTAGCAATCAATTATTTTTATTTGACAATTCTGCAAAATGTTAGGAGTGCGGTTTAATACAAAAAGTCTTGAAAACTTAACGAAGAATTTAAAACTAATGTTTTTATTTATGTTTTTTATACTTCAAACCATAAAGATAAATCTTGTCTATCTTCTCAATAAGTCAATATTAAATTACTAGTTAAGTTTATAAATAGTACATATATAATTTATAAATTTCTAAGGTGTACGTTATATGAGTAATAAAATATTTGAATAATAAATTCGAAATATTTGAATTCCATAGATTATTTTCTAAAATATTTTTTATTGAATTAGAAACTACATAGGGCAGGGTTATGTATGCTGTAGCATATCGATCAAAGACCTTCATGACTTTAAATTGGTACTTTTTTATTTAAATTTACCTTCAAACACAACGAAAGTGAATTTGAATGTAAGTGACCGGTCAATGTAAACAAAAAATCTGACATCAACTCAAAAAAAACCAGGTCATAATATTATAACTGGACAAGTACCTTATAAATCAAATCTATACATATCCAGCAGGTGTGGTATAGCCAATTCTGAAACCTATATGAACCTAGAATATGGAATCCAATTATGGCAATATTCCGCGAAAAATTACATTAATAAAATACACATTGTAGATGCACCCATATACTAAAGATTAGTTACACCGAGACCTTAGATATCAACTGTTACTTAGGAAAGGAAATTAAGAAAATCTCAATTGTTAAATTAATACATGAACATTATTACTATATAGACATATACCTAAATAAATGTGACTGAATTTCGTTGATCAAGCTTTTTATTTCATCTCGAATTACAGGGATAGTTATTGGCCTAAACTTTTAACTATATATAACCCCATGAAAATAAATCCAAGTGGCGTTGAGTCACATAATTTAGGTGGGCCAGTCTTTTCACGGAACATATACATTGTTTTAAAAGAACCGTACATCTGTTTACGTATGCCAGTCGGGCCATAACAGTACTTTTAAACCGTATAACCAAAACGGTTAATAGGTACCACCTACTACCCTGTACATATTAAAAAAAAAAGGAAAATCCCTTGAATTTAATTAATTTTTATGATATCTCTTATTATGTAGGCTCAGTACAATCTTAATTACAAATTAATTTATTACTATTTTTCATTTGTATTTGAATCAATCAATCAATCATTTGAATAAATACTTCAGTACATATTTCCTATATTTAAATTAACTGACGTTAATAATAACACTCCTATATTTTATACAAGTTCTTGTGGTTTCGTTTGCTTATCCCTTTATCCCAATGGTGGTATTTCGTTGGTGGGATTCAGTAACCTTATTTCATGGTTAAGACGAAATCTAGGATAATTTCGTAAATCCATTTGATTATCATGCAGTTGCAGAAGTGTATAAGCTTTAGTATGGACTGAAAAATCTATCTTATTGATTTTAAATTAAGTTGGGAGTATCTTTCGACTATACAGTATATATAGTTTTTTAGTTGTTCAAAAAAAAGTATAAACTGATTTTCTGTTATTAAGCTATATTTTTATTGGTGTAAGTAGTAGTATATAACTGTTAATACTATTGTTTTGTTGTTGGCGGAGTACAGCAGATATATGACTAATTCTAAAACACAGCCATGCGGTATTCCAGGCCAAATAGGTTTGGATGCTGAGAATGTTCCTTTATGCTATCAGCTTTCTTTCAAAAATCCGGGCGAATTATACTTAATTAATGAAAAGTTTCAGAACGGAAAAGAACTGTTTAATGAAACAAAATGAAATCGTGTCATAATTATAATTTTAATATTAATAATAATTGTGATTTTATCAGCATGGCAATACGTTACATTGCCATACCATGAGAAATTGGAAGTTTGCTGAGAGATGATATTGTATCATAATGTCCGTATGTGAGAGACCCTGATTGGTAAGTAAATGAGGGTAATTGATATTCGTACATCATTAAAATACACAAAAAAACACCATAAAATATTTTCATAACAGATGATCTAAATTAGTCGTTCCCATATCAGTGACCAATACTTCGAAAACAAATAAATTGAATACCACGATAACTTGATGGACAATTAAAGTAATATTACTAGTTAAACACAACACTTTTCGTTCTCTTTAAAGTAATACCTTGTTAGGTGCCAGTGTTTTTCCAGTACATGAAACAATAACGTTAATTCTTAGATTCGATTTTAGTCATCTCATCAACATGAAACGATTATACCGGGGCGGTTTTTTTCAGTTTAGTTCAGTTGGTATAAAAACCAAATATACGATCCAATGGCGTGTAAGAAAGCATGTTATCATGCTGATAACATCAAGAGTTTTCGGCCCATAATAACAGCTTAATAAGTTAAATAGCTTTGTGCATAATGCTCACATCATCGTTGTCGACTATTTGATTCAGCAGAAGTACTTTGTAGGGAACAACAAAATTTGACACAGTAGTTTTACAGTAGTACATCAACAATAAACTTATTATAATCTCATTTTAACTTTAACTATCATGGAATTCTACATAACATTAAAACAAAACAAATGATCTTAGCAGTAAGATAGCGATTAATGTCAATGTCATTCTGCAATTTCTAGGCCTCACATTAAAGTAATTTTGACATTCCAGTCTAAAATATTGCGAAACATTGTTGATAAGGCATATCATATATTTACACTGAAAGCGAATATTTAAACATAGGAATAGTTATAACAAAGACAGGATTAATAGGACGGATAATAAGATGCCAAACATTCATGTTGAATGTAACATTCAATCATTGTTGACTTGCTGAACTTTGCTCATCTATATATCTATATAAGTCCTCACATACAATTTTTAAACAATTAATAATATACTATTTATAATGATAATCGAACGTTAAAGAACAAGGACGTGAATTTCTTATAACAACATTGACCTCTAGTGACCAAACAATACTTCAAATTCTAAAGAAATATGTGACCCAAAGTATATAACATTACATCGTTATTTTATATAATTATGATAGAAAATTGTTATTTCGCTTATTCGGCCAATTCGAGGACTTTGCATCTTGGACTTAAAATATGTTTGGACCTGATATAGCGCAAGCGATATGGCCCTGGTTATTCGAAAAATAAGTATGTTTAATCTAGCTGCCAGGTGTGATGAATAGATTGTTTAAAAGTAAAGGTTTCACTTCTTTATGTTAAAATAAAAGTGCGTTTTAAATTCTACATGTTTCATCACTTGACAACAGATAGATCCACTTGTAATATATTGTCAACAGTGATAATATATTTTATTATAATAGTATAACGATATTGTATCTCTTTGAAAAACAATTTATTACACTAAAATTACAATTAATAATAATTAAGGGCTACCAGTGGAATTGAAGCTTGAAAAGAAATTTATAATAAATTTATAAAATAAATAAGCAAATAAAAGCTTTGTAAAAGTTGACGTACTGAAAACATTAACAGACAAAAAGAAACATGTTGATGTCAAATATGGCTAATTTCAAAAACAGCATTGAAATATTCAATTATTCTCATAGTATTGATGTATGTCTCTAAAAGTCCTTCAATGTACCTATAGATTCTTCTCTTATAAATTAATTTTTAATATAGTATTATCTATGTAGTTTTCATACTCCAAATATGTACAATAGTGTCTGCACAGTACCAATACCCATTCCTTATATATTCTTATCAAATGTACATGCTTACACGTTATATTTTTTTAATAATCACTAGAAACCATGATATTAATTAGTGTCGGCAACTGACCGAACTGAAATCAACTCAACTATTTAATAATTGACTACTTTTTACTATCGACTGTTTCAGTCACTATTTTTGGTTCGACTGACCTTACTAATTTTTACGAGTGACTGTTTCAGTCGCTATTTTCGGTGCAACTGATTTTGTTACTATTTACTATCGACTGTTTCAGTTGTGTACTTTTAGTGACTATTTTAGGTCCTTCACAAAAATGTACACAATTTATGCTTACATAGATTTATATTCAATATATATAATTTTATGATTTTTTTGGTAATTCACTTGTAAATAACAATATACTGTATATTAATATAGCAGCATTTTGGAACGATATTTTTCAAGATTGTTAATGTAACAGGGTAAAAAGATTGAAATTATGAATGATAAATAGTAAAATACTTTTGACGACTGTTTTTATGGCAATAATAGGTAATATTTCGATTACTGTCTCGATTTTTGTTAAAAAATATTTCAGTTCAATAATAAATAAAGAATTTACTTTATTTAAAAAAACTCTAGTAGTTATTGTGCGATAATTTTTAATTATGTCATGAATTAGCTTTTTTCTATGATTAGGTATATGTTTAATTTTGATTTAGTACTTATGGTTATTGTACATCTTTAGTTTTTGAGTTTTGTTTAAGTTTTATTGTATTGTGTATATTTAATATAGTATATTATTTGAAAATAGCAATTAACATATTAAAATACGAGAATAAACATTTGTGGGGTATTTTTCCATTCCATAGAAAAATTCCAATCCATCCACAGAACATAAAAGATAAAGGTATATAAATAAAACAATTGCAAATATTAGCAAATACTAGATATATAATTTATATAAAGATTATTATAGCAATTCTACTTCGTTTTAAATGAAATTATTAATTGCATGTTAATGGTATTCATTAATAATTTTTTTCTTTTCTTTTTTAAAGTTAGTAAGTGAGGGAATATGTATGTTTTATATGTGTGTTT
Organism: Rhynchophorus ferrugineus; assembly: GCF_030347505.1. Lineage (NCBI taxonomy): Eukaryota > Metazoa > Arthropoda > Insecta > Coleoptera > Curculionidae > Rhynchophorus > Rhynchophorus ferrugineus. Next base: position 19,745,201 of record NW_027472588.1, on the reverse strand, counting down.
TAATAATTTTAACTTCACTAAAGCAAAGGATAAGAATTACATTAACGTAATGCGCATGCGCAAAACGAGCCAATCGGATACTGCATCTTCTTTACTTCCATGTAGCTTCTATAAAAATATTGTTACAACATGCTCTCTTACTAATCACTTTTATAAATTAGTTCCACGAAAACTTATACATTTAAAAAAATAAGGACGAAAAATGCTCTAACTGGGTAGCTAGGTATAAAAACTATTTGATGGTATGGATGTACTTGACTATTTATGTCTATTGTCTATGTATGATTATGACTATTTGTAATAGTGATTGTCTAGTCAACAATATAAAATCTAATAAGGAACAATTATTCCAGTAGCGCCGGTAATCAGGCTGATTATGATCGGATAGCTTCAGGGATGATCTCTAAGTTGGTCACTAAGCCAATTCGATAGGTTTAATACCGAGGACTGTGGTTAGGAGCCCATGTTAAGCGGTATGTCCAATCCAGATAAATCCAAGTTGGCAATAAGGAGACGCAAACATTTTCTTAAAAAAATTTTTTCACTAGCTTCACTTCAAGCAGAGCATGTTAAATATCTTGGTATGCATTTACATCGACGCCTAACCTGGAAGAAGCACATACTCTCTAAACGGAAACAACTGGGACTAAAACTATATCAAATGTATTGGCTCATTGGGCGCAAATCCAAGTTATCATTAGATAACAAGGTATTGGTGTATGAGTCTATACTCAAGCCCATTTGGACATATGGAATTCAACTATGGGGTACCGCTAGCAAATCTAAATAACCATCATTCAACGGTCCCAAAATAAGGTGTTGCGTGCCATTGTTGATGCTCCGTACTATATTTCAAATAAAGTGATACAACGCGATATTCCTCTAGAACCTATAACGAGTGTAATTCAACGTGTTTGTGTGAAGCATTTCGAAAGATTGTCAGTGCATCCCAATGTACTCGCTAATCAGCTAAATATGCGACGTGATAGTGAAGTGCGTAGACTAAAACGTTTAACACCACCTGATCTGATTACTGGACATATGTAGACTTTAGAATAAGCATTAGAATAAGACTAATTAATTAAGATAATATTTTATACAGAAGATTACTTAATGAAGTGATTTTCTACATGCCATGTATATATAATATAGACAGAAGAAATACTTACTGCCAATAGGGCAGATTGTGGGCTCACGAAGAGTAATAAAAAAAAACTAGCTTCACTTTAGCTCACCCGCCGTAATGCTCATAACTAGCTTTATCTGAGTGCCGCTTATTTAGATTCTTCTATTCACACTATTCTTGAAAATTATCAGTTAACGCTTTAGTAAATATATATTTTTTTATTAAACACATAAATCAATATATTCAAAAAGAAAAATTAATAGTAATAACAGAGCTTAAATTTGCAATAAAAATATAGCATACCTAGTAAAATTAAAAGATGATCTAATGAAGTTTTAGTTAATGGAGTCGTTACGCAGGTTTTATATATAATAAATAAAAATAACAGTAACAAAAAGTTACGGAGACCACCCACTGCCCTATGCCAATTAAGAGAAAATATACGGGAAACCCCTTGACTCTAATTGATGCCAACTTCGCTAATAGATCGACGAAAACAGGTAGCCAATACCTTAATTTAATAAATAAATCATCCTTCATGGATTATGTATTTCATCAGATCGATATTGAACCATTTTTTTACGCGTACGAGACTACTGTCTTGATTCATTGACCTCGCGAATATATCTAATCAATCTACTCGCATTAAATGAAGACAACATTCTAAATTAGTTTATGATCGAAAATATTTGATCCTTTTCAAAGGCTGACATAGCTACCGGAAGATACGTTAATACAAGAAGTAGATACCATAATTCCATGCATGGGTACTACTAGGCCAGAAGCTGTGAAATGTCAACAGTAATTGTTTCTCTACACTATTTAATTCCTAGCGGGGCCACTTCACTCGTATGACTTACAGCTCTTAAACGAATGATATAATAAAGGCGCTAGCTGGCATTTTTTTTGATGACTCCTAATTATATGTGGAACATCTGTTCAATAAAATCGTAAAAAAAAACAAAATATAAATAATCATTTATGTTTGAGAAAAATATTAACTGCTCTTTCGGTGTCACAAATTAATTCTCAATATTTAAATAAAGATATTTCTCTGCCTAGGGCAATAGAAAAAGTGCAAGTGGCAGTCAACAAAATCTACAAATGGACAAAAGATTGGAAACTTCAACTTAATAGCTCCAAATCTGTCCACATTAATTTTGCATTAAGGCGAAATAATAAAAACTTAATTATATCACTCAATGGACGCCCGATTCCTCAAGCAGAATCAGCAAAATACCTTGGAATCCATCTTGACGGTAGATTAAATTGGAAGCATCACGTTAGACAAAACACATTAGAACCAAAATAAAACAACTATACTGGTTAGTCGGAAGATACTCTCAACTTGATCTAAAATCAAAGAGGCTGATCTATAATACAATTATAAAGCCAATTTGGACCTATGGGGTGCAAATATGGGGTTGCACTAAAAATTCAAATCCACTAGTCATACAGCGCTGTCAAAACAAGGTTCTTCGATTGATTACCAATGCCTATCGCTATGTAACCAATGAAGAACTGCACGATGACCTGGAAATCAAATGGATTTGCGAAGTTGTGCAGGATTTCGCCTTGAAACACGAAAGAAGATTACTATATCATTCTAATGTGGAAGCAATACAACTGCTGGACAGCGCACAGGATGTCAGGAGATTGAAACGAACAAAACCATACGAACTTGTGTGAACATTTAGTGTGTATTATTAGTGTAAACTATAGCTATAAGTTAATAATTAATAAATAATTATAATTTTATAATTGAGGAATACATACTGATGTATTTTCTCGCACTCATCTTGCTTGTTCATTAATCCAAGCACATAGGAAAACTAGTAATAAATTAATTGTAATAATAATAATAATTAAGATTGTACTAAGCGTATCTAATAAAGATGTTATAAATAAAAAAAATATTTAAATTGTTTAGGTATAATGGTCGCTGAAGCCTTGCTAGAATTGGAAACGCATTGGAACCGGCGATGAAACATGAGTACACAAATTTGACATGCAAATTGCGTTATTGCTGGTCCTTTTTGATATTGTTGTCGTCCAACTTCCTGAAGTAACGTCGATAATTTCGCACAGTAACAATTTCGTTCGGTTTTATCAGTAATACATTACATATTTCTGATCCCCTGAATACTTGTATTGCGCTTCGGTGGTAATATGGATGGTTCTCCTGAACTAATTCATAACTTTTACGCTTGGCATTGTCTTAGCAGATCCTCTTTTCTTCATCATCAGTTACATACGTAAGATATTAATACCCATAATAGAAGAAACGAATCTGATCCCCTACTAATATTTGAATTTAGAGAAAAAATACTCGACCATTCAGCCCATAGAATCACAAGTTCTATTGAAAATTCACTAGAAGAAGGAAAAATATGTTCCACTGTTAGTCTTCGATGTTTCTTAGTCTTTCGACAAAGCGTGATACGAGGGCTTATTTTATGAACTGAACCTGAGTCTACCGCAACAATATGTACAGCTTCTACAGTGTTTATTATCAAAAAGACATTTTAGAATTAAGCAAGAAGATGTTTATTATGAACTAAAATAAATCAGAGCAAGGGTTCCACAAGTACCGTAATACATAGTGCACATACCAGTGATATTCCAAATTGGGAAAATTAAACAATAGCAAGTTTTACTGATGACATTACTGTTATTGCCGTAGGAAAGGATTATGAAGATGCTGCTGGGAAAGTGCAAACCCTCATTGATAGAATGAGCACATAGTAGTAAGTCTGTACATGTAAATTTGCCAATAAATAGATGCAATACTTATTAAAATAAACAATATCCATATCCCTTTTGCTGACTCAACTAAGTATCTGGGATTGACCTTAGACGCTAGATTCCGCTGAAAAGGGCATGTCAAATAGAAACGAGAAGAGCTTAATATTAAATTGAAGAAAATATATTAGAAGAAACTACTTGAGAGGAAATCCAAGTTTACACATAACAAATTGCTCCTATATAAATAAACATTGAAATCCGCTTAGAGTTATGGAATTTAACTTCGGGATTGTGCCAGCAAGAGCAACATGCAACTGACGCCGCGTTTCAGAAATAAAGCACTAGAAAACATCGTTGATGAGTGCTGATACTGCATCCATCGAGACCTTCAAATGGATGATACTGTAGACCAAACTGTGGACGAATTTGCTAGTAGAACAAAGGTTACTCAACCAGGTGTTAAAATTATACAGCACTTATTGTTCTGAAAATAAAATATTCAGATTGTGTCAGATTCAGAAAAACGTGTCTTTGCCACTTAATGCATACAATAATATAATTTAATAACTGAACTAAACATTTAATATTTTGATTAGAAACAGAATATTACAGGATCAATACCTAATTTACTTTCTTCACTATGACTAAAAAAGCATACTTACCAAAACATGTCAACAATTGTTTCACGGAATAAAATCGGTAACACTTACCTGAAACAAACAAATATAAAATAATATAAGAAGTATAGTCTTAATCTCTTAAAATTCTCACATTTACAAGTGTGTAATTTTCTTTTTTAAGGCTATCGTTGATCAGTAATTTTGATATGAAAACCAAAAAACGTTTGGGCTAACCACAAAGAGCAAATTTGGTAATTTTAAATAAAGTTTGTTTTTGGGGAGATTTAGCCCCTTCTGATTTTTAATTCTTTTCACGTATCATAACTTCTTTGGTGCGATATAATTTTCATCAAACTGTGCGATAATACCGATAATATAATTTTCCAGAGATAGACAAATTAGAGATCGAAGTACTATACAATAGCAACAAATAATTAATCAGATATAACAATATAATATTGCATAACATAACAAGATGTGATTCAACAAATAATTGGTTCGTGTGTTTTTCTGACTAGTTACTTTAATACTTGAATTTTACAAAAGAATTAACTGTTAACAAGATTACAAGTTAATTTACCATATTAGTTAATTAAAGGTTAAGGTCCAACAAGTTAGGGTGAAGTTCATTTATTAACGTCGAAATCTCCGGACCGAAAATGAGCAAAGCAATTCTGACAATAGCGTTTGCTTATGTATTAATTAGTATGAACACCACACAATTCTCGACGAGCTTGAGCTGTGTTTTTGGGAAATAAAAAAACAAAATATAACGAAAATAATTTTCTCCAAAATATTTTTCTGAATTCAATAAAACACTAAATATCATAATATTGAACAATATATAACATCGTGTACTTTTGTGTAATTCTACTGACCTTAGCGAATCTAATCTTAAATTATAAAGAAATATATGACTCAAAATATGTCACAACAATGTTTCCATGTTATGCAACTATTATTACTTATTTTAAGAAATATAACATACTTGTTTATTTAAATTGCTTTTTATAGTAAATATTATTTTTCTATTATTTATTTACAAATTATTAAGAATTACTTGTATAATTATAATATAGCCGTATATAATAATAGTGTTTAATTTGTTGTTTATTCATGCTGATACTGATAGCATAAACAAACAATCCAGTACGAAAAAGACTCAACAAGTTGCAGAAAATTATGGGAAATATTTTAAATATTTTTTAAAGGTACTAATATAGTAACTTAAAATAGGTACTTATCTAGGAAGACATATTGGCTCTTTTTAGCATCTAATAAAATAAGAATTAGTAGCACTTTCCGTGTTATTACTATTTAATGCGCTTCACTACATAAAATCACACGGTTTGGTTCTCTTGAGTCTGCGTCCGGAGTGTTTGAAGGTAGATGCGACTGGAGTTTTTCCTGATCTCTTGTCGTGAATCTCTTCATTTGCTCTATGATAGTTAGAATCTGAGGCTCTCGGTATAAGTAATTGTTCCTATAGTATCTAGATCCATCCACAGTACTTCTCAGGACTTTATTCTAAATAATTGTATTATGTTGATATTACTTCATGCAGGACATTCTCATAACTAAATTCCGTACGTTCTTAAAGATTATCAATGTAGTTTTTTGTATTTTATGTCGAATTTTTTCTTTGTTCTCTTTTATATGTTCTTTCCTATGAAATTTTGCATCAGGATTCGTCAGAGCCTCATCAGACTTTGGTTTTCAAGGTACTCAGCATTTTTGCTGTATGGGATAATTATTAATATATACATATTTATTGGTCTATAAACAGTTTGATTGTAGATGAATTCTATAAGCACTTATTTACTCTCGTTGACTTATATTTGCCATATCTGAAGAACAAACAGGACAGGACCCAAATCACTGCCTTTTGGTAAACCTGCATTCGTTTCATTGTTGATTAAGATTCTTTTCTAACTCCTGGATGATATATAGCAGTTTAAAAGTTCGACGTATTGCATCAGTAAAATTTTATGGAGTTCACATCCGAGTTCCTTACGCCAGACTTTATCGAATACATACGCTACGTCTAATAATATAGCTGAGAATGAGCTGAGAATTAATTGTTCAATGTTTGGTCATAAATCCAAATTGATGTCCAGGTATGAGATTGAATGAGATGTAAGGGTATAAGGTTCGTCAATCTATTCTATATATTAACACGAAAATGCACATGACAATTAAATATACTGTTTATATTTTACATTATTTCCTAAAAAATTTTTTCCACCTTTCTAGCAACATTGCTGTGCCGAATGCTGATGAAAGCCTTTCGAAACCATGTGCCAGCCAAGCCATGCTACTCGATATGAACAAGTGGTAATCAGAATGTGCTATATCTGGTAAATACCCTGGATGTGGCAAAACTCATTGGCGCTGCAACACTATATCCTTCACAAATTTTGCAAATTATGGTCGAGCATTGTCATGTAAGAGGATAACCTTCTTTTTGGATCCTTTTTCAATAATACGTCGTTGGATTGACATCGATAGACATCTACAATATCACATCTGCATCATTCGGTTTTAGCCGGTTTTTTTTTTCGTAATACTCTTGCCGATCCTATCGCGACCTATCATGACCTTTTGCGCTTGAAATGGTATATCCGCTTTTCATCAGCAGTCACAATCCATTACGGAAAACACCTCTTGTTTTGTCTGGCAAGCAATGAATTGTGTAGTACCCATTTTCCCTTTTTTTCCTTTAATTTCAGCTATTTTCATTTTCTCTTTCCATGGATCTTTCCTACGGTACATAAATGTCTGGAACATATTGACCAACTACTAAGCTACCTGAAAGTTCCTTAACTATTTGAACCTTTCAAAGTTTTCGTACAATAAGTTTAATTTATTCTCGCCAAATTTGTTAGCACCCCTTAATCATTAATTATCTGTAACTGATATCAAAATCGTTACTTTTCAATCGTTGAAATCAAAATTAAAAATTGGGATGACGGCGCAGAATCATTATAAGTCTTTAAATTGTTTGTGTCTGATGAGCCCTAGTAGCAGAATTTTGCAAATTGAAAAGTGTTATTTTATACATAAACCATGGAGTTTTTTTACATTGATACTTCGCATTTTTACCAATAGATATCGCTGATAAAAATACACGCAAGCACCCAATAGTACTTTGAATAGATTGAATTAAAAATATTTGTATAAAACATCATTAATGATCATATTGAAAGGAATTAATTATGTTGCTAGATTAGTTTTATTTTTATGCTAAATAGCTATGACTATCTCCATCCATAATTAATAACTGAAAAAAAAACAATCCGGTTCCTGCTGGAAAATCGCGATTTTACCGGGACCCACGCAACGCGCACCGCCAGCGAAATCCCCGCAGATGGCGGTACCGAACCCGGAGCCTCGACCGGTCGGTCCACGTGCCCGTTGCTGCATCTGCACGTCCTCCGGTGCACGAAGTTATTTAAGCGGTACCCCGTACTCGGCGGACTTAGTAACGGCAGCAGCTTTCGCGCCGAACGAGCGCCAGAGCGTTGTAAACGTTAACGAACGCGTGCACCAGGGAGTCGCAGAGAGTGGTGTGTTGTGGATGATATCTGAGGATTAAATCGGCAAAATTGAAGAGAACCACCTTCGAACAGAGGAAGAAAGAACGATCGATTATCTGATTTTAACCGCCGATAGAAATTAGCCGACGAATCGCCGAAGATGGATAATCAGAGCTTTGTCCCAGATAACGTAAGTTAAACCCCAGAGGATCCGTCTCCGATTTATTTTAAAATAAATAAAATTCAATAAATCATTAATTTTTATTTATTTCAAAACGCGAAACCACATTATTTACAACAGACAGCCAACAAAAATAGTTAAATTATTATAAAAATATTTAAAACATATTTATTTAATAAATAATAAATTAATATACATAAAAATTAAGCATACAAAAAGTAACAACTAATCACCAATAACATCAATATCTAGAAATATTTATTGTAAATATTTTACGTATATTATAAATTCTTTATTATTGCTTTCTTACTTAAAGGAAAAATATATACAAAAAATGGATGATCTCTGAAATAACAGACACTGGAAAAAATAAATGTAACTATAACGCCATAATCATCAATTATAATAAACTAGAAAAACTTATTATACATACTTTACGAATTTCATAAATAATGTATTATTGCTTTTTTAATTAAAGGAAAAATATGTACAAAAAATCAATAATCTGTAATAAAATTGCAACAACACTATAATCATCAATAATAATTATTATTTAGAAATACTTTATTTGAAGAAAACTATATACAAAAAATATCGATAATCAACAATAAAAATAATTGAAATAACAGGTACTGAAAAAAAAATTAAACTCCTACAGCAATATGAAGAAATACCATCATTCAAATCAATCTATATGTTAATATTTATGTTACAAATACTACAAGCCATTAAAATTAATGTTTACTTGTTATTTAACTAGCTGAATTAATGTCTGTATCCGTGTGAATGAAATATAATTGAATACTTGTTAGAAATGCTACAACTCTTTCTGTTTTATACTTGAAGACATTTACTTAAGTTTCGTAGATAGTAGTAGAAATAATTTAACTTGGCATCCAAATTAATTAAGGTCAAAAATCACCGGTAAACTACAAATTTTCGATAAAAATCGTATAAATCATCAACCAAAACCATTCCAAATAATTAGTTATGTTTACTTAGCCAGAACCAAAATTCAATTAATTACATTTAGTTTTTGTTTACTTAAAAAATGCTGCAGTAATATAAATAGAAAGAAACCCCGTTAAATGTAACTGAAAAAAAAAGGAAACAATCGACTTAATCCAAGGTTCTCCACGTCAGAAACCGAATCCACTTGTTCCAGACGCTGCTGCTGCTACAATTCCTGCAACTTTTTGAACCGTATTTTAATTCGGCTGCGCGTAGCGTAACCTTAATGGTTTCGAATGTTTATAAATAAAACCTGATTCAGTTTACTTTCTCTCGACATTCTAAAACAGTTTAATGGCGATATAATGTTTAAATAATTGTAATAAAAAAAGACAACGATAATAGTAAAATATATTTGGGTTGGTTTATGATAAAGCTTCGATTTTTTTTTTAACTGAGAAAGTAGTTTATTCAAAATGAAATGGAAGAAAATAATTATTAAAAATACAGTCCATCACTAGATAGGAATTTTTCCCACCAGTCGATGTAATTAATTTATTGACAATTAATTTTCGAAATTACAGTTTCGAGAGACCTTTCAATATCGAAGCAAAAGCAAAAAGTGTCTCTCGGAGTATCTCGACAGTTTTACTACAATGTTAATTTAATTATTCCAAATCAAAGTAGTTACACTATTTTAACTCGAACAAATTCACAGTAGATATTTCGCTTTTAAATGATTTTCTTGGTGATGGTTCGCCAAAAGATTTTTCATCATCACGATAATCCTGCATAAAAATCACTTCATTCATCATCACTGAAGCAGCAAGTTGTTTCTTTATTTATCACTACCAAAAGATCTGGGTGTTTTTTGTTATACATAAGTACAACCAATTATTTTGGGACACGAAAAATCGTCTTATTTAAAATATGTAAAGTTTCAATATTTTTGCCCAGAGTAAAACTAAACTGCAATTTCTTCATATCAAGATAGTAAAGTATTCGCCACACAATATAATAAGTATGGTTGATGGATAAGAAATTTAAACCTTAATTAATAACCTTCATTTTTATTAAGGACCTTGCAACCATTAACCATTTTTTCTAAACAACAAAGGAGTAAATATTAATATCCATTTAGTATGTTACAGGTCAGGTTATATATGAAGCAACAAATTTCAATATCATTACCTTTAAATCTACTTTGAATTGTAGTCTTTTTAAAAGCATCTGAATATAACATGATGAGACTGAATCTGTTTGAAAAAATCGCTAGTTCTATACTGAAGAACACAATAATTATTAACGATATAGTACAGTAAAATTACATCCCCAGACATTAATTCTCGCAACATGTGAAATATGGCTCATAAATAACGGCGATAGTTGACTAAGTAAACCACATTAAAACCTAGAATATCGCCTAAAAACGACCTGTATCTAATTTCGCTACAGCAACAATTCCATGCCATTTTTCCATTGCATAAACGTCTTTGTGATACGGGATCTACCTCGAGCGCTTAATGCAAATGCCGCGTTTCGATCTTATGTAATGCTGTTAACCACATACCAGAATTTGTTCAACGGCGATTATAGTTTTATGAAATAATTATTACCGGAGGTACGTAATGCCGTGAATTTTCCGAAACTAGACAAATGTTTGTGATGGTTTCGCGGTTGATACCCGGCCGTGGGTTTACCTTAATTTTCTTCACGCAGCGTCGTAAATATTTGCATTTCTATTTTAAGCATGACTGTTTATCGAAACGGTTTTACCATTCGTTTCTGTGAGGATATTTGCGGATTTCGAATATAGATAAACATCGCCTAGACCGTGTATTACATACTCGGCAATTGTTACGTAAAAATCATTACAATATATGTTATAGGAAGTTGGTAAAATATCACACGTTACACAATACGAACTTGTCTGTTCTGAAAATTGAAGGTAAATCTAATAATATTAAATGAGCAACTCTTACATTTTTAGTAGATGTTTGCATGTATTCAGATCATTTTTTCACTTTAAAAATGTATATTTTGGGAAAAACTGACACAATATATAATAATTAAAATATTTTCTATAATATCCTACAATTTTCTACAGTTCTACAGTGTGAAAATTATATAGTTAGTATGGCAGCAATCAAATAGTCGATCAGTTCTCGCACTTCTTCAGCATTTCAAAATCTATATCGATTTGAATAAATTTGCCTCCTTTCTGATCTTTCCTATAGCACGCAAATATCTAGACGTATTTGATCATCTGCTAAACTATATGAAAATACTTTTGGTTTTCCATTGTTTGCCATTCTTGTTGAACTATGCCACCATTATTAATAAAGTCGTCCAAATAAAGGTATCTACCGGTTAATGTCTTATCTTCCAATAAATGTATTTATATTTACGTTTCTTTTTTTTTCCTTCTCAGTTTAAACAGATAAAAAAAAAGAAAAGGTAACGTTGTGACAAATGTCGTTCATTTATCAGTGTTTTATTTTAAATATTTTTTAAAATTTATAGTGTTTAAATACTGCCTAAAAATCACTAATCACTCCCAGGCAAGTATGATAAGTGAGTAATAAGCAATCCTACTTTCTTCCTTCCTTCCTACACTGTATTAGAGCTTATTGAATATAATTTCTTACCCTGTTTTAAAATTTCAAATAATCTGCGGTCAATTTTAATTTTTAAAACCGTACTTTTAAAAATGTTATTTTGAAAAGTGGAAGATTCATAAATATTAAAATAATGAGTTAATAGTATTAAACAAACTAGTATAGTATTACAAATATGAGTAATTTTTTAATAATATTAACTTAAAATTTAATTAAAATTAAAATACCGCGTCACTAAAACATTTATATCTCCGACAATTATTTAAATTTTGAAAAATTCTAAATTTTGAAATTTTGAAAAGAACAGATTAATTTAAAGTGTTAAGGTTTGAGACTATGAAAAAAAAATGATTTTTTCGAATTTATAGACCAGAATACAGCTTTAAAATGAATCATCATCCAAATACAATAAAAACAATACACAATAATAATCATTACTTGAAATTACTGAACTTTATATCACAGAATATCATTGATCATATCACAGAATAATATTAGTTAATGTTATACTATTCAATGATTAATTCTTTTTGGCCTTCATTCAGCATTTTTATTAATTCAAAACTCAAATAAAGAATTTTTTAGTTATAGATTTTATATATAACAGTGAACTCAAACTATTTATTGACTTTGGCATTTTCAATCGGAATAATCACAAATATTAAGCAGCATTTTGAAATTTATCAAAACAAGGAAAGCGCCAAAACAACGTTTGCCAGCTTATAATCTTTAATTATTATTACTATTGTGTTGAAGAACTTTGTGGACATTTGACAACCAGACGAATTTTACCGGCTGGTTCGGTTACATGTTCGAATGCATCACACAGCATAGTATCTCTTTTTCACAAGAATAAAATGAGAAGGAAAAATACGATCTGATTTTAAATCGAATTTTGTACATCCGTAATCAAAATTCGCTACAACTGAAAATCACCACAAATATTTGCTGTTTTTTATTCTAAAATAAACGACGTAACAGTCAGTAATAACTGACATTATTGTAAAAATAATTGATACAAAAAGCAATAAAACTAATATCTTTAATTTAAATTTACCTAAATAGTTTATATTAGCGTCACGAAAAAAATACAACAAAACATATATTCGAAGATTTTAAAGAACTACGTACATTTTATATTAATTTAAAATACAATATATTAGCTGTGCTACTAGGACAAATTAAAATATATGAAATAAATACCAATTATAACCAAACTACATGAAAATATTTAAAAAATCATTAGATTAAATTTTTGTTGTTCGAGTCTTAACATGTCAAAACAATGAAACAGTAAAAGCTTTTTAAATAATAAAAATAGGCACCAGACGACAATCGCTCGTTGTAATGGTTCGGTTGCACCACGCTACTGTTGGATCGGTCCCGATAGGACGTCAGGTGTCGCCCAACATTGGGCGCGTCTAGTCTGAGCCCATTTCAAATCGGTTTTTATCGAACATTTATCTAAACGAACGAGCAGGTCCGAGAACAGAACAAAAGAACGCCTAAAATTTTGAAGGTTGTCCAAATGGCAATCCTTATCGAACAGAAATAAGAAAGAAACAATGACGGCGTTTCGCAACTGTCAATGTCCGCCTATTCTTACCCTCAACTCCGCGGCCCCGATAATTAAAAACCTGGCAGAGATCTCGAGACAGGGGAGCATTGTTGCTGCGTCCGCTTTATTATCGACAATTAAAAATAACGAAGGTAAATTATCTAACTCGAGGCGAGAAGTGGGTTACTGGCGCTCGAAATCCATAACGACGTAACGTAATCGAAAGTGATTTTGGCGTGCGTTTCTGTCTCACCACTATGGCACCAGTTTTCGTCTTAATATAAACAGAACTTGACCTAGAAATGCAGAAATTGCTCCGAAAAATTTCACTCCGCATCATATGATCGGAATATCTGAAATGTTTGGCGACGCGTGCTGCCCGCTACCTGTTGCACAGTCGCCTTGACATCTCACAGATTTCTTTCTTAAGTGTTTCTTCGACATATTACATAAATTTGACGAAAAATATCGGTAAAAGCAAATATACTGAGGACGAAAATATACTGAAGTATAATGTCATCAAAGACAAAATTAAATTACTTAACGCACCACTAGTGACAGATTACAAGAATTAACAGATTACATAAACAAAGAACAAGAAAAACTAATACTACCAGTAGCTAATACGCAAAAAAGCCAAGCAAAAAAGCTTTAGCCTCCCAAAAAACTGACAATTTCAACACTGAATACAAACTTGCTTCAACCCGAGCTAAACTCGAAGAACCACGTTTATAATATTTCTTATTTTGATTTCTCCTCTTATTTTGGTTCAGGGTCCTGGACTTTGATGGGCAAATGAGCCTCATACATAACGATTAAAGGATGATTAAGTATTTATGTTATAAACTTGAGTATAGGTTAAAATTGACAGTTGATCTAAGAGTCTGATATATTACCCTACCTGCAATAAAATTAATGGATTAGCCCAGAGAGAACCTAAGATCAATGGGGCATTTTACAAGGAAAAGAAAATAGTTCGATTGCCAATAGCTCCGAATTTACTCAAAGTGTCCACAAAAGCATCGCAAATTCAAAGTATAACGCCATCAAAGACAAAATTAAATTACTTAAAACACCATTAGCCACAGAGTACAAGAATTTAAGAATACCGAAACTTAAGAAACCATTAGACCAACGATTGTAACCATTTTGCTTTCGCATAGTATTTATTAATCTTTGATTTCTTTATTAAATATATTTAATTTACTTAATATTTTCTCATGATATCAGACAAAAACATCTGATATACTTTGTCGCAATATCCAAGCTTCAGATAAATACAGAAGACCTGTTAAAATAACTGCTCGAAAAAGCCGGATATTAATCTCGATTGAAATATTTTGCTACTTCCATATGCACCATCATAGACAAGCGGATTGTTCGCGGACAACCGGGCGAAGCTCCTGAATGTGGATCTATTCGGCTTATTATTTCAACTATAGATACCATTTTTTTCTCTTGTATTACCGATCTCCATTGGATAGTTTTAAGATTTACAGTTGCACGTAGTATTTTCCTGTGCAATATGAACTATATGGTAAAGAATATCCGAAGCATTAACATCTCATCAACGAATATAACATGATCACCAACAAAAATAAAAAAGGTGATAACATCTAAGATTTTACCTCAAATGGTGGTACCAGATATTTGTAAATATAATTCATACAAACTATAAATAATCAAACAATTAAATGTCATGTTAATTGCTCTTAAAAGCACTTACTCAACAAAGAACATTCTTGGTTAGTTTTTCACCAGTTTTAATCACATCGTCACATCAGGTTTGTGTTTACCAGTTCTTCAAAACTAAATCACTAAATCTAAATTTAAAAAATTTTGAAAATATTTAACAGGTCTCTAAGGAGACATGGCCACTATACCAAGTAGTAGCAAAACAATAGGTTTACAAATGTAGTTGCAACAATACTAAATTTTTAAAGCTAATGTCAATATTAGTGCTAATTGACGAAATATGTGTTAAAAGTTATAAAATATTCGGCATTCGTATTTCTAAATTAATATGAATAATGATTCTAGTATTTTCAACTAGGTTTATAATCATGAACTAAACTGATACTAAATAATGATGATGTTAAGATTTTAAATCATATTTGTATAAAATAAAACATTATTTGGACAAAAACCAGAGTAATATTATTTCAAAAAGCTCCGAAACTAAGACAAATCAGAACATACGAAAGTATTTTACTTAATAATATTTTTTCGAATCATAAACAAAATGCGAAATATGTCATTATTTCGAAAATAGTTTAATGAAATTTTTATTAAAACAGTCACAGTCCTGTCCTGTTCAACTCTGGTCTAAAACCATAAACGAGAAGAAATAAATTTAATAAATAACTTTATATACATAAATCACTTCATTACAACTTAATAGGACATGCAGCTGATACAAACAGTAGTTTCTAGTAAGCAGAAACGTACCAATGAATCAGTCGTACCCAAAGTTACGTAACGACTGGCCATTGTCAGTCCGAAAACATAACCACATTCGAAGTTACGCCAAAATTCCCGGTAATACGACAAATCGAAAAATTGCTTTCGGTTCTCTGAGTCACGCTGGTTGCCCGCTCACTACGGTTCAATCGATTCACTATCTGATATCGATCATTATCGGGCTATAACTCTTAAGGTTTAGAAAAAAATCATCTAAACTATTAGGAAAGTTCGATTATGTTTACCGTCTTTCGTCATACCATTAACCATTACCGAATACCAATTAATAATGAATGAATCACTTTACACGCGTTTGTTCCATTGTTGGAGAATTTGGTACGGTGTGGTATATAAAATATTGGCCAGATCAGTTACTCATTGATGATACAAATATCAATGGGTGCGAAAATGAAGTTCAACAAACACAAAAAATCATAAGTAAATAAATAAGCTCGACAATAGTACTCAATTAGAATTTCCAACTTTCCTTTTTCCCACGACAATCCCGCTAGGCATCACCATTTCCCATTTCTATTACCTCGATAGAAAGCTAATTTAACTGATGCATTATATAATGATGTCGCCAAAACTTTGAATAAACACCGTACAAGTACATCGTGCTTTTCTGCATGATTATCCATTTCATCTTTAATGACGATTACCTAAGAAACCTGAAAAAATACAGCGGGATAGTTCAATATCAGAATTCAAGGTCGAATATAAATATATACATATGGATTTTCTCGTAAAAATCGAATAAGGTTGTTTGTTACAACGAAAAACGGAAAAAAAACGTGTTGTAATTTGCTTCATTCACTTATTATTAGTTAAGTTGTTATATAATCACGACCACCGTGTTAAGTAATAGAAAAAGAAATGTGCTCAACCGCACGCAGGATTAATTAAATACTTCCATTTCTCTGTGGTACAAAAAATGTCACGACATGCAATTATTTATAGAAAATTAGATAATTAATAGAATACAGTTAAATTGAACTAAATGGTTTACAACAGAAACTTGATGAAACTTATGAACAATTTTAAACAAAACAAACAAAACTTAATAATTTTTAGATCACTAAGAATGTACACTAAGTTCGGAAAATGAAAGGATTTTTATGTGTACACCAGATCTATCCATTAAAAAGTAATCTATTATTTTCCCAATAGATGGTTTTACATTATGTAGCATTAGAAAGCTAACAGTTCGTACTAAAAAACTTATTTGACACTTTTATTAAAAGCTGACTCAATATTGTCTGACTTCACTTCAAATATGGATGCCAAGAAAGATAATACTAAAAGTTATAGTTTTTTTTTCAACAAAGGTGAAAACGCAAAGCAGACTACTGAAAATGTGAATAGTTTTACAGTACTACCATATTAGTACAACAGGTAATCAAGCTCTGTTTTGATTACGTGCACCCATCTGATTGTCCGGACCTGGCACCAAGTGATTAACTCTTATTCTTGTCTACCTTGACTATCCAAAAGATTCTATGAGAGAGGTATAATGGAATTATCTTCAAAATGGCAATGTATTATCGGCGCAAAGTCTTCAGTTTCATACAAAAATAAGGGATTTATTTTGCAACAATCTATCACTAGTTGTTGGAAGGATTTTTTGACCCATGAGAAAAGACGAGACAAGAGAAATCTAGAAAAAGGAAACTGACTTCAACAACACTTACAAACATATTACTGCTTACACATTACATTATTTCTTCTATAAACTGGATATTTCTCACGAATGTTTGTATTCAATTGGCCGAAAAAAAAACAAGAAAAACTAATACGAGTTTATTATTTGTAGCTAATACGAAAAAAATGCTTAGCCTTCCAAAAAAACTGACAATTTTAACACTGATTTCTGAATACAAACTCGAAGAACCACGTTTACAATATTTCTTATTTTGATTTGTCCTCTTATTTTGGTTCAGGGTTCTGGACATTGATGGGCAAATGAGTCTCGTTCATAGTGATTAAAGGATGATCAAATCATTTTAATCCTTAAAATAATAATCGAATTTTTGTTATATTATTAGTGAATGCGGCAAGCACCCAGTGCTGCTTTATCTATAAAATTTCCAATATAATAGAGAGAAGTATTTTTTGTTCTACTTCTAGCGAATAGATGGTACTCCAGCGAACTTATTGGACAACCTAGTATTACACTGAAGCAAATACTGCAAACGGATATACATATTACTGATAATGGTGTTTGTAAATATTACTTAATCTATTTGTATTCTCTTGAGTCTAAAGTTACTAATGGTATTAGACATATCTGATATGTACGTATCTGATATATACCGTAACATAATCATAATATAATACATAAAAAGCATGAAGTAACATTTTAGTGCATACAGTCAGCTAGGGCAGGAGAAGAATCTTCTACTTCTATTATTGGTAAATTGTGAAAGCCGCTTACTTTAAATAAAAACGGACTAAACATGCCCAATAATATTCAGCAAATATTTGTGAAAAGCTCTGTGAAAGATTTCCACATGTAACTGGCTTAGGAGAATTCACTATGGAAGGTAAACTTAAAAGTTCATTATTTTATGAAAATCAAGTGAAGTATAAACGTTACTACTAAATGCTGATAGCAAAACCATAAATAAAAAACCAGGGGCCACATAATAGTAATTTATAATGCAGAATAATTAATAAAACATGGTTTAAATAATGAAATATTGTTTTCAAAATAAAACGCTTTTAAAACTTGGTAAAATTATAGTTCATGTATCATATTTTCATCAACTATTACCTAAAAAATTAGATTCTTTCACAAAATAGACATGTACTTATAGTGCATTTAGTCTAGAATTCCAATAAGACATTCTTATGTCGAACGAAAAAACAAAGGATCATTACGAATCGACAATTATATAATATCAAACAAATGGCGATCATAAAAAAGGTATATCGGCGCTATAGATCAAAGCACAATCTTTATGGATCTGCTTCATAATTGTCGCATATTTTTTAGACATGGACGTGAATCGTCTGGACTATTAATGATTAGAAAAATCGAGTCAAGGTTATGACAAACGCTGATTCCATTGTAGTTCTTTTTTACATAACAGCCTCCCACTAAAGATCCGCTTTCAATTAAAATAATCGATACGTTCATTTGCATATTGTTCACAAGTTACTTCTTAGTGCACTTACCATCTGCATAAAGAGATAGAAAACGATAGTTTGCTTGCATTGTTCTTCGCTACAGATCATAAAAAACGGAATTTTAAGTACTATTTAATAATATTCTGGTACTTATCTAATAATAACTTTATAATGCTTAGTTAATTTGGTTCATTGAACCACCGACAATTCTTTTACTTTTACGGCGATGTTGCTTATAGCTTCAAAAATTTCCATATTATGAAGAAGTGACTCTTGATGAATAGAGTACAGCTATATTATCGAATCTAGGAAATACTCATTATCAGGCTTTCGGTAACTAGAACCTATATACCTAAATGCATTTTTTTATAAATACTTGACTACATTAAAAAATGATCATAATCATAAGTCATTTTTGTTAAATAAATTCACATAGGTAAATACAATCAGTAACAAATTAATAAACGTTAAATTAATTCTTCATATTCTAACTATTTAAATAATAATTTTGCATTAAATCGTGATAATAATATAATAAGATCATGAGATCCAAAATATACAACATTAAATAAATCATTTTCATTAGTCAATTAATATTGTAGGTACCCGCATTTTAAATAGTTTGACGACTAAAATGTATAAATATGTCATTTTATCACTGTTCATTAAAAGCAATAATGCTGCGATGGTGCAGATAGTTGTTTGGTTCTATTTAAGATCAATGACTACTTTTTTAAATAGTTATGTGACAAATAGTTATGTGTATAAAGCATGTACTTTCTAAATAAAAGGCAAAATAGATTAGCAACACACAAAATAATAAAAGAAAAACAATAATCGACCCTTAAAATAATTTTGAAGAAATATAAACTGCTAGCATTATGTAATATTGTTATATTATAAATTTAAAAAAAAAACGAAAAAAACATACATACATACATTAAAACAAGCCCTCCAGAAATAGATTGTTTTAGTTAGTAGTAAAAGTGTTTGAAATGTAGTTTCAATGGGGCTTTAAGAACGGAAATATGTGAAAAGAAGTGCTGAACTACATCTATCATGAAACAAAAAAATCAAGAGTAAGGAAAATAATATTGGTCCAAACTGTGTTTTATTAACCAAAATTAACCAAACGAATTGTCATACATTGGCACATTCGTACAAGATTCCATAAGAACATACAAAATTGAAGTAATATTAATTAAACGTTAGACACTTTTTGATGATACCTATGACCATCACCTTATCGCGATCTTGACAATGCTTCCATAAATTTAAATGGCATTTTGTCGGACATCTTCAATTTTTTTTCTCATTGTTGGGTGCAAAATGTTTTGCAACACCAACTCGAGGAACCTTGGAAAAGAACCACGAATCACCAAGCAATATCAATAATGACGCAACGCTCTGCTCGACTGCTACAAAAAATGCGCCATACGTAACGAGGATACTTAATGATGATTATAAAGAATCGCGTTGAGATGATTAAACCAATGACAACCAGATAATAAATAATAATAATAAGAAACGCGCATTATCCGTAAAACTGATGATAATGATACTGGGACCAGTTTAGTGCACTTAAAGTTATTAATAACGTATCAATAACATCTAAAAATCGCCGATGATTCAACAATGTCCATACAAACATGTATGCCAAATAGGAAGTGAGAGAACTTAATTATTCAGAACCACTAAAGTCCGTCATAAAAAATATCTAGAAACCCTATAAAAAATATTATGAAATTAATCATCTTCATTTAAAATAGAGTTGACTAAATATTTATCTACCGAATTTTATTTAATAAATTATCTTGATTACATTAATAAAATAAATCTATAAATAACGAAAAACAATTATAAACAATATAAAAAATGAAAAGTCCAGTTATTATATAAATTTAATTGAATCTTAATTTGATGTTTTACACACATTTTAATGACAATTTGCGAGAACCGTGGTTCTAATCAATTATCAGTTTCATGTTTCAATTTAGGAATTTAAATTATACTTACTTAATACTTAATCTTACATAATACAAAATAAAAGTCGCAAAAATAAATCTAGTTTTCAATACTAACATTAAATGTGTTAGTAAAGATAAATTCCCTATATCTAAAAATAAAAAAATCCAAACCAAGGTGCCAGACATTGAACTAACTTGAAATTATTTCCAACAGAATGATTACTTGGCAAGTAAGCAAGGCTTTGTATGTTGTTTGTTGTTTACTGAGCTTAAATATGACCGTATCAACAGAGATGAGTATCTCAAGATCGAGGCTACAGAAAACATTGGTAAAAGTTTAGAAAATAAGTTTCAAAGGAATCAATACTTAACCACAGAAGCATCAGCGATATGATGTACTAATCCTTCTACCATTAATCAAATAACATATGTGTTCTTAGGTACTTGCATAGACATAATAATTTTTTCAATTCAAAAGAGCATTTGTTGACAAATATTAGTTATTAAAATACTTTCCATTATTTTTTACAACTTTTTATCTAAAACTATCAAAATTTTCTCAATCATCGATCCGTTTTCATAACTCTTCAGATCTCTCGCATCGAATAAGTAGTAATCAGAAGGCGCTATGATTAATAAGAGAACAACTTCTCAATAGCTTTCTTCAAATCAAATTCAAATTCAAATAGTTTAACAGTTATTCACAATGACTTCGTATTTTCTAGATTCGTCGATCAAAATACCTGCAGTACCTAATACTAATAATATATTATATAATTGCAAATAAATGCCAAACATTGATACAAATATGTCTTAATAATTCGACCAAGCATTTTCATCGATGCAATAAACACAGAAACAAAAGACACGTACATTCCCAGAAGATCCATCACGTAATATATAAACATAAAGTATTGTGTAATCATTAGTTAATAAATCAAAAAACACATATAATAACTCGCATATCGTAAATGTGTCAAAGAAAAACCCAGTACGTAACATCGAGAGGAAGACGCGTAAAGAATGTCCTTACGCCACGTCCTAAGTTACCCTTAAACTTTCTCAAGCCGTGGCGAGAAAATCAGACTCGATGGTGACGCAATCGGACCGAGAAAAGCCTTTTTTCAATGACGCTTTCACATTTCAACGAGAACGAAGTCGCATAAAACAAACAGGGGCCTTTAGTCAGTATCTTTACTCGTAATCGCGAGCTGAAGCAGGTTTTTTCATTCATATTTATTCTATAGAAAAAACACTTTCTTCTGATGGATGGTTTCGTAACGACATGACATCCTTATATGGTCGTACTTATCGCTCTGTTATGGTACAACATGGTGATTCAACAACAAAGACGGATCCCCAATGTTTAGTTCAATATCGTGGTTTCATAAAATGAAATTATAATAGCTTGCAAATGAGCTTCGATAACTAAACATAAATGAATCCATGAAGGAAAAACCTGAATGAATTTTTTAATGATTCTGATTTTTGAACGATCAATATATCAAAACATATATATATTCATAGTAAAATGTCATCCCAGAACATATTGCACAGTAAAAATTATGGACTGAAACACTGAAATAACCAATTATTTGCACGTACAATTTAAATCTGAAATCGTCTAAATATAGTAAGTTAATTGTTGTTAAAATAGTCACGTGTATCCAACTTATATAACAGTAGTCACAGTAGTATTTTTATCATACACTTTTATCGAATTGAAATTTTATTTACGGAACTATTTCTCTGGTCGTGAATCACGGTTTTACATTAAACTTGCTGTTTTTTTTTCCGAAAAATTCAAGAAATAATAAATATATCTGAAGCCTGTGAAAAAATCCGAATACAAAGCCTGACTTTTTAAAAAAGTAGTCACGTGTACAAAACTTATATAACAGCTCACTTTTATTCCCTCGTGTTCTAAAGATAAATATCATTTGGAAATCCCTTAATGCTCAACGGATTGTTTGATATATTTTAAAAAGGAAAACACACCTCCAGCTGATTATTATAAACAACCTAAATAATGTTCAAAAGTTGTATAACACTCCTGAATAATATATAACGTGAGTTAGTAAACACGCACGTAGATAATAACAGTGTATAACCCGTAGGCTGAAAAGTCTCCAGTTTTAAGTTAATGTATATTTTTATAATGCCACATTTGAATGATGATTTTTTATATCTTTTAAATTCTCCTTTTTATCAACGAGGGTTTATCTGGATCTGTACCTTCTGTTTAACATGGGCTCCAAACTATGAGCCTCGGCATTCATCAACTTAGAGACCATTCCAGAAGATATCCGGTCTTACTTGCAGCCATTATTTCATCCTTAATTTCATCGTTTTAACATCCGGTTACTGGCGTGACTGGGATGGTTACTACTTGTCGGAATTCCTACTGTTGCCTATAAAGACATTTACAATTACAATCACAAACATAAAGTACATCCATGCTCCAGAATGATTCGAACCCTCGGCTATCACAACAGTAGGACCGTCCTGTCGCCTTTACCACTACGCCACCAAGCCGGCACAATAATTTTATGGAGAAAATGCCATTAAAATGAATGATTCCTCCAACTACATCTGAAATAGCTGATCCAAGAAAAAAAAAAACATTTTAAAGGTAGTTAAATATAGTTGCATTTTCACATAAAAACCTGCACTATGAGGCTGATTCACTTTAAACTTTTTGATGAAATTTAATTTAATTGAACAAATTCAAGCCTAAAAATTGTAAAAATCATTTAGATCAAGCATGATGAATCACCATAAACTTCTTTTGTTATGCTCCTCCCAACGTTTTGCATCAAGATTCATCCCAAGTACTTAGCCTTGTTACTGTATAGGATATAGTATTTCTAATATTTATTGGTACATGAACAATTTGGTTGTAGGTAAATTCAATAGGCACTGATTTTAATCTCGTTGAATTTTGTACTCCATTGTAGTTCACTTATTTATATTATTACTTGCTTGTTTCAACTTTTTGGTTACTTCTTCGCTATTGTCTCCATGTAGCCATAGTATCAGTTTCTAGGGTGTGGCATATTACATGTATAGAGTAAGTAATTAGAAGGTCCCAAAATCCTGCCTTTTGGTACACTTGCTTTTATTTCTTTTATTCTGGAGTAAGCTAAATCTTATTTAACCTTAAACATCCTGGCTGAGGTGTAGAAGGTTAAGAGTTCAACGTATTGCTTCGATAACATTTTATGGAGTTTATACATGAGTTCTCTATGTCAGACTTTATCAAAGGTTTGCGCTACGTCCAAAAGCATAGCTGAGTAAACTTTTTTCTTCGTAGGCTTCTAAATGTATGTTTCAATATATCCGTAATTGTCTACATTTTTGGATTTGCTCTCCATCATCATGTTAAAATAAATTAATTTTTAATTTTGTTTTGGTCTTGATTGTAATATTTCCCTTTATGGCAATACATTTTTTTAATGCAAGTTTGGTACGGAACTATATGTTAACGACTCTCATGTCTGGTAATGCTTTTTGTTTGACAGCTTGCTTGTGTGAAAATTTATTCGAAGTTTCAATAGAAATACAGTTAATTCATTTTGTAAAGCACTAACGAAATCCTAAATTATTTAAAAATGTAACGCACAATCTCCGTATAAATAATATTTTACCAGTATAAGAAATTATTAATTATATTAATTCTATTAACTTCTGTTAAAACTGAAACAAATTACCGAACATGTTTAACAAGTTATCTAAAGACCTTGATCTTTCTTTCATCGAATTTCTCGATACAACTATATTAGAAAAGGCTTCCTGCTATAGTTTTCATCCACACCTTGTTGCGTATCTCGACTTGCGTTAAAAAAAACCGTTTACACCGGCTCAGAATTGGCACACCAAATAATAAATTTAAATTAATACGCTACAATCCCCGGCCAATTTGTAAATAAAAAGTTGTCTCGAGTCAAACCGGAGAAGGAAGTTCGCAAAAAATCGTTTTTGTTTCGCCTCTTTTTTTACTCTATTACTCACCCGTTTATGCATGTGTTACATAAAATGCCGCAAAACACGATATATGGAACAAAAAGCAGGTAAACCGTTTATAATAGATTCGAATCGCTGGTAATATTAATCACGAAGCGATGGGATTACTTAAGTTAAATATCTCGAGATTTGTATCTATATATCTATTAAAAATATGATTTCAAGTCGTGCCTCATGCATGAACTATATAGAAAACAATCAAAAGTCGGTTTCACAACGACAAAAATCGAGAACCGCGGCCAACCTTGATTAGACGAAATAAAAAACAAGTTCTGTTATTTTAATCGAAATTTAAATAAGGCATATATTATAAAAGATATTTGAAATTTCTTAAAATATTTACGGTAAAAATCACTGATATTTTTAACCCGTAACATGAAAACTCCAATCTATCTATTATCATAGAGGCGTATCAGAATGCATTTCTATAAGGTAAAGGTAAAAGATGCATGATTTTGTGGTGAAAAATAGTCAAGTGATATGAGTGAAATAAGTGAACATAAGTGAAAACACTTGATGAAACCAACAATGATACAATCAAAAACAAATGCACAACCAATCTACACGGTACTATACGGTTAAAACGAAACAATGAAGACGCCGGTTTGCTACTAATAATTTTGAATGCAGTTGTTTTCATTTGTGTTAATTTATCTGTTTGTATTACTGTATTATGAAGTGTTTATTTCGCCGGCTTGGTTGGCGCAGTGGTAAAGGCGACAGGATGGTCTGATGCTGAGGCATGCTGGTCAATTTATGTTTGTGATTGTTTAGTATTTGTGATTGTCTTAGGCAAGAGTATAAAATCTGACATGGAAAATGATCCCAGTTCCGCCAGTAACCAGGCTGGGTTAGACCGGATGTTTTCTGGAATGATTTGTAAGTTCACTCAGGTCACTCGCCAGTCGATAGGCTTAATGCCGAGAACCGCGGTTCGGAGCCCTCGTTAAACTGTAGATCCAGTCCAGATAAACCCTAGTTGGTGAAAAGAAGACTTTAAAATATTATTAAAATGAAGAAGGCAAAAAATCATAGTTCATCAGGAGAATCCACTTCTATACAAAAATGCGTTAGCGATGGAAAAATTGCGGGGATTGACAAACTTCTATCTGTTCCCAAACTTTAAGAAATGTATTTTTTGCGCACCCAGAACAAACGTCATTCTTTAATTGAAAATGGCAGTTTTTCATTGAGGAACTGAAGAACATTTCACCTTACTTACTTTATGCCTTTAATACTTGTTTTTTTCTTGTTTATGTCTATTGTTTTTTGGTTCAAGACCATACAACAAAACTTTATATAAAGTCCCAAAAAAAAACAAGATAATCTCCGAAGGAAACATTCCCAAAAAAAAACAAGATAATCTCCGAAGGAAACATTGTTTTTATATTGACAAAGTCACAATAAGAACGCATCTAAAATCTGAAGAACTTTTTATATTTCTTTCACTTATATTACACCATAGCATCAACGCCAGACCTTGAATCGCACTCCCATCCTCGCCTTACCATTAACAATAACAAAAAAAAAATGAATCATATATTCATAATACCGTGTCTTAGAAGTTATTATTAAAAAAATTTCGATTATATAATTGGCAGTTTCAAAAAATTGAACTATCTTGATTGGGAAACGACCTGCTCGAAACGAAAGAAAAAAGCATCGAAATCTTTTTACATGTTTCGCACAAACAGACGAAAAAGTAATTATTGGCAAATTTCTGGTTTCCTTTCTAAAAAGAGTCCTTCTACGACGAAAAGGACGAAAAAAAATCCGATCCGAAGGTTGCGGATTAATTTCGTTACACTTAAAAACAATTGACCATTATCTAAATGAATTAAATGTTTTAATTGCCTTACCGATAGGTCAATGCTGCTATCGATACCATTAAGGAAACAATAAAAGTATATTAGTTCTATCGGAGCTCTTAAATGTTGAACTGATTTAAATAAGATAACAACTAATGTCATAAAATACATAGAGAACAGTTGAAATGTTGCTAAATTTTTATTTCGATTTTGGTAACTGTACTTATTAACGATTAACTGAAATTAATTCGCATGCACCCGTTTTATAGTTTCGAAATAAGCAAGACGATAATTTATAAATATTTAAAGTATCATATGATAATACAGCTAAAATTAATATAATGACTTTTTAATTAAATCATCATTAAAACGTACATGATTTAATTATTCAGTCTCGATATTATTAATTTGAACTCTTCACTGAATGAATATTCACTGAAACAATCATCAAAAATATTGACTAATAATAATAAGATAGAATAGAGAGATTCTAAAAATGTATTTGTTTTTAAGTTACAAGTGTGATCATTAAGATTTTAGTAGAAAAACATAAATCACAGAAATTCACTTTATTAAGTCAAACACCGATCAGAGCGAGTGTACATAAGATTGTATACGTTCGAATTTTTTGAGACGCCTCAATTTTGCCCAATTAACAGAACGATTTTTCTCGCTTACTCAACAATGAAAGAAACAAAAGCACGTGTACCACAAGAGAGTTTTTTTGGGTCCTGGCACGTGACATATCACAAATATAAAATGTTACTATAGCTACAGTTGCTGATGACAATGCGATATTTGCTCTTGGAGACAATATTGACAAAACAATCAGAAAACTACAAGAACTAAGTAATGAAATAAATAAATGGACCCAGACATGGAGAATAAAAGTTAACGAGAGTAAATCAGTGCATATTGTATTCAAATACAACCAAATTCCTCATATACCAATAAATATGACTAACACGATTATCCCATACACTAACAATGCTAAGTACGATGAATTTTGATGCAAAACTTTGTTGGAAATAATTTAAATACAAAAAGTATTGGTTATTTGGAAGAACATATAAACTATCCGTACTTAATAAGTCGCTGCTGTACAAGCAGATACTAAAACCTATGAGGACATACGGAATACAGTTATGGGAATGTTCCGCGAGAAGTAATCAACAATATTACAACCCAAACATGTACATACGAGAACATGTACTACGAGAAGCAAGTGTACATATTATGTACACTCGCTTCTGAATGTACCCAAACACTACAGGAACAAATACTTACACCTAGATCTTCGGATTCTGTCATAACTCTCATAAAAGAAATTAAGAGATTCATAACAAATGAGTAGTGACTTCACTCATGCAAACAACGAAGTGTTGCAACTTTAGGGCACTGAACTAGGCCACATAAAACACTGAAAAGTGCTTCTATCTATTATTTTATTAGATATTAAGTAAGGGTCAATGGGTCTTCCTACTAGCTAAGTACCTAGTTTAAGTTTTAATTATCAAACAAACGCCCATTTGATAGAAGATCATCTCGATATATTTATATTTATTATCAATAGTTATTTTGGTTGTTTGGGATGTAATTTTGTAAACTGATTTGAAAATGTTTCCGTACAAAATTCAATTAGTTTAAAATTGTTAACGCGATATTCTGATCAACGAGTTGAGTACAGTAATGTAAGGCTGTCTGGTGAAATTGAAGATTTTGTCTAAATTGACAATGAGCGATGAAGCCCATATTCTTCTCAGTGGCCACGTCAATAAACAGAATAGTTGGTTTTGGGGAATACACAATCCTCAATTAATTCATGAAACATCATTGCATCCACTAAAACAACTGTATGATGTGGTGTTCATGCTGGAAACACCATTGGTCCATATTTTTTGAAAATGATCAACGTGTTACTATTACTGCTGAATGGTACCAAGACATGAATGGAAATATTCTTGTGCCTGAAATAGAAGAGGAATTTAATGGGTTCAAGGACACGTGGTTTCAGCAAGATGGGGCCACAGTAAACACAGCCCGTTCAATAATTTAATTATTGAATGACGTTTTTCCACGAAGACTGATTTCGCGAAGTGGCGATTTAGCATGGTCAACCAAATCTTCGGATTTAACAGCACCAGACTGTTTTTATGGGGTTTTTAAAATCAAAAGTTTATGAGAATAAGCCCCAAGGGATTCCACACCTTAAAGACAATATTCGTTACGCAATTGAAGAAATTCAGCCTCAAATGTTGCAGGATGTCATGAAAAATGCCTTAGAAACAGCCGAAAGTTCGCTATACGAATCACGGTCACCATTTAGGCGATATAACTTTTCAATCGTAACGAAAAAAAAAATCTAAAGACCAAATAAACTTTTTATGAAGACCAAACTTACTTATCTTTTCTTTGAACAAAGCTATAGGCAATCAAAATGGTAGCGGCATTTTGCCGCACGTTGTACTTTAAAGGTGAGTGGTGGTTATTCACAACAAACATAGAGTTGCATTATAAAACTCAGGCTTTATAGTTTCTCTAAGGGATTCCCATTTTAAGTTACTGTTAAGATTCAGTTGCAAATATTTAACTGGGTTTGAACAAATTACAATTTCTGATTAAATAATAATCATTTTCTTAATAGTTTGAGTAATTTTATCGACTTAACTTTAAAAATATGCTTAATAGCATATGGATTATTGATTATTGAAAGTTGTGAAGTCGATCTGTTCTACCATTTAAACGCACCGTAATTACTTCGTATTTTTGTTGCATTAATTTCGATCTTATAAAATAACCCGTCAATCAGGCGAGACAACAGGAAAAAAAACACATTGCTTTCTAAAGGTTGGCAATTCGTCAAGGATATCCGAAAAAAATCCTCCGACGAAAAGGCCATTTTACATCGGATCGAATTAAAATCGAAATTCTTCTCGATTAAGAAACAAAGTGCCGCTCTTACCACTTTTATAATAGGAATTAATGATCGATGTAATTACAAAACTGACGCCGTTCGAACACACGATAAGACAATTTGAAATTATCGGACAAGAAACATAAATCCGAAGGTAATATTTTGTTGGAATTTTTGATCGCGTCGTGACCTATTTTCCGCGAGAGATATTGGCGCAACGCTGTCGGTAATTGGTGGGTTTTAAACGAATAAAATATAAGGTTCCGGTTAGTTTATTGCAATAGGATCGATCCAATTTGTTCGGTTCCATTAGGTGCGAACGTTTTATAACAAAAGTTGATTTCGTTACTCAATGTAAATATATCCAATTTGCTTTGAACGGATAGTTCAAACATAATCCTTCATGTGTTTAGTACATCATCATTGATCATATATTAGAGTAACTGATAAGATATTTTATATCACAATGTATTTTTTTATATTACTCTTAGTGATTCAACAATCTCCTCTGTAACCAATAAGCATTTCTTATGATTATATTATATACATCCAAGGTGTTTTCATTTAACAATTATGTGCTTCTTCCAGGTTATATATCGATCTAGATGCATACCATGATATTTCACATCCTCAGCTTAGGGAAGTTTTGACAATTATTGATATTCACTAGTGGACATGTACTTGTATGCAGAGTGAATTTACATGGGTAGATTTTAATTCTTTGATATTTGTTTATCACGCAATGTCTTCAGCCACAGTTGTATTTTATCTAAGGGTCTTTGGAAGTTCTCTGATGCTGTTATTGCATCTTCGTGAGATGCTATGGTTGCTGTGTCATTTGAATATATTTGCACAGCAGTGATTTTTGTGATCAGCATATATAGGACATACAGTATCGGCCCAGTGCACTGCCTTGCAGAACTCCTTAATATATTGGCACAGTGTTAATGATACATTTTAATTAAATAACGAAAGTTACAATATTTAACATTCACTAATGGACAACCTTAGCTTACTAATTACTAACACAAACTCGAGTTAGTTTAAATGGTCTGTGTTAATATATTACTTTATTCGATAAATAATCGATCTAATTAAAAAGACAACTCTTAATGAATTATCAACATATATTTAACATACTTTTTCCATGTGTTTATTATTGTATTGTTATCTAAGGCACAAATATTTTATAAAATAGTTTAACAAGGTTCTACTTTATTTTTTCAAATTTGAAAAATGTATATAAAATAATTTTGAAAACTGTACTTTATATCATTATGGGGGGGGGGGGGTTGGCAATCTATTATAGGATGGGAAATGGCTTTTTTCTGATATTTTAGACTGTTAAGACTAGAGGTTTATGAAGAAACGTAGCTAATTTGATCCTGCCTGAACCGCTAACGCCAAGGTCGCCAGTGCTCTTCTATATTCACTATTAAATTTTGGGTTCTTGTCTGGCTATTAACACCGAATGAAATGAAGACTCCAGTTAAGCAGATAAACAATGTTTTCACTAAGGTGTCATATAAATATTATAAAAAGCAATATTTTTTCAATCAAAGGTATTACTTCTTTATTACATTATATATGCTTAAACGTTCAAACAGGGAATGGTATTTCCACGACGAACTGTAAAATTAAATTAACAGCAAACACAAAAAATGTGGCAAACCTGATTCATATTTAGCATATGACATACATAAACATGTTTCTTCAGGGTTAGTGATCTATCTTCCTATAATAAAAACTTATTTAACATAATAATGCTAGATAAAAAAAAAACCACTGCTGCTCATCTTGATATATATTTACTACTGTTTGACCTTAGCGTTTATCAACTACAGCCTTGATAATCAATATTACCATATCGTAAAACACTCTTCATATTTGTCTTTGCACCGTTTACCGTAAATTGATAGAAAAAAATCATATCCTGTTCATATCATGCCGCACATTACTCATACGCCTATCGCAAGTCCGAATAGTTTTCTGACCAATGGTGTGGACAAATAAGTTCGGGATTTCCGAAAATTGAAAACGACCAATACCTGAATGTCAACCTAAGCTGCGAAAAGGATCTAATTTTTTCAGGCATTTACATAATTATATGTTAATTATTCGATGTTGAATATTCGGAAAGTTTTTTCGTCTGTTTTGAGATATACCGTTTAGCAATGAGTAAATAGACGTTAAATTTCATTAACTAAAGAATTTAATCAATATTTCTACATTATTATGCGTCCTACCATCATTGACAATATGTAGAGGTCTCATATGCATGTGATGATTAGTTGAACTGATTTTTTAATATGAATTTTTGAGTGCTTCAGTTATCAGTTCATCATTTTCAAATTAACCATTAACGCATCTTGATCTTGATCTTAAATTATACTATTTTTGCTCAAATTACCACGACTTAGCTTTATATAATAGGTATCTGAGTAACTGAGCTACTGTAGATTCTATTTCTATCCAAATTCCGGTAGCCTATGTAAATTCACAGAAATTTCAGTCCATCTTTGATGGAATTATACCCTGAAGCACGATGCTTCGAGAGTACATCAAATAGAGGTGTTTTTCAAAGTTTGCACATCTCGTAGTTGGAACAGTTTATGGCTAGGGTCATTAAGGCCATTCCATCCACCTTTTAACCTATTTTCTTTTCGAAAGAATTCATTCATCCCGGTTAATTGAAAGAATTCAATTGAAAACACCTCATAATTTCGCCGGAACTTTAAACAATGATGAAATATGAAGGGTTTAAAACAACAAAAACTTTTATTTTACTTAACGGCGAGCACAAAACTAAAAAATAGTGAGGGTTTTTGAAACCATCATATTCTAATATAAACCAAACTCGCAAGTCTAGACGTCTCACTCATTACACCGCTCAGGCTTAACTTAAACACACAGCCTTGTTCCTTCGAATACATAGTATATGTCAGATCTTGCCTGCCATAATTATCAAGATAAAATCAGCTCCACCATTTCTAAACTCTTGGTGTGGTTTTGCTTTAGAATTAGACTCTACGGTTAGACTTTTAAAACCATGAGTTTAAACTCAATATAATTTTCTACAGTTTTTAACAATCAATTAAGATTCAATATAAATATATATATTTGTGTAACTATGTCAATGTTACAATAAGCAATATTAAAAAAGATGCAAAATTTTACGTAAGATCATAAAAAATCAGTTTAATGACATCAAATGATGTATTAATGTTCGATTTAATTACTTTTATATCCTTGGTGAGCTTAGTGCAATATAGGCAAAATAAAATACGTATGTTGCGACACACACGCAGACACGATAAGATCCAGTGCAAAAGCGACTTTTAAACTGACTTCTTTAATAAAACTGCAGCGACATATTTAATGGAACTCGAGACATCGACGAAGAATTATGGCGGCCTACGTGACCGAACGCGTGAATGTGCAGAATTTCGGTTAGTATTTTTTTTTTGGGACAAATTAATTCATAAAAATAGCAAAAGAACTAATGCTGCATATTATTATGACTAACAGAAAACGGATATTAAATTGTTATTTTTTCTCTTATTCTATTAATAGTACCACTTTTTCTATGCGAAACTTTTAAATTATAAAATTAATCATTTTCTTTTAATAATTGTCGCGAGTAATTATAACAAGATAGGAAAAAAGTTTAAGTAATAAATACAAATATTATTTACAGAAAATTAGGTATATTTGGAGACATATTTAATGGACCCCTAAGTCTTACCCTTTAGTCAACTTTGTAATGTTTGAAAACTGAAGCCTGAAGGTGGTTTCGATATGAAGTTAGTTACAAATGTACCCGATGCGTAATACCATCTGTTGTAAATCCTTTAAAATTAATTTAAAAGCCTGATATTTCAGTAAATTACTGGAACTCTGTATTTTTATCAGATGAGTAAAATTTTCAATCATTATAATAAAAGATCGGACGCCACTAAGTTTGTATTACACAACTGAACAAATGTCCAACAACAGATATTAACGATATTCTTAATGAATCCATAACACCGATTTCAACAATTAAACTGTCTGCTAAACAGTTTAGATCACAAGGTTACCACCTAAAAAAAGTCTAGAAAAAAAAAGAAATTAAAAATTTATTACCCAGATTCCAATCTAGGCTAATATAAAGTTCGTACTAGATAGAAAAAATAATAATAACCGAAATTTACGGTGATTAATAAACCATAGCGGAGGTCGAAGACAGAAACAGAAACCACAAAGAGGCCATTTGTCGATAGATTCAATCGACGAATTCCTCCTCAAGTATCATCGCCGGTCTGAAGCACTAATCACGCTACGTACAACACAAAAGAATTTTAAATGTCTCGGAAATGAGGACGCAAAAATACAAAACGTGTGAAACATTCCAACGCCTGTCTGCGTCCGTATCAAATCGGCCTATTAATCGGGGAATCTTACGCAAAAAAATAAAGATAAGAAACTGAGAGATGGAGAGAGAAGGCCAGAGAGCGAGAATGAGAGAGAAAACGATCGAAATCCGGCTAGCGCCGACCGAAAAAATTATAAATATTTATTAGGCAAGGTCATCGTGAAGTCTAAAGTTTAATAATAACCAAATCTAAAATGTAAACAAATCAGCTGGTACTCATGTCGACAACAAAGGTTATGGTACTCGATGATATGTTATGTAACAAGTATTAGCCGAATATGTCCATGCCAGCAGACGCTCAACTTATATTACCACATAAAAAAAGAAATGGGGTTCGAGTTTCAGTTAAGTGAAATTATATGCTTCAAACAAATTATACATTTTCGTACATATACATGTGTTAAACGAAACACCTTCCTTAGTAGCTGCGGTGGTTACGACAACAGGACGGTCCTCTTGCTATAGCGAAATCCTGCAGGACATGGATGTATTTTATATTTGTAATTGTAAATATGCAAAATCCGAGAAGGAATAATAATCTCAGTCACGCCATTAACCAAGCTGGGTAAGACCGGATGTCTTCTGGGATGGTCTCCAAGTTGGTAGAATTAATGCCGAAGATAAACCCTGGTTGGTAAAACGGAAATGTTAAAGGGGTATTCTGATCTAGAGCCACGCATTTTAGATATTTCGAATAGTGAAATAATAAAAACAAACAATATGTTTATTATTAATTGTTTTACTAGATATTTATTGATGTTTAAAGAATACATAAAGCAAAAAAATTTGAAGCACCAATACTTTTCTATACAAGAAGAATACTTCGAAATCTGCTTACAATTAAAACTAATGTTCAAAATTCAACGCAAAAAATACAAATTTATGTCAGATTAAAACATACCAATTCGGAAGAGTGGTAATTTTAAACACACGAAAGAGTTAAGATAATTGATTGAATTTATTAAAACTTATAATTGGTTTAGAAAACACGCTACAGCTTTTAATCAACACCATAATTACCATAAGTTATATTAGTTGCATTTCACCATTATAATCACATATCTTCAACGAAACTAAACCATTAAAACTAACTGATTTGATGACAGAATGGGTTGACTCATTTTACATTATATTATTACAAAAATAAGTATGAATTAAAACACTGTGGAATGTTTTACAAAACGATTATAAAAAAAGATTAACAAACTTAACATTATTAACAACTGAAACAAAAAAAAAACAGCAGAACACACCACATTAAAATTCCAAGCACCATCCTAGTTTAGAAAGGAAAAATATACGATTTTCTCGAAGTTCATCGGCAAGATTCACGAATTTTTGTCCAAAATTGGTCTGGCCTTGCACGATCGTCACTAAACGATGACGCGTGACAAACTCCATCCGAACTGGCGTAGCCTTTACTCCGCGACCTTCCTCTATTTCGTAATAGCAACGCCTAATTCAATATCAACCCGGTAAGGTGATACGTATTATCACAAAACTTAGAATTCTTTCGCGGTGGCAATGGTACCGAGGTCGCTGACGTTTATTCTCATTTGAACCGCCATATTAAACTAATAACGTACGATATTTTGATCACATCCAATTGCAGTTGTCCTAATTGGACATCGTAATATGAGGGATTTCGTTTTATGTAGCAATATTGTACGAATCTGATGACTTTTCAAATTGTCATCACTATTATCATAATATTAGGAATTGACAATATAGATTATCTATTATAGATGAATCGCCGAAATGAATGCACGCGCATAACTTCAGAACTACTGCACCAAATTCGATAATTCTTTTTTTGTTGTGTTTGTTATTGATAGGACAATGTTTATACCATAGAGTATACCATAGAGTAGTATATAGAGTGTTTACTTAATGCATATAGTAGTCTTAGCAGAGAAGGTGCTGAGAAAGCCTATTCGCTGCATTTCATTGGTCAGACTAAATTACTATTACAAGGAAGGCATTTTATTGGTTGATGATTTCATACGCATCACGTGACGCATCAATTAAACCAATTAAATTTGAAAAAACTCAAATGTAATTTCTCAAAAAAAAAACTAAAATATAATATAAATATAGATAATGTATATAAATAAAAGAACTATAAACTATAAATATGTAAATAAAAAATAATTACATGTAAATATAAAAAAGCTACAACCTAATTGAAAACACAACATACCAGCTGGCAAATATAATCAAAATTGTCTATAGCGCCTCTTCCTTTTTTTACATGTCTTTAGTGCTATCAATTTAAATAAGATGTATTAATGTTCCTAACTCTTTGTTCCTTCATACTGAAAATAGACTAAGTCTGTGTCTGTTAATATTCTATTTACTTGTTCAACGCGAAATGTATTGAGACAAGTTATAATTATTTTTACAATGTTATTGTGAAAATGGTGGCTTTGATCATTAAAACGGTTAAATTGTATGATATACGTCAGAATGGAGAAAACATACAAAAAAGTAATATTTTAAAGAACAATATAAAATATATAATATATATACATGTTACTTTTTATATGTTTTCTCCATTCTGACGTATCATATATCATATCATATCATAAGTTTTAATGATCAAAGCCACCATTTTCACAATGACATTGTAAAAATAATTATAATTCGTCTCAATACATTTCGCGATATTCAATATATATATATATATATATATATATATATATATATATATATATATATATATATATATATATATATATATATTATATACCTGGATTTTAATATATATATATATATATATATATATATATATATATATATATATTATACCTGGATTTTAATATATATATATATATATATATATATATTATACCTGGATTTTACAATCAAGCAACAAATGATCAGCGAAGCGGGCGGGTACCAGCTAGTTTGTAATAAAAAATAAAAATTATATAACCAACTATTTCTGATTCAACGCCCATATTACGAAGAGCATCTCCATCCTACGTACCACCAGGTATCGAACAATGCAGAACAAACAATCCTCCTGGCCTTTTCTTTATTTCTTTTTATTCGACACAACGAAAACGTTAATGATATTTCACGTGAAAAAAAAATCGTCGAAATGTCAGCTGTCTCGCTACGTGTGCACGTACGTCAGTATTTTACCATATCGTAGATGATCACGCTGAAACAACAAGAACCGCCCTGGGGTTCCGCATCTATCAGAAGCATGTCTGCATTGATAACCGAAATAATTGCAACCATACCATTGAAATCAAAACTGGTCCGCTAAAGAGACACCAATGCGGACGAGGCGTAGGTCCAGTTGGTACGCCATCCTTGAGATAAAGCGTGATCGATCATTTATTTCGCGATATCCATCGGTTTCAATGCCAACTTATTACAAAACACCAGTTAAAAAATATTAAATAAAGAGTATTGTTTGTGATAACTCGAATAAAACTAAATTAATTAAAAAAAAACACAAAAATAATATTCTATAATGGAGAGTTTAAGGCAATCTAAAAATCTAGTCTTAATCCTTTAAGGATATGTTATTAAAACGAAACCTTGTTAAAGTTTTTTTTTATATATCCGAATTATCTAAAAAAAGTAAAAATACAAATTTTGTTATAATTACAATACGATACGATGGAAGAATTTATATAATAAGCTCACACCAAATTTCAAATAAGTCAGTTCAATAGAAATGGCGATGTAATGTCAACTGTGTGAAAAAAAATAGTTTCGAGAAAAATACGTTTAAACTTTGGTTTTCTGATTACACAAGAGCAACATTTTTTTTAACTACTCTCCCTCTACCGAGAACACAGGCACATGTTCATGGCTCCAAATCCAGTACAGGACTTGGTTCAGTCTTTGCCTATAATGTGAAAACTTATACGCCACACACCAGGCTCTAAACTACGTGCCTATCCAACCAAACGCAAATTGGCTCATCCTCAGACTTTCAATCTCTAAGTCTCCTGCGATCACCCTTGCTGGCTGGACATTTGCTAATACTCGTGTGGATCCCCTTTCGCGTTGGGATACCTGGGGATGAGCAGGCAAATGCCGCGGCAAGGTCTACCGTCCATTCTCAACTATCTATCGAGAACATATATATCCGCACTGACCTATATCCTATTATTTTCCAGAGCCGCGATAAAAAGACACTTGGACTCAGAGGGTGGATTAAATAAACTTTTTGAAATAAAAAGAGCCTCCTTCCTGTTTCCCCTACCCGTTCACACACAGTGACAAAAAGATTTTTTTCAATTAATATTATTATT
Source organism: Rhynchophorus ferrugineus (assembly GCF_030347505.1). Taxonomy (NCBI): domain Eukaryota; kingdom Metazoa; phylum Arthropoda; class Insecta; order Coleoptera; family Curculionidae; genus Rhynchophorus; species Rhynchophorus ferrugineus. The sequence continues at coordinate 19,706,877 of NW_027472588.1, read as the reverse complement.
AATAAATAATTTTGCTATACAAATACATAAAACAAAATATTCCATGTCTACGTATATACTTGAACATATAGTAAATTATTAAAAAAATATTATAAATATAACAAAACGAAACTACATAACCAAAACCAGTATTTCAATTAGAGAAACAAACACCAATTCAAAATGCATCAACTACTCAAAGAGAAATAAAAACTTAGACCGCTTTATTGTAAGAAATTATAGACACCTGTAAACAAACCACGACCACAGTACCTTGACCATTACTAATGATAGATAAGGCACAAAAAAAACTGTATGCATAAAAAGTACAACAATCCTCAACACGATTAATTCATTACATGAAAAAGGTCACATTTATAACGACAAAGTTCGTAACATTCCATAACGAGCCAGTACTATTACTAAAACTATCACTATCATATATTGAACACTTTTAGGAAGCGCATCTGTAATAATTAACTAAATTCTACTTACTACAAATGCCACCATCTACAAAAATTTGTTAATTTCGTATTAGTTGGTTATGCAATGTTGGGTGGAAAGGTATTGTTACAAAAAAAAATATACAACGACCTCTAAAAATGTGTAACCATATTTTCGTTTCTGTACAAGATCTCAGCAGGTATCAAGGTGCGATCTAATACCGGGAATATCGACTATTTCGAAATTGTTTTCGTTTTTCTTATAATTAAGTTGCACGTTCATTAAAATACAAACGAAGACAGGTCTGTTTGCGTGCAAGGTTAATAATTACTGCATATCTATTCGTATAATTACATAATATGATTTATATGATGATTTCAAAAAATGCCTATATCAAATAAACAACGTAGATAAGGGTTACGTCAAATCAATTATCTGTTAAAACTTCCACGACAATCTAGTAATCGTATTTATCATTGTTTCAGATCCCCGCAGATCTCGACAAGAGTTGGCACATTCCTAGACCCACACTAGCTCGTAGCTCACAGGGCTCAACTTCAAGTACTAGTAGTACCCAGGTAACTATCATTTATTAACCGAAAACGATTCCTATTCCTATTCGAACTCCTTTCTATATCGACCACCTCGGCAAGTTTTAAATTCCGACAGAATGACGATCTTTTCCCTTGATCTTGGTCGTCACGATACCACCACGAAGGTATACAATTAAATACAATCAATAATAAATAATAAGTAACTCGTCAATGAAATCGCAATGACAGAACTAAAGGAACAGCCACCGTTATTGTGTACAATAACGATCTCAAATCCTATTGTTGAAAGCGAACTGTTTATCAATTGCACAACCCGTCGTTATTTAACAATTAAAGCATTAAATCTGGTTCCCAAAAAGGTCAAGGTGTGAGAAAGATAAAACTATTTTACCAAACACACTACTTTGTTATATGTATTGTTAGTCATTAAACAAGAGAATCTTTACTTGGGATAAAAGACTTGAAATAAGACCGCAAAATTAATTATGAAATATATATGCCCGTGTTTATTTCAATTCTCATATGTCTCTTCCTTTATGTCTCAATCCATCGACATTGTCCTACATTCATTAGGCCTTCCACAACTTCCCATAGTTTCACAATATACCAATGCATTATTCATAAATTAGTAGTAGGTTCGAAATTCCAATTAAATCAGTTCATACCAAGAATAAACAAACAAACAAACACCCGTTGATATTAATCACCCGGATTTTCTATTAAAAATACTAATAAATTCGTACTTTTCTAGAGTGGCAGATCAGGGTCTTTATTACTAACAGCCGCCAATCTAGCTCAAATTCATCAGAAACAGCAGCAAGATGTGGAGAGTCAAGCGAGTGTCGGTGCGATGAGCACCAGAGACCAAAACATCCAGTACTATTTGGAAAGGAATGACCAAGATAATGCTTTCTTGGCTTCACTGCCAAAAATTAACAGAAAACCTGATCCGGACAATGTATCAATTGCCAGTTCGATGCACTTCACTGTGGTGAACATGAACGCTAGACCGAGCATGGCGAAGAGGAGCTGTTGTCGCAAACATCAGCTCACCATCTTGGTTACCACGATGAGTGTGTTGTTCACCCTGGGCATATTAACGGCAATACTACTCCTAGAAAGTAAGCGTATAAAATACCTAAAATAAGTTTAAATATACTAATGGTTGACTTTTTTATAGTGAGGGCCAGGAACCAAAGATACTGATATTAGTCCAAAAGAAAACCACACTTTGCACTAGGTTAAGCCAATAAGTAGCTTTGAGTTCAACGATACCCTGATCCTTTGTAGTGGCATTAATTGTTTTAGAGGAAAAAGCATACGAATGGGCCTTCATATATACAATTTCTAGCAAATAAGGTTGGATACAAATAGAGAGTCCAATATAAACATTCTCTGTGCCATTTTGATAATTCTAGATTAATAAATAAATAAATCATTAATAAATAAATAACCGTGCATGGATAGCATGAAAACCTTATTTCTGGAAATAATTATATGATCTAAAAACTATATATATTTAAGAGGTAGCAAAATGTAACTTACGACCATAGTTACTTAATATCTATAACTTTAGTGTAATCTATACAATGTATCTTAGTATTCATTATTTTTACTGTGATATGTAAAAAGATTTTACTTTAATTTAATTATTGTACAGTATTTATCAGGTATTTATATTTAGTCAAATTTAAGTTTTTCTGTAATCATAAATGCGATTGAATTATTTTCCAAGCTTTATCTGCATTTATGTCTCTTTCAATATATAATAATTATAATAGCAATTTAGACCAGTTATTTATTACCCAATTCCACTATATCCATCACAATAATACTTGAATAAATCTGTGAAAATAAATTAGTATTGAAAAGAAAAGAACCATAGTAATTCAAGAAATGGGATTATTAAAGGGTTAATTTTCCCCTTTTATCAATACTTATTTCAGTGAAATCTATCGGGCTTTAGCCAATGCAAAATATCCTATTTAAAGGAAACTGTACAACGAACATAACCTATAAAATAACCCGCGTTATAGTATTCAAATGTTGAAAAGAAAATAATTTATTAATAATTCACAATTATTACTGCCATTACACATATTTACTATTATAGTTTTTTACTTACCTCAATATCTTGAAGAGTTTGGGTCCATTTATACTTCTCCAAATCGCAACCATTTCCTGAATTCGGTTTTAATTTTCCCTTTTCAGATTCATCCTCATCATCTTCAATTTTCGACGATGTTGTTGCAGAACCAGAAGCAAAAGCATTCGACTTTCCACTATTGTCATCAACGGTGGTTGCTGCTTTGTCATTTTTCTGATCAATTTCCTTTTGGAACTGTTCTGCTTCTTCATCTGTTAATTCCTTTATTTCAGCAGGTTTAACTGTTTCTTCTTCAAGTTTTTTTGCTTTCTTAGCAGCCTCCCTATCTCTACGTTCTTTTAATTCAGCCTCATGTCGAGAACGGCTTACTTTCTCATGTTTTTTAAAGGTATTCATAACCAACTGCAATACAAACAATTAGTTTTTTTGGCCAAATAGTAATTTATTATTTACCTTTTCCCAATCACCTTCATTGCCTCCGGTGAAAAAATCAGTTTTCCTTCCCAGAAACCCAACAAAAGTATCCAATAGCTGAAAAATCCAAAGAATATCTCATTGATTCTGTTTATAGAGGTTAGAGTTAATTCTTGTTTTACCTGATGAGCCCCTTCGGGGTGATGTTGAGCAATACTAAGGAACAAGGTATCAAATTGATCAGTTTTACTACTGTCTCCGCTCATTTTTGCTTAAATCAATTGTTGAAAGCGAACGAAAATATATTTAAATACCGACAATATTGACAAAACAGTCCAAAGACTTGCAAGATATTGCGAAATTTTAGTAACTAAATATCACTAGAATCAGAACAAAAGTTGCTACTCATTAGGAAAAATTATTATATTGTATAACAACAAAGAATGTATACTTAATAAAACGGTTCAGGTAATTGGTTGGTCTTGCTCTACCTATACTTTCTAGAAAAATCTCAATTACAATATAAGCTGTAAAATTATGTTGGCTATACTGATATATAAAGTTACATTCTGAAATGAATTAAACATGGTAATATGTCAAAACTAATATTATTTGTGTGGGGTAGAATGTAGTCTTGTTCATTATCGAGTTTAATATAATTTTTAAAAATATATATTGCTTTTGTTAACAATTGTTACAAGTGTAAAGCAAGATTATACTTTTTGTAAAGTTGATCCAAACAACTGAGAAGTTAGGTTATGTAAGAATACCTCATGCATTATTGTTTTTAAACAATTTTGTCATAAAAAATGGGTGAAAATACGAGTTCCAATATAATTAATGAAATAACATCTTTAATACGAAACTGGGAAGAAGAACATTCACAGTCGAATTATGATCCGGTCCCAACCCTCACAAAGTGACTTTGATTAGTTATATTTTCTTTACTGTGATTATTGTTATACTAAATTTTAGGATGGCGGAGATAATTGAGGTTGAAACAGAAAATTATTTAAAAATGGATCCTGATCCCTTTGACGAACGACACCCTTCTAGAACTGATCCAGATTGTAAATTGGGACAAATTTTAAAAATAATGTTTCGTAAGGATAATTTCATGAGTAAGGTAAACAAACGAATCATTTTTATTAACTAGTTTTTGACTTAATATATTTTGTTATGATTGTAGTTATTGAATGATTATTTGAGAGATACATACTACAGTCGAAACAATATCATAGATAGAGATATTAATCAGCTTAATATTGCTTCATGCCGTTTATTACTGGATTTAATGCCAGGTTTAGAAACTTCTGTAGTATTTCAGGTAAGACAGTTTGAATGGAAATGCTACTTTTGGTATAATATTTTCTATTTATATTAGGATATGGACACACTTATTCATAGATTAATTAAGTGGGTAACAAATTCAATTGAACCACTACAGAGTTACTCAACAGGTGTATTAGCTGCAGCAATGGAGATTCCTGAGATTGCTGCTAAATTTAGAGAACAGAATAGTCGTTTAGTGCCTCTTTTATTACAAAGACTGAAAAGATTAAAAAATTCTTCAGAGTTCACAAAAAATTGTACTAGTGCTAATTTAACAAGGCCTTTTGCTCACTTTTCTTCCATGAAATCACCACCTTATAGAGGAGATGGCATTATAAAAGTAAACACTGTATTATGTAAGTTGATTTATGTCATTAATTATTTTGAAGATTAAGTGTTCTTTTTTTACAGCAAATGGATCTACTGATAGTTTAGAAGATGCTAGAACATCAAAGGATGGTGCCCCAAACGAATCACCTAATAAAAGAAAAAAACCTCCAGAAGGTGAATTTACAAGTCCACAATCATACCAAAATGACCTTCATAGAAGGAAGAGGGTAAAAGTAGATCCTGAAACTGTAGCTCATTCTTCTCATCCAGAGCAAAATATTAGTCCACAAAGAAATCACACTCTTTATGTTGAAACCAGTAATTCATCATGGGCAGAATTGGAAAATTTCATGATAGGAAATGTACAAATATTTCCTCCAACTATAGCTACACGTCAGATATTGATTCTACGTTATTTAACACCAATTGGTGAATATCAAGAATTCTTGGGACATGCTTTTCAGGATAACAATGCTCTTGATTTGATACTATGTTATGTTAATGTCCGTGCCACAAAAGAGGCTCGTTTAGCTTTTGAAGCTTTGAAATACCTTGCGGCTCTTTTGTGTCATAAAAAATTTTCAATTGAATTCATTCATATGAGAGGTCTTGAGGCATTATTGGATGTTCCCAGGCCGTCTATCGCAGCAACAGGTGTATCAATATGTTTATACTATTTAGGTTATTGTGAGGAAGCTATGGAGAGGGTGTGTTGCTTGCCTAAATTTATTATTACTAATCTTGTAAAGTAAGCTTAATTCTGTATATTATATTAATATCAGTAACTCATTATTTACTTTCCATAGATATGCGTTATGGCTGTTGGAATGCTCCCATGACTCAGGTAGATGCCAAGCAATTATGTTCTTTGGGTTAACATTTCAGTTCAAAGTAATTTTGGATGAATTCGATACACAAGATGGACTAAGAAAACTACATAACGTGGTTAGTATATTAATGTTAGCCATATTTGAATAAAACAGCTATTGAACTGGTAAAATTTTTATTATTTAAGATCATTTTGCTTTTCAGATTTCGACATTACCAATTTTATTACCTGACACAGATACGGGACAATTGAATGAAGATCAAGAATGTGCTGCGCGACAAATTGTTAGGCACGTTTGTGTCGCATATAGAAGATATTTAGAAGCTCATTTATATCTTAAAACAGAGATATTTAAAAGATCACAGTTAAGGCCGAGTGAAAAATTAACACCACTTTTACCTGCCCTTCCACCATATAAAGTAAGGAGTATTTTTAATTATCACTAAAAATAATTTTTAATATTAATTTTTTAGGCCTGTAAATTATCTCCTGAAGAAATTCAACAAAATATCGAACTTCTTCTTCAAAATATGCCCTTTAGGTGTCACTGGTCGCCCGTAGATCAACTGTTAAAACTTGGGGGTGTTACATTGTTGCTAAAAGTAATTGCTTTCGCCTACGAATGGAATTACAGTGGGCGGGCAGAAACTGTTCGTTCGGCTCTAGATGTTCTTGCTATTGCTTGTGTAATGCCTAAGGTTCAATTGCTTTTCTGTGAGAAGGTAGATCTTCCAGAAGAGAGTATCACCATTGGATTCAATATAATTCTGGGTGCCGCCGAAGGTGAAATTGTAGCAGACGCTGATGTACAAAAGTCGGCGTTGAAAGTTTTAGTGAACTGTGTTTGTGCGCCGGTCAATCGCGTCGGTGGAACGGTTTCGAGGTTTTCTCAAGGTGCTGCAAATTCGCCAAGCAAGAAACTGAAATATAAAAGTTCAGAGGACTTAATACAAAAAGTGTGGGATTGTGTCAGAGCAAATAGTGGTATAATGGTCTTAATCCAATTAATGAATGTTAAAACGCCTATAACTGATGCTGATTGTATCAGAACACTCGCATGTAAAGCATTAGCCGGACTAGCAAGGTCAGATACAGTCAGACAGATTGTATCAAAACTTCCGTTATTCACTAGTGGACAGCTACAAAATTTAATGCGCGATCCGATATTACAAGAAAAAAGACAGGAACATGTAATGTTTCAAAAATATGCTCTAGAATTATTGGAAAGATTATCTGGTAAGACAAAGTATGGCGGGAATGACTTAGAAGTTTCTTTAGCAAATATTCACAGAATACATAAGGCTAACATAGTAGCTCAAACCAAAATACAATTTAATGATCGCCAGTTGTTACAGTTAATACATCAACATTTAGTTACTAAAGGATTTATTGATACGGCTTCAACGCTAGTTAGAGATGCTAATTTGAGTAGCGCCATCACATCTTTATCTTCACAGCACCCAAGCAAGTTCAGGTACACAACAAACTTAACACCCTCAAGAACGCGATTGAATTTTTCATCGGTACATCGAAGTTTACCATCTTCTAGTACTTCATCAGAAACTAGTCCAACTAGTAATCAGACTCCTAGTTCTCTAACTGCAAATGTGAATGGTGCTACACCTAATCTTGGAACAATCAAATTAGTTAAAAAAGCACCCCTTGTGCCATATTCACCTTCGACACCAGCACAAAATTCGCGTCTTCAAAAACAGGTTTCTAGTGAACCCCATGTGAGACAGCCAGGACATATTTCGGAAGATCGAGAAACATCTGATCTACCAAGAGTTACTTTAGAATCAATTATTACAGAATACCTGACCAATCAGCATGCACTGTGTAAAAACCCAATGGCCACCTGTCCACAGTTTAATCTCTTTGTTCCGCACAAATGTCCAGATCCAAAACCCAAACTTCTTACTGCCAATAATTTTGTGATACGATGCGCTAGAAGAGCGGTCGGCTATCAATCAAAAACTATGGACAAGAAATTTATTCATTCAAGATTTTGTCCAGTGCAAACAATAAGATCTTCAACGGAAGAGGGATTTTTCACCTGTGCCAAATTTTTACCTGGCAAAAATAGTGTTGTCGTGGGAGATTTTAATGGAGATATTCATATCTACAATAAGCTTTCTGCAAATGAAGAAAGTACATTTTCAGCCCATGATAATTATGTTGTACATATAGAACCAAATAAAACTGGAGATCTTCTTTTAACTAGTTCAACGTGGGGCCGACCAGTATCCGCATTATGGGGAATTAAAACTTTTGATATGAAGTAAGCAAAAATAACATTTTTTTTCAAATCATATTGTTATTTATTATTCATTTATAACACAACACTATTCATTTATTTTTAGGGTGCCATTTAATGACGAAGAGCATGTAGAATTTAGTAAGGTACTACAAGATAGAGTTATTGGTACTAAAGGAGAAGTCGCCACAGTAAGATATGTGTAAATATGTTTCATTTTATCATACTTCTTGTTTATTTTTTTCTTTAGATATTTGATATAACCACGGGCAATGTGATAACAAAACTCGTCCCAACTGTTAGCAATCAATATACAAAAAATAAGGCGACTTTCAGTATAAACGACGAGCTTGTATTATCCGATGGTGTCTTGTTTGATGTGAATGCGGGCAAAGCGATTCACAAGTTAGACAAACTTAATCAAAACCAGAGTGGTGTTTTCCATCCCAATGGTTTGGAGGTAGTTATTTCTTAATTACTTTGATATTGTTTTCGTTAAACGTTTTTTCCTACGTTAGATAATCTCAAATACAGAAGTTTGGGACATCAGGACATTCCATTTACTGAAAACTGTTCCAGTTCTGAATCAGTGTTCAGTAATATTCTCCCCTGTTAATAGTGCACTTTACGCCATATCAATGGAGCGGGAGATTAATGAGGGGGATACTGCATTTGATACCAGTTTTAAGACTGTCGATTCCAATGATTATTCCAGTATAGGTATGTTCTTTCTTATAGGAAAGCTGGTTATGAGATTATTAATGATGTTTTTATTTATAGCTACTATTGACGTGAAGAAGAACATCTATGACCTCGCCGTCAACTGTTATGATACTCAAATATCATTAGTCGAAAATCAAGGCATGTATAACTCAGTTCAAGAATCTGTGGTTCGGTTATATGACGTTGGTCGCAGGCGTGATGACGAAGATGAGCAAGTGAGTGATATTATTGCCTTTTATATTACAAACATTTGTATTGTATTTTTATTTTAGGATGAGGAAGAAGATGACGAGGATGATCTTGACAACGATAATAGTGACGATGATGGATCAGATGTGGAAGGTAATTCAACCTTTAATTATTTTTATATGTTGGCACTTTATTGTATTTGCAGTTTATCATTTACATAATCGGAATGAGTTCAAAATATAATTTAATTCGATATTCTCCTAATGTCTATAGTAATAAGTTGTTGATATTCTAAATTTTGATCAAATGTATTTTATATAACTGCTAAACAATATTTCAACATTGAATTCCGAAAAACTTTTGTATAGGGTTTTTCAATAAGGGCGGGTTCATACTGGAAAGCCCGTTACGTACGATGTGTGTCCAAATATAACGGGAATTTTTATTTTTGGAAATTAAATGTATTAATTCATCTACATTGAGGATATCCAATATATGGTCTATCCAAAGTAGCAGTGAACTTACGTCATCTCAATTTATGACGTCGAAACGGTGCAATGTTTCCGTATTTAACATTGGCATTTTACCCATTTTAGTTTATTTTAGCTTTCATATATAACAAAATTCTAATATAGTATATCTAATGCATATATTATAGGAGATAAATTACAGTTAATTAAAGAGCCAGAATAGTTTATAGGTCAGAGTTATCTTATTATTATTACATTGAACTCCTTTCTAAACCACCCATGGTATCCCCTGGAGGCTTAATCCATTTAATTAATAATTATAAAAGATCCAAGAAATGTATTTTATTTACATAAGAGAATCTATTTACCTTTTTATGTTTAGTTCTTGTTTCCTTCATTGCTGTGTTCTTGTCAACTTTTTCTGATATCATTATATTTCTGTATTTCTCCTTAGTCTCTTTTGTTACTCTCTGTATGGTATTTTTCTTGATAAAATTAGATTTAGTCACTTCATTCTTACTAACGCATTTTTTTATATCTGTAAAACGATTAGTATTCATTCGTACATTTTAAATAAATATTCATATATCTAATACACACATATCTATTTGTATAAATCATTGACACTCTACAATATGACTTTCTGCAGTTATCTTATATTAATTATATACTCACCTTTTGCTGTTTGCACTCTCATAACCCTGTCTTGGTATTGTCAGCATTGAATCATAATCCCACACCATTCACTCACAGTCACATTGTGAGCCAGTATTCAAGTCATTAACTAAGTTGTTAATTTCAAATCTAACACTAGTTTATAATTCCACCATTTATCAATTTCTTCCTCTGCGTGTTTGATGAAGATCGTTCAAACTAGGGTGTTATTGTAGACAATCCTTTCCACATATCTAAACAGTTGTTGTCTGTATATTTTTCTCGACCTGCATATCTACTGTAGTAATTATTTGCCAAATCCCATAACAATTTGATTTGTTGAATATGCCATCCATCTGATCTACTCTATGACTTTTTTCAGGCTTTTTCTAAAAAATTAAATTACATAAAACACCATTAAACATTTCACTTATAGTTATCAAGTGACAGTTTGAAATACTTCGTTCTTTAATATTAGTATTTTCAAAACTTAATTTATGTTTTACAAGCCAATCCTTAATTACAGCCTTTGCTGACCACTTGGGATATTTTTTGTTGGGCTTATATCCCTCAAAGAGCATGGATACTTTCCAGACTAACAGTTTCGTGTGATATAATTGTATTAAATTATGTTTATATTGAAAATAATACTCACTGTTTTTAAACATTTCATAAATTTAATCTTGAATAGAGTTAAGCATCAAAGTATGTAGATACTTTCTTTTTGGTAAATCCAAAATTATATGTTTTTTCTTTAATTTGGGAGATTTTAATTATAGTGCCCACGCTATTATTCAGTGCAGCAACAATACAGTAAAATATTTCCAATAATAACCCCAGCAGCTTAATATTTACTAGTATCAATACTTACCCCCCTATTACCCCGCATTTTACTGGTAAGAGCATGCCCCCATTACCGTGTTCCTGGTCGCAGTTCTTGATTAGGGACGTAATCTGTTTCTGATTAATAATTTATTTGGCCTTGGCATTTTCAACCAGAGAAATAAAACATTGAGCAGCGATTTGAAATTTACTAAAACAAGCAAAACGCCAAAACAACGTTTGCCGGTTTATAACTTCCTATTATCACCAATGTTTTGAAGAATTTTGTAGACATTGTATCAGACAGCATTATATCCTTTTTTAACTGGAATAAAATGAGACGGAAAATATTGCCTGGCAATGAAACGAATTTACAAACTGCAATTGGCAATACATTATACATTTTGATGACGTAAGTTTACTGCTATTTTGGATAGACCATATATTCCATATAATTTAATTCCCAATAAATAGTATGCGTTTATGTCTGCACTTCTTACAATTCACAAATACTAGTTGAACTCGTTCTCTATGATAGCCTTGGGCTATTCAACGAATTACTTTTAATCTCATCTATGTTTGCAAAACGACGACCTCTTAAGGTTTTACGAAAAATTCACGAACATGCAATTGAAATTGGCAGGTGCAGAGATGCATTGATTTCTAATCTGACTGTTATTAAAATTAAATTGATTGGGTTTCAATGTTTCATTCTTTTCATATTATTTATATGGTTGGTTGTCCGTTCCACCCGCTGCAATCGTTATCTGTATACTTATAACGTTATACGTTAACTTATACCATTTGTAAATATTTGTTTGACATCTGATTCACCGTAAGTAATATTTAAAATTTCGTTGTTTTCTAACTTCCCATTATTTTATAATCTCTTCTAATTTAAATTCTCTGATCGATTCATTATAAAACTCAAAAATGAAAAATCGCAGTATCAATGCACCTTTTATTTTTTATCAGCAAAATTCGCAGCAATCTAACTTTTGTAAATGCTTGTAGCCATGCATAAAAAATGTGCTTTGTCGTTAAACTGGATTTTTCGACCAAAATTGAACTCTTATCTAACTCTCATTTTGCTACTAAGGCTGTATCATTTAGACGTGATGCTTAATGACTGAGTACTAAGTAACAGGTTAAGCGCACTCGACCAAAACTTTTCCCAATTGAACAACCCTATATTTTTCAATACTCTTGTTTCTCATGGAAAATATCATCCCTGTATTCGGTATACCACAGAGATATTAATTCTAGATCATGTCGTCATAAATTTAGCTGATGAGGATAACGAGAATAATGAAAACAACGAGGATGATAATGGCGATGATGACAACGGCAGCGACAGTGATGACACTACTTGGACCACGTTATCGACCGGTTCTGACGATTCCGACTATTCACTGTTAGACAGCATGCTGAGGGGTTTTTCAAGCAGTTAATATACGTTCAAACAAATAAAAAGTAATATTTTTGGTATGATGATGAAGTGTGCGACGTTATTGAACTATTATAATAGAAAAGTTATTTTGTGATTCAGAATTATTCACTATAGGTACTTGATTATATGCTTTTTTATTTTTATGGATAAACATCATATGAAGAATCTTCAAAATTGTTGATGTACAGGGTCTTTAAATTTAAATCTGACTTCAAAGAACCTGTATTCTGCTCCTTATATGTAGCAGGTTATACTGGGCGCAGAACAATTCTGAATAGTCCGCGGAGGATTAAATATTTCAAACAGTTACATTGTTTCTATTATTTAAATGAACAATTCATATAAGGTTACTGAGGGTAAAGGAAACAATCTACTTTCCTTCTCGTATGTTATTGTGTGGATCAGTTTTATATGTAATGTCATGCACTTTATGTTTGGAATGATATTCTTGTATATATAGATATCTAAGATATTGTAATAATAAAGTTTCATAAATAAAAAATGTAAAGTGATAATTGTTGTTTCATTTAGTTTGTATTATAATAACATTTTAGTAGGTAAGAAACAAGTTTTGGAAAGGAACGTTTGGAAATGTATGGTTTTTGTTTTGATTTTTGTCATTTTCAATGATGAAGTTACAGTAGAAAACTTAGTAAGTAGTTATAATAAACATGCTTAAGGCAAACAGGATATATAGAACGTTAACTGGAGTAACGGTCCTATTACCATGGGTATATCCCAATATCAAAATGGATTTCATGCAAATTATTTTCTTAAAGAAGCCTGGTATTGTCACGTATTTTGTGACAGTATTTTTGTAATTAGACAGACCGAGATCTGTTATCATTTGTGCTGGGGGAGTGTTAAAACTGTTAGCCACAAAAATAATATATGTAATCTAGGTTGGTGATATCAGCGCTACCTCATTATTTCCTGTTTTGTATATAAATTATATGGAAGTGAACAAGGTGTAGGGCATGATAGGATCATTCTGCGTATGAGCAATTAAATAAAATGAATTGTACTTCAATTTAGTGTGGTTATGTATGGCATTTTCATTGTTTACAGAAGTTATTTAGTTAAACGACAGTAAAAGTACCCATACGCATTTATTCTAAACTGGTTTGACATATTCCACAGCTACGCATTGTTGTTTAGGGTTGTTAGATAATCTTTGTTAAGATAATATAATTATTTATTATTTAATAGAGAAAATTAGCAGCAAGCAATTCGAAAAAAACAATGATTAATTAGTAAAATGTTATAATTTTGTAACACTAATTTCATAAATTGCTATGGAACATAGGGATACTTATGTTAAATAATATGAAAACAGTATTTGTTTTAAGATTATAGTAAAGGTACGAATGAAAATGGCCATATTTGTAGACGTTAGAACCATAGAAAAAACTTAGAACCATAGAAAAAACTTAGAACTCTCTGATTTTGCAGATATTACAATCTTGTCAAACATTGACAAAAAGTAGATATTTAAATAAAATGTCATACATTTTCAGGATAGTGTAAATATAAGGTGCAGTTAATAGAAAGTGTGAAATAAATTGCTAACAAGATTTGAGCCGTTGTGATTTATTATTTTTTTCGGTTTACGTAACTCTTCTAATAATTTTTTCTAAACATAAAGTTAGAAAAAGGCTAGTTTAGAATAGATGACCATTTTAAGAGGATAAAAGTTACTAATTAAGGGATTAGAAACATTAATGAAAAATAAAGAAATGAAACAAAATAACTGTCAAATATGGTATATTTTAATATCGAAGTAACAGCAGCAATATAAGTATGTATATGCTATTGATGTATTTCCTTCGCTTCTGAATTTTTCGCATCATCAATATGCTCTAAATGTACTTAGTATGTCTAGATTCTTCTCTTCTCTTTGTTTATTATCTTTAACTTTTATCTAATAACAAATTCCAACTATACATTTATATGATATTTGAAAATCCAGGTATCCTGGTAATTTTGTTAGATTTACCTTCTCAGCTTCGCTATAATATTTTCATTTCTTTGATTACCGATAAAAAAACTAGCCTTTTTGTTACTTTTCTCTGAATTTCATTAAATTCTTATAATCAAATCTAGATTATTATAATGCGCATGCGCAGAACGAACCAATCATAGACTATATATTGTCCACTTCCCTGCAATATTTTGGAAACAATGTAAATAGCGTCTGTGCAGAAAATTCAACATATTTTTTCTGATTTCAATGGATTAAAGCATAATTATTATTTAATTGAACGATGAACATTTTCTCTGTATTTAATAAAAAAAAATACTCAAAATTTCGGTAAGGATAATGACATTTGTTTCGGCACTATTCTTAAATCTGCAATATATTCAATAAAATAAAAACATGACTGTGGGATAATGGGTAATTGAAACACAAAACAAATGTTAGAGGATTGTTTTTATTTGTTGTTCTCATAATACATATATTAGCACAGGCAAACTAATGTTAAAATATTCATTATTAACTACATTTCTTATACGTGGCAGTTTTTAATTGTTCTAATTCCGCATTTCAGACTTATTAAGAGAGCTTTGTAAATACAGGATTACAAGGTGCTAAATTGTACTTTTAACTCCTGAACCACATACTCCTCTATTAAAGGCACTTATTTTGTATAAAAATATTTTTATAAAATTTTACACTCCACTGTTCATAGTTACTAGTTCAGTATTTTACAAAAAAAAATCAGGTGAATATCTATTGAAAGTTAAGTTACACAGTAAGTGTACAAAGTTGCTTCAAATTATATTTGAAGGGAAAAACAATGGTGCGTTGCTATCAAATATTTATTCATATTTTAATCTTTCGACAGTAAAGTTGACTAGGTAACACGATTTTTTAAATGTATGCGTAGGTATCACATTCAGTTCACTGTAGCTACTGCTCTAGAGATAATCTCAATATTAGAGTGAATCTTTAAGTAACGCATAAAATAAAACTAACAAGTTTAGGAATAGTGATCCATAATGCTGTTGATCCAATTCACGTAATTGAATACTGCAGTATAAATACCAAACTTATTACGGATCCCACATCCATCTCCGAAGCTTGTAATACCTTGTATGCTGGAAAAAATTGGACAATTACTTATAAGAACATCACAATAAATTATGTTTATCGACGGAAAATAAGTTTGATTAATATTATCGGTTTAGAATCTCCTCAACACGTTAGAACCTTTTGGCGACTTCAATTAACGAAAGCTGAGAAGCTAGAACCCTTCTGTATGTTGCGCGTTCCGTAGAACCCCAAAAGAATAAGGCAACTATCCATTAATAGTTATAATGTTTAGAATTTAAAAATATATACATAAAATTAATAACCAAACGTACTTAATAAGTATCGAAAAAAAAAACAATATCTAAACAAACAAATAAATTTTTATTATTTAAACTGTTCTCCTAGACTAACCATCAATTTACTGCTAACAATTACCATTGTAATCCACACAATATAGTCTATCCAACGACAATCTATAGTTTCTTTCTCACACCTAACACCCCTTCACTCACGCACTCAACTTCCGACGGTTTAGTCCTATTCAGTCTGCGACAAGCGTATCGTCCATACAATAGGTGAAGCGCTTCTGAGTTTTCATGCATTACCTACAGACCAAGATGCGTCTACTGCATTAGGCAACACGTTATTCTGGAATACTTGAATTTTGTTTACTATTTGTGAATATATTGAATCCTGGAGGATAAGAGGTATATAATTTTTTTTAAATATCTTCTGATGAAAGTATGATAGAAGAGTTTATGATTTCAGAGCTACCTTTAGGCCGAGCAATTATTGTTATATTTTCTTTGACGGCCAGTTTTATTATTCCAAGTGAAATGGTTTTGTAAACGTGAGGCATCCCATGCTAGTTACAGGACTAGATTTAAAGATTAATTTAAAGATTTAATTTATATTCTTCATAAAAATAGATGCTGAATTACATAAGGACCAATCATAATCTAGTTTGGGGATGATTGTAGATTTATAGACCCTTAATATTAATACTAGTCCATTAATACTAGTCCATGCCAAGGCCCAATATTTTAGCATATGGTTTTGTTGGTATGAAGTAATTATCCAAAATCAGGGAGGGGTGTTTTGGGCTGTTTCTAATTCTACAAAAATGGGTGATAGATGATTTTGAAGCTGAAATTTTAAAACCTTAAGAGGTATACTATTGACCGATGTTCTCAAGGTAATTTTGCATTATACTGGCAGCAGATTTCAAACTGGTTGAAGAACAAAAGAATGAAATATGAATGGAATATGGAATTTATGGTGGGACACTTCACAATTTTGCGTATCATCCATGTCCAGGGGCTATGCCAATCTCTGTAGCGTTCCGTTTATAGTGTATAGTCTATCCAATAAAACAGCACTTCGCAATGTTGCTGCAATTAGAATTTTTTTACAACGTTTGTCGGTTTGTAACCTCTAATTATTATCATTAACGTTTTGTAGAATTTAATTGATATTTGACAACAGGTTCGATCAACAGAAATCGAATTTTATAGTCTGATTTGGTTGCTTGATCCGACGCATCAAACAGCATTATGTCACTTTTCAACTAGGATAAAATAAATTTTCATTTTTACAAACTACATTTGCCAGTATATTCGACGTCAATCTATGACGTGCATTGTCTGTTTTTGGCTTTTCTGCATCATGCATCAAAACAAACCAGTCTTTCTCAATTTTTGCAGTGTCACTAAAGATTTCGTTTCAGTATCAATTCGCAGATGGAAACACAGCCCATTACATTCTTACTATTACTTTTACTGTATTCGACATAATTTTCTATGACCCCCAGTTTTCCCTTTTTGGTAGCAAAAAATCTCCATTTTTAAAACGCAATAACTTTTGGCCAAGTTTTTTTTTAATTAAAAAAAAACACTTGGCACATATATTACATCTAGTTATTCACCATCTAGTATTTTTTCTTTAATACTATTCTTAAAATTTAGATCTCAGATCCTAACTTAATAAGCGTCTGATGAATGTACTACATAGTTTTCACCCATAGATAGGACACTACCTTGTAGTACACCCACATTGATCGGTTTTATTCTTATTAATTATTGCCGTGTATTATTCTGGTGTGAAGATTAGAAATGTTAGATTTGAGTATCTAGCTTCATACTGTATTAAACACTTTTTTAGCTAAAATATAGCTGAACAAATTTACTTTTTTCAAAAGTTATATCAGTTATGCATTTAAAATTTATTAAGCTTTTATTTCTAGATTCAAATTGGTCAGTTGGGATGAGTCATTTTTCTTCTAAAATGGTTTGAGGAAAAGAACAACAGTTCAAACAATTCGGAGATGCTTGGCAGCAAGCTGAACAAGTGACGCTATGTTTATATTCAGACTATTTTATGGGCTGTTACCTTTCAAACGTGCTCCAATATGGCCTTATTGAATAGCATTCTTCTATTATTCTAAATTACATTTATTTCAACTTGATTTGTTAAACGTGGAACATATATAACTTGTTGGCATTAATGTTGTAAAACAATCATTCAATTTCTATATTTTTTTCGCAATTAGAGCATAAAAAACTACAATAAAACCTGCATGATAAAGATCGTTATTAAGGAGATCGCCTCAAACTGTTAGATTATTAATGAAATTTTATGTTACAATGATCTATAGTGCACATTATACATTTTGCGAGCCGATATAAGGAAACCGAGGGATGTTAGCTAGAAAGAGTTAGGCAAATTTACACTGTCGATCCACAGGTGGAAACATATAGAAGAGGTATTGCTAAAATAAATACGGTTTAGAATCAAAATAAAATAACAATAGATACCTTCGTTCAATGAGTTTTTCATAATTTGCTAATTTTTGTTATTACGAGGGTGGTTTAAATATGATTGAGACAAATAATCTGACACGTTTATTGACTATTGAAAAAATGTACAGTTTTTCTAGGTATTTCCCCTCACTAGTTATGCATTTTGTCCATCTTTTCGCAAGTTTTTTGATACCGGTATCGAAGAATTCCTTGGGCAATTCAGGCAGCCATGTGCGCACGAACTCCTCTACCTCGTCGTCGGTGTTCAATCTTTGACCTCCGAGGCCATCTTTCAGTGGTCCAAACATGTGGTAGACACAGGCTAATAAATCCGGACTCTAATTCCGATATTGTATCGAGCGTGAGACGCGCGGTATGAGGGCGCGCGTTATCCTGGAGAAGAATCGCACTTCGCGCTGGAATGCTCCTCCGTTTCGAGCGATAAGCGGGTTTCACGTGAATTTTCAGAAGGTTAGGGTAGCATACAGCATTAATGGTACGTTGGGTGCGCAGGAAATCGATGTACAGCACGCCCCGCCAGCCCCAGAACACCGTACACAGAACCTTACCCGCGGACCTAGTTATGTCTTCGCTTTGACTGGTGCCCCTTCCACCTTCTTCCTCCACTCTTTAGACAACATCTTGCTTTTGGGAGTGTAATGAGCGTTTCGGGCGTGAAACATGCGCTCCCAACGAAAACTATGCCACACTGTTCGTAAGTGACCCTGCTATCACATACTCAAGCCACGACCTTCAAAACATACATGCGCGCCATCTACAGCGTTTGTCTCCATCATATTTGAACCACCCTTGTAGTTCATAATTGGTGACTCAAATGGAAGCACTATGTGAGTACCAAAACTATAGAAATTAAAATTCTTTAAGGTATATTAAAGGTACCACTTTACACTTTTGAGATGCTTTTATTACACCAAACAGTGTTTAGAGAAATATGTATATATTTTTGGAATTGGAATAAATAGGTTCAGTGAGGTGATAACGTCAAAGGTACGATGTTTTGGGCACATACAAATGCTATTTTCTTTTAGATGTAGGCTCATAATGAAAATAATTATTAAGCAATTCAAATATAAAGCATAAGGAAATATTCTCAATGCTCCTCGATGTTTCGGAAACAGGTTAGTATAAAAAACAATTTCCAAACCTTTGCGTCGAAGTTAACTCCGATAATACTGAATAATGTTGTTGATTGCCTTGTCAAAAAAAATACACTAATAAATAAAAATAAATATAACCCTACGTACCTATATAAGATCTTAGACCTTTTCTTGATCGGACACATCAATCCTCCCCCACTGTCTCCAGCACATGTATCTGATTTTCCCGATTTCCATCCCGCGCATAACATGTTCTGACTGATCAACAATTCCTTATATGCTCGTTTACATATCTTGTGGGCAACTAAAGGTAACTAAAACAAAAACAATAATTAACTTTAGATATTGCATAAATAGTAATAATAATACCTTAGCCTCGTGTAATATCGGCACCCCATACGAATGTCTGGTGTCGGTTTTACCCCATCCCATCACTGAACACAACTTACCCACCTTAGGTTTCTTACTTGGCAAACAGGCAACGGGCAGTCGTACAGATCTGGGCAATTGTAGCAGGGCAATATCATTGTCTACCGTTTTTATCTCAAAGCTTTACAAAAATATTAAATATGGTTAGCAGAATCGATATAATTTCAACAAAAAGATCTTACTTTGGATGAACAAACATTTTGTACACTGTCTGTTCATTATTCAATCGTTCATCAGATTCTCGTAAATCGTGAGTATTCAGACGCACTTTCAATTGTTTTCTGATGCAGTGACTTGCAGTTAGTACCCATCGAGGTCCTATTAAAGTGCCTCCGCAAAACACTTCCTAAAATTAGTTAAAACATGAATTACATCTTGGCGAAGAGTATTAAATCAGTAGTTATTTATCAGTAATTAAGTTAATAAATTTTTATCATATATTATAAAATCAGAGGTCTTTTATTAGGTGCTTGTATATATTCTCATACTGTTTTTTTACTTAAATAGGCATTTATTGAGAAACATTGCTACAATATATATTAATCAGAATATTTTTTAAAATTCTGTTATACTTCTGATCAGCGTTCGACGACCCACTTAGGCACTTTTTAGACATTTTAAAATCTTGTACCAGTCATACCAAAAAACATTTGAACAAAAAACAATCAGTCTAGTGAATTCTAAAAATACGTTTGAATCTGCAGTAATAATCTCATTTGGTTTAAGCCTCTCGTAGTGCACTACGCTTTGCTGACCCCACCATATGCACAATAAGGCTTTATGGCTATTAATAATCCCTTTCGATGTCGATGTGGATGGCTACCTAGTATTATCTGATGACTTTTTGAGCTTCAGATTGACGTAGTAGATCAACTTTTCCCAGTTTTCATCGTCAGTCAGAATACGTCACACAATTTTTTTCCGGTGTTTCGTGGCAAGCATTTCGTGGTGAAATTTTCAGTCAATTTGCGTGGTAACCATTTATCGTATTTTTAGGTTATATAATTTTTTCCCCATCTGTCATCTGAAAACAGTTCAATTATCAATATCTACGCAGCCTAAAGATTCTTTAAAAGTTTGAA
This sequence comes from Rhynchophorus ferrugineus, assembly GCF_030347505.1. NCBI lineage: Eukaryota > Metazoa > Arthropoda > Insecta > Coleoptera > Curculionidae > Rhynchophorus > Rhynchophorus ferrugineus. The sequence continues at coordinate 19,685,862 of NW_027472588.1, read as the reverse complement.
ATGGATTTTCATTTTGTCATTGACTTCAAAATCACCCTTAAATCGTTAGAATCGTATAAAAGCGTTCGACGGACTGCAAAATCAAACAAAAATAGTGAACGTTGAAAATTCAATTCAGAGCTTTCCATGACTAGAGTTTGTATTCAGCAAATAACTCAATAATACTAAATGAAAAATTATCATGTTATATTGAGAAATATTAAAAATCGTTGTTTACATTTGTTTGAATTTTTACCGATAGATGGCGGTGATTATTATCATATATAACAATGTAACAGTTCTTTTATTCACTCTACATTCCTTATCTGTGCTGGCATGAAGGAACAATTTTAAAAGAAATCGAAATAAACTTCCGAAGACGAAGACAACTATGTTGTAGATGACATTCAAAGACCAGATGGAAATAACTATGCTACTGAAGAGGTGTTTCTTTCTTTGAATCTACCGAACCTACTGAAGAAGTTGACTCAATTCATGTTGGTGGTTATCCCAACATCTAATTATTAGTATGCTTTGCGATTTGCCAGCTTAGTGCTTTAGTGCGGGTATATTCCTGAAAATATTTTTTTGCAATAGGATTGGTCAACTAAAAAAGATCATCAAAACATTAATTACAAATATAGTTGATAATCTTCGAAGAGTATTTCCCATATGCAGAAATCCATATTTTCATAATTTACCATGAACAATCGAAATAATCTAAAATTCAAAACTTAATTAAAAGTAAAATGACTCCTTGAGATAATGCTAATTTAGAGATTCGTATATTTATTGTAATATTGATTTTGGCTGCACTCATAAATGATAATCATCATTCAATAGATGAAATGCTTGATCTTGCTTTTTCCGACACACTATATCTTTTATTCGTGGACAAAGAAAGATTTGAAAGAAAATTCTTAGCCAGATGCTTGAGGATGACCGAAATGATATTTCAACTAATTTTGTGCCTCCCAGAAAATTTTTGGTAACTGTAAAACAATATCAAGTCAAATTATATTCCTGGACCCGAAGAGACAATTACTGAACAATTGGTCAGGTTTAGATGCAAATATTAATTTTGTATTTACATTCCAAACAAGCTGGATAAATATGCAATCAAGGTTTTGGTGATGGGGAAAACAAACCTCCAATACATGATTGATGCTAATGAATACAGGCAGAAGGATACAAACATTGGCGATTTTTACGTGTCTGATAAAAAACTGGCCTGGTCACTGGACAAAATTAATTTTTACACTTAATTTTAACTGCTTTACAAATTGACTTTAGTTGCTGCGATCCAATAAGCGAAATCCATGACCAGTTGGAAGAATTTAAATCTTGATTTGTTCGTATTTGTCGTGCCATAAATCAAATGCTGCTAAGATGGTTTTTAACTCGTTCTATTGTATTGAAAACACAAATATTAATAATTCAAGTGGTAAACAAAACAATTCACTTTTAACCAAGCAAAATAACAGCCAAACCCGGCCTACCAAGTAAAACATATTTTTTGGAAAAATTAGTTTTTTTTATTCAACATAATTCCCTTCAAGGGTGATACACTGATTATAGCGACCCTCTAATTTTTTGATACCATTTTTGTAGTACGATTCGGCGATCACATCTTCATTTGACGAAAACTTCTTCCCAGCGTCTTTTGGGACGTGAGAACAGGAAATAGTCGCTGGGGGCCAGATCTGGAGAATACGGTGGATGGGGAAGCAATTTAACGCTCAATTCATATATTTTTTGCCATCGTTTTCACTGACTTGTGACACGGTGCATTGTCTTGTGAAGCAGTACCTTCTTTTTCTTCAAATGCGGCTGTTTTTCGGCGATTTCGTCCTTCAAACGGTCAAATAATGCTATGTAATAGTCGCTGATGATGGTCCTTCATTGGTCCTTGATTACCGTTTTCAAGGTAGTCAATGAAAATTATTCCACGCGCATCCCAAAATACAGACGCCATAATCTTGCCAGTCGACTGTTGCGTATTCCCACGCTTTGGAGCGGGTTCATCGTGTGCACTGTCGATTGGACTTCCGAGTGAAATGATGGAGCCATCTGTCATCCGTTGTCACAAATCGATGCAAAAACTCGGGTTTATTACGCTTGATCATCTTCAAACACTGCTCCGAATCATCAACTCGTCGTTGCTTTTGGTCAAAAGTGAGCATACGTGGCACCCACTTTGCACAGAGGTTTCTCATACCCAAATATTCGTGAATGATATGATGTACACGTTCAGTTGAAATCTTTAGAGTGTCTGCTATTCCATTAAATTTCAATTTACGACCGTTCAAAATTTTGCGGGTTCAAAATTTTGCGGATTTTTTTAATGTTTTCGTCGGTAACAATCTCTTTTGGGCGTCTACTGCCTTCATCGTCTTCGCTGCTAATTTCACCACATCTAAACTTAGCATACTAATCCTCGATGGTTTATTTGCCTGAGGCAGTATCCAGAAACTCATCAAGTTTTTGCTGTATTTTTAAACTGTATTTTTTCGCTTCAAAAAGTCATATTTTTTCAAAACACGAAATTCCTTTATATCGTTTTTTTTTCACAATAACAAAAGTTGCTTCACTCAAAATGTTATAATTCATAAACTAATGATCCGACATCTGTCAAATTTATACACGCATTTTGAGGGTTAGGTCTAACTAAAAAACATATGGATTTAAATCTAGTAGCGCCATCTATGTGTCAGGTCGGGGACGTTTTAATTGACCTGTTAATTTTATCAAATTAATCTTACTTATTAATTAATCTTAATCTTAATCTTACGCAGCTGCAAAGGTAATAAATAGGTAATGGTTATATTCTAAAGCATCTTGAACATGGATAATAAGAGGACTTATGGTTACAAAAAAGATGTACTCCAACAGTATTACTTCAATAATATTACTCCTTCCTAATAAGACGGATGCCAACATTTTCGATAAGAAGTTGGCTTGGAGAAGAAAAAATCAACTTTCACTAGAACAAAGCATCTGTACACAAGGATGCGTTCACAATTCCAAAAATTTGTGCAATAGGGTACAATAGAAAGTGTAAAAATAATCATAATACCTCAATTTCACCTATAAAACTGTGTTTTATTATATGTTTACAAATATTTTAGACCAGGGCAAATGAGAATGATACTTAACGAAGGGGACTTTGGTGCCATGAAATCAGATCTTTAATCAGCGCGTTCTAATTTTCAAATTCTCGAGTTAACAATACTGCGCTGTTGTAGGAGCTCTCAGTTGGCGACGTTACATTAAACATCATTTGGAACTTGTTTTGTGTTGTGATTTGCTGATTTACCGAACGTGTGACAATGTAGAGACAACGTGGTAAAGTTGAATCAAAGTGTTTTTGTTGGGTTTGTAGACGTTAATGCTCGATAAACGTGGAAAAATCATGACAAATGCACTCAGAAATGCGTATTAGCAGTACTTCAGTTTTGCTGTAGTAAACACTGGCACATTATGGGTATGGAAAGTTTTCTAATGGCTGCAGAACAATGAACAAGTGGCGATGAAATTGTATATTTTTCATTTTCTCTTTCAACATTATGCAGAGAATTGAAGAATCATATATTGAAAATCATTGCTACTTTCGCTCGGTGAATGTCGTCGGTATAAATGCAAACAAATAGCGCAGTATAAATATGTTCCACGCCTGAACAGTGACCTATTGCTAATTTGGCTAAGTACAAATGCAAAAATGCCCTAAGAACTTCGTCTTCATCCCCGATATATTTTAGTTAAACAATTTTATTTGAAGAAAGTAAAATGGACCAGTTAGATCTATCGAGGTACCAGCAAAACTAATACTTGTCACTATCTGAGAACAATGACTTGAGCCTGCAGGCTGTAATTTGTTGCTTTTAGAGTCAACAGCAAACTAAAAAGTTATATTTCTTATTTCTAATTTTTTTTTGTTTTCTTGAACAAATGAAATATAACCGGGAGAATGATTTTTACAGTGTCAATTTTGCATTTCTTCTCGGAGGTCCCGCTGAGCGCTTTACGCCACATTAATCACAACAATTTACGGTCTACATTTTTTTTATTTCCCCATTAACAATTTACGGCAAAAGGTTCCACCGCTGGCTGCGATTAGAAAAACGCCCCAGTCGTATCTATTCCCGTTTATTCTTTCTATTGAATAAGCGTAAATAGCTCGTGCCTCTCCTAGCTTAAGGTTTTCTATTAATTTTATGGGTTCCACTCAATTAAAGGATAATTTGATTTAGGCAAAGATTATTGGATTTATCGGTCATTCATCGATAAATGATAGAGAGAAGGCGCAATAAATTTAATGTGTGCATAGTTGGAAAATCGTTTGTTTAATACCTTGAAATTAGGTTAATGTAATAGAGCCAAATATGTATACCAAAAGTAGGATGTTTAATTCGAATTTAATTGGAATAATTTAAAGCATACCTTTACTTCTAATTTGGATGTGATAAGATCAGTTAAAGGTTTAATTATATTCAAAAAATATGGTTGAAGGCGATATCAACAGATACTATAGAGTTTTGAGTTTTCGACCTTTTGTTTTTTCTCTACTAATGCGTCTTGGTACTTTAGGTGACTTCGTTATTCCTTAATGTAATAATTCATTAAATATATAATATTATAAATATAATAATTATAAAAGCTTTTTAGCAAGTTCAGCAAGTATTGTTTATAATAGGAAATGATAATTAATAGCAATAATAATTCTGCACATTATGTTGAATATATAAATTTGGGGCAGTGGTGGATTTACTAGCAGATTGAGTAGGCTGAAGCCCATATATATATATATATATATATATATATATATATATATATATATATATATATATATATATATATATATATATATATATATATTTATAGTGTTGAGAACTTTCGACTGAAGTTGACTATTGACTATTTAGTAATTGACTACTTTTTACTATCGACTGTTTTAGTCGATATATTTGCTTTGACTGATTTTTAATGTTCTGGCTGTTGTTCTAACCGCGACCTTGACAAAAATATGCCGAACTTAGACTTATATAGATTTATATGTAATATATATAGTTTTATTATATTTTTGGTAGTTTGCTTGTAAATAACAATATATTGTATATTAATATAGCAGCAGTTTGGAACTATATATTTCAAGAATGTTAATGTAATAGCGTAAAAAGATTAAAATTGTGAATGATAAATAGTAAAATACTTTTAACTGTTTTCATAGTAATATTATAATAAGTAATATTTTTTACTGACTTTTTGGTTTCGGTTTTGCTCTTTACTAAAACTTCTTTCCTAAAATCTTGATGACAAAATTTAAATTATCAAGGTTCCAGAAATTGAATCGATTCGTGAAAATCTGAAGAAATTTTTACAGCAGCAGTTAAGTTTCGTCAAGAGGTGATATACTATATTCAATATTTATACTAAATATTTTTAATAAATACATTTTCTGATAGGAAAACTTCTATTTAGTATTTAGCAATTTATTTTCTTGGCTATTAGAATATACAAGAAAATAATGATGGTCGGGACATTTTTTAGTTAAGATTTATTTTCAGCAGGTAAGGCAGATATATCTTTTTTACAATCTATTTTTATTATTTTAAAAATTTTCAGTAGAATGAGGTATTCACCTAAACGTTCTATGATTTGAGAATATTTTGAAAGGAATCCTAAACTTCTGCTATCTGCAATCCTCGATTTAAAGATCGATCAGTGTTTGGTATTATAAATAATCCTGAGGGGATACAAGAAATTATTACAAAAGAAATATATTTAGTTCTAACTTCAACAGTACTACAACTCGAAATCTCAGAAACAAGACATTTTGATAAAAAATTAGCTAGAATGAAATAAACAATTACACAAAGTACTACAACAACTTTATAAATTAAGCAGTATTTTGGAATGCCACTTATATTGGGCGTTTAGAAAACCCATTAGATTTTTGTCATGTTTATGAAATGATATTACTTTATTTATATCACTAACATTTAAAATATTCTGCTATACCTGCAACATCTCTCCCCTCGGAATAGGTTTTTTCAAAATCTGACCAAATTATTAAAAATCAAAGAAATCTCCTCACGGGAGAAAATCTGAACATATATATTATATTTTTGAATAGCGATTAAAAATATTTTCGTTCAATAATAAATAAATAAAGCATTTATATTTTTTAAAGAAGCTCTAGTAGTTATTGTGTGATAATTTTTAATTATTTCATGGATTGGTTGTTTTCTATGATTAGGTATATGTTTAATTTTTATTTTGTATTTATGGTTATCGTACATCTTTAATTTTGAGGTTTTGTTTCAGTTCCGTTGTATTATCTATAAATATATTATAGTATGTATCTGACAAACCTGCAGAACAAGTCAAATCTTACAGGCCTATTTCACTACTACGTGCAATATCAAAACTATTTGAGAGAATGCTATTTAAACGTGTTAAACATTTGATAATAATACCAGATTTCCAGCTTGGTTTTCGAAATCGCCATTCAACAATCGATCAAGTGCACAGAGTAACTGCGGCTATTGAAAGAGCGTTTGAGGAAAAGAAATACTGCCCTGCAATCTTCCTGGATGTCTCAAAAGCTTTTGATCGGGTATGGCATTTGGGATTAATCTATAAGATGAGCAAATTGTTACCGCGTAACTATTGTCAATTGCTGGAGTCATATTTAATCGGAAGAAAATTTAGAGTATCGCACAAAATGGCGTTCTCGACATTTAAAAATATCTCGGCTGGAGTTCCACAAGGTAGCGTCTTAGGACCTCTCCTGTATCTGCTCTACACTGTTGACATGCCAACAACAAAAGAAGCACTTCTTGGAACCTTTGCTGACGACACAATTATTATGGCAAAAGATATATCTCTGTTTAGGGCAATAGAAAAAGTGCAAGTGACAGTCAATAAAATCTACAAATGGACGAAAGATTGGAATAGCTCCAAATCTGTCCACGTTAATTTTGCATTGAGGCGAAATAATAAAAACTTAATTATATCACTCAACGCATGCCTCATTCCTCAAGCAGAATCAGCTAAATACCTTGGTTTCCATCTTGACGGTAGATTAAATTGGAAACATCACGTTAGACAAAAAGAAAAACACATTAGAACCAAAATAAAACAACTATACTGGTTAGTCGGAAGATCCTCTCAACTTGATCTAAAGTCAAAGAGGTTATAATACAATTATAAAGCCAATTTGGATCTATGGGGTGCTAATATGGGGTTGCACTAAAAATTCAAATCAACTAGTCATACAGCGTTGTCAAAACAAGGTTCTTCGATTGATTACCAATGCTTATCGCTATGTAACATCTTTAGTAGCAATAACAAATTAATTTCATCACAGAATTAACATACTTTGAAAACAAGCAGTTGATTAACTTTGAACTTTGATTTATTTTATACCTGGGGTTTTATATACCTGGGGTACATAGAAGAGTAGCAGAGAACAAGTTTTCTTGCTGAAATCATGATAGTGATCGAAATTATTATGGTGGTACAGTTTAGTATTATATTAGAGTAAATGGTTATGTAGTATTTTTCTGTCAATTTTTAGAACGAATTTCAAATTAGTTTATCGCACGTCTTGTAAATGAAGCACGTAGTAAATACATCAACTACATGTTGATCCATTAATAATGTTAAAAAGATAAAACGGACAAACGATTATGCCATGTCTTTTCAACTATTGTCCTTAAATTTTATATAAATAAATTAAATATTGGACTAGATCCACAAATGGACTGGAGACTGGAAAATACATAACTAGTAATCTAACGATGCTAAAACAAAGCTCTTCGATTAATTACCAATGCTTATTGCTACATAACCAGAAGAACTACACGATGATCTGAAAAATTGATTTACGAAGTGATCCAATATTTCGCCTTATACATGAAATAAGCTTACTAAATCATAGCAACGTGGAAGCAATATAGCTTTTAGAAAACACGCAAGAAATCAGAAAATTGAAGCAAACCAAACCACATGAACATCTTAAGAAACCATTTTATAATTTGTTATGACGGGTACTTAATTTTAAATGTTTAATGTATTTGACATATAGATCAAACTCAAAAAAATATAGACAATGATTATTAGTATTTTACAAGATACACATTATTGACTAATGGATTACGATAGAGTTTAGACCGCTGCGCCATTGCCAATGTAAGTAAATTTGTTACTAAAAGAAGAAGACCTAAATTACATTTCTTCAACTAATTTTTTTAAAAATTATATAGTATATTTTGTAAATATTAGAAAGTTTCACAGTTATTCTAAATTGAAATAAGTTAATTATTATTATACTAGATGGCGCTCTATTGTCGTTAGTTATTTCAAATTGATATTGGTACATATGTCGGAATACATTTTAGCTAACCTGTTCTCTATTTTGTCGTTTTAATGTATTAACTCGAAGTAATAAATGCATTATTGACACAATATATAACATTGTGATGCCAGTTATTATATTTAGTATCGCGACATATTTAGCATGTCTTAATATAGTGCATTCCATCATTTGACGACATAAAACTGGAATAATACCTGTAAAGTACAACGCACATCATCCCACTGTCAGCATTTTTTGGCAGCGCACAGTAAACATATTCGTAAATCAAAATCAATTCAATTGAAATTATTAAGCACGAGCCGAAGTAATTAATTTTAATAATCCCTGATAATGTGATTAATTATGTAGGCTTGCTGTAGAGTTTGTGTTTCTGTTTTAACACGGTGGTTCGCTATTTGATTTCTACTTTTATTTTATATAATAACATGTTATTATAATGGTAAATAAACACTTACGCCAAATTCGTTCATAATGGCCACGTGCCAAGGCCATTTGTATTTTGGAGCTTCGTTACCACCAATGATTTTTAGCATTTGCGGCTTACTAAAAGTTATTCCGCATTTGGGACTTGGTGCTTTAGGTTCCCTCGTAATATATTGGTTGCTGTTGTAGCTGTACAGATAATTTCTGCCATCTGAAAGGTACAAAAAAGATCACCAAGAATTATATTTAAAATGGTGTATTATATATATATATATATATATATATATATATATATATATATATATATATATATATATATAAAAGGTAGGTTCCAGTGGGTTAAGCCAACACAATCTAGTATGTCTTATTTAAATTTCCCAGTAATAAAAATACTTTTTATCAAAAGTGTTTAACATGATGAATGTTATATGTAAAAAGTACCTCAGTCCCAAAACAGGATTTCTACTTATCCTGTTGGGGCAGGGCTTTATTAGAAATTCTCAACTCCATCTCTTGAATGTGAATATTTCGTAAAGTATAAAGCATCGTATGCTCTCTTACTACATCGTAACGTGGCGAATATACAATCCAACCTTATTATATTTTCTAAGAACCTTATCCCATCAATGAATTTACAAATGTTCCCAGTTAATATTCATCAAGCCTGGGAAGTATTAAGTGAAATAATTAAAGTTTGTGTACGATAGTGGTAAAATATGTCCCAAAAGGGTACTCTATACCCTAAATATAAATTTACAAACCACTAAAAACCATTTCCATAAAAAAACTCTTAACAATCACCATGTTGTCAGATATGTTAGTTGAAAAAGAATTGTCTTGGTTATGTGACGTTTAGTTCAATTTCGCTTTAACCATTGTGTTGTGTAGACGACCAAATTTTATTATATATTTATTGACAATAATCGTTCCATTATTGCCGCTCGGCGGAAATTGCGTCAAAATATTCTAATCGTCCAGTGCCTCACAAACGTACGACAACAGGCAGGCCTCATTCTGGAAGACAATGGTCGTCTCGTAACGCTGAAAATGTGGCTCTGGTGCGCGATAGTGTTGCAGTCTCCAGAAACATTAATTCGGAGACGTTGTTCCCAGTTACATATTTCTGCATGCAATTTAAGGCGAATTTTGAAAATATTCCCGTACAAAATTCAATTAGTCCAAAAATTGCTACCGAGGGATCCTGATCAACGAGTTGAGTACAGTAATGCAATCCTAAGGCTGTCTGGTGGCATTGAAGATTTTTCGTGTAAATTTAAAATAAGCGATGAAGCCCATGGAGATTTAGAATCCTCAACTAATTCATGAAACATCATTGCATTCATTAAAAACAACTGTATGGTGTAGTATTTATGCTTGAAACATCATTGGTCCCTATTTGTTTGAAAATGACCAAGGTGTTGCAGTTACTGTTATTGCAAGACATGATTCGAAATTTCCTTGTACACATCAGCCCGATCTCCGGATTTAACAGCACCAGACTTTGTCTTATAGGGTTTTTTAAAATCAAAAGTATATGTGAACGATTCAACATTTTAAAGACAATATTCGTCACGAAATTGAAGAAATTTGTCCTCAGATGTTGCAGGATATCAGGAAAAATGCCTTAAATTGAGCCGAAATTTGCATAGCGAATCGCGGTTACCATTTGGCCGATAACATTTTTCTATTATAACGAAAAACTGTAAAGACCAAATAAACTTTTTGTGAAAACCAAACCTACTTATCTTTTCTTTGGGCAAAGTTCAATCATCAAAAAATCAAAATGGTAGCGGGACTTTTGTCCCATGTTGTCTAAATAAGTCCAATAATGTAATACCTAATTCTTGATTTCTTTGTTTCGATTCCAGCAAATGCAGCACCCAGAGCTCGCAACTGGTCCTTTCTCGATAACAATATGCGGTCTCTCTCTGTATATACTTTTTACAACGTCCCGGTTTCTTGCATTTTCTCACCCGATACGTCCGGCATTCCGGCGAACAGTCGATCCACTTACTCCACTTGGTCCAAATGTCCGACGGCGCTTGCTTTATCAAGTAACTTCTGCTCTAAAACAATCAGAATACGTGCTTCCTTTTCACGCGTTTTCCTCATCCGGGCAATTAAGACAATTACCGCATTCACGTGCACCACGTGGAAGTCAATTTTCTTCTTGATTTTCCGCCGGCAGCGTTTCTTCGGACATTCCCGTTCCTCGTACATGCGCGAATTGCGACAGCTCGGGCTGATGCAGGTTTTCATCCGCCTCTGCATGCAGTCAATGCACCTGGTCCACTTGGTCCACTCCGTATAAGCGTAATCTAATGTTTTCGTCGTCCTGTTACGGTAACCCATCGTAGGGCCGTTGATATCCTCGAACTGGCGATGGAAGTTTCTCGTGGCTGCGTGGTTTGGAGATAAATACGTCTCATTAAATATGTTCCTTTGGCGGTGATGTCTTTCCTGAAAAAGAAAAAATAATGTGTTAAAATTGGATTAGTTAAGTGATATTTGCTAACTATTTTAATGTTATACTATTGTAATTCTTTTTGGTTATCTAGAAATATAATTACTAATCTATTTGACTGTATTTAGAAATTATGTATTATAATATTTTCAGAATTTTCACTATTAATAATAAATAAAAGGGAATAAAGCGGAAGAAGGAATTGGTTAGTAAAGTCTTCCCAACCAATTGGAAACCATCTTGGGTAGATATTAGACATAAGATTAAAGACATTGGTTTAACGGTTAAATTTAACTGATTTAAATTTCGATTAGGTTGTTCAATTTTAATCTATATATTAATCGGCTTAGCGAAAATTTTGCCTTCCTTTTTGTGGAAAAACAGAGCACCGACTGGTGTGAAATTTAGCAGGGTGAAGGCTTACATGGAGGAAGAATAATTAAGTCTAACATTTTTGTATAATTTGCGCTACAAATAAGTAAACGCCAATAAAACGAAATACGCCCAAATCAAGCAAGCAGAAGTAAAGTATAAATATACAGTATCAAAAATATTGCAATGTTACAATGTATATTTTAGATAAGGAATATATATATAAATGAACTAATGAAAATATGGAAATAACTAATTTAAACTAATTACATAATTTGATTATTAATAGTAATTTGGTAAATATATTAAATCGTACAACTGTAAAACTTATGATATTGATATATTTCTTTAATATACATGTCACAGTCGAAGAATAATTTAAACATCGTTTTTTTTTAATATTTACACTATTTTAATGTATAAATATATGTTACTTCATTTAATATTCCATATTTAAATGTTATAAGTCAATGTAAAGTGTTACAATTTCGAAAATAATCTCACTTATAATACCTTTGTTATAATGTTCATCATTTTTAAATTATTAATATTATGTCGATTGGAACTTAAGTAATATTTAACTAAATGCATTTTTAAAAAGCAATTAAGTCACTCTTATGATATTAAATGTTGACTTAGTCGATGGAAGGATAGAGGGGATCAGGGCAAGGTTGTAGATGTTTCGGTTATGAATAAGGGATGGAAAAAAAAGAGAAAAGAGAGACGTAGTCGTGCTGACATTTTATATCCTAGGACCACTTGACATCAATCTTCGCGCTATATCAATACTTGTAGGTATTACTATCATGATATAAGAAAAAATCAGACAGTTCGGTGAAGGAAGTGTTGTGTTGGACAGCTTTAGTTTTCGAATGAAAAATAGAAATATAATATATTTTTAGAATAATTAATAGTATAAAGAATAGTTAGCCAAATATGGAACACAAATTGTTGGTAAGCTTAGCATATGCGATGTATTCAGATGCTAAACAATTTAACAATGCTGCACAACTATAAAAAGTTATCTAAGATGAGTGTTAAAAGTTTGATCGAGATTATGTTAAAAACCTATATAAAACGCTGCCTAAGGGACTGATTCATTAATGAAATCGAAATAAAATTGTTGTTTCTGTTTTACCTATCTGTGCTGTAGTTTTGTCGCGTTGTTCGATGGACAAGCTATTGTTTGCTTATAGATTTCGTATGAAAAATCTGTAAGTAAGCAATAGTTTTATCTTTGTAAAGTTTATATCAATCGTACAATCGAAGAGCTAAAATATATTTTTATTAATAATTGAAATGAAAAATATATAGCGTGCTGAAGTTTTGTCGTGCAATATACCTAGCAATCAAACACTTCATCAATCAAGTACCAAATTTTATATTAAGCAACCACATTTTTTTCCATTAGTTATAATATCATTATAATTATACATTATATAGTTAATAATATTAATTATTAATATAATTAATATAATAATTTATAATATTAATATTAATGCTGTGTTAATTATTAATATTAATATTTAATAATATTAATTGTATTGCTGTTCTGTTATATTTAATGCTATAAATATATCAAAATAAGATTTCAGCATCTACTATAAAATTGATGATATTTTGAGTGTATGATACTTTTCTCAAACTGAACCTTGATTTTCCAAATAAACCTGCATAATTTTTAAGCAGTGATGTTTCCATTCGTAATAAAATGACAAACCAAATTAAACATAAATATAGTATTGGTTATATGCGATTTAATAAACCGCTTTAAAGTTTTGAAGACGATTCAGTGAAGGATATCTAAAAATATTACAACTATTCATACCAAAAATACAGGAGATACATTTAATAGACAATGTATCTCATTAAGCATGTGCAATATCTTGGGTGAAAGTCTGAATTTTAGAGAGATTTGTGCATAATCATTATCGTACTTGTTAATAACTGAATTAACACATTAAAACAGACATTCAAATGTTTCCTTGTAAATGAAATAATGTTGTGATACCATTACCTTAAATTTGATTTTTTTATTTTATATATTGTGGTTAAACAATTAAAAACGGTTATTCTTTCTTGACTTTTTATTCTTCAAATAAAATTATTTCAGTAATATAAGTATGTTTTTATCTCTATACATATCCGGCTCAGTCGGTAGGATTTTTCCGTGGAGATTATATAAGGCTGTTCCCCTTTGGGGAACTCATTCCCTCATTCAGTTAACCCAAATCAAACCAACAAATAACATATCAAAAACGTAGAGGTTCATATTGGTTTGTTCCAAAAATTACCCAAAACGTCGCAACCAAAGTCGGACTGAAATAGTTTTGTGAAGTAGTATAGGCTATTGAAATTTATATAGATCGAATTATCTTTTTACTACTGAAATAAAGTTGTTACGCTATCACGCTACAAATAGTGATGTTTCAGACCGTGTAGGGTAATTATGATACCCCACTTCGATAACTTATATTAATTAAGCATGACTTTTTGTAAAATTGTAAAATAAAATTTATTTTCGTCTCCGTGAACATTGCAAATGGGTTTTTTACATGTAGTACGATTTTTTACACGATATTTTAGTCTTTCTGTCGCGTGATTTGACACAAAAGCAGCATCTTTGATTTACAAAATGTTGAATCTCTCTAGCAGGAATTTCTAGAATAGTGCCATTGATGTTCGCAAGAAATAAATCTATTGCAGTCGCTACAGTTTTGAAAAATTATTTCGCTATTTTGTTTCGTGGCTAGAATGTTTGGGAGTGTAAGTTCTTCTGGCAAGTTTTGTAAAAAAATTCATAGTCTACTTCGATCATTACATTTCCAATTGGGGAAATTTTTAGTACATGCGATATAGGCATTGAGAGCAGCCATATTAATAATTTACATAAAATTCCTAAATGTCCATCTTTTAGTTGATGAAGATTCTCTATGTCTTACGGTGAGACATGCATTGTGCGCGAAGGATTTCGATACGCTGCACACATTGCGGGGAAACAAAGGTATTCCACGTAATTAAATTCAGTTTTTCGTAGCAAATTTCAAACCAAATTTAATAAATTGTTTAAAAACGGGCTTAAAAGGTCACTTGAAAAGTCCCCGGTCTGATACATAGATGGCGCAACGAGAATTAAATCCATATATTTTTTAGTTAGCCCTAACTGTCAAAAGATGCGTGTATAAATTTGACAGCTGTCGTATTATTAGTTTGTGAATAACATTTTGAGTGAAGCAACCTTTATTATTGTGAAAAAAAACGGATAGAAGGAATTTCGCGTGTTGATAAAATATTGCTTTTTGAAGGGAAAAAATAAAGTTGAAGCAAAAACTTGGCTTGATGCCGACTTTCCGGATACTGCACCAGGAAAATCAACCATAAAGTATAGGTATGCTAAGGTTAGACGTGGTGAAATGAGCACAGAAGACGGTTAACGCAGTGGAAGCCCAAAAGAGGTTTGTTACCGACGAAAACATATAAAAAATCCACAAAATGATTTTGAATGACCGTAAATTGAAATTGATTGAAATAGCAGACACTCTAAAAATATCAACTGAACGTATACATCATATTATTCATGAATATTTGGGTATGAGAAAGCTCTGTGCAAAGTGGGTGCCGCGCGAGCTCACTTTTTCCAAAAACAACGAGTTGATGATTCGGAGCAGTGTTTAAAGATGGTCAAGCGCAATGAACCTGAGTTTTTGCGTCAATATGTGACAATGGATAAAACACGGCTCCATCATTTCACTCCGAAGTCCAATCGACAGTCATTCGAGTGGACTGCACACGATGAACCCGCTCCAAAGCGTGGGAAAACGCAACAGTCGGCTGGCAAGGTTATAGCGTCTGTATTTTGGGATGCGCTTGGAATAATTTTCATTAACTACCTTGAAAAAGGAAGGACCATCAACAGCGATTATTATATAGCATTATTGGACCGTTTAAAGGACGAACGAGTGCTGCTTCACCAAGAAAATGCACCGTGTCAAAAATCCATGAATTGGGCTTCGAATTGCTTCCGCATCCACCGTATTCTCCAGATCTGTCCCTCAGCGACTATTTCCTGTTCTCAAATCTCAAAATAATGATCGCTGAGAGGAAATTGTCTTCGAATGAAGAGGTGATCGCCGAAACTAAGACGTATTTTGAAGCAAAGGACAAATCGTACTACAAAAATGGTATCGAAAAGTTGGAGGGTTGCCATAATCAGTGTATCACCCTTGAAGGGAGTTATGTTGAATAAAAAAAACTAATTTTGCCAAAAAAAATGGGTTTTACTATGGTAGGCAGAGGACTTTGTAATTGACCTGTTATTAATACATATTTCGGGATTATCTCGAAGGAAAAAAAATAACCAGAAAAGAATTTAGAAAGTTATTAAAAAGCAACCGTATCTGGGATACCTAAAATAACCCGCTCGGTCACGGAAAGGTTAAGCCAAACAAAAACTTGTTTTTATTCCTACATAGATCAAAACATTTATAATTGTAAACTTTTAGCAAATTATTTCGAATATAATGAAATCGTATTTTATTGAACGACAACATTTATTTATTGAACAAGGGGGTAAATGATATCGAATAATTCAGTGACGTGCAAGCCAATGGTTAAATGAACATTGGCTAGTACAAAAACACCATCAATATCTCTCCAATTATCTCGACTGAAAATGATATCCACCACTACATTTCAACTCCGTTATTTAGTTTCATAACTAACCTTCAATTAAATCGAGGTTAATTAAGTTTGAAGTTTAATTAAAACGTGAAAAATAAAACAAACATAATTGAAAGCGATATATTTTGAAATTACTGTTTAATGATATAGTTTATGAAGCGTAGCGCGTTTATTTCTGGTGTAATGTGTGCCCGTTTTTCTTTCTCTTGGATTTATTGTATGTTGCATTAGGTACTAGAGACATAGGTATATAAATTAAAAATTGATATATGGATATGTATATTTTAATGTATTTATTATATTGTTATCAGTTGTTGCCGACTAACCTACAATTTGTCTTTATCATAACTTAAATCTGGCTATATATCTAGGAGGATCCATCGGCCCTATCGTAGTTTTGGTGTAACAATGTTTATGTATTAACACTGCTGTTTTTCTATCAAAAGCACCTCACTACACTACACTACACTATACAAGATCAAATGGTTTGATTCTTTTGAGCCTTAGTACTGTTCTAGTGTTAACCAAGAGTTATTATACATCGATGTTGATGATGAATTTCACCGAGTCACTGCTCATGTCTCGTTGCCATTTTCTGGTGTGAGTCGGTATCTAAAGTTCTCGGTATAAGTTATCAGTCCTGTAATATCTGGCTGTCGTTACTGTGGTCGGGTCTTAGGATTTTGTTCTAGAAAATTTGTATTGTATTTATATTACTTTTGACGAAAAAAACCCATAATTAAATCTCGTATGTCCATATATATTTTAGTACTTGTACATAATACATGCATAATAGCAATTTATTATGTACTGATAATTAATTATGTACCAATTAACTAATAAATTGTCTTTTATTGGAACTTCAGTTCTCTCCTTTTCGTTTTTAAATGTTCCTTATACAAGGTTGTCGGCCGCTGAGAAAAATATCGATATTTTAATATATTAATATTAAATATATCGGAGAAAAGAATATCCAAATGTTTTTACAATAACTAGGAAAACTATCGATATTTTACAAAGGATATATTAATATTTTTAAGAAAAAATAAAAATATTGATATATCGTGCCAAAAATATATATAGATATTTTCCATATATTTTAAAAAGTAGTGATATTCAAGGATTAAAATTAAGTACCAAAATGCACTAAATAGTTAAAATAAAGTACCAATTTAAAAGGTTTATTAAAAATAATTTGAAAAAAATTTATAAGAAATATATTTAAGATATTGGAGATACACTTTTTTTTCTGAAAAAATATCCAAAAATATCGATATATCGCTCAAAAAGTATCGGGCAAATATATCGATATTTTTAAAAAAATCACATTAATGGTAATTATATACCAAATATGTATTAAAATATACTAAACTTTTAAAATTAAGTACCATTATACTTATTAACATTAATTTTTTTATAATGTTTAAAAAATATATTTAATTTTTTTTAAAAATATCGAAAAATATCGGCTTGAAAAAATATCGATATTTTTTCGGCATCCCTGAGGCAAATCTTCGTTCATATTTCGATAGCTTTTAAATGCACCCTACTATTCATATTCATATATTTTTGTTAAAGTCGATTCATTCAACAAAGTCATTATTGCATCATAAGCGGCGTCCATAAGCATAATCCTCTAATAAAATTCCTTTCGACTCCCAAAAACAGACACCCACGCTTTTCAACGCTAAAGAACCGAGTTTGCATCACTCGTTAAGCTCTTATTGTGATTCAGAATCCTGGTGGTACCTCCAAGTCCCACTCATTATAATAAAATTATGCACTAAATCATTTTAGTTTAAATTTTTAGCGAACATATTCACATCCAGTTTGCTGGTTTTACAATTTTCTAATTGAGTTCTGTCTAATCATGGAATTTGGGCAATGTTTTCATGAACCACGAAATATTAAACAATATAGGCTATATTATTAGTCTGGAAAGTATCCATAGATGCGGCTGTTTGAGAGATGCAGAGCATCCCTTCACATACCGTTGGGTAATATAGCATTTAAATGGTCTAGAGATAACCCACGAAGTGGTCTAATAAAACTTTCAGACATTGCTCTTAAAATAATACAATTTTTAAAAACTTTAAAACTTATTATTATTGCTATTTGTGAGATAACCACTGAACACTCATGGCAAGATGATAATAAAAATAGTCTTAAGACAAGTTGATGAAAAAAGGTAAATATCGGAAATAAATAACAATTGATTAGCTTTTATTAGTTACAACATTTATTAATAATTAATTGCAGATATATTGTACTTCATGCTGAAAACAGGAATGATTAATAACACCATCGGTTTGGATGAATACGATCAGACACATTGAAAAAGAAATTGACAAATAATGGAAATTTATTCACAAATGTTAGATAGATTGGAAATTAACGGCTTGGACGATTTATGTGCATAAATATGTGTAACTGGTCAGAATATACATAGAATTTTGTTAAAATGTGTAAGGAACTGTTTTGCAGTCAAATGCATTAGGTAGTAAGAGAACAAACTGAGGAGAAATATGTTATAGTGTTATCAAAGTTACTTTATAAGGAAGCATGCACCGAAGGAAACAAGAACTAGATGTAAAAGGTAAATATGCTCTCTAATGGAAATAAAATATATTAATTGAATATACAATTGTTAATAAGGTGGATCGGGCCACCAGGAGATTCCAGTATATAAAAAAACGCGCTTAACACTCTAACTTGGAAGGTGGTATGGAAAAGAGGTCAATGTAAATATAATAAATTTTTTTTGTACTACTCTTCGTGAGTCCACAATCTGCCCTATTGACAATAAGTATTTCTTCTGTCTATATTATATATACATGGCATGTAGAAAATCACTTCATTAAGCAATCTTCTGTATAAAATATTATCTTAATTAATTAGTCTTATTCTAATGCTTATTCTAAAGTCTACATATGTCCAGTAATCAGATCAGGTGGTGTTAAACGTTTTAGTCTACGCACTTCACTATCACGTCGCATATTTAGCTGATTAGCGAGTACATTGGGATGCACTGACACTCTTTCGAAGTACTTCACACAAACACGTTGAATTACACTCGTTATCGGTTCTAGACGAATATCGCGTTGTATCACTTTATTTGAAATATAGTACGGAGCATCAACAATGGCACTAAACACCTTATTTTGGAACCGTTAAATGATGGATATATTAGATTTGCTAGCGGTACCCCATAGTTGAATTCCATATGTCCAAATGGGCTTGAGTATAGACTCATACAGCAATACCTTGTTATCTAATGATAACTTGGATTTGCGCCCAATGAGCCAATACATTTGATATAATTTTAGTCCCAGTTGTTTCCGTTTAGAGAGTATGTGCTTCTTCTAGGTTAGGCGTCGATCTAAACGCATACCAAGATATTTAACATGCTCTGTTTGGGGGAGTAAAATATAATAAATAAATATATAATAATAGTACTATATAATGTAAATTGTATTTGATAACAGTAGTTATTTTATTTCGATTAGAATTTTGTTGTAAAGTTAAAATAAACTAAAGCTCAGAGTTGATGCAGCAACATAGCGATGTTTTGACCACATGGATTCGGATGATGTGAGTTCACTGTTTTATTGAACCGACTATATAATAGTATTGCATATTGCATATTGATTAACTACTAAACTGCTCTATTTGTTATTGTTTTCTTAAATATCTCGTATTAATAGGTACTATGAATCATGAGTGAGACAGAAATGGCTACGAATAAAGTTACCAATAATTGATATACTACTACCATAAATAGAATTGTCAATTATCTCTATATGGTGGGGTAACGTTTTCATAATGGTCATTAACATAACCACTCGGAAATTAAAAAAGGGACAAGACAACTTTCGACTTCATTATAATACCTGTAAAATTAACACGAACAACATCGGAAGTAACCGTTAGCTTTTATTGCTGCGCAACATGACTCAAGTTTTGTTTCAAATATAATTAGATCATAAATTTTCATCTAATTATTGTTGATAATAACCTATTTAACTAATATGTATTTTTATATTCACATAAATAATGTAATTGTTTTAATAACGTGTTATTTTCTATGGGTTTCCGTAATTTACTACGAATAAATTAGATAAAGAAATCTATTTGAAATATCGATGTGGTGCCATGAAAAATAACATCAATTTAAGCGATAACATTTTGACGAATACGGATATTAGGTTAATTGGTATCGTTGAAATAAATGCGTCTATGTGGGAACAAATGACAGCTATTTAATTTTATTATCTAATACATGTGATAAGATTGATGTTTCTGTACGAGTATATATTGATGGGTTTTATATTAAAAAAAACGTTAGAGTTAGGTTACAGAAGTAATAAAATGTGTTCTGAGCTTGTTTGTTAGGTTCACGAGGCACAAATTGTATAGGTTAACAAAGAGATGACTTTTTTGGTTTAAACCCTAATTTAAATCATATTTAAACATTTATTTTGATCGAAAACTATTTTATTTTCATTTATATTTTTATTATGTTTTCATTTTAATAGAAAAGAAGTGGAAACTCGTTAGAATGACTGTATAGACAACACTGCTGATCTATTCATATTCTAGTGTAAACGAGATCCTTACATTTGTAGTACTGTTCATATTGTTCCACCACATATTAAAGCACTGCCCTACTGAAAAAATATCTAAATACGACCAACAAATTAGATTTGTTTTGTTCGTAATTTAATTATAAGAACCCAACCGAACCTAAACAGTTATATTAATTTAGATAAATTACCAACAATTTAATTTTTTGTATATGTCACAAAATTATATTATTATTGTTTGGGCTTTACACCGACTTCAAAGTAATCAGTTGATTGTAGTTAAGATAATATTTTAAATAGATAAATAGGTTTAGGTAGGTATTAAGATGAATTGTTTGTATATATTAGAATATAAAATACATGTTGTAGATAGGTTAAATAAGATTTTTGTTTATTTTTATTTCGTTATTACAACGATTATTATGTACGTATTTCATTTTAATATGTTTTTTTTTGTTAAAAATCTAAGTTTGATTATTTTATAGTTTTTAGTGAATTCCTTATTTATTTTTCGAAGTTGGTTGAATTTTTTTGTTAAAAATATTTTATTTTTCTCTTTTTAGATATTTACTAAATAAATTACGCAGTTATTTTATTTAATATTACAATGAGTAGGCCAAGTAAAGATGCAGCAAGTATGAGGAAAAATAGAGATAAAGAGAAAATGATTGAAAATAAGGAGCGCTTCAGGCCCCGGGGTCAGCGGACCCCGGGACAGGTAGCGCCTAGACTAGGTGATTTGACAAATGTTCTAACTAAACCAGAAAAACAAAAAATTATTTTCCGCGTCGGGACTGAACCTGCGACCTCCGATAGGGAGCCAAAGGCTTTGGATAGAAGCCATTGTCTACAATATTTCTACGAGGTTTGATATACTATATTTAGTGTTTAAAAAGCAGGCCGAATGACTTTTACACTGAACCACTTCCGATTTTCCATTACATCATCTCAGCAATAACATTATACATAAATATCTGATTATTTTAGAAAAAAAAATTGAATTTTTTACGTGCTTTTGAAATTTGAACATTTCCCTCGATTTCTCCCCCTTCACCACATCAGATCCTGACTTGGTTCCAATGGAACCACCACGGACCACACTCCTTGGAATAAAAAGAAAATTGAAAATGGGTACATAGTTGTTGCAGAAATCAACGGAACATACATTAAAATATTTATATACATATATAGGACATAAAACTTCCTCCTTTTTCGAAGTCAGTTAAAAACATGTAGAGTCGTTGCCCCACCTGGATGGCTTTCAGTTGTAATATTATCTGTAATTATTGATTATGATTTCGTTCGTCAATTTGCCCCAAATTTCCATAATATAACCTGTGGTTTCTTAAGTTTTCTGCACTGAATATTTATGAATTTATAATTATTAATACTAAAGTATACAATTCTGTAATCATATAAGGTTATAGTTTTAAATATTTCATTTATAAATTATCTCAATTAAAGTAAAATTAATCATGAATCATCAAAATACCTATTTTTAATTTTTTTTGTCGGTGCCTCGGTATTAGTTTAATTAGAATGTATGTGAGTTATAATTTGTGAATGTGGTTAGAAAATTACAACATTTTATCATTTAACGGAAAGAAGAGGCGACTTGTTGAACTGTGATTCAAAGCGGCACTGACAGTTCTTGTCTATTAGAAAATAGATACCTCCGTCTCACTTGTCGACCATTCAGGTAGTTTAAGAAACAGTAACAGACAGTCTAGGCCATATTACTTAACACCTTCCTCCTAAAGGAACGGTCACAGGGATGTACGTAGCCGTTACTCAGTTTCTTGAAGATAATTACAAGTAAGTAAAATACATTGGATGAAAACCTAACCTAAACTCTTAAAGAACTTTCAGAGAGTTTAGCAGTTGTTGGGTGAACTATCTCTAGACATTTATGTGAGAAGGAAAATGAGGAAAATGAGAAAATCCGAAATGAGGAAAAATGCCACCACATCAATGGACTGAAAATATCATTTAGAACTGTTTTTGCATAGTGGTTTCATAGCTGTGTTGTGTTTTTTATATTTAAAGAAGCTGTTATTATTTGTCGTTTATACGTCGATGGAAAGTATTTCTTTCTTATATGGTTTTAAAGTAGTTCAGGTACTCTCGATATAATTAGGTATAACGTTTTGACATGTATAAAAATAAGTTAAATTAATAAAGTATTAACAAATTTGTTAAAGAAATAAGTAGCCTCTTAATATAGAAAATAAGTCAATAACATAATATGTAGAATTAAAAATTTGCAAATAAAGTCCATAAACAGTTAAGAACATTGTTTATTATTTG
Source organism: Rhynchophorus ferrugineus (assembly GCF_030347505.1). Classification (NCBI taxonomy): domain Eukaryota; kingdom Metazoa; phylum Arthropoda; class Insecta; order Coleoptera; family Curculionidae; genus Rhynchophorus; species Rhynchophorus ferrugineus. Next base: position 19,662,674 of record NW_027472588.1, on the reverse strand, counting down.
GTAAAACTAAATAGCTCGTTAAAAGTAAATTGGTCTTTCGATCATGATACATGTACATCAATATTTTCTGTATAGATAAATATTTGGTGTACTTAAAAGCCTCAACAGCTTGCTAGACAAAAATAGTTTTCTATGGCGTATTTTGACTAGCGATGAAAAGTTGATTCACTTCGACAACCCCAAGTGTCATGGGTTAGCCCATCATCATTGACACAGAAGTGGAATAGTCAGGTGCAGTAAGGTGTAGTGTATAATTTGCAACTAAAACCAAATGAAACTGTTAGTGCAGATGTCTACCGTCCGTAATTATATAATTCGAACGACATATTGTTGAAAAAAAAAGACCAGCAATAGTATCAAGCAATATACTGCTTCTGTAATAATGAATCAATATGAATTAATTATGTATCATTTACGGGCCTCGTTGGTGTCGTTGTCAAGGCGATAGGATTGTCCCCGTACTGTTGCGAGAGTCGCGCGTTCGAGTGCTGCTGGGACATTGATGTACTTTATGTTTATGATTGTAATTGTAAATGTCTTTAGGCAACAGTGGAAAATTAGACAAGGAATAACCGTCTCAGTCGCCAGTAACCAGGTTGGGTAAGACCGGATATCTTCTGGGATGATTCCTGAGTTGGTGGCTGGCCAGTCGGTAGGTCGGTAAGATACCTAGAGAGAGGTTTGGAGCCCACGTTAAACTGTAGGTCCAGTTCAGATAAAGCCTCGTTGGTAAAATCATTTCATAATTATTTTATATGTATCATTTAAAATTATATTCTATATTATGCAATAATGTTTCGAACAACTAGCATTAATGCGAGTCGATAGCGATATTTCTCAAGAAGCGAAATTATTAAAAAGTATTTAGTAAAACTCCTAAAGTAATTAAGAATCCGTCTCTATTCAAATAATGATCATCGTTAAAAGTACGGTAAATGTGATTGATCGCAGTGTATTTCGATATAACGGCCACCGTCATCAACTTAGACCATCCGATTTATATGTAATTGCAATTCTTCATGTAAAAATATAATGGTGCCGTAAATACTCATTTCGTCGATGTTTGTTATTAATTACGTCCAATTTACTCGCGTTGATGGTTGAGTTTTTAATCTAAAAGACGCGATAAAATAGATTAGCCTTCGTTTTACTGCTTATAAATGTTAAATCATCGCCGATTTGAATATCTCAGGTATGGAGGAAGAAAATAAAAAGGCAATAATCGAAAAAAAATTGTTTCCGATCGATCTCGGTTTGGGAAAATTATCGTATTTTTTAACCATTAATTAGCGTTTATAGAGATCGCTAATGCAGGATGGGAAACTCATTTATAGTGCTTGCTTAATTAATTGATTAAGAATTGGGTTCAGTGCGAGGTCGAGGTCTCCATATCTGGCAAGTTTATTGCAATCGGTGACGTTAGTGTGTCAATGAAAATTTATGTTCATGAAGGAAATAATAGTACAAATTATCAACACTGTTGGGCTACAATTTATTTTAAAATTTCATTTAATAATAATTTCTTGGAACGTGTGTGTTTTTAAATATTTTGTTATAACTGCTATTAATTTTATGATTTAATTTTTACAGATCTTTCAGTATATTTTTGTATCATTGGGGACTTGTTATAAACAAACATTCAACAATGACCAGGTACAAAGAATCACAGACATTGTTGAAAAAGCCCACAACGAGGAAGGAACTTGCTTAGAGCCTTCGATAAACTGGCATATAGGATAAATATGAATAATAATACTATTATCCTATACAGTAATAATGTTAAGTACCTTGGGGTGAATCTTAGTTTCGGTGAATCTGCGCAAAACTTTGTCGGAAGGAGCACAAAAGCTTATATTTTTAATACAAAAAAACACGTTTTAAAATAAAATATCTACATAATAATCGGTGTAATAACTAAAAAAAAATAAACAGAAACTTTATTTAACCTATCTGCTACACGTATTTTATATTCTACTATATACAAACAATTTAGCTTAATACCTACCTAAACCTATTTATCTATTTACAATATTATTTTTAGTACTACCAATTGATCACTTTGAAGTCGTTGTCAAGCAAAAAGTTAGACATATTTGTTTTGTTTGTGATTTAATTTAGTGTATATATCACATAATTATATTATTATTTTTATATTGTTTTGGCTTGGCTCATTAGCTCGCTCTATGTTAAATATCTAGTTTTAAGCCTCAGGAGAGCAAATTGTAAGTTAGTCGACAATAATTGGTAATGATATATTAATAAATTAAAATAATTTAGGATCTAGAGATTGGCAATGCAAGATGATTATTATTATGTGATCAGAGAGTGTAAAAAACCAGGACTACTATGTCTCTATCTCTAACTCGAAAAATGTCCTTTCAGTCGGAAAATATATAAAATCAGGTGTCCTTCAAGATAATTAAGCTGCACTCTAAGTGGATGACACCGCTTTCTTCACAAGCGCTTACAACATAAAGCACTTTCAAGACAAGCTGCACAATTATATAAAAACACGGTTCAGCGGTTACCATTCTGGACGGTAGATATTAACTCTCAAAAAATTCGTGCCATAATTTTCTACAGGAGGATATTTTCATAGCATTAATTTCGATAAAGCTACCCTTTGATAACTTGAAAATGCTACTAGCTTAGGTCTACTTTCCGACAGATGGTTCAGTTGGTATCTATATAGAGCAAACCCTCTAAATCCACTCATCTGTAAACCTAGCACAATCAAGAGCCTGTTATACAAAATGTTAATCTGATCCGTCACATCGTCACAGAACAAGCTTCTCAGGCGAATCTAATTTAGAGGCAATTATACTTGAGATACTTTCATTTAGAATTTAGGTCTCAGCTTGTTTGTTTTATCGTTTTGATGACATTTCTTAGTTATTATTTAATCCAGGTATTGCAAGATCGCAGCTAGGTGGATATTTTAGCTAGGTAGCTCCTCCCAGGTCATAGTGCTCCTTAAAATTTATCCAGCTACTGGTGCCATCCTCAACTAGACAAAATATTAGTAATGATCAAGGAAAACGCCGAAGGTAATTTTAACGGGTGTAAATACTACACAATCCAACTACAAATTGTTGATTTAGGGCAGGCTGGGCGGCTAGGTGTATCTAAACTTAATCTATATTTCATTTCATATTCTCGTTAACATACATTACAAAAAAAGAAATTTGTCAGTTGTGCGCCTTTAGATATTTTTATTTATTTTTGTCAGTAAGGTCTGGGTCCTTTTCTAAGATCAGAAAATGTAGAAAGCAGTTAAAGGAATTTTAAGTGAACATAAAAATATTACATGGCCAAATCTAAAAATAATGTCGATAATGGTCATCATATATAATGAATCACATATAATCATATATCAGAAATATATAATAAAGTAGATATTCCATTATGCTAACGCAAAATTTTCATATTTGTTAAGTGTAAAAACTGTAGCATTAAAATCAAGAGTACGTTGATTTTTTGAGGTATCTTAGAAATATTACACCGAAGTGTCAGTACAGTAAATGTATAGTATTGTGTTATATTTAAGGTCATGACATTATACAAATAAGAAATAAGTTTTCACAAAAACATTATATGCATTTTCATATCATTATTGCAGGAAATGAAATGTTCTCATTCATATTGAATGAAGAGGACATGATTTACATCACATTTAATGTCAAATAATAACAATTTCACTATATTTCCATTTAAAATCATATTATTGGTAATGGAAAAACGTTTGATATTTATTTTAGCATAAAAATTATCAGATATCTATTTTTATTTGAATCCAAAATATTTTATTCCATCCACCATGAATACCTGATAAAAACCAATAGCGTGCAGTTGGTAGGCAAATAAAATAATATAGACCAGTAGTTCCCTCAATGTTTGCTATCCCATAGACCCATTATCCCATTAGAGGGATATTTGGTATACCCAGCTTGTTGTCCTAGCAACATGCACACAATTTTAAAATCGCCGAATACTTGCTAGCCATGGATTTCATATTTTAGTTTTCCAAAACCAATTTCAAATTCTTGTAGGATTAATTTGAGTTTTACGGAATGATGAATGCTTTAACGCTTCTTTTTGATGCATCTGTGAAAAAATATGACGAATTTTTCCATATTATTTTCATTTTCAGCTGATTAATTTTGTTGCAGACCTGTTGCTTTGGAAACTTTGAAGGTATAAATTCGTCAAGGAATTTACGGACATCCTGTTGATTCCATTCATAGCATTGTCGTTCCAAACATTTCGCCTTATCAAATTTATATATAGTTGTAGGAATTATTGTTATAAATATTTTATAAATTATGATTATGCACGCTTGAAAATGAAAAAATGGTGCAGATTTTAACTACTTCCTTAACTAAATTTAATCTTGTAACAATATGAATAGTATACAAATATACAAGTATTATAGAAGTATTAATACTAGTGGCACAAATAGTGGGCTCTAATTTATATTACTTGTTGTAAGTGTGACACTCTGGACCTTGTGGAAACCTGTTGATGAAAAATTTTTTGGTGAGGATTTGGTTACGCACTCTTACTAATTTCATTTGTTTTCGTTATTTATTAGCTCAGTTTTTTAGTGTATTAGTCTATGTGATTCAGTTTATATATATGTACACATTTTTTTAAAATTGAAGACCGCCAGTTGTCACTCCTAGCCTCAGATGAGTGGTCGGGAGCGCCATGACGTGGGTGCTTGGCACCGTTACATGTCATTTTATCTCAATATATTTTAATCTAATTGAACTATAACTAATCTAATTAAAATTAACTTAAACTAGCGTATTTTTAATAGTTTCATTTCTTCTATGATGATATGAATGATAATATACTATAGATTCTGAAGCAGACCTAGTAACCTGTGGCAATAGGGATCTTTTCGGTCGTAAGCTTTGAGATGCGGATGTCTCATTTACGCTGGAATACTACTCCGTGCACACAACACATTTTATCCTCATCACGGGTTCCACCCTCAGGTTACTAGCATTTTTAAGATCAATATAGTTCTCGATCTTTGTCTGGCTATTGCCACAATTGGAAATCCTTCATTGGGTTAAAATAGTGATACATTTCTTGGCGTCTGCACCTCATTTATTTCAAGTGTCTGCTAGATGAGAGCAAAACATCCCTTTTTTCATACCTCGTAAGTATATACTTTCGTCCCTAATGACAGGGAAGAAAGTTAAATATTTACTCCCTGTGAGAAGTACACCCGCGCCCTCTATAACAGCGGGAGGAAATAATTTCTTATGCGTATTTATACCCGTAATTCGGGACTATTTATTCTCTAAAAATACCAAAAAGCGATATTAAACGCATTAAATGATTTCACAGACGCACATCGCATAATGCCGAACGAACAATTCGGTTTCCGTGCTAAACATTCATGCCTCCATCAAGCTGCCCGCGTCGGAGCAACTATCCACCAGGCAATGATAAATCCGATCCTGATAATCCTGATCCGCAGGAGTCCCGCAAGGCGCTCCATTAGCCCCAGCCATATTCAATCTTTATATGGCTGATTTCCCGTTCTACAAACTTTGCCACACAGCATTTTATGGAGATGATACCACTTTCTCCACAACCGGTTACTATCCCGACGCAATAAGCAATAGACTCCAAGTACACCTGAACCAAGCGATAGCGTGGTAAAAATTCTGGCGGCTTCAGATTAACCCGATCAAAACTCAAGCTATTGTGTTCCACCGCAAGAAGGAGTTTCGCTCCTATCGCTTCCAAATCGATGAAGTCCCTATCCCACGGCTCCAGAAAGTTTCATACCTCTCCAGTTCGACCGCAGATTTCAATGGTCTGCCTAAATCCAGCACGCCATTTGCAAAGGAAATGGCGTGTACAGCCTATTATTTCCTCTAGTCTGCACAAAAAGCAAACCCCCAATACTACAGAAAGCGACTCTGTATAAAATGCTCATCCGTCCAATCTGCTTCAATGGAACACAGGTGTGGTACTCTAAGTGTTCCAATCCAAAAAAGTCCGTGCGTTACTCAGAGCTCCATCGTTTATGAAGAACGTCAATACACACCTCGAATCAGGCGGTTTTTTAAAAATTTCATAAACATGCTCAGTGTGATGTTCTCCACAAGAACCTTGGAATAAAATCTCTACCCGTCCACAAATCCCGGTAGCAAACAAACTACGACAGCCCCAGTCATAACCCAGGGTCTCTGTCGCCCGCAAAACAACCATATGCCGAATCTGAAGCGACATCAGCCGAAGGCCATATGGTTCTAGCTGGTCAATCTAGAAAACAAAAAAAAAAACAAACTATTTATTCTGTCGCTACAAATTGTTTACCGCTGTCATTAACGGTGCTACCTCTAACCTTAAAAATAATCATCAATGATGTTTATCGTCACTCGACTCAACAATCCAGAAAAAATGAACAATACGTTCTCATCTAATGAATCTATGGACAAGGAAGATGTTATATGAAATTTTGATGCAGAAGCGCTATTGATAATAAATACAGATACGTTGCGGGAAAAGTCTATTGATGTCGGGGGCAGGCATCAAAAACATGCTGATCAAAATTTAAGTTAAACTAATAACGTACTTTCGACCGGGTATTAAAAAAATCGTATACACTAAACGGACCAAAAGTTGAAATCTCGGTCCTGCTCGTCATGAAGGGTCGAAAATTCACTTTCGGCCTTTGTGGTGTAAGATACTAATTCATCCCGCGTATGTTGCATCACGCATCTGGTAGGTTTTTGTTTTGCACCTAATTTTTATACTTAATAACTCGGTTTAAATATTATACTTAGTGTCGTCATCTAGAAATATAAATAGCAACCCTCATTTTGGGAACACTTTGCTACATACTACTGCTACGATTTTTTCCATCAGTATATTTAACACGTAATTTCTATTTAGTTTTCATTGAATTTTACCAATAGCTATTCTACCTTTACGTGACACTATATATACACATTTTGAAATATTTTCCTTAATACCTTATTAAGACGATACGAACTCTCTAATGCTATCATATCAATGAATGCCAACATTTCTATATTCGGTTGTTACGTTACACTCCATTTTATTGCTTGTACAAATTAGCTTATCGAAAATTTGAATAACCGATACCGAATAACGTAAAAAACAGGCGATTATATAAAATACATTTCCTCGTAAGTGTTTATGTAAATTGGTTATTACTCGTTATCAATTAATTCCCCTTTATCTTTTCACCATTATGGGGATATAAGTATAATTCCCCTTATGTAGGCGGGAGATGTACGGGAGAAATCCATATGTTAAAAAATATATTTGTGGCGCTTGATCTATTTAAATATATAATAAGTACCATTAAAGATTATCATAAAATTATGAATTAGTTTTGAAGGATTTACATCAAATCAGGTAGTATGCTGTATGGACACTTCGCTTTAAATTTTTTATTATAATTTATTATAGCTACCTAGCAAACTTTTTTAATTAATTACCTCTTACTTTAGATATGCTTAGTAAAATTTTAATTTGCAAAAAATACACTTATACACTGAGCAAGTTCGTGTGTTTTGGTTCGCTTCAATCTTCTGATATCTTGCGTGTTCTCCAGTGCTTCCACGTTGTTGTGATTTAGCGACCTCATTTCATGTTTTAAGATGAAATCTTGGATCGTTTTGTGTATCCATTTAATTTCGAGGTCATCGTGCAGCTTTTCGTTGATTACCTAGCGATAAGCATTAGTAATTAATAGTAGAAATATATCTTGGGCACGTTGGATTACTAGTTGATTTGATTTCTTAGTTAGCAACTCCATATTGCACCCTATAGGTCCAAATTGGCTTTATGATTGACTGATAAAGCAATATCTTTGATTTTAGGTAAAATTGGGAGTATTTTCTGACTAAACAGTACAGTTGCTTAACTTTGAGTCCAATCTGCTGTGCTTTTTGTCTAACATGATATTTCCAGCTTAACCTACCATCGAGATATATTCCGAGATATTTGGTTGATTCTGCTAGAGAAATCGATCATCCGTCAAATGATATAATTAGGTTTTTGTGATTTCGCCGCAACACAAAATTAACATGGACAGATATCGAGCTATGTTTATAGTGTCGGCAAATATTCCATGTACTGTTTGTTTTGTTGTTGGGATGTCAGAAGCATAGAGCAGGTAGAAGGAGTGGTCCAAAGACACTACTCTGTATAACAGTCGAAATAGGTTGAAAAATTTTCATTCGAAAAGATAGATATGATTCCAACAGTAGACAGTAATTCCGCGGTAACAATTTGCTCATTTTGTATATTAACCCCAAAATGTACCGATCAAAAGCTTGTGAGACGTCCAGGAATATTGTAGGGCAGTATTTCTTTTCTTCGAATGCCTCGTCAACAACCGCTATCACTCTGCGCACTTGGTTGATTGTCGAGTGATGATTGCGAAATAAAAACTGGAAATACAGTACTTTTATAAATAGTTTAATACGTTTTAGGCCCAACAACTCAAAAAACAAAGAAGTTTAATCTTACTAACAATTTTATTAACCAGGGAACGTTTAGATTTATAATGCAGAAACAAATCAGTTTAAACGCAAGACTCAACAGTTAGACAATCTTGAACTGGAAACCCAAAATATAATTGAACAAATGTAGTAAAATCGGCGAGCATATATTAAAAAAATATATATACAGGCGAACATAGAACCCCCTCCTTTTTTTGTCGGTTAAAAATATACACAAAAACGTATAATAATTAGGTTATTTAGGGTCAGATTGAAAAAAAAGATGTAAAATAATATTTCCGGTAATATGTCGATAAGTAAGATATATATACATATACCTAATATTAAAATAATTTGAGTAACACTGATAAACGTTGAATAATACAAATAATATAACAAATAATCATAATTTAGGATTATTTTATTCCTATTTATTCATCATAAGATTTAGTCACTTCTTCGACAGAAATAGTTATATTTGGGTGTTTACTAGAATTCCTCTTCTTAAAATAATATAATGTAAAATAGTAATATATTCAACAATATCTGCAATAAATAAGAATGTTACGAAACCACATGTCTCATTATTTTTAATGGATTAATAAGAAAAAAATCTAAAACATTAACTCCAACATTAATATAAGTAATAAATGTAAGTACAATAAAAAGTTACTACTCGCAATCAACAAGTTGGTTAATTCCTTTTTCAGGGCCATTTAATTTACATGTAGTTCGTAATATGTAAGCACGACATGCCCCATAAATCGAAATGATGAAAAAAAAGTTGGCTCGTGGTCCTTGATCTATATAAATGCTTGTTGTAAACATTTTTTTTCTAGCGGAAACACATTTTTTAAACTAAAGTGTGCGACATATGCAACTTGTGGCGCACAGATATATAAATATTTTTTATGTCGTGTTCTGTTATAGTTTTAATTATGGTTTGTTTTAACTAATTATAAAAAGTTGACTGCTGAAACTCAAGTGCTAATTCTTTACTTACCCATAAAATGTTATTCGTTTCTTTGTTGTTTTAATATATAAGGTGGCTTCAACAAGTATTACTTTTTGAAATTATTTTAGAGTTATTCAGTAATGATCTTCCAAAAGACATCATACTAAATTGATACTACTAAAGTACTCTTTGTGGTAACTAGTATTAAATGTCTCCTAATTATCTTCCTATAATTTGCTTGTTATAACGAGAAAAAATTATCCAGAGATTATTCAAATATGTACAACAATTAGATATGATCAATATGTTATTATTATTATATATACGTTTTTTTCAAATGCAGATCAGATTCGCTTGATTTTCAGAGTATGATCTACTCGTATAAATATGAAGTGTTTTTTGAATAAATGTTTTTGAAAATTTTTCACTTTATAAAGGCATTTATTGAAAGAAAAAGAAAAAAGGTCATTGTATAATAATCAATTTTTTTTATAACATCTTTTTCATATACCCTTAGTTTAATCTTAATTATGAATTAATTTATTGCTACTTTTCATTTGTACTTGGATTAATTCACAAGCAAGACGAGTGCTAGAAAATACAAAACTAAGTATTGCTCAATTTTAAAATTATAATAACTTATAGCTATAGTTTACACTAAAGGTATACACTTTATATAAGTTGGTATGGTTTGGTTCGTTTCCAATCTCCTTACATGCTGCGCGCTGCCTAGCAGTTCTATTGCTTCCACGCCAGTATGACTTTAGTAATCTTCTTGCGTGTTTCAAGACGAAATCTTGGATAACTTCGCAAATCCATTTGATTTCCAGGTCATCGGGCAATTCTTCGTTGGTTACGTAGCGATAGACATTGATAATCAATAGAAGAACCTTGTTTTGACAGCGTTGGATAACTAGTTGATTTGAATTTTTAGTGCAACTCCATATTTACCAAATTGGATTTATAAGAGTATCTTCCGACTAACCAGTACAGTTTTTTTATTTTGGTTCTAATGTGTTTTACTTTTTGTTTAACATGATGTTATAATCAAAATAATGTATTATTTTCTACAACTTTTTCCTATACATCCAGCAACAATGTACACATTTCCTTTAATCGTATTGTATTCGAAAATGATGTTTGGCAGCAATCAAATAATCGATCTACTTTCGCACTTCTTCAGCATTTCGAAGCCATGTGCCAGCCAGGCCAGGCTGCATCAGTCTAAACAAGTGACAATCAGAAAGCTTTATGTCTTGTGTCGATGCGTATAGCACTCCTGTCTGATCTATGACCTGTCAGTTTTGCTATTCATAGTCTTCGAATATAAAGAATATTTAAGAGCTTTTAGACATTCAGTCTGTTTTTTTGAGGACTGTAATTGATAAATTACTTGAGCTATGAGCTTCAAAAAGTGTTTAAGGGGCTTCAGCAGCAGATTTGTTCAAATCAAATAACTAAAGTTATATCGATATAATTGCTTGAAGGAAATAAAGATACATTCTTCATATATTTTGGAGGAAAGTGTTCTTGCACAAAAATGCACCTTCCTAATATCATGAATTTCATTATATATTCATGCATTTTTTGCTTAACGTACAGAGAATAGATAGAATAATTTAAACAGCATCCAAGATTGTACATTTGTTCATAATGTACATTCTATATATCAGATGTCAACATTATTGGTCCGTAATTTTGAGTTTTAGAGCAGTGAGTTGGAAGTAGATCAACTCCCATTCAATTCTCCAATCCACAACATCGAATTATGTTGTTTTTGCTGTTTGTTGAAATCATGATGTTTCGGTATAAGAATGGGACATGATTCAGTTGAAAACTATTTAGGAATTCAGCAAAGAATTGCATCGGTTTAAGAGCAAATGGTGGTCCAAAACCTTATTAATAAATAAGCATTGTGTATCTCCACTATAGTCAGGGTTTCTGTGTATCCGCTATATGGTCATGTAATTATTTTTGTATACCATTATGAAATAAATAAAAATTACAGAAGAAAAATATCTTAGTTATCAGCAAAATACAATTTTATGTATGACCATATTTTCTTAAAAAGGATAGATCTTTACTATTTTTATCATATTGGTTCATCCTCGTATATTTAAAAACAAAATTAACCAGCATTAGAAATAGGTAACCTAGAATTCAATTTTCATGTGATCATTTATAAATTATTTCTAATTTAAAATCATCAGTCTTGTTTTAATTAACTTTGATTTCATTGTGTGCTCAATGCACAAAAGCATTGCTCCCACTAAAGCCGCATTTTTCCACTAATACATTTAAGCTATGTAACATATCGTACCGGTGATGTCAGTCGGCGATAAACAGACCGAGTATATTCAAACAATACCGCCGCTAAATAATGCAATCGCTGTTTTTTTGCAGAAAATTTATTACCGTCTGTCTGAGACGAAATTCGCTTTTTATGTTAGCGTTATGCAACTATCCAGACGGCGAAATTACCTGGCGGTCCGTTTTTTTTATACCGATAGAATATTTACGATCCTGGGAATCTGCCGTGAACTATGTTAATTGACGATAATGGCTTTACTAACGTTCATTGGAGATAGCTATCCAACAAAAGAATTGTCCAATTAATCCGGTAATGGATTTGTTATTAGTTAGCCCAACTGATTATTTAGGACAAAGGTGAATATTTGGTTGACCTAATTCGAGCGTTATTATGATGCAGATTGTGCTCGCATAAAATTTGATTTGGTTAAATACACTTTCTTATCTCTAACTGTTAAATATTAAATACTATTTAATACACAACTTTTTAAATTTTTTAGTTATTAATATATTATTATAAGTCATTGGCGACCAACAATTTCTCTCAATGGAGACTTAAAACTAGGTATTTATCTAGGAATTGGAGGTCCTTACTTAGCGATTAACAAAATAAAATTTAGTAGCACTTTTCAGAGTTTTTACCATTTAGTAAACTTTAGTATACAACTACAGAACATCACTGTTTGGTTTTCTTGAGTTTGCGTCCTAGTTCAATGTTATCCAATAGTGGGAGCACTGCGGTATTGATCACCATCTCTCAATTTTCTCCATGAGAGTTGGAATCCGAAGGTTTTGATGTAATGAATTGTTCCTGTAGCATTTGGGTGCATCCACAATATCTCTCAAGACTTTACTCTGACATACGTATATTATATTGATATTATTTCTCATAAATGAAATTTTCCATAACATAACAGATTATACTATATATACTCCATATAGATTTTAGTATTTGATTGAACAGCGACAACTCATTATGTACAGATAATTTAGATTTTCTTCCCAATAACCAACATATTTTATTGAATTTTAATTCCAGTTTTTTTTATATATTCCTTCCAAAGAAGTTTTGCATCAAAATTCATTCCAAAATATTTAGCATTGTTACTACTTGGTATAATAGTATTATTAATATTTATTGGTATGAACAGTTTGATTGTAAGTGAATTCAATATGCACCGATTTACTATCGTTGACTTTTATTCCCCATGTTTGGGGAATAACTTAGGAATAACTTACTTACTTACTTATATTATTGCACTTGTTCACTATTCAAACAACATAGTTGCTTCATCACTATTGTTTACAATGTCAAGTATTGAAATGCTATTAGCAAATGTAGTCATAGTAACATTTTAATACACAACTTGATTTTTAATTATATTTTAGGGGTTTTTTACTATCCATGTGGGTTTTTAGCTAAAGTTTTTTCTAACCAAATTTTGTTGTCGGCCGATTGTTTTTGTTGTCAATCAAAAACATATTGTAATGTACATTAAAACAACTTTATTATATTAAACTTATCATTGAAATCAAGTACCATATGCTTAAATAAGAAGATCAAATTTTAGAAAGCGGAGTATGTTGATTGAGAATTCACATTAACCAGTAGTTCCACTTCTAATAAACCTTAGTTGGTAAAAAGGTGATTAGATAATATAAAAATTAATTATATATAAGTTTTAAACATCATAAACAGAAACATACGTATTGGTGTGTATATGTATTACATGAGTGATGACATTTTATCTTGTCTACAATAAAATACGATATTAAAAAATTAGTTAGTGGCTGTAAAACTTAAATATAATCTTTCAATGAAATATTAATAATATCAATGCTATTAATTAATAAGAGAGATAAGATAAATTAAGTGACAGAATTGTTCTTAATAACTCATATTATAGTATTAGGTACGCGGATATCTATATTATGTATAGTATTCTAATCATGTTATTACTTTAACAACTTTAACATTTATTTAGAACAATTGACACAATATCTTTACTTAAGATGTTTTCTATGATTTTAAAGACATTTTTCCCATATTTACGGCAACATGGCATACAATCATCGATACATTTTCTGAAGTGATAATAAGAAGTTTTTTTGCAACAATGCAGAATTCAGTTTGATTAATTATTAACAGCGATAGACATCTGAAGCAATAGTTTTATTTCTTTGCTAACAACTCGTAATATACTACACCTTATTGATCGCACCATCTCACAAGACATTATTGCCATAGATATTCCGCTTCGATGTCGACCCTTTGGCTTGAGATCGTTGCAATGCATCCACTTTTCACAGACAGTTACAATACGCCACAATTCTTTTTTGTCTGGCGAGTATATTCCTTTCGTAGCCATTTTCGCTCCTTTTAGATCTTTCCCACCTAATGTCAGACTTTGAGCTGGGTTTTCGTTCAATGAATTTTGCAATTTGTTAACTTAACACTTTTTTGTCTCTTCAGGGCATCACTTTTATTTCGCTGAAGCAGACCAGCCTTAGTATAAGTTTTTATAAGTGGATTTATTTCGCATTTTCACCCAAATATATCGTTGACCAAAACACATAGACGCACCTAGTAATTATTGAGTAAATTGAATTAAGTTTACTATACAAATTAAGACTCACTCTTAAATATTACTGTGTTACTTAGATAATTAAATTTAAAATATTGTACATAAAGATACTTAAATTTAAACAACACACATGATTTCTAGTAAATTATTCAAACTTTAATTAGATTTTATTCATATTTCTTGTTAAATAAATGTAAACGTCGTTAAAATCAACGTTAAAATGTCATTACGTTGATCAGTTTTGTAACAAGAATGTTTTAGCCAAGGCCATTATATCTATTTAAAATTACCTTAGTGTTTGGAAAGGGTTTCTTGAAAATTAACGACTTTGAAATGTTAATTTCTTACTAATTTTCAGTTGAACATAATATATTAGTAACTATTAATTTTGTAAAACTATTAATGAATTCAGTAATTATTAATGAATTATGCTTCTAGATGAAATCAAATCAAAGAATAATTCTTAAATATTATTCCCTGCTTATAAAAAATAGTTAAATATGAATAAGAGATATACGTATTATACGAATTTAATTTAATTTAGTGTTTGGAAAGGGTATCTTGAAAATTAATGATTTTGAAAAGTTAATTCTTTACTAATTTTTAGTTCAGTATAATATTTCAATAATTGTTAATATTGTTAAATTAATAATGAATAGTCAATAAATAATAATAATATTAAAGGACAATTAATTAGTGATTATATTTTTGGTGATTTAATTTTGGAGCCATATTTTTCTAATACTAAAATAATATTCATTCTCGTAAGCTTCGGAACTTTATTTAACCACTTAATACGTAGACGTATACGTGGACAGATTATAAGTTCAAAAAAATATAAAAAATATTAAATATTAGGTTCTTGAACGCATTTTGATCGCCGTTATCTATTGGTGGAACTATGAAGTGTTAATATGAATAACTATTTAATAACCTAACCTATCCGTTAAATTCGAGGCATTTGACATTTCTCTATATAAAATGTCAGTTTTTTATTAAGAATTGCCGAATGATTATGGCTCGTAAAATGTTTAAAACTTTTTTATTATTGTAGTTATATTATTATTTTTATAACTGTAGGTTTTGGTATCAAACATTTTAAATTTGAAATTAGAAATGTTAATGATAAAGAACTCTGGAGGGCCAACAAAACATAATAAATGACACTTTGAAAGAAAATGGTAAAAGACAAATGAATTTGATAAATCGCAAAATAAATAAATTTTAAAGCTTAAAATTAAAAGGAAAAAACGACTAATGCTGAGTCTTATTTCAAGTTGCAAAAAACTGTTTGAATATCTGTTTGATTGCTTGCCAGGTGAAATACAATATTTTTCTGTGGTTTATTGTGATTTATTGATTAAAAGAGGTACTACTACGACAATCCTAGGTGTAAAAAATGATGGGTTGGTCCGGCAGAACCATCCAAATCGACAGCGAAGCGGAATATTCATGGCTATAAAGGAATAAATATGTTATAGCTGATGTCTATTGACGTCAATTGATTTGTGGGAAGTATTATTGCATAAAATGAACAATATCGAGTAGCTGAACTAAAGTCATTCTATTATATCACAAAGCTCGCCCACACGTTACAAGGTCTGTAAAAGACACATTGTTGCAGCTTAAATGGGAAGTTGCTGGGCCTCATCCAGCGTACTTACTAGATGCTTTCTGGTTACTACTTGTTCAGGTCGATGCGGCTTGACTTTCCTCAAAACCGTGTGCCAGGTTTTCGAAATGCCGAAGAAGAACCAAAATGGATTGATGAATGGATAGCTGCCCAAACAACACTGTTCTTTCGACAATATATCACCATGTTACAAGAAAGATGGAACATTCGCAAAAAATGAAGTATTTGTATTAATATATATTGTATATGCAAACACCTAATTTATCTTTAGCCATGGTTATAAACTATTATTGTGACTTTATTAGGTACTTTCAGTATTTATTTTTCTCATTAATTATGTAAATAATCTTAATAAATATAACTTTTTTGGTAAACAATTTAAAATATTTCGATACAATTTTAGTTAATATTTTATCAAGGATTATTTATTTCTTACAGATGATATTTGTACATTATAATAATATATACAACAATATAATAAATGCATACCAAAGTGAAACAATTTTTTAAATAACTACAGATACCTCTTATAAAAAAAACATTTATATGTGAGGGAAAGGAAGTTCCTAGTTTATCAATTAACAAATAGATCTAGGAATCACCATGGTGCAAAATGTAACTATCTGAATCTATTATATTTTCGGTAAATTTTCATTAGATAAATTAATCTAATTTTACGTGTTATTTTCAATTTTATTTTGTGGTGTTTTCTGTTAATTTATTTTTATACCAATTTTCTATGTTATTTAATAATTATAAGGTCATAATTGTTAAAATATCTCATTATTTATAATCGATATAAGATAAAATATGTAAATCATAATAGACTAATACATATTATGAATGTTATTTTCATTTATAATGTCGGTATGTAATAGGTAAATTATTTATTAAATATAGTCATTGTTATTATTAGTTATTTGAAACAAAGGCATTTGCATAGTAAAGATGATATCGATTGTGACATCGATATATGTAGTTTTTTAACAATTTGCGTCAGTTAATTAGCACTAAATGCCAACTAATGTTAATGGCAAATAACTATTTATGTCGGATTTATATTGCATAATCGGACGGTCACCTGATGTCTAGTAAAACGCGAGAAACGCGTAAATTGTCGTCAGCATTTTTAAATTAAAATATAAATAAACAGTAAGTGACATTGTTTAAGTTGCTAATTACAAATTCGTTTTAAAATAATGAAATTACGTTTAATTTTCATATTGATTTGTTAGCCTAGAACTATTATATCTTTGAGATATTCGGTTAAGGATGAAACCACTTTTCTTGAACGTATGACCAAAGCTTGATTTTTATGCAGGCGGTGCTACATAACTAACACAATACAACTGCAGTGATTTTTTGGATTACATTTTTGTTTTATTATTTAATTAATATATTGTTACTAGTCGTTTCCGTCTAACCTACAATTTGTCTTTATGCTAACTCAAATCTAGGTATATAACTAGGAGGACCTATCGGCCCTAACTCAGTTTCTGGTGAAATAATTTTTATACATGTCACTGCTGAATTTTTTAATATATGCACCTCACTACACAACACTACGCAAGATCAGATGGTTTGATTTTTTTGAGTCTGTGTCCTGTTCTGGTGGTATCCAAAAGTTGCCATATTTCAATATTAGTATGACAATGGAGTCTTTCCTCATGCCCTCTTACAATTCTTTTGATTTCTTGACTGACTGTGGGTATCTGAAGGTCTCGATGTAGGTAATCAGTCCTATAGTATTTGGGTGCACCCACAATACCTCTCAGGACTTTATTCTGAAAAAATTGTATTTTATTAATGTTACTCTTTGCAGAACATCCCCATAATTGAAGTCCGTATGTCCATATAGGTTTCAATATTTGCTTATATAATAGCAATTTATTATGTATTGATAATTGAGATTTTCTTCCAATTAGCCAGTACATTTTTCTATATTTCAATTCCAGTTCTTTTCTTTTGTTCTTTATATGTTCCTTCCAGCGAAGTTTTGCATCGAGATTCATTCCGAGATATTTAGCGTTGTTGCTATATGGAATGATAATGTTATTTAATGTTATTGGTGCTTATACGGTCTGTTTGTAGGTGAACTGCACATGTACAGATTTACTTTCATTAATTCTTATTTTCTAAGCTTGTGTCCAATTATTTATATTGTCACTTGCCTGTTGTAATTTTCGTGAGGCTTCTTCACTATTGTCTCCGACAGCTATAATCGCAGTATCATCAGCAAAGGTAGCCATGGTGATATTTTCCATTTGTGGTATATCACAAGTGTAAAGTAGATAAAGCATTGGTCCCAGTACACTTCCTTGTGGTACACCTGCTTTAGCTTCTTTTATTGTAGAGTAAGCTTTTTCTTGCTTGACTCGAAACATTCTGGTTGTAAGATATGATTTTAATAGTTCGGTGTTTTGTTTTGGTAGCATTTTCTGTAGTTTATGAACAGGGCCTTCATGCCAAACCTTATCGAAGGCTTGTGCTACATCTAATAATATAGCTGAGCATACTTTTTGACTTTCGTAGGCAATAAGGCAATAACATCTGTTATTCTGTTTACCTGGTCTATTGTTGAGTGTTTGTTAATAAACCCAAACTGATGTGTTGGTATTAGGTTTTTCTCCCTGTGTTTTTGATTAAATGAGCGTTGATGATCAATCAGATTTCTTTAATTATCCTGGCGGCGGAAACGTTATCTTTAATTAGTAATATTCATTCATTGAGAAGTATCTCAATTGTTGAGATTTTACTCTGCTAAAGTCTCAGATTTGTATAGTATTTATTGGCACATACGGATTCGTACTTGGTTTACTAATAATAAAATTCGCTGCGCGGCTACAGAAGATCAAACTCTTTAATTCCGTTTCATTATTATACACCTGCTTTAGCTTCTTTTATTATAGAGTAAGCTTTTTCTTGCTTGACTCTAAACATTCTGGTTGTAATATATAATTTTAATAGTTCTGTGTGTTGTTTTGGTAGCATTTTCTGTAGTTTATGAACAAGGCCTTCATGCCAAACCTTATCGAAGGCTTGTGCTACATCTAATAATATAGCTGAGCATACCTTTTGACTTTCGTACATCTGTTATTCTGTTTACCTGGTCTATTGTTGAGTGTTTGTTAATAAACCCAAACTGATGTGTTGGTATTAGGTTTTTCTCCCTGTGTTTTTGATTAAATGAGCGTTGATGATCAATCAGATTTCTTTAATTATCCTGGCGGCGGAAACGTTATCTTTAATTAGTAATATTCATTCATTGAGAAGTATCTCAATTGTTGAGATTTTACTCTGCTAAAGTCTCAGATTTGTATAGTATTTATTGGCACATACGGATTCGTACTTGATTTACTAATAATAAAATTCGCTACGCGGCTACAGAAGATCAAACTCTTTAATTCCGTTTCATTATTATCTGTTTTACTTATTTCAGTATTATCAAGAGTTACACTATTTCGTTAAAATGGAAGGGGATTCTTATTAAATCTCTTTGCTTTCTTAATAATGTTGGAAGCAATATTTTTCTCATAATTGGATTTGCATATTAGTTTTAATATTCGCCTTACAGTGGCAACGTATTATCAAAGGATTATTGAGCTTCCCTTTCAATTGACTAATATATTATTATTATTTTAATTTAAGTCCTGTTCTTTTTGAAACATTTTTTCTAATGCAGTTTTATGTTGTTAATGTCAGTATTACAATTTTCCATAAATTAAATAAAATTAAGTTTGTATCATTAAAATCAGTTAGGCTTTATCAACTAGTTTACACTAATTTTAACGCGCACACTAGTACTACATTCTGCTGTACACGTACACCACACTACACCAGGCCAAACATTATAATATGAAATGATATTATCAGCCATCGATATTGGTTATATGCTATTTTATTATAAATAATTCCAATATATACTAATTTACTATCATTATTTTGTATCATAATTACTTGTGCATTTCTATTTCTTTTTGCTGTTATCTCCAATAGCAGGTATTATAGTGTCATCAGCAAATCATCACAGTTTATTAGTTCATCATCAATAATATGACGTTAAATAAAAAGCAGAGCAGAGCGGACTAAAAATCAAAGAACTATGCTGGTTAATTGAAAGTTGCTCCTAACTTGACCTAAAATCGAAGAGGTTGATTTATCCGTCTTTTATATAGCCCATTTGGACTTATGTGGTTGTACTAAAACATCAAACCAACAAAACAAAATTTTTCGATTAATTAGCAATATTTATTGCTACTTAACCAACGAAAAACTATAGGAAGACATCGAAGTAAAATAGATTTACTATAATATATAATAGTTATATAATAGTTGTCTAAGAGTTTGCCTTAGTATGTACAATTTAGTATTATAAAGTAAAATTAAAGTAATAAGTAGTAAAATAAGAAAGTAAAATCAATGGTAAAATATGAAATAAGGTTACTCTAAATTACTGCAACGTAGAAACAACACAGCTGCAGGATAACATGAAGGTAATTAGAAGGTTGAAACAAACCAAACCCCCTGAAATTGTATAGTGTATAAGTGTTTAATCTCAACTTTAGCTTAAGTAGTCTAAATTAATTAACTCATTTATTTATACAACCTGGGAAGTTCATACTAATGAATTTATCCCACACTTGTTCAGCTTTTGTATTGATACAAGTACAAATGAATAATATTAATTACAAAAATAACAATATACAACACGTATAAATGCAACAAATGATCAAAACCTCAGAAGTTGATAAAAAAACCTTAAAAGTTGTTGAATCAATGCATATTTCTAAAATCGATAAAGACGCGTCTTATTTCCTAATATAAAAATGCATCAAGAATGATATTTGGTCGACACAATCTTAAGACTAAAGACCTCTTTTTGGTCCTTGTGGCAGTAAATTTTTACGTAAAATTTTTTTAGAACAGACATGGAGTTCAATGTGATGTTACAAATTTTTTTTGGCCGGTTTGATGCTCGCTGAGGATAGCCGGTATATTCCTTGATATAGTTCATGATATTGTCCGCATTGCAGAGCTTTGCAACTTATGAAGAAAATGATAAAATATAAACAAATCATGGATCGTGCGTTATTGAAAATCTCAACAAAATCCAGTTAGAGCTAGCGCAGAAGTTTATGTGATTGTTGATTACTGTTATCATCCCAATTGACACGTTTGTGTTGAACATCATTTTGTTAATTATTTGAATCCCGATAAAGATTTGATGATGATAATTTTCAAAAATTAATTTATCAAAAAAAAAATATTTTGAAAAAAATGGATTTGAGAAAGAAATGGATGTTTTATCTAATAATTTTAAAAGCGTGCTAAAAGCTCCAAATCATTGCGTGATATAGTTGTTGTGTTCACACTTAACGATTTGCATAAGTATAAGTCCCTAATAATTTTGTTCCTTTTTCAGTTATCAAATAATATGGTAAATTAGATCTATTATGATGTGATGGGTTTAGTTTTAGAACTGTACATGGAGTGATAGTATATAGCAACAAAATTCGTATGCCACTCAGACAGAAAATTGATTGAAAATTCTAACACAACTGAAAGATCATAGATTCTTAAAATACAATAGAAACAATCACTCAGATAAGTTCTGTAATAGTGTAATCATAATTCATCATCATCACCATCGACGAATTGATTCTGGGCCAACTATGTTATTTGATTCGATAAATCCCAGTTCAATTTTATCATTTAGCGATGCCTCCCTTTAGAACCTATTTGATGAATCGATTTTTTAACTGTTATGTGAAATATAAGAAAAATCATTCAAATAAAATCGAAGCGCGTCAAAATGTTCAGACGTTGGAATGCGGAAAAAATGCTTAAGTGAGCCAATAAGGCTGTCGATCGGAGTGTGACTTAGCATGGTGAATTGTTTAATTGTCTCGTTTTATTTCTACTAAAACCTCAGTAATTACAGTTGTAATTTAAAAGTAAATCTGTTTTTAGAATATATCTGTTTTATTATAAATCAATATGTGGTCCTTTGTTACAGCCATCAAGCCCATTATGTGCATTACGCGTTTGTGAATTAAGCGTGGGTGGTCGCTTCTCTTAAAATTATTTCGATTATTATTTTCTTCGCTAGTGCTTAAAGCAGAAAAGGGAATTGAAAGTAAATGAAAACCGAAAATATCCTAGTAAAGCTGTGGCGAACGGCCAAATATATTTTGATATAACGGAAAAAGGACAAGCCAATTTTGGCATGTGTTCAAGATGATGGCGAACGTTGATACAGAAATAAGCTTTTCAAAGAAATACTATTTGATGGCTTAGTTGAATATTGAGTTTTTATGCTATAATACTATAATATTCACAAATTGTATTATTTGCGTTTGGTTTAAATTAATCGAGACAGTAATATACCGAGATGCAATATATTTAGAAAAATACCGAGGATTTTAAAGTTACAGTTTGATTTAAATTGCCATTTTAAATATATTTTTATCTAAATATTTGTTTATTACATTTTAAGATCTTTGTACCACCTAAAGCCATATACTGGTAATCTATATCGAAACTACCGACTGGAATATAAATAACTTGGAGAACATTCAGGGAAACATCATATCTTATTAAGCTTCTTCGTTAGTATGACAGTGAAGGGTGTTCCTGGTAGAAAATTATACTGATACCAAAATATAAGCGATACATTCTCGTCGGTGACAGATCAAGATACCGATTGGTATCAGTAACCTAATAACCCACAAGTTGTTGGCTCGGGTAGCTGTTTAAATATAGGTATCAATATATTTTCGATCCCTGTAGAGGAAGTAAATGAAGGCCTTAAAAGTCGATCAAAGGAGACTAATTTGCCCTGACGAAATTCTCAAAATATTAATTGCAGTATTAATTATTATTATTATTTATAATTATGTTACGTCTAAAGTATTTCGTTAGTACTTTGAAAATTCACAAATAGTTTGATTCTCAAACAAGCAAATAATCAGAAGGCTCCTCCTGTCATCTTATAAGTTTGTTATCTGTAATATCCAAGTTTTTGGAGAAACTATACATCAAGAAGCTCAAATGGGTTACAGTAGTAAGAAATATTGTTTCAGAGCATCAATTTGGTGTATGTGACAAACACGGAGAAACAAAGTACATATTGGTCAACCAAATAAATAAAATCTTAAACGATAAAAATATTGCCCGGCTGCATTTCTTGATATATCTTCCTCAAGCATTTGTTAAGATGTGAAACATTTGGCTTCAAGTTAAATTGAAAAAATTTGTGTCCCATCCGAACTTCCAACTACTAAAGTGATATCTCACAGAAAGATATTTTATTGTAAAACAGGGCAACAACGCTATTGTGGCATTATTATATGCTGATCATACGGCCATTTTATTATGCCACGAGGATCGATTATCAGCCACAAGGAACCAATTTCATCTCAACAAAATCAATTTGTGGTTGAAAACGTATCAAGGCGAATAAGACAAAATTTTCTCACGTGACGTTCACCCTGCGTAGAAGAACTTTTCCTCCGGCAAAACTTGATAATCATGAACTCAAGCAAGCAGATTTTAATTTTAATGTTAAATATTTGGAAATATATGTGGATAGACGCTTAACTTGGAAGGAACATATAATAATAAAGTATAAAAAACTTGGGTTTAAGCTGAATCAGATGTATTGGCTAATAGCGTAAATCCAAATGATAAAAAAAACGTTATAAATCTAATAATCGTTATAATAACTAAATAAAAATAAATAAAAACCTTATTTAATCTAATACACTTATTTTATATTCTACTATATATACATAATTTAGCTTAATACCTACTTAAACCTATTTATCTATTTACAATATTATTTTAGCTACTACCAACTGATCACTTTGAAGTCAGTGCCGAGCAACAAATTAGATTTGTTTTGTTCGGAATTTAATTTTGTGTATATGTCACAAAATTATTTTATAATTTTTGTATTGTTTACGCTTATTAAGTATTACAATGGGTAAGCCATGTAAAGGTGCAACCTGTATGCGGAAAAATAGGAATAAAGAAACAATGATTAGCCTAAGTGAATATTGTAACTAAACTTGAACAAAAGGTTGCTGTCTCCGCCAGGAATTCAACCAGCGACCTCCGTCTGGGACCTGAACACTCTAACTCTCTAAGTATTACACCATACAAACACTTGTCTACTATATTTCTACGATGTCTTATATGCTATGGTTAGTGTTTAAAAAGCAAAATGAATGGTTTTTTGCAGTGAACGACTTCCGATATTCCGCCACATCAGCTCAGCTATAACATTATACATAAACATCTAATTATTTGAGATAAAAAATATGTGAAACCTTTGTAAGTGCCTTTGAAATTAGAGGGTTTCCCTCGGTTCCCCCTTTCCTCATCAGAGCCTGACATGGTTCCAATAGGACCACCTTGGAAGTACACTATCTCGAATAAAAACAATTATTTTGAAAATCGGTCCACAATTGACGAAGAAATTGGTGAACATATATTAAAAAAAATATACAGTGGAACCTAGAACCTCCTCCTTTTTCGAAGTCGGTTAAAAAAGAACAACCGATAATAATATATAGAATCTGTAACTATTTCTACAAACTGTATTAATCTCTTGATGAATAGAGGGAGCTAAAGCTTCATTAGAAATAATTTCTTGACACATAATAATAAAATAAACAGAAAGAAAACAGTTAACAACAAAAATATTGTTCAAATCGATGATAAATAGTCATATACATCAACTATTACCTGAAATTTTAAAAATGTTATTTAATAGCTTTTCAATATAAAAAATACAAAAATGATCTAATGTAACATTTTAACCATTTGTATTTCTTATTCTATAACTATAATTTTTATGGCTATTATTATTAATAATACTTAAACTATTTTTATATCTTGAATAATAAGTTTAATCAAAATTGAGAATGTGGTTTTGCTAAACTGACATTTTTTAAGTCTGGTGGGTAGACTAAGGATATATATGCAGAGTGACTAATACTAATGCATAGTTATAGGAACAGTGTTGGTAATTACGTTAATGCAAAAGCCATATTTAACGTAATAATGAAGAGATACTAGCTTCTGTTCTCTATTTTATGATGATGACGCATAAAAACGAATCGAGACCATTAATTTGACACTAGAAGTTGCGATAAAACAGTCCTTCGACAAATGCACATTTGTTTTGTTAAATGACAGGTTCAACCTTCTGTATAGTTAATTTTTTAGCATTATAACCAAAAATATAAAAAATTGTAGGGGTCATATAATTCTAAGCTAATATATCATAATTTATGTTACAATAATTGCGTAAATAGGAAGACATTAATTAATAAACACTAAAAGAAATAATATGGCAATAAATAAAATAATTCGTTAATATTAATTAAGAAAATTTTAAAATGTTTTAACTAGGCTAAGCAATATATCAATTGCGACAATTACGCTAATTAATTAAACGGTTAAATTAAATTAAATAGTAAACTAGCTGACAATTTACACATTTATTATAAATTATTAATAAGTTAAGAAAGCCGCATCTCTATGTGATTTTCTAAAGAACTACCTTTTGTTAACAATATAAATTATTGAAATTATATTAGGGTGTTTTAATAAGTTCGTACAAAGTCTGAAAAAGATATTGGATTTCCGGAAGTTTTGTTCGAAATACTCCTCTACGAGTTTGATGAATTTTCTATGGAAGAGTTCGTTGAGCTATGGGAAGAGATGCCAGGTGATATGGGTGCCAGAACTCAGAGCGGGCTAAATCTGTGATATAGGCTGAATTGATATTGAAACAATTCGTACTCTAATTCTCTGATTTTAGCGATGTTTTTGGACAGATGATCTTGATTACGTTTCATTTTATAATGTGGTAAATAACACTTTCCTAGCCAATTTATGAGCCCAAACTAGCTTGTTGAGTTTCTGTGTGTTGTCCAGTATTTATATTGCTTCCACTATGGTGTAATGTAGTAAACTTCTTTCGTGTTTTAAGACGAATTCTCGAATAACGGGTCATCGTGTAAGTCATTGTTGGTTACGTAACCACAACCATTAGTAACCCCCTGAATAAATTTGCTTTCGAAACATTGATGATGGCTTTGTTGAACTTACTTACTAATATAAGAAATCCGTGCGGTGACATTATCTGACGATTGTTTGTATTTTAACGGTTTTTACTGATCGCGCTGTGGCCGAAATTCGACCACAATTTATTAAGTTAATCATACCTCTCCCATAATAGAGTAAATGGATTAATTTAAAAGTAATATGTTTCTAAAACTTGATTTCAAAAATATTTTCCATATATAACATTAATTAATAGTATATTACACCACAAGGGTCGAAAGTTGAATTTTCGGCCCGGCTCGTCATGATTCCCGAGGCGAAGCTAAAGACCGAGATTGCAACTTTTGGCCAGCGTAGTGTATACGATTTTTTTTTCATAGCCGGTTGAAAGCACGTTATTAATTTAACTTTAAATTTTGATGAGCTTGTTTTTGATGCCTGCTTCCGACATCAATAGACCTCTTCGGCAACATATCTGAATTTATTATCAATCGCGCTTCTGCATCAAAATTTCGTATAATATCTTCCTCGTCCGTGGATCCATTAGATCGTATCGTTCATTTTTTCTGGAAGGTTAGAGGTAGCAACGTTAATAACAGCGGTAAACAATTTGTTGTAGCAACATAATAAATAGTCCCTAGTTACGAGTATAAATACGAATAAGAAATTCTTTTCTCCCGCCGATATAGAGGGCGCGGGTGTACTTCTCGCATGGAGTTAAAGTTAAATTAACTGTTATTAGGGACGAAAATACATACGTACGACCGAGGAATAAAAAATATATATATATATATTAAAAAATATTGAAATATATATATGCAAACTATAAAATCTCAAGAACTAACCTAACTGTTTTAAATATCACTTGATTAAATCTAATTTCCATTAAGTTCCAATAATCTACAAAATACTCATTAGTTTATATTTCTACATTGAACATTATAACAAAGAAAAAAATTTTTAAAAGAAATTATTTTCAGAACCGCAAGCATTTCAGAGAAATTTGAGTATATATGATTTATCTCTACTTTTGTTTGTACATACACAAGGAATATTAAATTAAGTAATACATGTAATTAAGTAATACAATATTAAAACAATAACGAACGCAATTAGGCTATTTATTTCTAATAATTTAGAAATATATTAAAATAATAAGTACAAATAATAAATGGACTTTGATTTAGGTTTATAAAGTAAATCATTAAAATAATGTATTCAGGATTCAAAGAATAAAATTTGATATAACTACATATTTGATTGCATTAATTATTAAACATCTTAATATCTATCAATTCTTTAAATGTTTACACATTTACTGTTAATAATTAATAATTTTTTTTTCTATCTATGCATTTTTATGTAGTTTGTTTCATTTTAACTGCTGCATAATTTCATTACCTCATTTATGTGTTCATATAATCTTTATCTTTTAATAATATTTCTTACTAAAAATATATATTGCAAAAATAATTTTATTGCACTCTTCGATGTCATCCTTGCAGATAGCTGTTGTTTAATTTGCTTTCTATGGCTATCGTTTATCTAGTGCTGTCTACTTTATCTTACGTCCCACGTGGGAAACAACAACTCTCCAATAAATGAGGAATTAAAATTCTATGTGTATTCTATTTTATAAATGTTAATATCCTATGCAACATTCATTTTTAACTCTTGATGCAAAAATTAACGGATAAATTACCTGCAATATTCAGTTAATGTTTTGTTAAGATGTGCAATTACTAATGAAATCTTAAATGAATCAGAAGTTAATATCACTATATTCAACAGAAATATCTTAATAACCTTTAGTATCAGCTCTAGTATAATTATATACTACGTCTCCAGCAAAACATTAATTACTATCAGTTTTTAAGCATGAACAATTTTTCATAGCTGTTTTCTGCTCACCTCATATCAAATTGAATCAAAATTGATTTCGAAAATATAAATATTAGTCTTGGGAACTATCGACTGAAAACAGTCGAAACAGTCGATAGTCAAAAAACTTGTGATTGAAAATAGTAATTACTATTTTCAGTCAAATACACGGTTCGACTGTTTTGTTTAATTCGTGATATCAGACGAAGATGTACGAACCCTTTCCTATATAAATTGTGAGAGAGCAGAAGTTAATTTTATATATGCTTATATTTTCCAAAGGTAGAATAAGCGAGACGGAGATGTACATATTCCTTCGCGTTCTAATTTTAAAAACAAAAGGAAAAAATACTGAATACTATTAATGCGCAATTAATAATTTCATTTTAAACGAAGTAGAATTACTTTTATATTTGAGTGTTCTGTGGATTTGTAAAAAGGAATGGAATTTTTCTATGGAACGGAATAATACCTCACAAATGTTTTATTGCTATTTTCAAATAATATACTATAATAAATATAGACAATTTAAAGATATAAATACTAAATACTAAATAAATACTAAATAAAAATTAAACATATACCTATGCATAGAAAAAAATGACATAATTAAACATGGTCGCATAAAAACTACTTGAGCTTTTTTTTTTTTTTTTAAAACTACTTTTTAAATAAAGTAAATGTTTTATTTAGTATTGAACGGAAATATTTTCTAACAAAAATCGAGAGATAAATTTTTTTACCCTATTACATTAAAAATCTTGAAAAACATCGTACCAAATTGCTCCTATATAAATATACAACATATTGTTACTTACAAACAAACTATCAAAAAAAATATAAAACTATATAAATTACATAGAAATATATGTAAGCATAAATTGTGTACTTTTTTTATCAAGGTCGCGGCTAGCATGACAGAGCCAGAAGATTAAAAATTAGTCGAATGAAATTAGTAGAACCAAAAATGGTAACTAAAAGTACACTTTCAGAAGAGACTGAAATATTCGATAGTAAATAGCAACAAAATCAGTCGGACCGAAAATAGCGACTGAATACAGTCGATAGTAAAAAGTAGTCAATTACCAATCGATAATTCCCCACACCAATAAATATCTTGTAAACAAAGAGAACTGACGATTCTTGTTCTCGAATTTTATTAATTTTTATTAGTTTTTTATTCAAACTTCCCATAACTCTTTAATAATTCTAAGAACACGGGAATAACCGAAAGTAATATGAAATCCTAAATAACACTACTTAAAATTAAATAACTTCATCTAATAATGTTTGAACACACCCCCTTTTCATTTTAATTTAAAATTAGGGATTTATTTTTTGTAAAGCACTGCCAGATTTTGATTTTATAAATTACACGTCCGTGATTGATTTATATACAATAGACATAACGAATATTCTACCGTACAAGAGTTGGAGTTAGGAGTGCGTCGGCCAGAGCCTAAAATATTTATATATTTTTCACAGGCTATTCCCCTGTTTGATTGGGGCGTATTTCATTTTATTAGAATATAATTATTTCTAACGCATATTGCACAGACATTTTAGGCATAAAAATTCTTTCTTGATATAAACTTTAACTGTTCTTCAAAAAGGGAGGCAAAATTTTCGCTAAGTCGATTAATATATATATACAAAATTAAAGTAGCAGGGTTGTTTCTGTAGTAAGTTCAATAAGTCTAATAAATCTTAAAATAAAATTGTTTTAAATACATTAAAAGTTTCTTGTTTCAAAGTCTACATGTTTCAAAAGTGACGCAATCTGTAGGTTGTCAGAAAGATCAAAACGATATTCTCTTCTGGCTTTCTTCTTTTAACCGGAATCAACTTACTTATCAAGAAAAGAAACAGATTATCAGGAATGGAACATAAGTTGATGTTGGATAGGCAATCGTTCCGTATTTCTTTGATACTATTCTAAACATAGTTAGGTGGAGTTCAGACAAATCAGGATAATTAGACAAATCAGGATGTTTAGACAAATCAGAATTCAGATCAGGATGTAAGACCACGAAGGGTGGATAGAAATTATTGTAAATCAACATAGTCTATTGGAACATGGATAGAAGCAAAAAAGAAAAGAATATAAAACAATCGTAAGATATTATTATAAGATACTAATTCAAAGAGTTACGATCGATATTTCACACGTTATTATATTACTGATCCTGTAAAAAAGTTTATTCACTACGACAACAAAAAGTATAGTCAGTAGCTCCTGCAATATTCTATACTAAACCAGGAAACAATACATTACCATTGTCTGAGCGATAAAATCCAATAAATTCGAAGCGAGCTTTATATTCCAGTCCAACCCTGTTCGGGTCTAAGAAATGTAGGCAGGTAATCAACCTTGCATTACGATCGAACACTGTGAAAAGAATGGGAAAGAATCTCTTTCGAATTTGCCTAACGTCTGGTATATCATTATTGACACAGACTGGCTTGAAATGCAAATACGGGCACCACTGCCTAGAAATATATTTTCTCAAGAGCATCTAACCTGTCATTTCAACAAAGATAAATAAGCGCGTCTTTTGCAATGGTCGGCTTTGTTCCCAATTTTTTACGTACCGATGGATATCTCGGGATTGTGTTTTTGTATTAAACTTTTTTACCTGTATTGTTGATGTTGAATTAATGATGATTTTGTACTGGCATAGTATTGTGTTCCATTACCAGTGACTTATTAATTATGTACGGTACAATTCAATAATTTCCATTGCGTTTTGAGTGACACATGTTTAATTAAATAATATTTTAATAATGCGGTTTCTTACATTCTATTGTTGAGTTATTTATTTCTTCTTATATTGTTTGTTGTTTTTGCTTATACCATTAAGTTACAAGCCAATTTCAACTAAATCTATTAGTTTTCACAATTTAGAAAACAAAAGAAAATCTAAGAGAGCAATAAAAGGGCTAAAACAGCTGTTCTATATCGAGCAATCTCAATCAAAAAAAATATAAGAGCCAATCATTTCAAGAATACGTGGAAAATATGATGCCAACTGAGGCAATATGATATGTATTATAGAAAGATTAAAATTTATCATACATCGCATCAAGCCGAACCAGACAAAATCTACTCATGAGATACTTACCCTGCCTAGAGGGACTTGTTTTCCGACTCCCGCAAGCAGATAATGTTAAATAGCTGGGAATTCATCTGGATCTTTAGATAATAAGGCTTTGTTGAATAAGTCAATTCCTAGGCCCATATCATTATATCTCGGCCTATGAGATACTACTATAAAATCCAATACATATTCCAAAATAAAGTGCTAGGTGCCATTGTTGGCGCTTCATATTATGACCGTAATAACCTAATTTAGCGCAACATATACCTGGAAATCATAACGAGTGTGATACAAAGTGCCAGTGAAAGTGTTCTGAAAGAATGTCACTACACCCGTATACACTCGCCAAACAATCAAATGTGGGCGATATCAGTGAAGTGCGTAGGTTAATAGATATTAATAGGATAATAATATTTTAGAAAAACGTGTAATAGTAATTTAAATTAAGTATAATACTAGTTACAAGTTTTTACAGGAGATCGCTTTTTTAAGCGATCTTCCATGCCACTGTATGACATAAATACCATCAAATTCTTATTGCCCATTGGGCAGATATGGAATGCTAAGAGAATGATAATAAAAAAATTATTTTCACAATTTTGTTAACTGTTATCAAAATACAACATTCTATTTAAAATAAATGAAGCAGATATAATTACCGACTCCCCCCCATATTCCCTATTTCAAATGGGCATACTCCATGAAAAAATACTGTCAATGAAGTTAAACTAATAATGATGAAGGATTATTAAGTGCAAAAAGATTCTAGTTATGATAATATAAAATGTTCTATGAGAAACTAAAATAAATAACATTTATTTTTAATGCAATTTTACGAATGAATACTTCCTTCGCATTTGGAAAGCGAAATCAGTATGATTCTAAAATTGAGGAAAAAACAGTCCACTTCCTACCGGTTACAATTATTTTATCTGCGATCTTAAAAGTGTTTGAAAAACTATGTATCAAGAGGCTTAATACAATAATTGAAAATAGAAATATTATTCCAGAACATCAATTTGGGTTTCGCAATAAGCACGGAACTATAGTACATATCGTAAACTAATTAAATAGAGACATAAATACTAAAATATATTCTTGTATATCAAACTTTTGATTAAGTATGCACATAGTGCTGTAAGTTAACCTTTTCATCTAATAAAATCTTTTCTTACAGATACACAGTTTAGAATAAAACTAAAAAATGTTCAGCCTGATCTATAAACAACATATTCAAGAGTTTCACAAGACAGTGTACTGGGTCCAGCATTATATATCTTCGATATACTGCTAATCTACCTCAAGAACCACTACTGTCCCACGTGCAAACTACACAGTAATCTTAGAATTTCACGACCTTGTTAAATGAAAGTAACTTAGACTTAAACTAAACCAAATGTATTGGACCATTGAAAGCAAATCGGAGTTATTTTTAGTTGATAAAATATTGCCTTATGGAATCCAACTTGGGTTACTTCTAGCCAATATAGACATATCCGTTATTCTTTTGTTTTCAAACTCGGACGTTATCTCTGTTTTCCTTTCTGAGACCGTTTGATTTTAATTGCCCACTCGTCGAGTTTTGAAAACCTTTGATTTGCTTGGTGTGATTCTCAACTGTAGATACTGAACGATAAGCATGCATTTCTACAACCCTTCATATGTTCTCTGCTTTCTTACTTAATTTATACCAATATACGGTTACTTACAGGATTAGGAATTAACAAAACTTAATACAGCATATTTGCTAATTTTTTTCATTCGTGTTAAAAATCGGATAACCTCCTTTTGATCTTGAACCAAAGCAGGGTTTTAGCAAACTAACACAAGAAAAGTTAATTTTAAAAATGCCAGTGTGATATAAATTTTAGAATATTGCCCAATTTTTGATCTCTATAGTACTTAAAATAAATATATTTTCATATATAATAAATAATTCTAGGGAAATTTTTGGGTAACATTTGCACATTTTTCAATAACAATCTATTTGTATTAGAATATATAAATTGTTCTAGTTTGAGAACGCCGGTATATAAATTGTATGGCAAAAAATTTAAACATCCAAAATATGTGTTTCAGACATTGCAATAAATCATCTTAATTGTTGGACCGATTGTTAACATATGTTTCTTATTATTTGATTCTATTGCCAACTATATAGTCTATTTATTTTTTTTACAAAGCAGCCAAATATTATGTTGTTCTTTCAATACGTATTGGTCAGGTCGATTGTGAATGCATCTGTTCGTTTGAAACAACTATACTCAATATATACAATATGTTACATTTTACCTCTAAGTATTATTGGCATGATTTAGTGGCAGACAGTTGGCTAAAGGTTATGTATTAGGGCTATTACGGATTTTGAACGCAATATATATAAAATTAATTTCTGCTGTTATATTAAATTCATGGACAAACAGCCAAATATGCAGCACAAATTGCCCGCCAGAATTATCTTTCAATAAGACAATGCTGTTGTACATATTCAAATTTTAAAGTGGTCTCCTGTATTTCAATATTTGTATTTTTTTATATATTTTAAAGTCTCCTTTTTAGCAACAAGGGTTTATCTCTGCTGGATCTACTCTTTAACGTGGACTCCGAACCACGGTTCTCGGCGTTAAGCCTACCGACTGGCCAGCGACCAACTTAGATACCATCCCAGAAAGCATCCGGTCTTACCCAGCCTGATTATTGGCGTAACTAGTATGATTATTCCTTGTTGGATTTTTCACTGTTGCTCATAAAGACATTTACAATTGCAATCACAAACATAAAGTATATCCATGCCCCAGCAGGATTCGAACGCGTGACTACCGCAATAGTAGAATGACAATCCCGTCATCTTAATCACTACTCCAACCAAGTCGGCAATTTGAATATTATTTGAAAATTATTGGCGTAAGCTAGCACGTGCTGCATACTAAAATCGTAAACAGTTTGACAATGAATAGTTAAAAAATGTTAACCAAGGTGAGTGGAAAAGTTAGATTATGTTATGTATAGATTATGACTATATGGACCGTAGGAGAGACTGATTAAATTTGTGAAAAATATAGGACGATGTGTCCATAAGTGAAATAAAAATTTAAGCTGCGCGAGTTTTGTAACGTTTTTCAAGAGGCACGATTTTACACGGAAGCGATAAGTAAATATGTAGTATAATAGCTGTCTATTAAGTATGTAATGTTTGCGTGGGTAACCATACTAATCGTCTTTCATGGTATAATCTTAAAGCTAAAAAATTACTTTTATTCGGAGTTGTAACGAAAGGTGTGTAGTGTATTAAATTTTTGTCGCGAAATATATGTATTCATATCATCAGATTATCTAGTGATCTAATATAGAGTACTCTTCCATATCTATATCATCCATCATAATACCCATCCATGATGTTTTAGTAGAATATAAAATACGTGTAGATAGGTTAAATAAGGTTGTTGTTTATTTTTATTTAGTTATTAGAAGGATTATTAGGTACATATTTTATTTTAAAGTGTTTTTTTGTGTTAAAAATCTAAGTTTGATTGTTTTTTTAATTTTTAGTGATTTCCTTAGTTAGTTTTTGAAGTCGTTTCAATTTATTTGTTAGAAATATTATATATCAGTAATAATTGACGTTCGGTCACAATGCACCATTTTTTAAAAATAATTTGTTCGTAACCCCAGGGGATATTGTTTAAGTTTGGAGTTAATAAACAAACAAAAAACTCCATTCGGATTTCTGTAACCGATAAATTAAACCGGCAGATATTATAGTTCGGAGCAGAGAAGCTGTAAAGGATGTCATCATTAATTTAATTTTTAAAAACATGACAATTTTCGAAAAGTATTTATTATAATGCCTGGGAAATAGTTTTCTTATTAATGATAATTCTAAATTCACATTTATACAATATATTCGTATTTTTATGTTAAAAATAAAAATTAATTTGTACACCTGTTACTGTTAGGATCGACACCGCGATTCAATAGATTAGATCTCACCGTTTCCGTTTAACTGTAAAAGTTTTTAAGAGGCGCAGAGCTGGTTCACAAGTGTATCACCATTCCTGGAATTTTCGATGACCGTATACATTTTAATAATTAGAATAAAAAACGAGATGTTTCACGTCTACAATAGTGTGCGTATGTAATTTAGCTAACTATTCAAGTAAAGTATCGTATTATTTAACTGTAAAACACATATTTTAAACATTCACATCTGGTTTTCGGTGAGTATGATTTAAATATAACTTCACGACACTAAAATTCAATCGATTGTTGTCGAAACAATTTTGGCTGTAGGTTTTGATTACTTGTCGTCGACCGATATCAAGAGAAATTGATCCTGAATGCTATTATATTTCCTCAACAATGTTTTTTTAATTTTATGGATCTAATGACCTAAGAGTATTTATGTTATGGTTGTAACTTAATTGAAAATAAATTACCGATGTTCCAAATCAAAATCCTAATATGATTATTCCAAAGTTTCTAGGGAACTATAGTCCAAAAAAAGGGAATCTAAAATAAGACTGAATTTACGTTATGACGATGTCGAATATATTACTTATTGCAATTTGTACATTCGTTTTAGACTGATATAGATACAAAGAATATATAGAATGCTGTCTGATGCGTCCAAATATCTAGCCAAATCAGCCAATAAAATTCGTCTGTTTGTCAAATGTCTGCAAAATTCTTCAAGACATTAGTGATAGTAATTTGAAATTATAAACCAGCAAACGTTGTTTTGCCACTTTGCTTGCTTTGCTACATTTAAAACCGCTGCTTAATATTTGTGATTATTCTGCTTGAAACCGAAATCAATAAATAGTCAGTCAGGGAGACAGAGATTACGTCTCTAATCAACAAATTAGAACAGGAACGGGGTTCCTTCTACTCAAAAAATCTATCAAACAAAGAAAAACAATGTAGTGCTGTATTCACGGAAAAGAAAACGTCTACATACCTTAATGCTAGTTCTGCTCGAGATGAAATTTATGAAATGTACTAAAATAGTCAGTAGTTTTTCAATATAAACATAATTATTTCAGAGATAACTGTAACTCTGGAAGGTATTCATAACCCTAGGTAGGATATGCAGCTCTTTTAGGGATATAAGTCATCCTCTTCATATTCACTGTTTGGAAACATAGGATTTAAATAGTGTAAAAGCAACCCACAAACAGGACATTCAGAAATTTTATATCCAGGCTTTTAAAATATTACAATTTTTAAAAGCATAGACATGCATCTCAAAATGGAACATTTGATCACTTTTGGTAAGATGCTAATAAGAATAATGTAAATAAAACATGAAGAAATGAACCATAAGTCTTTAGTATGGTTTGAGAATCAGCTCTCAGAAAACTAGGAAGAACCATCTGTTATTTTTATGGGCAATGCATCATATTGTTATGTAGGCTGAAATTAAGTAATTGCAGGCATTTCAAATTGTTACTTGGTAAATCTAAATAAACTGTTTAATTGCATTTTATGCAATTTACTTTTTTAGAAATAGGCCTGAAAATGACACACAGTAGTTCAAATGGCTGAACAATATCGCCTCAGAGTGTAACGTCTGCCTATCATTGTATGTTCAATCAAATCAAATTGCTATAGGATGTGATAAAGAATTACTACAATAGACAAGCAAGTAGAGAAAGATATACAAGCAAGAACTGTTTGGATATATGGAATGAATTATTATCTATAATAAATCCCTTCTGTTGCATTGAAATTGACAAATAATGAAATTGTGAATTAGTTTTAGACTGGATATTAACAGCGTACTTTTGACTTGAATAATGATTCAGAAATTGAAAGCTTCTGGATGTGGGGTTGGGGTTATGATTTGATGGTCATTATTACTAAGACAGAGTGATGAGAGTAGAATAACTGAAGGAGTATATAATTAATATAGTATAACTGTAGAAAATCCTGTTGTTGATAATGAAAGATTTATATGCATAGATATATTTTGTAATTGTTCAGAGTATATATAAAATTAGTCAAAATGATTTAGAAGAGAATGAATACTAACTATTTTGCAGATATGGCAAATGAATTAAGGAGAACACAGTGATTAAAGCTTAAACTTAATGAAGAAAAATATACACAGGTAGTAACAGAAGAAACTAAGGAGTGATGTTAGAATGTCTTGACAAGGAAACACAAGAAGGTGTAATATGCTCTCTAATGAAAGTAAAATACATTACTTGGATATAGATTCATTAATTAGATGGATTAGGTATCTGGGGTATACTATAATAAAACAACTCTAACCTACAAACTATTGTGGTAGTATAGTTAATTGTAGTTTAAGTCCTTCGATAATATATGCATTAGGTATACTATAATATTGAAACAAATTATATTTTATAACATATTTATTTAATTATTTTATTTCCATTAGAATGATATTCATAATCAAAATAAACTAAAAGACTGAAGACTAAGAGCTTGACATGAGTTCATTGTTTTATTGGTAGAGTTTGTGTTGAAAATAACTGTCTTATTCGTTGTTTAGATAAATAGAAATCTGGACCTAAAAACTTGACGTTAAAGGAAAATTGTTACAGCAGATTTAGAAGCGCTGTTTCCATGTCGTGGCATAATAAATTTCAATTTACAATTTGTTTACAGCATACATGCGAACTGTTAGTAGCTTAATTTGAAAACAGTAGGTGGTATCGTCCAGTAAACAGAAAATATTATCTACATACCAATGTAACCTGCATGCTCAATGATTTTAATTGCTGTATGCTTAATACTTCTCTCTTACCTGCAAAAAAATTAACAAATGTTATTTAAATAATATACAGAATATCTATAATTTCTATATGTTAAAACCTACATTCACAAAATAAGTAATTAAGTAAGTAATTTCGATAAAATAAGATCGATGTTTGGTTTCATCATTTTAACAGCTTTTATAAAAGGCATTCCTTTTATGGTCTTTTTAGCATGTCAAATAAACGACAACTGACATCATATATGAATTTATATATTTTGCCTTTAACTGATCAGATCTTTAACCCTTAAAAAATGTTATCTAATCAATTTCGATTATTTTATGGTTTATCAAATTTGTTTTAATACCTACTTTTTAGTTTTATACTATAAACTTATCATCAGTCAGTATTAACTTCTTTAACACATTTGATAAAGTTTCAGAACATAGACACATAGAAAAAGGTAATTTCGATCTTTTTCATGTTTTTGAAGATTATTTATTATAAAAATTTCAAGCGTTAATGCATGATACATTTTTTTGTTTTTTGGTTTTTGCTATTTTTGTGACCACAGAACTTCTAAATTTTAAAAATATTTTAGGCTTTTTTTTAACCGACTAGGGTTTATTATCTGGACTGGACCTACAGTTTAATATTGGCTCCGAACGACGGCTGAGGGCCTGAGGCATTAAGCCTACCGAATGGCCAGTGGCCAATTTAAAACCCATTCCAGAAGACGTACGGTCTTACCCAGCCTGGTTACTAACGTGACTGGGCTGGTTATTCCTTGGCGGATTTTCCACTATTGCCTAAAGACATTTACAATTACACAGTCATAAACATAAAGTATATGTCCTAGCGACTATCGCCATAGTAGGAGGATCGCCCTGTGGCCTTGATTACTGCGCCAGCGAAACCAGCAAAGACATTTTTAAAAATTTTTAAATTAGTTATCAAAAAATTTGTAATATTTTCATAAATAATCACCAAGAGTACAATTTTTTTAACACAGTTACATATCAAGAAGACTACCAGTTTTTGAATAAGATGGTAAAAGTAATTTCGGGTTTTGTCATACATCTCAAGGAGATTTTTTATATTTAATCTTCAAACATTTTTCAATGATCTTGCCGCTTTCATATGTATCTTTTGAAGCCAAGTTAGTTAGATTTAATAAACCTTCAAAATTAAAAATACTTTTTATTTTTTTTAATATTTAAAAAGTATTTTAAATATAATTTAATTTAATTTAACGAATTTTCTCTCCTCCACCTATAACCCTATGTCATATAGTATTTTATTTCATTTTATCCACTTATTAGAGTATTAAGGCATAGAGCACAGGCCTATAGAATCCATTCAACTCATTTGAAACACTTGCAGAATTACGAACATATTGAAATTTAAATTATCATTAGTGATGTCATAGGGAACAAGCTTGTTAGTTGTTAATAGAATTATTATTGCAGTACATCAATTTTTCATCCGATGTGAAGCAGAAGTTGTAATTTGTCAACTGTCAATAAACAGTTTTCAACATATCCACGTTTTTCAGGCTTTGGGCATTTGCTTATTGATTAAGATTACTTCCAATGATTCAATAAATCTTGAAATATTAAATTTAGAAGTTTATCACTGAGGTTGTGTAAGGACCACATTTTGCTAATCACAATCATCATTTTTATAACTCATAAACCACTTTTGAATAATTTGCTCACACAGAGCATGCTCCCCATAAATAGTCACAAAATTCCAATTACTTTCAGCAGTACTATTTTTAAAATTAGTATAGCAAAGTAAGACTCAGAAAACTGCAAAAATATTACTAAATCTTATAAAAAATCTCCTCAAGATTCCGATATGTTTGATAAAGTATAAGTTACTAATTAAATGTTATTTGTTCTTTAACCAAATTAAAGGTACTGAAATAGGCTATAATAATAACTGTTTTAAAACATCCTTGTGTAATATGCAACACATTAATTCTGAAATAAATAAGTGTGATGATTAGTAATTATCAACAAGCACACCTAGTGGATTTTGATATTAATTCCTGTTCTTATTTTTTATTAGTTTTTCTTTGATCCTTAAATGTATGCTACGCAATTTCTATATACCATATAGAGGTTTATACCCGTTAATTTAAGCATCATTATCTAATTTTATTACATCAAATTTACTATTCCATACATGTCTAATATATTCATAGCCATTCAGCTAAGACAATAACGGACAAGAGAGAATAGAACGTTAAAAATAGATGCATTACAAGTATCCAATTACGAGAATATGTCTCGGCGATTACGAATCTCGCCTGGCTTCTTCAAAAATACTCCGGTACAGACCTGGTCTTTATTTATGTTCTGTCTGCATCGAACGTTTTGAGAGCGCCATACGACATTTAATAATAAGCGATTTAACATCTCGCTTGCGTTTACATGAACGATATCGGTTCGAGTGCGATTTCTTCGTCATCGCTGTCTGTTTGTGCGGATGAGTTCGCTGTCAAGGTGTTAAGTTCAACTCTATTGTTCGAATTAATTCGATTAAATGCCAGCGGGAGCTGGGTTAGGGAAATTTCGATCGCTTATTATTTTCGCATCAGTTGTCTGAGAAGATATGGTCTCTTAATATGAAATACTTATTTCAGAATAATTAATAATTTTTTGAAAATATTTCTATAGAGCTTATAAATAAAATTTTCGGCTTTTTGTAGCCTGTAACTTTTACGGTGATTCGAGAATTTGAATTCGATTTATTGATCAAGAATAATACTAAACAGGGCTAGTGAGAGTCCCATAATTTTTTTCTATTTCCAGTCCAGTCATTTTCACTTTAAAAGGGCATTTATTAAGAAACAATTGTAAAATATATGTTAATAAACAATATATATTAATAAACAATATATATTAATAAACAATATATATTAATAAACAATATATATTAATAAACAATATATATTAATAACAATAATATCGATATATATATTAATGTTAGCTTGGCAGCAATAACTGACTTGTTTTCGCATTTCTTCAGCATTTTAAAACCGTGTGCCACTCAAATCATATTGTATCGGTCTGAACAAGTGGTACTCAGAAGGCGCTATGTTTGGAGAGAAAGCTAAGTATGACAGAATTTATTATTAGAGCCTTAATAGTGTATCTATCACAACTTTTACGAAGTGTCGATCATTCGGTCTCAGCAGTTCGCAATATATTACACTTTGCTGATGGTATAATTTGATGAAACTGGATTTTATGGCCATTAATATTCTACGTCAAAATTATACTTATTATCGCCAATCATAATACACTAACGAAAATTCGGCTTTTTTTACTAGGTAATAGAACATATGAGATCAAATTTATTTCATGGTCCGTTTTCTCTCATTGATATTAAAATCATTACTTTTAATTCATTGAAATCAAAACCATGAGTTAGAATATTGCAGCATTGCCGCATACGTCTTTAATTGTATTTGATAGGTTTCGGTAGGACTTTTTTTTAAGTAAAACAACAAAAGTAATACATTTCGAAAATACAATTTTGATCTTATATACACTGAATAACTCAATAATACTAAATAGAAAACTTTTACTCTATGTAGTGAAATGTCAAAACTACTTAATTTGACAGTTAGATTGGTTTGATGGGTTTATTAGGTTGTTTAATTGTTAATCACATTAATACTTATATGAATAATAATAGTTTAATAGATTAATACTTTACGATATGTCGATATAAGATACTTACTAATTCATTATAGCGCTTTAACAAGTATTCTGGAAATTTGATCATGTTGGTCGTGCAAAATGATAAACTGAATCTGTTGAGAGGAACAATAGCTTGAAAGATCTATTATGAACTAACACTACGTCAATTTAAAATGTTGAAAAACATGGAAATTTAATTTAAAGTAATTTTATCGATTTCTTTAATGAAAATATCCAAAAAGTGTTTGTACCACACCCTTATAGAAATATTAAAACATTCGAATTTAAAACGAATTTTACATTTTTACAAATTGAATTCGGTGTAAGAGATTTCAGAATACCGAATAACAAGTCACTAACTTCTAGTAATATTCTTCTTCTGCATGTATCTTCGATTATATAGAGTTCGCCACCCAACTGTCTCTGACAGTTTCAAAATATATGGAATTACAAGTTCTGTTAGGTAAAAACTGAATATAAATACTACAAGTGTTTGCAGTTCAGTTAGAAGACGCTCAAATAGCTATTACTAAGCT
The DNA here is from genome assembly GCF_030347505.1 of Rhynchophorus ferrugineus. Taxonomy (NCBI): domain Eukaryota; kingdom Metazoa; phylum Arthropoda; class Insecta; order Coleoptera; family Curculionidae; genus Rhynchophorus; species Rhynchophorus ferrugineus. The sequence goes on along the minus strand of NW_027472588.1, from coordinate 19,620,669 downwards.
CAATATTGAAAGGTACATTTTTTACGAGATTTTACGAAAACAGAAAAGTCAGGCCTATATCCCGAGCAACGCATTACATCACATTACGAAAGCAGGAAAGGTTCATGATGACTTACCTCTTAAAAATGTAATTAGTTAGTATTTCCAGTAATTCTATTAGATACACTTCAGAATACGTTCGAAAATAAATACATATATTATTCAGAATATTGATTCGGCTGAAGTCATAAAATATTGTCTGGAATCTATAGTGCAGCTTATGAGAAGTGAATTAAAATTAAATTACTTATTTGATAAATTTTGTAAGACTAACGTTATATCGGCCATAGAACTAGAATGCTTAGATAAAGTCATTAAACCAATGAAACGAAATGCTACAGCTTTAAATTACTTTTAGAGCATTAGGAAAGACTATAGCAAACTTCTACCATAACATCAAGGCAGGAACCAGATTAGGTAGGTTACAGATTTGCAATTTTTGTCATTTTACTTTTATTGCACTACAACTAAAAAAGAGCTTAGAAAAAATATTTGATATATTATTTTAAACTGTGACCTGTAATAAATGAAGCCATATCGGCATTATTCTACCGCTCTTGATCTAAAGTAATCAACAACATCAAAAAATTTAGATATAAAAAATATGTTCATACAATATGAGACAAGTGTCTGACAGTATATCTAAAAATCTATTGTTCATGAAATAAAATTCTTCTTTTACTGATTAATAGGCTGGACAGGACCAGTTCTGTCACCTGACTGTAATTTGGAAATTGTATAAAGAAAAATAGTTAAAATATTAAAATAATAAATTAATATTTAAATTAAAATATTAAATTTTGTGTTTTATATTTTAAATACACGACTTAAAAATAATTTAGTATTTCAAGAATATGGAAGATAGGATCTTGTAATTCGTGTTTCAATTAAGATAAAACATGTATTCTGACCAGTTCTGTCTACAGTTCACAATTGAATAAACTAAGCAAATGATTATCTGACACAGAAGATTTATAAGATTAAGTATGTTGTCTGTTTTTCATATGAATATAAATTTTATGAAAAATTTGTAAAACATATTTTACTAAATTTACTAAATTTTTATAGATTGATGTCAAGAATTATAATATAATTTAAAATAACATACCAGTTAGTTATCTAGCTTTAAGTTACTAAGCTATTAAATAGAAAATCAGACAAATGAACTTTCACAGCACAAAACAACGTTCTTAAACAATTTTGGCAAATTTTAAAACAAATCCTAAGGTTATCAAAGATGCTCGTTAAAATCCTACAAGTCAATATCTTATGATCGAAATATCGAGATTTTTGACAAATAGTTCGTCAAATGATGAAGGTCGTCACTATTGAAAAACTGTATAGATTTTTTTTAATCATATGTTATTTATAGGTCAGACAGTGGACATTTTAACCGAAATATTTAAATTAAAATTATCTTGAAACATCTGAAGGTTGTTACTTTCAAAATATCCTAGACATTAAATTGAGATACTTATTACGTAAAGATGACGAAGATGATGATGAAAGGCTGTACTGAATGACAATGAAGTAAACGAGGATGGGCTCGGGCGTCAAGGTGTTAAAGTTCAATTCCATTGTTCGAGTTAATTCGATTAAATGCCAGTAGGAGCTGGTTTAGGAAATATCACGGCGCCTGCCTGTTTTAGGCGCCACCAGTTCTGCGTATATGGTTTTGATGTAAATAAACAACAACCGCAAATAAATCTAATTTGCGAAATGAGCGCGGAACGCACGATGATCGCTCTTGACCTTTTGAAGGCAGATCATTTTTTTTTATTTACAATTAATTGCTCGGGCAAATTTACTGGGTTAAAGTTTCATTTCGGTGTGACTGTGTAAACGATACCGAGAAATAATTTGCAAATCAAATTATGCTCCAAAAACGACAAAAAATCTTTATTTTTACTTGATGGATGGCATCATCAGCTGCCGATTATGACTTTTTGGCCTTGGTGCTTTATTATTTGTCTGAGGACTTCCTTATTTAGATAATTGTTACTCAACCAAAAATATAATTGGACTAAAAATGAAATGAATTAATACTAAGATTTAAAAAAAGCAGATATCTTCTTGACTGATCTAATATTTGCTGACGATAGCGCTATATTTGCTAATACAGATGTTGAGGGTTTTAGAAATATTTATGATATAGTTCATACTGTAGATCCATATGAATCAAGAATTTTTTTCCTGTACTATGACAATATGTTTCAAAACAATAAGCCACTGTGTTGTCCATCTGCTAGGTCGTTACTGTATTTTTAATGAGAGAACTTCAATCTGTGAGTGGAGCTCCCATCCCTCTACACCAATCTGTTGCTGAGTCTGAGGAAGTCGCATCTCTTGAGCCTTACATGTTGTCCTCTTACTCCAATAAAAGCCACTCTCTGCTGGTTTATATGTTGCGCAAGCATTCTCTGATACTTTTTGCTATAATTTATTATTTCCTGCTTTACTATCCGCACATATCCAGATATATATAATTGCAGCTCATGTTTGCACCCTCATGCCTTATTTTGAAGCCTTTCCAATATTTGTATATTGCTGCTGTTTGCTGTGTCCTATATTTGTATGCTGTATATCCATGATGGCTTTGTATACCATCATTTTGCAATGCAGACATATATATATATATATATATATATATATATATATATATATATATACATGAAACTTTCTCTCAAGTTGTTCACGCTTGGTCCAGATGTGCTTCAGTTAAGTTAAGTATTTTGCATGTTCCTCATGTGGGTGCGTTTCTACTCAGAGTCTAAGTGACACGAGTGGACTTGGAGTTGGAGAACTCCTGCTATTGTAAATCTCCATCAGATACGGCAATTAAAGAACATATGCACAAATGATTTGGGCTTGTCTGTCCAATGAAAGGTAAACCAATTCATTAAAAACTGTGGCAACATCGGTCTTTTCGGTGGAAACACAGCGAACTGCTCCAAAAAGACATGAATCAAGTTCATAGAAAGTGATCTGAAAAATAGGAGACTAATATTGTCCGATGGCAAACAACTAGGACTGATTGGCAACTGTGGTGAGATTTAATGTAGAATATTCCTATGTCGCTAGTAGCGGCGTATTGGCCAAAATGGACTAATGGTAATGAACACAAAGTTTTTTGTTTGAATTAAGAATTAAGTACAAATTCCTTAAGCAAATTTTGAAAGAAATGAGAACAGACCTGAGTGAAGTTCCTTATTTAGAACATTCGTAATCGATGGAACATATAAAGCTGAACATAAAATAATATCCACTTTTCCTAACAGAAAAATGAACTCATAGCGCGTTTGTGGGTCCATAAAATATTCTAGATATTGGTTCTCTCGTTTTCGTTTATTAAAAAGTTGAAATTCTTTAACACATATAGATAGACCGACATATTTTATATCATGGCCTTAAATCATTTATATTAATAGATATACTACATTCATACAATATAAACTTTTAAACACAGAATTATCATGTATGGAGCAGTACGGAGGTTAATGAAGAGGCAATATCGTCGGTATCGTCAGCTATATCTGACATTTTGGAATACAAACTTTTTGTTCGGATAACAATAGTGAAATACGGAGTCAGTGCACAAATATTAAAGGGCTGAATAATTTCGCTAATTTGTCGAATTTAACGACAGTAAATCTGTGCATCTGTAGTTCAGGTATAATCAGATCGCACAAACACCAACTGCAATAAATAATATTATTATTATTGCCAACAACGCTAAGTATCTCGGAGTGAATCTTGATGCAAAATTTCGCTGGCAGGAACATGTAGTCTTAAGAAAGAAAAAGAAAGAACTGGAATAAGATATAAGCTAGTATTGAAACCTATGTGGACATACGGAATTCAATTATGGGGATGTTGTCCGAAAAGTAATATAAATACAAGTTTTCTAGAACAAAGTCCTGATAAGTTTATAGACGAACCCAAATAGTACAATATATATTACTTACACAGGGCGCTTCTGACGGATACTGAATGTCACTCAGGAAATTAAGAGAATCGCAAGGACATCGCAGAATAGAGAATCAAGCCATTTAGTATGTAGTATAGTGTACTGAGGTGCATTTAATAGAAAATTTAATAACAGCAGCGTTAACACAAAACATTAATACACCAGAGACTAAGATAGGGCCGATGAGTCCTCCCATGTACATACCTAGATTTAAATTACTGAAAAGACAATTTGTAGGTTGACAGCAACGACTGGAAATTATGCAAATGATTTATTAAAGTTACTTTAACTGCTACCTAATCTTTATCTTATATCCATTTTCTCATCTAAAATATATATTCCAAAGACAATAAATATACCATGCTAATTAAAAGAATAATTTCTTTACCTACATTTTTAAATAAAATTGTATCGATCGTTGCTTATTTATTCCACTTTTCGATCGCGCCCTTACAGATAGCTCATCTTTAATTTGCCTTCTATGGCTCTTGTTTATCTACTGCTTTCTACTTGGTCTTATCTCCCACGTGAGAACTAACAATTCACCATCAAATGAGGAATTTTGATGAAATTCTATGACTAATATTTATTACAATCTTATGAATCTATTTAATAATTGTTAATACCCTTTGCAACGTTCATTTTAACTCTTGATGCTCAACTTCTTTGATTTATTACCTGCAATGTTCGGTTAGTGGTTTGTTAAGAAATGAATCATAAGTTAATGCCACTGAAATTTGCAAAAAAAATCTTAATAATCGTTAGAGTTACCTCTAATATAATGATATACTATGTCTATCATATCAGAAACGTATTAATTATTATCAGTAACTTAACCAAAAACAATTTTCTCTCTGTTCACTAGATATGAAATTAAATCAAAAGATGATTCCAAAGATCTAAATATCTAGTAAACAAAGAAAACAGACGAATTTTGAAATTTCAGATGAAACTTTCGTATATGACGGGTTTTTCTCTCCCAGCTGTATATACCTTCAGATAAAGCGGATACATTAATTTATTCTCCCTACAAAAAAAATTTAAATATTATTTTACGTGATCATACTATTTTTGATCGATTTTTTTTATCTAAAATTGCCATAACTCTCCAACAATAAGATAATAAGCGAAAATAACAAAAATCTTAAATAACTGCTTAAAATTGAATAACTTCGTTTAATAATGTTAAACACACTTACTGTTCATTTTAATATCACTTTAAATGTAAAATTTATTACAAAATTATATTACACACAAGTTTTAGGCTTAGAAATTCTTGAATTTTTAGTAAAAATTCATCCTCGATATAAGCTTTAATTCCACGCCTCCAAGTACTCCCGTTATTCTCAAAAAAAGTAATATATAAATTGTTTTCCCTGGAATAGTATATTTATAAACAATAAATATGACGAATAAATGGTGATTTTTAACAGTTCTATTATCTACTTCTAGTGCCTCTCTGGATGTAGGAATGAAACACTACTAATGGGGTACATTCATACATCTTCTTTTTCTTCCAAAACATCATGGAAATTTGCGCAAGTTAATTCTCACGATTATTATGCTTCTATTATAACACAAAATTGTTGAGTTACCAATGTCTCGTAAATTGAGAGAGATACGTAATAGACAAAATTCCAAAAACCGAAATATAAGAACTGTGTGAAGCTGATTCACTCTCGCCTAAATTACGTATTTTTTTTTAAATCTGACATGTTTCCTAATATATATTCATAATAATAATTGACATAAAAGATACTACAAACGATCTTGCCAACTACTACAGATATATTTGTACCAAAAAAATAGATCTAACTTTCTTAGTGGAATTTTCTGCTATATACTTAATGTCGATTAAATTTCGAAAGAACAAAGCACGATCATATTTCATTTTTATTTTTAACGTTCTTGTTACTAACACTGGTATTGTTTGACATTACCACGTGGTTAAACCGGTTAATTTATGTCATACAGTAAGAACACTAAACCGCATGTGATGTGATTAAGTTATTAAATATGAGTTAATTAACATCCTGCGCTTTACAAAAAACATTATCACGGAACATATATTGTTATTTGATTAACATACGTTTAATATTAATATCAGACATATAAAATATAATTAATCTTCATTTGTCATTTAAAAGTTATCTATTTCTATCTACATACAGATTTTTATAGTTTTGTCATATTGCCGAAATAAGTAATTTGGCGAATGTGGCGACCAAGTTGGGATATCCCAAAAAATTACTGTGGGTATACCCAGCAGTTGATTTAGTAAGCTGTAATCTACAGTAAAAACCTTTCAATGTTTGGTTCAATGTGATTAATTGATATTAGGTTATTAATGGGTTTTATCTATATAAAACAACAGTTTTCTGTTTAACATTATTGAATTATTCAGTATATATAGACGCTAATCATGGAAAGCAAAAAGTTGCATTTTCTACATTCACTACTTTTGTGATTTGATATGAAGAAATCTGCTGCCCAAAGCCATTAAACACTTTTATAAACTCATGGTGATACAGTTCTTTCATATCCTAGTCGATTTCGGTTTCAACGGTTTAAAAGTGGTCTCCTTGATATCAGTAACAATAAAAAATCTCGAAGATAATGATCTCTAAAAATAAGAGGATGACAGCTTTATTCAATGAATCAACTACTTGCAGGCTCTTGCGATCACAGAGGACATGCGATCCATAAGATCTAAAGGCAGGGAAAATAGCTATTATACGAATTGATTGAAAATGTCATTTTGAATCTTTTGAACATCGCGGTTTCATTGCTTTCCAAATAAAAAATGTAAAAAATATATATTTTTTTATGCTAATATTTCACTACTTTTATTTTTTCTTAAAAATACCGATATATTTTTTTGTAAAATATCTATATTTTTTATACTTATAGCAAAAAAATATCGATATTGTTTTCCTCCAATATATCGATACATCGATATTTTTTTTTAATATCGAAAAACATTTTTTTTTAAATATCGATATAACAAAATATGGATATTTTTTTTCGTTGGCCTATTTGGGATAGCTTCTTTTGCAGCAGACCAAGTTTTTTCAATTATATTTCGGGTTTGCAGCTCAAGATTGTCTATAGTTTTGAGTCTTACGTTTAAACTTATTTGTTTCTGCATTATAAGTCTAAACGTGTACTGTTTTTGTGTTATTTTGTACCTTGGTGGGCAGTATATAGCTCCAATGTTTATTTCAGCGCCGTTCTTTTCAATACTAACTACCGTAGCTTGTATTTCTTCTTGTCTTATCTCGTCTTGTTGAAAATGCTGTATATTTTGTTTCATTATTACAGCTGTTCCTCCTCGAGCACGTTTACTGGGATGTACTGTCCAGTATGTATCATAACCCAGTATTTTAATATAATGTTTTTAAAAAAAAATCAGTCTCCGATATGAGATCTATATCTATGTTATTTGTTCTAGTTCTAAGAAATAGTTCTAGTTCCCGAACTCGCTGATTTAGCCCATTTGCGTTCCATGTTATCATTCATAATTCTTAACTGATTTTTGTTTTTCTTTAACTTGTTTTGAAACTTTTCTAATATTTCTACCCTGTTTGCTAATTGACTCTGATATGAAATTTTGTCGCATTTCAGTCTGAATAAGCACAATTCACAAAATTTTATTATCAAAAAAAGTTTCCAACGGATAAGCGAAATAAGAAATCATATCCATCGAGGAGGTCTATTTCTGGATGAATGGCTATGTTAGAAAGCATAATTTTCATATATGGAATAATATCAGCCGATGGGAGCTTCACCAAATGTGAATCGCAATTGTCATCATCATCTCATCATCATATTTTTTTAATCAGAAAAGGTAGACGATTTTTTTCGACTTAAAAGGGAACATATAATCTTCGGCAGCATGTATGTTCAGCAGGATAGTACTACGAGCTATACAGAACATATGCATTTGATCCCGCAGATTGTTTTTGCCTGGTTTCTTGAATTCGCCGGTCTAAGCCCATAAGCTTCTATCGACAGATGCCAACTAGTTATCGCTTCAGATGAACTTATGTGACAGGAAAATTGACAATTGGATTAGTAAGATTTGCAAAAGCGTCGGCGGATTTTCAAACAATTTATTTCAGTAACTTATACAGTTTGTTTAATTCAATTTCAACATTGAATTTTTCATATTGTATCGTTTTAAACTAATAAAAACATACAAAACAATACTATTAATTGTTACTGCTTACTAGTTACTACTATTAATATTAATATACATATAAATTTTATGAATTATATTGTTTGTTCTTCTCTTGATCATTAGTTATAATCTTTCTATTCAAAATAAGACAAAATTATAATAAAGATTTTAAATACATTTAAAAAAAATATTGATATATTATTAGTAACATTGCCGACTTACAATTTATCCCCCATACTTAGATTAGCCCTTACTTAGATTCTAATAATATAAAAGTTAGTAGCAGTTTTTAGTGATTTTACCATTTAATGCATTTTACTACTTTACATTAGTTCTCTTGACTGGGTCCTAGTTCAGTGTTGTTCGAAAGTTACAGCACCTCAGTATTTACATGGGAGTGGAGTTTTTCCTCATATCTTGTTGCGAAACGTTTAATTTCCTTCATGACAGTTGAAAACCGACGGTCCCGGTGTAAGTAATTGTTCCAGTGTGCATCCACAATATTTACCAGGACTTTATTTTGAAATATTTATTTGAATATTAGAGCATATAAATTTTAATATCTGCTTACATAACAGCAACCAATACATTATTTGTGCTTTAATTCGAGTTCACTTATTTTCTTTTTGATATACTCCTTCCAATGATGCTTTTGAATTTCGTATGGATGCGGTGAATTTCGTATCGCCCACGTCTCTTAGAAATTTTTTTCCGACAATAACAATAACAACTTGTTGTGTAGCCCTCATATCTCTATTCAGGCTTCCTAACGAAACTATTGCTATCAGTATTCAATATTTTTAGTCACAAAATAAATAAATAATGATGATCCTTCGTGACAGTGAAGCCATTCACGTCAGTCACAGTGACACTATTGTTGCCACAATATTTTTGAAACTATTTTCGTCGCATTTATTTCATATTTTCTCGTAATATGAACCTTTCCTGGACTTTCATACATATTTCGAAACTAAAATTAGTAAAATCGGTCGAGCCTTTCTCCAGTTTTAGTGTAAATATATTGATTTTTATATGTACACAAAATAAAGGTTGATTGCATTCAATACGCACTGATATACTCTCGTTTTATTCTCCATATCTGGGTCTTATTATTACGCACCTGATGCTGGTTTCCTCGTCGCTATTGTCTCCAATAGCAATTGTCACATATTAATGACATGACTATGATTATCACTATGCTATTATCTATTAGTAATTGTTGCGTGTTTTTACCTATCGAATGTAAATCGTAAAATCGGCAAAGTTAAAACTACTGATAAATAATGAACTTAATTTAATAAAAAGCACAAATAGTTTCTACAGTAACGTTATTAGAAACCACTTATGATAAAGTACCACACCTGATACTCATGTTCCGTCATTAATACAAAAATATTATTTAGGAAGATATCACGGATTATAATACAAGTATTTGGTTATTTATATGGCTTTAAATGTCAATATTATAGAACGCAAGGCTTATTATTAACTCTTATTTAATCCTACCATTCACAGAAAATATTTATCTGACATCATTAACAGTCTATAGTTTCTAACCCGAAAGAGATAGCGTCTTTCTTAATAGTGGATTGAAAAATAAAATTAAAATAATGGAACTGATAAACGGAGGACTGACAATTAGCGGGAGTGTCATCAATTGGTCTTAGAATGTAGATATACATAAATGGACGCATAAATTGAAAACATATATTTAGAAATACATTAGTAAAGAAAACAGTTATTAAGCGAAATATCATTGCTGTTTCAAAGAAGCGGGACTTTTTATTTACAGCATGGCTTAATGACATTATATAATATCGACTATAAATCAATTTATCGTTTAAGCATTGACCAAAATCTCGGTTAAGCTTTTAATCATTTGAAGATATTTAAACGAATAAAACACATATCTGAACGATCTATATTGTTTGATTTAATGGTTATTAAACTCTTAATAAACCGATTCTGCTTTTCAATTAAATATTTGGATAGACCCGCAGGCTGGCGCCCCAGATATTTTTTTTTTAATTCGAATTTAAAATGGCGAATGGATTATTTATCTTTATGCCAACAACCATTATTGATCTAACTAGCCTTTATGTGATTTATTGTTATGTGGTTTTATATTACATACGGGGAAAATTAAATACAAACTATACTATTAATCTAACAAATTTTTTGTATTGTGTGTATGTGTAATGTTATGCTGCGGATGCGGTACTAGTTTAAAGATCAAAACGGTGTGTTCATGTCAGACTAAAAGATGTAATGAGTGAGATGACTAGAAAAAGAGGTTTATATTGTAACAGGATGGAACAGACAGTATCGTTTGTGGTCGCCACTTTTTTCAAGTTAAATAAAAATGTTTGTTTTAAAACTTTTCCAGGTTGGTGCAGGATACAAGGGAGATCATGTTGTCTTTTGAATCCACTTGAACCTATAAAATCAAAAAAAACGCGGATTAAAGGTTTTCAAAAATCTATTACATGTACACATCAAAAACTATTAGAACAGAAAACATACATGCTTTGAAAAATACTCCTAGTCCGTGGATTCCTAAAACAAGCATCGTATTTTAGGGTGTAGGACCAACAGTGGAGTTGCTGGGAACTTTGGACTATAGGAATTCGGACAGAAGCTAGTAGCTTAGTTCTCAGTTGTAGACTATTGCAATCTGAACTCACTACCAAACTTGGTAAACCATTCCGTATAGGATAATGCCATAAAAATTTGTATAGAAACAGTGTCATATAAGAATATACATATCAGGATGATCTTGCAAAAGCTCTAATGACTTCAACGAAACTCTAGGGTCAGAGGTTTTTAGGTATAGGAATTAATTTTGCAAGGTTTTATTTTTGAATAAAATCATTTTAAATAGATATTTTAATTTATAATATTGGCTTTCCGGTGTTTCAACGAGTCAAAATATTTCATGTAAGAACAGGAAGAAGAAAAACAATAAACTGATTTCTATACATAAAAGGTATACACTGGAGACCCAATGAATGTAATACATTTCCTATCAGGACAGCGAAATCCAATATTGGGTAAGTTTGTGGAAAAATAAGTTTACGAGGGGAAAATATAGAAAAGTCGTCATTAAAAACGAAAAATCATGTGTCAATCAACACTATACTATCATATCCCAGATGATTGACTGTGGAAATGCAAAATCTATAGCTAATATATTGTAAAATTCAAATAAAAGTATGCATATAAAATAAAATAACATTATTATAAATAGAATATACACAACGTCTACCAGCAGCTTGGAAAACAGCTTCAAAGTAAAGAGTATACTTGATCCTAGTGGAGTATAGGAACCACTTTTGGCAGCAAGAGTGGAATAGAACTACAAAAATAAATAAAACCTAAAGGTGAAAAAATGGTCTAAACATTAGAAGCTCTTCCAACTAGGATGAAAACCTCTATCATATTAATTGGGCGATAGTTGGTTTTATCGCTAAAATCCTAATTGTCTTCGTTATCTAAGAATTTTTATTTCTATGCTTTATTTAATAGAATATTTAAAGAAAAAATAAGTTCCCTTAAAGAATATGATTTATTTTCTGGCTCATTTTTCTATAAAAAGTCCTTTCTTGTTGCCGCTGTAATCAGTGAAAGTTTCGTACGTTAGCTTAATATGTATTTTGTCAACACTTATGACGACATTTTCCAATTTTTTTACTTCTAGCTGAGCTGGATGCTGTTGTTCCATTTGCGTTGTGTTTTAATCCAGCAGAGCCTGTATAATATCCAAGATGCGGTTATTAACTAACATCTTAATCGCCATTTCTAAAACCATTCTGCGAATAATTACAGCTTTTACAAAATACAATTTCTGTATCTTAAATTAGATCTAGTTGTTGTCTTAAATTCGACTACTCATGAGATATTTTGTATAATAACTCATGTAAATTTATGTTTGAATGTTCTGATACCTTGTTTACATTTAATTGCTTGCTTAATTTATACCATTTAAAAATTAAAGCTTTTTTTACATTTTATATCACATAGGTTTAATACATTCTCAAATTTTAAAATTAATTTTCAAGCAGGACGAGTGCCGGATAAATATGTAAGTATGTGTATTTCAAATTAAATTTAAATTAAACTAAAGTTAAAAATAACACTTATACGCCATGCAGGTTCATATGGTTTGGTTATGATTTCTTGCCTGTTGTCTAGTAGCTTTATTGCTTCCACGTTGCTGTATATCACAGCAGTAAGAGTATTTCGAGTTTTATCGCGAAATCATGTATAACTTCGTAAATTTGTTTGATTTAGAAGAACAGTACAGTTCTTCCTTAGTTACAAAACGATAAGCATTGGTAATTAATTGAAGAAATTTGTTTTAGCAACTATTTTCTTTAATATTTTAAGGCAGTGATATATATGAGCCCCATCGGTCCAAATAGGTTTTATAATTGACTTCCTGATTTGTCTAGCGTCACATAATCAAATATGAGCGATCATAATTTAACGAAAGTATGTAAATTAAAGTTAATTATTAAATTAATTTCATCATTTCCAAATCAAACTAAACTAAATGAAATAAAAGCCTATAGACCTATCTCCCTGCTATCAATAATATTTAAGGTATTTGAAAAAACTCCTGTTGAAAAGAACAAAACCGATTATAAAACCTAGTATCGACTCACCATTTCGGGGTTTAATAACACATATTTAACAATTAACCAGGTTCATGAAATAACGGATGCAATTTAAAAAATCTATCGAGGTAAAGAGGTATGTTCAGCTATATTTATAGATGTAGCACAAGGCTTCGATAAGGTATGACATTGGGGACAGCCTTGTTCATAAGCTACAGAAAATGTTACCGAAACAACACACTCAACTATTAACGTTTAAAGTGAAACAAGAGCAAGCCTACGCTACAGTAAAATAAGCTAAAGAAAATGTACTATAAGGAAATGTATTTCAAACTATTTTACACATGTGTTATATCTCAAATTCATAATATCACGATGACTACATTTGCTGATGACACTTTTGATCTCAGCGACAATAGCGAATAAGCTACATACAAATTACAACGGGTATGTGACAATATATATAATTGGAAGCTAACCTAGAAAATAATAATTAAAAGTCCTGAGAACTATTGTAACTCCAATATTGCAGGACTGATTAGTTACACCGAGACTTTCAGATACCGACTATTACTCAGAAAATATAGATAATCACAAGGAGATATGAGAACAATCGCCATTCTAATAATATAACTCTGGGATATCACCAGAATAAGACACACGCCAAAAAGAATCAAACTGTTTGATCTTCTGTAGTGTAATATAGCGAGGTGCATTTAATAAAAAACAGCATTGTTAATACATAAACATTATTAGACCAGCGTGTAAAAGAGTCTCTAAACTTAGTAGAAAAATCAAAAACACGTATGCATTTAAGTTTTTTAACTTGACACACCCTAGACGATGGCGCCAAGTATTGAAATTGTTGAATTATAGCATCATTACATATAATAATATTTTGAGCCACTATATTCAATCCGGTATTTGATTTAAATATTCATGAATGATATCTCAAGGATGAATTCATAAATTTATCATCAGGCGAATTTGTACTGAATTGTTATTTAAATAGCGTTCATTTATTCTAGAGCTATGATATTTTAATAAATAATGACATGTGAATAACATTTATTTAATTTATATCCATATTATGTATATTAGGTTGTTAACTATCTATAATATGTTATGTAACTGTCGTTTTTTGCGATATTTCTTACATAATAGGTTAATTGAAAAGCCCCCGACCTATCATAGTAAAACACATTTTTTTGGCAATTTCTTTTTTATTCAACATAATTCCCTGCAAGGGTGATACACTGATTATAGCGACCCTCCAACTTTTCGATACCATTTTTGTAGTACGATTTGTCCTTTCCTACAAAATAGGCCTCAATTTCGTCGATCACCTCTTCATTCGACGAAAATTTCTTCCCAGCGAACATTCCTTTGAGATCTGAGAACAGGATATAGTCGCTGGGGGCCATATCTGGAGAATACGGTGAACGAGGAAGCAATTCGAAGCCCAATTGAAAATTCGAAGCCGACTTGTGACGCGGTGCATTGTGTTGGTGAAGCAGCACTTTCTTTTTCTCCAAATGCGGCCGTTTTTCGGCGATTTCGTCCTTCAAACGGTCCAATAACGCTATATAATAGTTGTTGTTGATGATCCTTCCTTTTCCAAGGTAGTCAATGAACATTATTCCATGGACATCCCAAAATACAGACGCCATAACCTTGCCAGCCGACCGTTGCGTTTTCCCACTCTTTGGAGCGGGTTCATCGTGTGCAGTTCACTCGGATGGAGCCATGTTTCATCCATTGTCACGTATCGATGGAAAAACTCGAGTTTATTACGCTTGATCATCTTCGAACACTGCTCCGAATTATCAACTGGTCGTTGTTTTGGTCAAAAGGGAGCTCGCTCGGCACCCACTTTGTACAGAGCTTTCTCATACCCAAATATTCGTGAATGATATGATGTACACGTTCAGTTGATATTTTTAGAGTGTCTGGTATTTAATTCAATTTTAATTTGCAGTCATCCAAAATCATTTTTTCGATTTTGTAAATATTTTCGTCGGTAAGAACCTTTTTTGGGCGTCCACTGCGTTCACCGTCTTCGGTGTTCATTTCACCACGTCTAAACTTAGCATACTAATCCTTGATTTTTGATTTTCCTGGGGCAGTGTCCGGAAACTCGGCATCAAGCCAAGTTTTTGTTTCAACTGTATATTTTCCATTAAAAAGCAATATTTTATCTACACGCGAAATTCCTTTTTATCAATTTTTTTCACAATAACAAAAGTTGCTTGACTCAAAATGCTATAATTCACAAAATAAGGATCCGACAGCTGTCAAATTTATATACGCATCTTTTGAGGGTTAGTGCTAACTAAAAAACGTATGGAGTTAATTCTAGTAGCGCCATGTATGTGTCAGGCCGGGGACTTTTCAATTGACCTGTTACATTCATTCTTGAGTGCAGAATTTTTAATGGTTAATTAAATATATAAATCAATGAAATATACGATAATACGATTGACGTAATGTAACTAGATAAGCAGAGTACTAGAGAAGTTAATTCGCATTTAATACTAATAAGAATCGGATAGCAAATAAAAGAATGGACGACATGCTTCATGTTAGTAGTTAGTGGATAAATAACCAGATTCATAAAGACACCTAATTGATATAATAACGATTTCCAATTATTTCAATAACGATTTTCTTTAAAACCTCACAATATAGGAATGTTTTCCGACTAAACACTTCATCTTATTACACCTTGACGAGTATAACGACTGTTTACGCCTGTCTAAAGGTAGTTGCTTCGTGAAACTAAGTAGATAGTTATCTTGAGTAACTGGTTCCCATAATTCCTCTTAAGCCATCCGACTTATTCGATAGAATCGGCCTGAAGTTAGCTTAATGATAATAAATGGACGTTCAGTGCACACTGAATTGCAGCTGGTTTATTGTTTCGTCATTTGGCTGCTTAGAATTTTGGTTGTATTCGGTCGATGATAGATATCGATTGTATACTATTTTATTATGCAGATCTGACTGATGCTGGTCCACTAGATTGTATTAATAAAGCTATTTTAGAATGAGTTGCAACATTTCGTATTTTGTATAGATGGTAAAATATTTATTGATCTTTATATATATATTGACATTATTTATTTTTTATTACTACACTAGCTTAAATTATACATACTATCCAATCTATATGGTGAATTGTATTGAAAATATGCTATTATGGGAAAAATTGATTGATATTTTAGCAAGTAGTTCGGCACTCTCGGGGAACAATATCGACGACCTGGGTTTTTAACCGACTTCGAAAAAAGAGGAGGTTCTATGTTCGGGTATATATATATAGTCAATTCAAGATAGCAGCGACACGAGTGTCAATATATGTCTGTCTAAAGTAGTAAATTCGTTTTACAGTCGGGCAATATAATCCTTGTCATTTTATTCGGTTTAAAAAGAGATAGAATGTTATTAGAGAAGTTCAAAAATGTTATATGAATACGAGTGAGCCTGCAAATGTTGTCCGTTTGCCAAACGTCTGAAAATTCTTCAAAATATTATAATTACGGCTTATAACCGACAAACGTTGTTTTAACGCTTTGTTTTAATAAATTTGAAATCGCCGCGGTTTTTATTGAAAATATTTGTTGGGCTTTGCAGCTGCATTGAATATTAGTAAGGATACGGTCACTAAAATATTTCAAAAAATAAAAAAACAATATAACCTTAAATTCGCCAAAAAGAAACCGTGTTTATGCGAAACAGGTGACGAATTAAGCTCAATCTTGGTATTTCAGAGATCAAATATACGAAATGTATAAAACAGTAAGTAGTTTTTTCAATCGAAACATAATTCAATACAATTATTTCAGAGAAAATTGTTAATCTGGGTAGTATCCACAAAGATCCAAAAGATATACAGCTATTTGAGAGATGTAGAACATCTGTTCATATATTGTTGGATAATCTAAGATTTAGGTGGTGTAAAGATAACCCACGAAGGGGTTTAATGGACTAGAGATTGCTTTTAAAAGAATACAATTTTTAAAAACATATAACAAAATTAAGGAAGAATTATATCAATTTATATATTTAAAAGAGACATGAATATTTCAGAATGATACATTGGGTTGCTCATGGCAAGATGATAATAAATATAGTGTAGAGTAGTAAAGACAATAAGGGATCATGGAAAAAGGTAAATGTTGCTAAAACAGCTTGGTTATTAACTTGACTGATATTTCTGAAAGTGACTGTGATTTAATAAAACTTTATGAATGTTGGTTTTTGATTCAATGCTGACGATTACCAAGACAGGGCGATGAAAAAGGAAACCACTACAGGTCAGTATACGGTTTATATACTGTATTTGTAGGGAACTATAATATAGTGTGAAGACTTTATGAGCATGTGTGTTATTCTTCAGAATATACATGAACGTGTGTTTAACATGTATAAGTAGAGAAATAACCCTAACTGTGTTGCAGATATGGCAAATGCATTAAGGAGAATGCAGTGATTAAATGTAGTTTTATCAAGAAAGATGTATACAGATAGTAACAGGACAAACTAAAGAGAAATATGGTAATATCATAATGACTTTACAAGGATACGTTGCATCGAAAGAAAAAAGAACTAAGCGTAAAACATAAATATGCTCTCTAATGAAAGTAAAGTACATTACTCAGATATACAATTGTTCATTAAGTGCATAAAGATACCCGAATACATACAAAAATGCGTCTAGAACCCTATCAATACTAGTGTGGAAAAAAGCTTAATGTATATAATAAAACAACTTTAACCTATAAATTAATGTAGCTGTAAAATTAATTGTAGTTTTAAGTTCTTGGATAATAAATGTATTTGATGTACTGTAATGTTAAAAAAAATTATATTTAATAGAACATTTGTTCAATTATTTTATTTATATTAAAATTTTATTATATGTCAGGGCCTAATTGTACTAAAACTCAGAATAGCTGCGGCAACATTGCGACGTTTCCCGTGGCACTGCTACTTTGAATTGACTATATATATATTTTAATGTATGTTAATTATTACAACAATTTGGAAGTAGTTCAGTGTAAAAGCCATTCAATTTGCTTTTCTAGCACTAGTAATATCATATGATCGATCTGTTTCTATGATTCTATGTTGCTATGGTGTAATGGTTAGATCATTAAGCTCACACCGGGTTGAATTCCAAACAGGGTAGCCACTTTTTGTTTTAGTTTAAATGGAACATTTGTCATATCACCTAGACTAAGTAGCGGACCTAAGGGCCTGAAACGTTCTTTATTTTCAATAATGGTTTTTTAATTCCTATTTTCCTCATACGGGCTTAATTTATTTTGGACTATCCATTGTAATACTTAATAAAATACCTGCGTAATTTATTGAGTAAATATCTAATACTAAAATAGAAAACTAAAATATTTTTAACAAACAATTAAACCGACTTCATAAAATAAATAGGAATTCACTAAAAAGGAAAAAAAATCAAACCTAGATCTGTAACACAAAAAAACACTTTTAAAATAAAATATGCACAAAATAGTCACTGTAATAACTAAATAAAAATAAACGTAAAAAAGTTGCTAGGACATATTTTCTCAAAAATTTGACTAATCGGTTTTATTAAAATCCTACACATTCTTCCTAGGTATGATTGACCAATCATAGAATGAAAATATTTTATTGCACCACAAGATTTATAACAAAATATATGTAGCAAAAATTTATAAATAGTTTATATTTATAATTTTTTAAGAGGATAATAATATTCTAATATAGATTATAAGTCTATACATTTGAAAAATAAATTTCACACTTTCATGCTGCATGAAAGGTTCATGTTTTAAGAATATGATCTTAAGAAGGTTTTTGAATATTTAATTATCTTCGGTCATATAACTGTTAACTAGTTAAGCAGCGACATATAAAAACAAAATTTTAAACGCGTTTTTCTGAAAACCACATTTTTCTATGAAGAATAGGTAATGGAATCAAAAGTTTCTATATGTCATGTATATAATTGTTATAATAAAAATACTTATTGCTCACAATGTAGGTTGTTCAATCACTAACTCCAATAATAATTTTTTATTACAATATTGTTTCGTATACGACAGCAAAAATTACATTTCAATATTCCTAAATTATTCATATAATCATGCTTTTACTTATATATGATCAGTTAGTGTGATTGGCCGATAATTTAGTACTCAAAATTATTCTTTTAGTGAGTAAATAACGTTGCGACTAAATTCTACCTTAAATATGAAATACTTGTAGAATATGACAACAGGATAGTATTGATTCAGTATGATTCTAAGTGACTATCATATACATGATGATATATATCATATATGTGCATGAGCTATACATTGGGAAAAGGTTTGAAACGGAGAAATTAGAAAATATTTTTTAGATATCTCACTTGTAAGACAATTCTTAGAAGATAACCCCTCTGATCACATGCAGTCCGTAGCTAGTGCAGTAATAGTGTACTATAGTAGTTGTATGATATAACACATGTACATATCACATATATGTTATATAATATGGCCCTGATTATCCGACTTGATCTGTATAAAAATTACCAGAATGGTGAACGAGAGAGACGGAGCGGTCTGTTTTTTAATACATAAGAACCCCCAGGGTCGCTTTGTATCACCGTTTAACCTTTTCACCTTTTCTTTCCGTTAAATAAAGTAATATTTTTAAGTAAATTAACAGTTTTTGTTTCGAAACACATTCAATTTGGACAATTAACTTAATTTGGAACTTTTTATAGGACATTTTGTTCTCAATTTAAAAAATTTATATTATAATAAGACAATTTAGATAAATTTTAATAATGCTTTATGATATAGTTAATTTTGTTTTTTATTTATTTTCACCAACGATACTTTGCTTTTTGTTGATAACTTCTTGACTAATAAAAGCCTTCATTATCTGAAGTAATAAAGTAAAACAGTGCATGCAAAAAAGAAATCTTGCATTCACAAATATTAATAAAGTATAGAAATCTTTAAAATATTTAGAAATAAGTTGTGTTATGATGATAAAATATTATTTCGAACTTTTTCAATCGACTTTCGTAAGCTAGCGTTATTAATTAAATTCGCCATCATATTAACGTATACACCAAGGCAAACATTTCTAAGACCTCGTAAATATTTCAGTTTTACCTACCGAGTTAACTACACGTTTTATTTCGACTCCATCCATCTTGAAATATTGAATTTTATAGACCGATTCTTAAAACAAACAGGATTTTTTATGGTTCAGCTTAGATCTTGTACATCTTAATGATAATCTAAAATCTCATGATGCCAAACAAATAAAACGTGTAGCCTGTGTTCTCGCTAATATTTGTTTTACGTCAATTATAAAGTAGAACAAATTTTAGACAACTTGATACTAATAGAATTTTTGGGATGCTACATTACATTTGTAATATATATGATGTAGATGTTTTGAGATCAAACAGATGTGAAATATTTGGATTATACTATGTTAATATTGGTAAGAACTAAATTATAGTATGAAACGCATTCCTAGAATCTTAAAAGCGTAGTGATAAAAATCAAAGACATGTGTATCAAAATCACGCTATACAATACAGCTCCAGGTATTGGACTTCACTAAAGTCATAAAGTCTTTCGAGAGGGGATTGGCTGGGTTTGGCAAAACGAATTGACAGATCTGGCAATGGTTGAAGTATGATTCTGTTTATGTTTATATCGTTGATTGTGACATATTAATCATGCCGGTTTCCGGATGAATTTCTTTGATTAAAAAGTTTCTGATTTATTTTTAGGTATTCTTTAAACCTGTAATATTTCTTTCAATGTGTAAAGTTCCTAACAAATATTATTACTTAGTTTAGACGAATTTAAAAAAATTTCATCAAGAGCTCCAAATGCAATATTTTATGAGCGATGATGTCTCATTATTATTTAATTTTCTGGGCAACATTTATGGGGACTATAGGTACATCTGTATACATTTGTTAATGTAATAGCAATTAATAAAGATAAATACTCACTGCTTCCGGTAAAATGACAGGGGTTAACATAAATATGACTTTTGAATCACGATGTATTGACAATTTATTGACAAAAATATATTGGATTCGTTGGACAATTATCAAGACAGGATGGTTAACGTAAACGACTAAAGATTGTATAATTATAATTATAGCGGATTCACAGTATTCAGCAAAATTTGAGAGAAAGTCTAAAGATAATATTTGTTGTAGAAAATGTTGAGTTTAATCAAATATCAGAGGATAGCTGTAGAGTAGAGTGTGTAAAATGTCTGTGTATCGATATGTTTGCAATTACCCTGAATATACGATAAAGAAATATGTTGTAAGCATACTCGTATGGTTAGAATGTAAGAAGAAAAGAAGGATTCTAGTGGATTCTCTATATTTTTAAAAAATATCGATATATCGATATATCGGAGAAAAAAATATCGATATTTTTTTTGCAATAAGTATAAAAAATATTGATATTTTACAAATATATATATATATATATATATATATATATATATGGATATTTTTAAGAGAAAATAAAAATAGTGAAATATTAGCCTAAAAAATATATATTTTTTTCTAAATCTCTTAAAGAATAAAAAAAATTAAGTACCGATTTTAAGGTTTTTTAAAATATTGGTATTTTACTTACCGATATTTTTTCTGCATCCCTAAAGGATACTAATTCAGCTGTAATTGATATTAGCAAGTTATAGCAAGTACATTAACTCAATTAATAGCTCAACAATAGTAAAGGGAAAGCTGTCATTTTATGTGGAAAAATGTCAAAACTATGAAATTTAGTATTTAGGTTAGATTGTTTTTATAGCTCTTAGCTCATTGGCTTTTGATTGCCCTGTGAAATTTGATTACAGTTTATTAATTTAATCATGTTTTTGTCATAATATTGTAAGGGGAATAATATAAAAATGTTATTTTACCAAAACTTTCTTTCAAAGTATTTTCAATATAATATCAGATATCTATTTAATATACAACATTGTTTAAAATAATAAATATATCTATATTAAAACATTAAAATATGTTAAATATATAAAATAAAATGTAATAAACTATATAATACTATGTTATCTCAAGAACTAACACTCACTTACCTCTTCTAACGATTCATTTACTTAAATCTGATTTCCATTAAATTTTAATAAGTGAACATTACAGTAGAAGTATCATGAGTAAGATTATTTTCAGAACTGAAAAAATTATAGAACATTAAATGTAAGCATATATGATATTTATATACTTTCACTTATTTATATACTAATCACAAACAAGAAATATTAAATGAAGTAAAAATATTTTGTATTAATTAAAACGATAACTAACACAATTAGGCATATGTTGTTGAATTAAAGGACTAATGACTTCTCAAAATTTAGGTAAAAAAATGATTCAAAAAATAAATTATTTAATTTTTTATATTTTATACATTTTATTCACTTAAAATATAGATTGAAAAACAATAAATTTAATAGAAACCAGGCTTATTTGATAATAAAATAACTTTTTACTTACATTTTTATATAAAATTGCATCGATTTTTACTCATTTATTCCACTATGCAATCTTTAAAATAGTAGCTGTCATATTTTATTTCTGTCAGTAAGTTGCGAAAGTTTAAATACCTTGTAACCAAATACATGCGATTCTTGTTATTCTGGAATTTTATTAATCTACTAATTACTTTTAGGATGAAATTTTCGCTTATGTCATGTCTTTCATTTACAGCTGAATATACCTTCCGATATTACGGACACATTTATTTGTTCTCAACAAATAATGTAAAATGGAACTTTATATGATCATACTATTCATAATTGTTTCTTTCATCTTCATCGTTAAATCATAATTACCATAACTCTGTGATAGTTCCAACAATACGGGAAGAGCCACAACTGATACAAAAGCTTAAGCAACACTACACTGCTTGCAACAGACATTCCGTATTAACATGATTTTACATACAAAACGTCTCCTCTCGCGATTTAAAATTGATATCCTAACATTTTGTGGTTGCCAAATTTACATTACAACGTAAAATTACACGTCCGTAGTCGATTTACGTACAACAGAAACGGTTAATAATCTTTCGCATTAGAATTGGAGCTGGTAGTGGGTCGTCCCGAATCAAGTCAGAAAATAAAGCCTAAAATATTTATTTATATATTTTACGTTATTCATCTGACGGCTATTGCTGGTCGCTGGATTTGGACGTATTTGGTTTTATTGGAATTAACTTATTAGTAGGGCATGATACACAAACATTTTAGGTCTAACAATTAATACTCCGTCTAAGCTTTAATGCCTCATGCTTTAATAAGTTTCAAGCCTCTCGGTTCTCCCGTTTTCCTCAAGAAGAATGGTAATATTTTCGCTAAGGCGATTGCTATATTTCACCATTAAATATCACTGATTAAAATACATACAGGCACCTAATTCAGACCAATTTTCAATCAATGATGTGATTTTTCTTTTTCGACACGATAACTATAGTAATCATAAACAAGTAATACATTTTGTATACATTTATTGATGTAATGACATTGTAGAGAAAATACACAGCCCAATAAGTAAATGATTTATGGGAACCCGCATCAGAATCACTGTAAAAGTATTATTACTTTTTAAAACATCTGCGCCCGATCTTTTATATCCGGTAATAAAACTGTAGGCGTCATGAAGTTATAAAAATCATCGAGTGGCATACATTTCAACCATATGCCAGAAATTACTTATGCCCAGTTATGGTCATGGCAGCTCACGATGTTATATAATTTATGATCCGACACCTGCTCTTAACTATTCTTAGCTACTTCTGTCCGGTCTTGAATTATGTATAAATATGAGCGGCCGCTTATACTTTATGAGTTAGCAGGTGATCGTCTCGTTGATTTGGTCATTTAAAGTAACGAAGGATGTCAACAGATAACAAAGATAATTATCATTTAGTCGGAACTAATATTTTAAATAACATTATTTTAAGAAGCTACTTATGTTTCTCAAAAAGTACAAATTATAGTACCTTCGTGGCAGTAATTGATATCGTTAGCAGGAAAGTGGTGTATAATTTCAGATGTTTAGTAATTTTCAAGTGAACTGTCTTCAGTAGAAATTCAACGAGGACAAAGTGGCCAGTCAGTAATGTTAACGGCCAGAACCCCATGTGTTTGGACTTGTGAATGGAGGGTACGTGCAACATGGCGTATTTTACGTGGCCGGTATATTTTTTTTTTAAAAATTTTCAATATTTTTAATTCGATTCGTTTTCGATTTTATCTTCAATATTCCTTTTCATTTTATTCCTATTCCTTTTCAAAATCATTCTATATTACATTCGTTTAAACATTTGTTCCTCATGAAATTTTATTTTAGTGCTGGAACAATGAAGCTTCAATTTCATCTCGTTATTTCCAATTAATTTTTTTTTTGTCAAAATTTTCTTTCACAATCTTTTGAACTCATAGATATTTTTACATCAGTGCTTAATCATCTTCAAGCTTCTCGGCTAAACATTTATTTCCGCACTATATTTAAATCATAATGTCTTCCTTCGCTCGTCGTTTCCGTCATAATGGCACACATTTTGATTTGAAATGCTTTGGGCAGCTTCGGTCGTATACCGTCGTTATTTATTTTTTCTAAATTACCGTAACGTATGTGACTAAGGATTAGTCACAGAGCAGCTCCAGAAGCTAGGTACCGATTGCAGTCACTGTAGACTCGTCATGTTTTCGCCGAGGTACCAGAATTGCCAACGTCTCGTCGTCGAAGAAAATAAGCTACCACGTCGTCGAACAATCGATCCTCCCACAGCGTCGATTACGGGAGCCCTGTCAAAAAAATAGCTTGTTCTCAACGTCGTCGATGGACCACATTCAACCGGAAGATATCAATAGCCGTACCAGATCGCAACCGTACCAACCACAACCGTTTCGATTTATGATATTTTTTAAAGCCCTTTTCAGGAAGCACATTGTGTTGAGACATCTTTATTGAGACTATTTTTATTTGTATACATATAAATACTCTCCAGATTTTTGTTTCAAAGGGCTTGTTTAAGCTTCGATTTTAATTTAATGAATGTTGTGACCAGAATCTATCCAGCGTTCAACCAAAGCTAATTGTACCGTATGTCCATATCATATACATCGTTATGGTCATTTAACCGTGTACTTATTATTCCCAGCTTATCAAATGTATACTTTCCCACACTGTTAGCGCGTCCCTTTTAGCTCTGGCGTTAGGTTACGACCGAGACATCTTTGTTTGATGTCATGTTACCTTAGTACTCTTTCAATGTAGTCTGATATTCCTTGAGACGGGAAGATGGTAGGGAATTTTATCACATCTTCTATTCTATTTCTCTTTTTGTAGTAGGTGCCCAGTGAGTAAGGTTACATATTTGGTAGATTTTTTCATTTATATCATTTTGAAGACGAACATGTGTGAGGTAATTAGGAAGACAATGCGCTGAAGTGAATGGAAATTTTCCTGGAATTGAAAATGTATGTATGAAAGAAAATGTTTGAAAAAGGGCAGATGTTGTTTGGTATTTGTTGATATTTTTCGATTAATTATAACGATTTGTTGATGGGACTATGTCAAACCTAACAAGAATATTCTCTGGAATGGTTTGGATAGTCCATATCTTGCTTATATTATAACATCAGTAGAAATTTGAATTTAATACGGATTAGTATTTGTTTTTAGCAGAAACAAAAGTCTGTTCCAAAATAACTTTGTCTAGAGTATATCATGGTCTGATTAAGTTTTTCTTAAGAATAAGATGGAACTACTCGTATATACGTTTTTTAGAAATAACGGATATACGTTTTTTAATTGTGCAAATTCTTTCTTTGGTTATTCTTTGGAAATTCTTTGGTTAGTTTAAATATAGTCTGTTGAAAAATAAACTCGCCCTTTTGGAATAAAAGCTGTATTTTTAACTAAAAGCATTTCCGCACCTTTGCTTTTATTCTAAATAGTACTACACAAAAACTATATATATATATATATATATATATATATATATATATATATATATATATATATATATATATATATATATATATATATATATATATATATATATATATATATATATATATATATATATATATATATATATATATTGTGCTTCATTTTCTCCAATATACCACCACATATCATATCATCTCATTTAGCTGAAGTACTACCTTCCATTATCAAGTCCACTGAAGTTTTTCTTAAATTATTATTAACATTTACTAAATTATGGCGACACGGTGGTCCCAAAGATCTGAAATAAAGAAAAACAGTAACAATACTGTCTTTCATTATATATTAAGAGCTTACGTATAACCCCTTAATAAAGATAAGCGATAATTAAGTAGCTTAATTATAAATGGAGGCAATACTTACTCAGAGGTTTTGATATTTCGATATTCAATCAAATAACAGTCACCGTTTGATGCAAATAATGTAGTCAAATTTGTGTTATTTGTTTACATTTTCGCTGTATTATTGGTAACACCACACCAATTTTATAAATATGACAGATAAGAAAAAATTCAGTTGAACCAAAAACTTGGCTTGATGCCGAGTTTCCGGACACTGTCCCAGGAAAATCAACCATCAAGGATTGGTATGCTAAGTTTAGACGTGGTGAAATGAGCACCGAAGACGGACGCAGTGGACGCCCAAAAGAGGTTGTTACCGACGAAAACATTTAAAAAATCCACAAAATGATTTTGAGAATTGAAATTAAATGACGACCAGTTGATGATTCGGAGGATATTGGGATATTGGTAGTGTATAGCAGATATAGAAGTGATTTTAAGACAATACCCTGCAGACGTCCAGCTAAAATAGATTTTAATATTGAGAACGCCGCTTCACGCATTACATGTTATTTGGAAAACTTTTAACGGCAACAATTTGCTCGTCTCGTGTACTAGCCCAAATGTCTGGATATAGTTAATAATAAAGAGTTTAATATAATAATAAAAATGACTTTTATGTATATTATTAAAGGGGAGTTTATATCAAATTCACTCAGTATATTAAACATCAGTAGGTGGGTGTAAAATATCCTCAAAATGATTGATCCAAACTCATTGAATAATATATTTTTCTGTATAAACTTTGGAAATATTTTGGCTTCCTCTCAATAAACAACATTCCGAGCGTACA
Source organism: Rhynchophorus ferrugineus (assembly GCF_030347505.1). NCBI lineage: Eukaryota > Metazoa > Arthropoda > Insecta > Coleoptera > Curculionidae > Rhynchophorus > Rhynchophorus ferrugineus. The sequence goes on along the minus strand of NW_027472588.1, from coordinate 19,593,655 downwards.
ATAAATATTTTTTACTGGCCAAATAAATGGTTGAATGATTTTTAAAAAATGGTTGATGCATACTTTATTTTCGTAACGGATTGTTTAACTAACTCTAGGGTGGCGCCAAGGAAGTGAAAAAAAAAATGATAAAATCTGTCCAATTCGTCTTTTAAACATTCGGATGACGCGGATGGAGTCGTTGCTCTCCAACTTACAATTAACGGTTTTAAAATTGCATCATAGCCAATTATAGTTAATCTAAATCCATTTATATGGCATTTGGTTTTATTTCCTCGCAGAGACCCCTTTTTACAAGAGCCACTTGCCTTTTGCTCAGATGCATTCGTTAAAATAATAACGTCGCAAACCCGTAAATACGTACTAAAATAGCAGTGGTGAATCATTCACCAGCATCAAGTTAAGTTTATTAGTATGGAACAGTCATATTTAAAAGAACTGTTATAGCTTGACAAGAATATTGTTGCTATATACACACTTTAAATATATGCCTACCATTTATAGCATTTGTAATTTAGATAACAGCCATTTATTGAGAAAAAAATGAATAATATATTTTTTTATTAAAATATTTCTCATCATTTTCCTAATACTGTGGAGTTTGTTAGTCCTACTTTTAGATTCCTCTAGTAGGTAACTCCTGATGAGGGAACGCAGTATATTAAATTCGCAAGAGCAACGATTCTTAAGTTCAACTGATATGGTGCTTCCAGAAGAGCAGATGACCAAAGATGAATCTAAATCTATATCAACCAGCTGTGGAATAATAAAATTATCATGGGCCAGGGAGTAAACTCTGGTAGAGTTACGTTTATGGTAGAAGTGAGAGACAAGAAATTTGGAGAGGGAAATGTAGAAAACTGTGGAGGAAGACCACCACCAGGATCTGAATGCAGAGTATACCAAAATGCCATCGACATAGCAAGTCGGGGGTCGAAATATTTAGTAACGGTGTTCTCAGAGACTCCATTAAGAAGGGGGTAAATAGATGACATAGAGCCCTCGAGCGTAGTCTAAAAAGTTTATGTGTAAGAACGTTTTGAATGAAGATTAAATGTTGTCTCTGAGTGTAGGCTATTTATAAGTAGGTTTCTGTTGAAGGTATTATTGTTCATTCTAGGGACATTATAGGTTGAAATAAAGCCGCGCTGGATAGGGACGATGAAGGAATGGTTCTTAGGAACTAAGACTGACGACTAAGGATCATTCGTTTTAGGACTGTACAAAGGTAGTCAGTAAGCGAGATCGGACGGTAAGCAAAGGAGAGAGGAGGGGAGTGAGAGCGAGGCCTTGCTTTTCTTTTATATGGATGGCCATGAGGTTAGAATGGGAACAGGAAGAGGACACTTTGGGTCTGCTACTCGCTATTGCTAGTCTTTTTTGCAACAATACACGTCCAATTGGCATCGGTAGACACCTAAAGTAAAAATCCCATTCGATTTTAGCAGACGGTAATACATCTCACCTTACTGATCACACCAGATACACAGCAAGACTTTCTGATCATGAATATTTCGTTTCGATATCGATTCTCCTGGACCTACCCATGACTTGCTGCGCTTGAAATTGGTTCATTTATATATATATATATATATATATATATATATATATATATATATATATATATATATATATATATATTATTGATGAGCTATCTGCAAGCCTTTGAGTGTTTGAGCTGTGTTTCTGTCCAATAAGTGTTACAATTATTACTATATATAAAAACTAATAGCAAATATTGTTTTTTTTTAAATTTCACTTGAAATATGTGTACCTAATATGTGAATGAATTCAACGCTACATATTTTATCTAAATCTATTACATTTTTATCTAAAACATATTTATGTTTAGATAATTTAAAGTTAATTATTTAATTCCGAAGATTTCGATATTCATTACTTGTGTTTTTTGATTTGAAAAATTTGCAGCCTTGGAGAAGCAAAAAAGTTCAAAAATAAATTAGTAGACCTATTGGATGAAAATTCAGCTAAAACTACCAGGCAACTAATAAACAGTTGCTGTTTGCAAATGTTCATATGGGGTGGGAAAGATCTGAAACGACGGAGAATGGTTACCATACGTATTAATTTAAAGCTAAATGAATTAATTTTTAAAAAAAGTGTTTCAACATCCGTAGAGGATTAGTCTTGGAGAGCCATCCACATTCATACCGGTCAAAAAGGTATATTATATTACGAGCCAATAAAACCGAATAAAATTGTTGCTGCAGATGTCTACCGACATCAGTTTAACGAGTTAAAAAATATCAACAATAGCAAGTAACAGACATCTTCTTGTCTAACGACGTTGCAATAGTTTTGACGGATACATTGTTGCGGCTCAAATGGGAGAAATTAACACACCCAGCGTGACTGACATAGCACTTTCTGACCACTAGTTGTTCAGATCGATTCAGCAGCTTGACTGGTACACGGGTTCCAAGTTTTTTTTCCAATTTTCCTCGATACATTATTTTTTAAAGTGAAAGAAGAAATGAAATGAGGATCAGAACAATTGTGAATATTAAAAAGTCAACTAAGTTCTTATCAACTTATCTCATATTTAAATATTGAAGGTGTGGAATGGTATAATAGAATATTTTCTCATCTTCATCGCAGTCTTCAAGAAGAGAAATTCAATTTTTAAACGCCACGGGGTATTGGCTTAACGTCATTATTCTTATTTTAGTTCATGGTGTAAAATCCAAATTAAGTCAGATAAAGCCTTTTTACGATGTGGGTAATAATTCTTTTGTTTCTTAAACAAGAAGACCACCCATGAAACTACTTTTAGAGAAAAACTACTAGAAATTATACAACGCAGTTTTTATATAAAGTAGTTAATAATGTATGCAATATAGTTATGCAATTCTTGCAATGTATGGTGTTCCTAGAAAAATATTACATGACCATTTTGACCATATGTAATTAATGAATCATCGTAATACATGTTATTTTAGGATGTATATAACACTGCCTGACAACGAAAATATTTCACAAATATTCTATGATCTATTGAATTTAAAAATCACTATAAAACATGATTAGCTATAGTTTTTGAGGTTGGAAAGAACCGCCACTTTATATAATTTGCATATAAAGCTAATTTTGTTGGATTTGAATTTTGGTATTTAATTTCAAAGATTTGTTAAAAATATCACTACTTTTTATATATATATATATATATATATATATATATATATATATTTACCAACGAGGGTTTGTCTGTATTGGACCTACAGTTTAACGTAGGATTCAAACAACGATTCTTGGCATTAAGCCTGGAGAGGACCAACTGGAGAATGACCAACTTAGAAATCATTCCAGAATACATCCGGTTTTATGCAGCCTGGTTACTGGCGTGACTGGGGTCATTTTCCTTGTCGGATTTGGCACTCTTGTCTAAGGGCAATCACAAATGTTAAACAATCACAAACATAATTAATCATACCCCAGAAGGAATCGAACCCGCGACTATCGCAAGAGTAGGAGTATCGTCCTATGGTGTTTACCACAGTGCCAACCAAGCCGGCTCTTTACTTTTTATAATATTTAAAGAATATCTATTTTTTTAGACCGATAAATCGATTATTATTAAATTATTATTATTATTTTAAAAAATATTGATATATTTTTTGTAAAATATCCATAATTGTTGCAAAAAAAATCTTGATGTTTCTTTCTTCAATATATCGGTATTTAAAAAAAAAAAAACATGGAAGCATCGATATTTTTCTCTGCCGCCGACAACCCTAGTGCAAATGTATACGTATATATATAAATGTATATGTATTCAGTCTATAATTTTGATTACACTTATGGTCAAATAACGTTTTCCCTCACAAATTCAAATTAACGCCTACTGAGATTATGTTGGTATGTCGCGAGTCAAGCAGGAGATAAGGGTAAATCGTTGATTTGGCATTTAAGTTACTCACTTATGTTCTGATAAATTATGTGAATCACCGAATGATAAAAAATGGCCAATGGCTTTTGTTGTGACGTGATATGATAGATAGAAAATATTACTTAGTTCTTGGTATAAATGCATGATTATCAACACAAAAAAAATACAGTAGAGTACCTGAAACTTCAATCTACTATTCCATCTATTTTATATTAGTTGATCTAGTAGTTTATTCTTCACTCCAAATTTATAAGTTGGAAGTAGAAGAACCCAGCAAGCCTTCATTTTCAACATTTTATGACCTTGATTTTAAAGATAAAGATGATTAACAGCATAGATGAAGCAAGTTGTAGTTGAGTGATCCTGTTCTAGATCTTGATATGTTATGGAGTCTACAGAAGTAGAATATACAGTTATAGAATCCTAATCAGGATCATATCGGGGTCTTCAAGCATTCAACTTCAATGAAATCTGTTTCTTCCGCCCATTTATATATATATATATATATATAACCTATGTATGCTTGTATGTTTTGAAGGTTGTGTATTGAGTATGAGATAGCTGGGTTCCTTACGAACAGTGTGGCATCGTTTCTGTCGGGAGCGCATGTTTCATGCGCGTGCTACGACCATGAGTGATCAAGTGCCGATCGCCGTAGCGCAACGTATTGTCATTCGTTTTTTAGTGTGGGAAGGCGTTAAAAGGACGGAAATTTTTCTGCGTTTGCAAAATCAGTTAGCCCGACTAGGGCTGCTGTGTTTAGATGGGCCAAAACAATCTAATGTTAAATGGGCCACCAATATCAAGGATGACCACGAAACCGTAGACCGCGAACCAACATCACACCAGACAACATTCGCCGCGTAGAACAACTCATTTTGGAGGACCGTAGGATGAATACTTGAGACATTTCGGCTGAATTCGGCATCAGCATTGGTAGTGTAGAGTCTATCATCCACGATACATAACATCTTCAATATCGCAAAATAAGGGCGTGATAGGTTCCTAAACTGTTGAACTTCAAGCAAAAATTTACGCGGTTGAATGTGTGTGGCGGCTTGCTGACGCGATATAAGGCGGAGGGGATGGTTTTTTTAACGCGAATCTTCGCTATAGACGAGACATGGGTACATTATAACATTCCCGAAAGCAGGATGTCGTCTAAATAGTGGAGGAAGAAGAAGGAAGTGGCGCCGGTCAAATCGAAGACAACCAGGTCCGCGGGTAAGGTTCTGTGTACGGCATACCATTAATTTTGCATACTACTCTAACCTTCTGAGAACACACGTGAAAACCGCTTATCACTCGAAATGGAGGAGCATTCCAGCACGATTGCGAATTCGTCGATATCGGCATCCAAAAGAAATTCCACTTCCGGAAAGATGGAGAAAATGAGTTACTAGTGAAGGAAAATACCTAGAAAAACTGTACATTTTTGTGAAATTTCTCAATAGCAAATAAACGTGTTAGAGTATTTGTCTCGATCATATTTGAACCACCCTCGTGTATCACTTTTGATGGACATAGCTGAAAAATGGTCATTAGGAATTTCAAAACATTTTTGAACAAAGAAAATTACTACGGAGCCTTGTAGAGTAATGTGTTTATTATCTCTTTTTAATTATTACTTTTCCATGCTTTTACGACTATAATCTATAATTGTGTATGTGTGCCATTTGACATAAGCAACATTTTGATGATTGAACAGGAACTATCGTGTTTTGTCTTCGCATATTTCAGTGGACAATAGGCTCGATGATTATTTTTGAAAAAATACTTTATGCCAATTTTACGTATATATTTCATCCGGAATAAAAATTATTTATGCAAGAAAAAAACGATTTGAAAGAAAAATTGACATTTGAAATTATTAAATTTTTGAATGTGCGCTAAAACGCTACAAATCTGTGCATGACGTAGTTGCTTGGGTCGCAATGGACGATTTGTTTGGATAACGGTCTTATGTATACATTGTTTTAATAATTTTATGTTATAATTAGATGTTCTATCTTGTATCGATGCCCCTAAAAAAATATTGTAAGGCAGGACCCAGCCAGTATAGTTTGAACATTGGTAATTTATTCACAGCAATAAAGTCATTCTAATGTAAGTATTTACTATTTTAAGTACCTATAATTATGTCTAAAGTGTAATTAACGTAATTTTAAGGTAAATAACACTGTTTATAACATTTGAATTATAACTCATTTGTTTTATTTTTGTGTATATGAGTCCCTAATAATTCTGTTGTTTTTTCGGTTGCTAAATAATACTCAAAGTTATGTTGTATATAATGTGACTGATTTAGTTATATAAGTGTGCATGGGGTTAGTATATGTTTCTACAAGATTCGAATGCCAGCTAGACGGAAGAAAATAGGCTGGTAGTTGAACTCATTGAACATTCACTGTTATTAATTACTGATCATATATTCTCAGAATGCAAAGAAAAATATTAATTAAATTGAAACCTTCAACAAGTGTCAATCAAATCTCATCATGGTTAGATTATGAAAGGCCAATATCAAATATCGGGTTTCTTGTAAATCAAATAGTTCGATGGGTTAGGGTTATACTTCACCAGGTTAAGAGTTAGTAACATATATTTGATTAAACAATGTGGTTTTATCAGGTTTTGTTGTACATTTTTTTGTACAACAATACTTACGTATAGACAATGTCAAACTAAATGTTATCACTGAAGTGAAATAAAGTAAAATAGACTAAGCAAATACCTACTTGAAGATTTCATAAGAAAACTTGTTAAAATTGGCCTAAACATAGATTTTGTAAAGTACTTGAAGAACTATTGTAGTTGCGCATGCTTATTTGAGACAATACAGAGCTGCATCGTCAAGTAAAGTGTTAAAGTGTTGTTGTTAATAAGTTGTGTCTTGAAGTAGTAGTAGTACTTCTATTATTCCCCACATCGATGTTGATAACATTTGAGGTTGGGCTTCATTTGTCTCGTTTATTGTGTATATGATTCCTTATTAATTTTGTTCAACTATGTAAAATCAGTATCTTAGTAGCCCTGTCAAATACATTTGCATCTGTATCTTCAAATTATCGTCATACAATTTTTCGGTAGGTCTGACGTCGAAACACTTTTCATTTGTCTTAGCAAATACTGATATCACGAGATTTCAATAATACTATTCTCGCAATTCCCAAGTGGCGATTGTGCTATTATTGCCTACTGTTTCAATTTATTAGCTGCATTTATTAAATTTCTTGTCACGTGTTATACTGTTAGTATTTTTACTTAATGTTCTATAATATGACAATGTACATATGTAAATGTGGTAGTATATGACATTTCATGGTTAGTGCGTCTAGATAGTAACTCACATCAATTCTCTTAAAGTTATAGTTTTTTTTTAATAATTTCTGTTAGATAGAGTATAGTCATTACCTACGAATACATTGTGGACAAATTTTCGTTATTTACCTTGATAAATCCCAGTCCTATTTTTTTATTTATCTTTTGTTTCCGTTGGTTACACAAAACCATCTTTTTAATTATAAAATATAATATAAATAATCCAAAAAATATGAAAGTGCTCTAAAAAGTTTAAATGTTGGATTGCGGAAATAATGGTTAGGAAATTGTAAGTGACGTCAATGTTTCCAGCGCTTCTGATATATGTCCTAAAATGACGAATTTTGAAATTTTTTGTTTTTATTTCTGGAAAAAACTTAGTAATCTCATTTTAAATATAAAATAAATGTATTTTTAACAATCTGTCTATAGTATATTATTTCTATGAATCAATATATTGTTATTCTTTATTACATTCATCCAGCCTATTACATTGTACAAATTGTTTTATTTTCTTCCAAATTATTTTTTCTTTTATTCTTTTTATATCCCCTTATGATGTCTTTCAAGTTGTAGGTTAAATATTTATACTAAGCTCTATATCGTGCTTATAAACGGTTTTCCGACTTTTTTAATGAACATAAATTTGTTTTTGGTTTAGTTATAGCCAGAAAAATAATTGATGAATGCCGGGAAAAATCAGTTTACATTACCCGTTGGTATTCGGATAGTTGTTAAAAACAAGTTGTTAGATAATATAAATTGTTAAGATTTGTGCAGTATTCCAACGTTAGTAGGCGTTCACGCGAAAATCAGTGATGAACTAGAAGCTGTTAAGTAATACATAATCTATAGGTCGACGTGCTTTTATAAATAATTATTAGAATTTTGGAAAATACTACATAATATCTTTCAGAATTTTTTCCAATGGTTTTTTCTCCAACTACGAATATTCTTAATCCGATTCATACTCTCTTTACTAAACAGTTGGAGTATGTATTTTTATCATCAGTAGACAACTATTTTTCGTGTAATACATTTGGTAGAGTTTAAGTCCAAGTTATTTACGTTTGGCAAGTATGTGCTTATTACAAGTTAGGCGTCAATCTAAGTGCATACCAATGACCATGACTGGATTTTGTATATGTATTTTAGGCGTGTTTGTAGGTTAATTGATGCTATGGTTGGACCTTCATGAGAGGTTAAGACTGCCATGTCGTTTGTGTATGTTGCCGCAGTGGTTAATTTTGTTGTAGGTGGATCGGCTTTGTATAGAAGATATAGATATGTACATCGCCTTGTTTTATAGTAAAATGACCTAACATATGTGAATATAAGTTCTTTTTGTCTTTGAAGCAAAATATTACAAATCAACAATTCTATTTTGATACTTCTTTTAATCAAATCAGCTAATATATCCTCTCCTTCCATCTGAATGACTATTTCTTTCGTATCTCTTATTTAATTTATAAATTGAATTTATCATCCCTGGCTATCATTTTATAGCTTATCGACTGGCACTTATCATTGTAATGAACAATCTTCTAACTCAACGTTTGCATGTCAAAATGCACATAATGTATTATTAATTAGATTTTTTGTTGTTCGAACTTTCGATAGCTCTATTTTCTCTTTGGATATTTTAACGCAACGGTATCTATTCTGGTGAAAATTATTAATCACTATTAATCATTATTAATAATGATCATTATTATTAATCACCATTAATCATTATTAATAATGATTATTTATTATTAATCATTATCAATAATTAATCATTATTAAAATTATTAATTAATATTAATTACTGTTTCTTTGTAAACTGATATTCAACATTTACAACTACTATTTTACCTAGAACGTTACTAAACGTTAATAAGGCAATACATTCGATGTAATAATGTGTATAATATATATTAATCAACATATTTTGCATAATGTTTTATAACTTTTACCATCTTTATGGAAAATGGCGGTACCGTGCCGAAGAAACGATATTAGTTTCTTCAGTATTCCGAAGTCGTCGTGTGATCTGAACAAGTGGTAATCAGAAGACGATTGGTTTGATGAGTACGCTAAGTCCGGTAAAACTTTCCATATGAACTGCAACAGTTCATCCCTCGTAACTCTCGGGACGTGTTACCGATATTTATGTGGGTCAATTTGTTCAACTGGTGTGTGCGACCTTGGGGTATGTCGAATTTTACATCTTAGAATACAAAATACCTAGAAAATATTATCCCAGATGTTGAACAGCTACGTCCACTAAATAATAATGAAGATCTGGCAACCACGAGACGATTATCTGGGATATTATTGAAGGGTACTTTAGATCAAACAGTGACTGACCATCGTTCAGTTCAGACGTGCGACCATCGACTTCCAAGCATCACTCCCTTTTATATATTATTTCTGAATTTTTATAACGTCAATATATAACGGTCACATTGTGTCACCATTACAGTTTTATTCCATCTTACCCCCACTGAGTTATATAACAATCTCTAAAGATGTGTGTTTCTTTTCATCTCCATTACAATACAGAATATCCCAATTGTCGCCCAATAAGGCTTATAAATCATTGTCTTCAAAATTTTTAGTGCGCCAATCAAGACCGACTATTGCGATATGACAGAGCAACATCTATATAAGTTTTTAAAAGTGTTAAATGTACTTTGGTCAAATCAAACAGTAAATTATTATTAACATCTGTATTTAATAAATAAGTAATGACCAAACTGTTATTTTATATAGATGAATGTCAAAATCATCAAATTTTACAGTTATATTGGGTTACTTAAAATTATTGATATATTAATACTTTTCACTACATTTTCACCAACAGATATCGTTGCTTAAAATATATGCAAGCACCTAGTAACTTGCAGCTATGAAAATAATAATTTAATAAAATACATCCCATTAAATTAAAAATTATATAACATTTAATTTCCATTAACTGTGGTATGGTATAGAATAAAATTTCACTGACTATTTTAATATTCCCGCCTGACATTCTGTTTCACACTGCTGAAACAAACGAACAAATTAACAAATGACAGGTTTTCTCAGATAACATCTAAATGTAAATATTTGCATGCATAAATAAACACCACGTCTATTAAACTGCCTCTGTACTGAGCCGGCTTTCGAACGTTGATATAATTAGAGTCATTTTACGGCAATGAAAATTGCATTCTCAACATGTTATATCAAATAAGACAAGTGATTATTCTAAGCAGATTTATAATGAAGATATCATACTTTATATTAAAAAAATAAACTGCTTAAAGTCCATGCATGTTTCAATCAATATTATGGTAGTAATTCTGTTAGCGATGGAAACATTGACAGTGATGTATTAGCGCCACCGAGAACATTGACATTGGCCTTTAAAATTATCTTGTTCGGACACAGTTCGTTTATACTATGTATGCATTGCCCATCAAACAATATTTTACCGACTTAAAACTTCACGGTCTATTTTCTCTAAATTCTGTAATTAAAATATATATTTTTTAAATATATTTTACAGTCTCCTACTAGGGTTTATCTGGACTGGACCTACTGTTTAACGTGGGCTCTGAACCATGGTCATACCGTCCGGTCTTAACCAGCCTGGTTACTGGCGTAACTGGGTTCATTTTCATTGTCATATTTTGCGCTCTTGTCTTTAAGATAATCACAATGATAGACAATTACAAGCAACCATTTGCTACCAAACCACTGTACCTTTACGACTTCGTCATAAAGCCGACTCCAAATATACTGACTGTGAATTAAATTTGTGTAAATGTTGTGCTTGCATCTGTAATGATCAGTCGTATTAAAAAGGAATTTATTGAGAAATGTTGCTAGAGTATAAATTAATCAAAATAATTTTCATGGTGGTACTGTATACCGAAAGAGCGATGTCGGTTTGGCAGCGATCTATTTTTGCACTGGTTCAGCATTTCCAAACAGTGCAGCGTTTCTGCTACTTTTCTTGCAATGTGTTCCAACCTACCTCATGAAAGAAGGTTACTTTTCGTATATTATTTGCTAATGCTGAGCTTTTTGGTAACAATAGGTCGTACAATTTATACAGTTGCCATCTGTAGACATCTGAAATAACATTGTTATTCCGATATAGCAGCTTGTAATACACTAGGCCCTGCTGATCTCATCATATTGTTAGAATTACGCCTGAATTGAAGAATTTTTTTTTTCATTTACTAAATTGACCAGCTAGAACCAAATGGTATTCGGTTGATGTCGCTTCAGGTTCGGGATATTGTTGTTTTGCGGACGACAGAGACCTTGGGTTACGACTGGGACTGTCGTAGTTTGTTTACTACCGGGATTTATGAACGGGTAGGGATTTTATTAAGATGTTGTCGTTTTCTAAGGTTCCTATGGGGAACCTTACACTGAGCATGTTTATGAAATTTTTCACAAACGGGATGCCCGATTCCAGGTATGTATTGACGTTCCTCATAAACCATGGGGCTCTGAGTAACGCTTCAAGTTGTCTCTCCGAGACATAACTGTACCACACCTGTGCTCCATTGAAGCGGATTAGACGGACTCGTATTTTATACAGAGTCGCTTTCTGTGGGATTGGGAGTTTGCTTTTTCTGCAGAGTAGAGGAAATAATAGGCTGTACACGCCATTTCCTTTGCAAATGGCGTGCTGAATTTGGGCGGACCATTGGAATCTGCGGTCGAACTGGAGACCGAGGTATGAAACTTTCTGGAGCCAAGGGATAGGGACTTTATCGATTCGGAAGCGATAGGCGTGAAACTCCTTCTTGCCTTGGAACATAATAGCCTGAGTTTTGCTCGGGTTAATCTGAAGCCACCAGAATTTGTACCACGTTATCGTTTGGTTCAGTTGTAGTGGGAGTTTATAGCGTGTTGCGTCGGGACAGTAACCGGTTGTGAAGAAAGCGGTATCATCTGCATGAAATGCTGTGTGGAAAAGTTTGTAGAGCGGGAAATCAGCCATATAAAGGTTGAATAGGGCTGGGGCTAATAGACCGCCTTGCGGGACTCCTGCGGAGATTTCTTTACGAGAGAAAACTGAGTCACCTATCCTCACCTGAAACGACCTACCATCCCAGTATGAATCTACCAGGGATATTAGGGCATTCGGAAGACCTAGTTGTTTTGCTTTAAATATTAGACCGTCGTGCCATACTTGGTCGACAGCTTTGCAGATATCTAAGAATATGGCTCCAGTTTTTCGACCTTTTATAATTGCCTGGTGGATAGTTGCTGCGACGCGGGCAGCTTGATGGAGGAATGAATGTTTAGGACGGAAACTGAATTGTTCGTTCGGGATTATGTGATGTGCGTCTGTGAAATTGCTTAATGCGTTTAATATCGCTTTTTCAGAAAGTTTGGAGAGTGAACTAATCAGGCTGATAGGCCTGTAGTCATAAGGGTTAGACTTGGCATTTTTTTAGGAATAACAGCGACAAGCGCATGTTTCCAGTTCTTCGGAAAATGCTTTAACCTCAGGATGGAGTTGATAATAGTAGCAAGTTCAGATAGTTGCTTGCTAGTGAGCTTTTTTAGATGGTTTATTATTCCATTTGGGCCTGGAGCTTTTTCGAAGGACAGACGTTTTATGGAGAGCTGAAGGTCTCTGGGGGAGACTATGCTCTTCAGAAGATGAACTGACTGGAAGTCCTTCCTCTTTAGAGAGGGAATAGTGCCGTTTATAATGCCCCGTACTTACTATTATATGCTTGTATTTATATGGCTTGTTGAGCAAAGTCCTAATTCGTACCGCTCGACAAAGTAACTTATGCATTTGTACGATTCAATAAGTTACGTTCTGATTTATACGGCAGTCTGGTATGAAAATTAATAACACCCTATAGTTTCACCATTTGTTGTTAAAAGTGTTTGATTCTAGGGGTGATGGATGTCTTCAAATAAAGCAACAAATCTAATGAATGTCGAAGATGTTGTAGCAACCTTGAGACATGTCGAATTTTATATCGTGGAATAACGGTCTACAAAATACCCAGAACATACTCCCAAATGCTGAACACGGGCGGGGTGCTAGCAGCGCCAACTAGAACACGATAACGAATATCTGGCAACCCCGAGACGTTTATCTGGGATATTATGGAAGGGTACTTTCAATCATTCAGACACTGACCATATCTTAGTTCAGACGTGCCATCATCGACTGCCCAAGCCTCCAGATAACACCGCTGCCATGCGTCTTATATATTTGTATTTTCCATTTTCTATATAACTTCAATAAATAACGGTCACATAATTCAAACACCACTGTTTCATTTCATTTTACTACCATTCACCGAGCCCATATAATATATCATAAAATGTAAATTCAAGCTCTCGTGAATAAAGAATAAATGAAATGAAATAATATAATAACTGAAACTGAAAAATAAATAACTCAATAACACTAAATAGAAAACTAACAGATTTTCATGTTCTGGTGTTTGATAAGAGTTTGGTTAACTATTTATATGGCTATAATTAAAAGAAGTGATGATCGAGAACTGAAATATGTGAGAATTACACATAAATTGTTGATGTGTGGTTTTTCTTTTAAATGGCCAATCTTCCAGAGTTTTGACGGGTTCATCCACTAAGACATGTTGCATAGAGGAATGCAAATGATAGTCTTCAACATCCCAGATCAAGTTCAAAACGTTTTTTAGCAAAGTTAACTGTAGTGCCTAGCAGGAGACATTAAGTTTTTAGAAGTCCTTAATAAAACACCTTCTTCATGTTCGGAATAAATATCCTATTTCTGAATACCAAGGGCACGAGAAATTATTTACGACGCCTTAGAGGCAAATTTCTAAGGGTCATGCCGAATGTCCTATTTATTAATTGCCATGATAAAACCTGCAGTTTGAACACTCATGTGTCAAATAAAAAATATATATCCATTTTTTACTAGATGTTTATTAATGTTTAAAGAATACATGAAAAGTGTAAAAATCCCAGCAATTTTTAACATTTTCAAAAATAACAAGAACTCAAATTTTGTTATAGTATTACATTGTACCATAGAGGAATGTATCGAAAAGACTGACACCAAATTTAAAGTAAATATGCTTAGAAGAACTTGAGATATCACGTCAAATGCTTTGAAGTAAGTAGTTTCGAAAAAAAAACCTTTTTAAAGTTTCTTTAAATTATTGAAAAATGTTTCCAAGAACATATTCTATAAGGAATAGGCTTTGTATATATGAGTGAAAACATTTTTTGTTTAATTTCTAGACTTTAGACCAAAATATCTCTCTAAACTTACCGTTACAAACTGAAATGGATATAGAAATAGCAGCAATAAATCTTACAAAAAATATACAGGAGGCAGCATATTCCGCGACTCCCAACATTGAAACATTTCCAAGAAAAAATACACATATATCATGTACAATACAGAAAAAGATAGCAGAAAAAAGAAAGTTACGACGAAATTGGCAACAGCAAAGGACTGAAGAGAATAAAAGAAAATTTAATAGGGCCATAAAAGAGCTGAGAGATCTAATCCAAATCGAACAGAACCAAGGCATTCAAGAATACCTAGAAAACCTGACATCAACTGAGGCTACAGACTATTCGTTGTGGAAAGCAACAAAAAAGCTTAGGAGATCCCAGCAGCATAACCCACCTATTAAAACAAGCGAAAATAATTGGGCGAGAAGCAATAAAGAGAAGGCCGACATTTTCTCAAAACACTTAAAAAATGTTTTTAAACCTTTCCAGTCTCAGCTACATAAAGATGACGAAAATAAAATTACTAGCTTTCTAGATTCGCCATTTCAAATGGATTTACCGCACGAGAAATTAACGGTCAAAAAAGTTAAACATACAATAATGAGAGAGATTAATATTAAAAAAGCTCCTGGTTATGACTTAATTACTGGCAAAATTTTAAAAGAACTATCAGAAAAGGCTATAAAACTATTAACATATATATTTAATGCTATGCTACGAATTAATTACTTCCCTAGTATCTGGAAAGTAGCTAAAATATTAATGATACTTAAACCAGGAAAAATACCAGAAGATGTGACCTCCTACCGACCTATAAGTTTATTACCAATAATCTCGAAAGTTTTCGAGAAGTTATACATAAAAAAACTAAACTATATAATAGAAAAAAGAAAAATTATTCCAGAACATCAGTTTGGCTTTCGCAATAAGCATGGGACTATAGAACAAGTGCATAGACTTGTAAACCAAATAAACGCTGACCTAAATGCCAAAAGATATTGTTCGGCTGCTTTCCTAGACATATCTCAGGCTTTTGACAAAGTATGGCATACGGGCTTGCAGGTTAAACTAAAGAAACTTCTCCCTCATCCGGACTATCAGCTACTAAAATCGTATCTCACTGACAGACATTTTATTGTAAATCAAGGCGATGAACATACCGAATTAAATCCCATATATTCAGGAGTTCCGCAAGGTAGTGTACTGGGTCCAGTACTGTATCTTCTGTATACGGCTGATCTGCCCACCACAAAAATAACTACTGTGGCAACATATGCAGACGATACAGCAATCTTAGCATCCCATGAAGATCCAGTCACAGCATCAATAAACCTACAAACCCACCTGGAGCAAATACAATTATGGTTGAAGACATGGCGCATTAAAGCCAATGAATCAAAATCCACGCATATAACGTTTACCCTGCGTAGAAGAACATGTCCACCAGTAAATATCAATCATCGCCAACTCCCCCAAGCAGACCATGTTAAATATCTTGGTATGCATTTAGATCGACACCTAACCTGGAAGAAGCACATACTCTCTAAACGGAAACAACTAGGACTAAAATTATATCAAATGTATTGGCTCATTGGGCGCAAATCCAAGTTATCATTAGATAACAAGGTATTGCTGTATGAGTCTATACTCAAGCCCATTTGGACATATGGAATTCAACTATGGGGTACCGCTAGCAAATCCAATATATCCATCATTCAACGGTTCCAAAATAAGGTGTTGCGTGCCATTGTTGATGCTCCGTACTATATTTCAAATAAAGTGATACAACGCGATATTCCTCTAGAACCTATAACGAGTGTAATCCAACGTGTTTGTGTGAAGTACTTCGAAAGAGTGTCAGTGCATCCCAATGTACTCGCTAATCAGCTAAATATGCGACGTGATAGTGAAGTGCGTAGACTAAAACGTTTAACACCATCTGATCTGATTACTGGACATATGTAGAGTTTAGAATAAGCATTAGAATAAGACTAATTAATTAAGATAATATTTTATACAGAAGATTGCTTAATGAAGTGATTTTCTACATGCCATGTATATATAATATAAACAGAAGAAATACTTATTGCCAATAGGGCAGATTGTGGACTCACGAAGAGTAATAAAAAAAAAAAAAAAAAAAAATTTCTAGACTAAAATACTCCCTTAAATTGGCAAAGGAAACTTCCCGCACTTTTTAATATAAATCAGTCCATTGCTTTAGTAAAATTTGTATCTCATAACTTATACTATTGAAAACAATTCTTAAACTGTAAACACGATATTTATTTAAGTAAATATAAAGAAATACATTATCTTTTTATAAATAGCATATCGATAATACAAAAAATAGTACAAAGAAACTTGCAGTACTTTATAAGGCAAGATATTCGTTTTGTGCTGGAATAGTTAATCTGTCAGTGATAGTATCTGAACAAGGAAGTTTCTTTGCATAGTTACTATATAACATGTCTTAGTGTTGTTTCGCCTCATTATATTGAAGAGCGTGGAGCCGTTTTTGGGTACTTGTCGATTTGCAACGAAATAATTTCTTATAGACATGAAGGTGAAACAATAAAATATTGTACGGTGTTTAAAAAGTTGTTTTAAGGAGATACTCTGGTCTAGAAGCATTAATTTTAAGTATTTTTTGAAGTGAAATAAAAAAATAAACAATATTTCTATTACATATTTTTTTAAAAGATATTTATTAATATTCAAGGATATATAACACAAAAAAGTATATAAATTAACAATCTCAACAGTTACAGCCTAATGAAGTGGGATGTGGGTGTGGTATGATATATCCGAATATTAAAAAATTTAAATAATATAATTTTAAATTAGAAAAAACATTACTAACTGCTATAGATTCCGCATTACTAAAATAGCAATATCTCAGAAAATTATTCAGAATTACATACCCCTTTTAATCATTTAAATTAAATAATGGTAAATTTTCTAAACTTTGATCCTCCTTTGAACGTACTGATTACGTTATTTTTATGAAAATTTAACGTGTTTATATAGTACAGATCACATTGGAGCTAAAAAACTGGCCCATCCGCTTCTATCAAAAATTAAACTTTTATTGTAAAAGAACCTATTCCGAAATTCTTCCGAAAACTATATGTAATTATTATAAGACTTATACAAGATAACCAAAACATTAAAGGTAAAAAACATAGCCTGAAGACAACCGAGTACATGAAAAAAACATTGGGACGTCAACTTATCGAAATATTCAATAACTGATGGTCGTTTGTCAATAGATAAGAATGACTGAAACAACTCAATGCAACACGCTATCTCGAAGTACCTAGATCCATTGGAAACCAGTTGTATGTTTGATGTATAAGAATTCAGCCTATGAGAAACTTTTAAAAATTTATGCATTGATTAGTTTTTGGTCTGTGCTAATAAGTAGTGAGTTTTTTTTAAAGTTTTAGAAATGTTTACAGTGCAATTTATTCAAAATATGCTAGGAGTGAAACTGAAATACTTTCAAATGCGACTTTATTAAGGCTTAGAATGATTTAAAAGGATGGACGAGATTTACATACTTAGTTATTTATTACCATGACTAAAACTTCACATATGATCGTTGGAGTTATGTGAAATCGATATTTTGCATTAAAAATAATTAGGATCTAATATTCTGGTTTCTAAACTGAACTTCAAGGAGACAGAATAGTAAAATTATAGTATAACTATTTTTTGAAAAATTAGCAAGAAAAAAGCATGATTTACAGTAGAAAGAAATTAATTTTCATTAAGACAACGCATATGCAACGCATTCTGATATCTTATATATTTTTCCAAAAATATTTTTCATATATAATTGATATTTGATATTTCTTTACATGAATAACATGATATGATTTAGAACGATTTAGTTATACAATATATATAGATGTTAATCATGCAACGCTCAAAATTGCATCGTCGTCATTCATTATTTTTGTTCTTTATTCTGAAGAATTATGATACCGAAGCTCATAAAATGTTTTTAGAATGTTATGGTAGAAACTCAGTTCAAACCAAGAAAATGGAAAAATGTTCAAGCAATTTATGGATGCCATCCCAAAAAGAAACTGTTTGTCCTTTGAGCAAAACCATTCATCGAGCCATTTTCTAACTTCTTCAAAATTGCTGCTCTGCAATCGCGTGTCCCATCGAAGCGAAAAGTTGATATTCGAACAGATGAAGGTCTGGAGAGTACGCCGGGTACAATAATATGTCCCTTTACCGTGACTTCGGGTCCATTCTGGACGTTTTTCGATCAATGCATGGTTCAAACTGATCATTTGTTGTCGGTAGCGATAACTATGAACTATTTTACCAGGCTTCAATAGTTCGTAGTATACCACGCTACTCTGATTCCACCAGACACAGAACATTCTATTGCGATCAAAACGATTTGGTCCTGGAATCCATCGAATATTTTGCGCTTGGGGTTTTCAAAATAAATCCACTTTTCATGATCCGTCACTAGTCGATGCAGAAATGATTTCTGATCATGCTTTTGAAGCAGCATTTCATAGACGGTTTTTCGATTTTCCATTTACCTGTCATTCAATTGATCTTTCTATCTTTTGTATTTTTCCCATTGCTGGTAATTACCAGCACTAATTAGTCGCTAATCATTTCTCAAGCCATATTTACCGTTTTTGCCAATTGTTTTTGAGTTTGAGCTGGGTCTTCATCCAATAACTTAGCAGTTTGGCATCAAACTTTTTCAGTTTACCAGAAGGTGCTTTGTCTTGCACATTAAAATTTTCGAAACCACGCTTCACATCTTTTGAAGCAAGAGCATGCTCACCGTAAGATTCTACCAGCAAACGATGGCCTTCAGCAGCTTTTATCTTTTAATTAAATAAGAAAAGTAATGCGTGTTGTCAATGCACATTTTCAGACTCAAAACTTGACCTTTTTAAAGAGATATAAATCTAAAACTGTAGTACTTTCGCAAAATATAACATATATAGCTTTGAGGCTTGAGGTCAGTAGAATAAAATGACATATGTGTCAAATCATAATATTGCATACCTAAGCCTAGCGATGTATGTTGGAAAAACCGGTAATGACTTTCTGATACAGCTGGTATAAATTAATTCTTTTCAGACGTACATGTAATCCAAAAATCCAAAAGCAGACAACAGTGACCAACAAAAAAATTTACTTAAAAGGCAATTTCGAGTTGTTTTAACATTACGGTTTCGTTTCTTTTCAGGCAAAAAAGAAGAGTTTTCTGCGGTATATTGTGACTGACGATGAAAAATTGATCTACTGTGACAATCTCAAACGTACAAAATTATGGATTAGTCCGGGAGAACCATACACTTCAGATGGAATCAGCAATGTACAGTACGAGTTGCTAACACCAAATAAAGCTATTACTGAAGATGTTTGCCGGCTTCAAGTGAACAAATAGAACGATATATTGTTGCAAAAAGATATAGCAATGGCGAGTAACAGACCTATAGTAATCTTCTTGCATGACGACTCTGCCACACATCGTAAGGTTTATAAGGGTTGAAGGGTTACACTGTAGCAACTCCAATGTGAAATTCTGCCGTACCCAGCGTACTCACCATACATAGCAAATTCTAAGTACTACTTGTCCAAATAGATACAGCATGCCTTGGCTGGCACACGGTTTCGAAATTCCGAAAAAGTGCGAAAGTGGATGGATGATTGGCTACCAAACCAACATCGGTTCTTTCGAGGGGTGTTGCGATGTTGTCAAAAAGATTGTACCAATTTTTCTTAATAAATATTTCTTCAAATAAAATAATAATCAGCAAATGCCTAATGTAAATTGTCTGAAATTCTCGCTTCAGAGATAAAATAAATGATTAGAATCTTACAGTCATAGTAGTCATATTTTAATTTAGGTAGGTTCCCTCCTTATTCACTACCCCTATTTTTCCCCTTAGACCTTCACTACACTCTTCCATAAGCATATCCTTATGACAATTTGATAAGAGAAAATATTGTCTTTATCTTATTCGGTCCAAGTTCGTTGACCTTCTCCATTCTTACTAAGTATCTTAACTTACTAGTCTCTAAATATTGCAGCGGTCTTGGCAGTGCATTTCTGGTGAACAACCGGGTATTCCGTTTCAAACTCCCTGAACAATGTTCAATATTGACCGCTGAACTCTTCACGATATTCAAAGCTTTATCCTACATTACAACAGCATCCTCCAAAGAATGACTAGTCCTTGCCGATTCTCGAAATGCCATCGAATGTTTCTTGGAACAGAAGTTCAACCATTCTCTGGTCACCAACTCACTGTCAATCATTCTTACCCTCTATCTGAATGATTACGTGATAAATTTACTGTGGATCCCGTTTCACGTTGGGAGCAAAAATTAAGCGCACTGGTAGTGACACTAAATCGGTAGCCTCCTTTTCGCTCCCCATCACAAATATTTGTATCCATACTACTGGGTCCAGGAGGCTAACCACAATAGAGTTTTGAAGTTAAAACTGATTTTTTCTCCACTCTTCAAGTTCCATCCTTCATCACCATGCTGTAACTCTGAATTGACTGAGATGGGGTCACTGTCGCTTCTTGCACTATTACTTGATGAATTCGAGTCCTCCTGCTCACTGTGAGTTTTGTCACCTTGTCCTTATTTCAATCTACTACATACTGAACGACTATCGACGACTCTCCCAAATTATAGTTATTACTCTTCAAATTTCTACGAGAAATCCCTTTCCTGCGTAGAATCTAACCTCTGCTAAGATAAGTGTCGCTGATTAAATACCCAATACCACTTCGGTATGGATCCTAGTGGTGTGGTGTCTGGATAGAGAAACTACTTCCTTATGGTTGTATTGTAGTCCTGCACTTGTGTCCATTTTCAAATTGTATACATTTAGCCCCCGTGTTTGTGCTATTAATTTAATTTTATTTATTAATTTATTATTTTATATTTTACATATATTATTTATACATTTTACATTTATTATTTACATAAAGTGTAATGTCTGTCCCCGTCCCCTTTATATCAACCCTGGACTATTGTTTAGTGGCGAAATGACGACATCCGTGGAAGCGACAAAAAAATGTAGGGAGGTTATATTGATCCAATTGCATGTTTTTTCTGTAGCACCATAATCCACTGTAATAAATTTCTTATTTAAATCTTTATTTATGTTAAGCAATTATTCCTGCATTTAAAAATTCCTTAACACTCCTGACTAAACCAATAACAAGCGTCAATAAGATCTTGAAACTATAATTTATTTGCAGCATATGCGAATTATTTTGGTCGTATGCCTATGGTAATAATACCTTGAACTTGAGTGAACTCGAGACCACTTTCATTGACGACTCGTTCTGGTGCATCATGCCTTGGAAATGTTTCAATTTTTAACCGCTTCCACCGTTATTAGCAGGGGCCTTTTGAATATTTCTCAATAAATCTTACCAAAACTAAAGTATTCTATTTAAACATTATTTATAGCCCGCGTGTGAACTTATCGTTATTATTATCATAATAGCGGCTTGAGTTATTCTAAAAAGTGGCATTTTATTTGATTTGAATTATGTTTAAAACCCGATGATTTTAGAGTTTTCAATTTTAATAAGATTTCTGAATAAACAACAGACTAGATGACTATTTTTTTTGAAAGACTACTTTCTGACAACTCTGCATATTTGTTTTACCCGAAATAAAGCTTATTTCTAAAAAAAAACAAGATTTGAGAGAACAATTGGCGTTTGAAATAATGTAATTTTAAATACGTGCTGAAACGCTCTAAATCTGCGCGTGACGTAGTTGTTTTTATTGGTACAGGACTTGTTTATAAATTATTTTAATAATGTTATGTTATAGTCGGACCAGCCTATGGTGTATCGATGGTGTGGTGGTCCCTAATGTAATTATGGATTTATACATTGGTAAAAACTTTAAACAAGTTGTGTATATTCGTTCTAAGGCAGAAAATTGTTAGAAAAATGTGATTAGGTGTCGCAAGGCGCGAACAAGCTGGTATAATTTTAACATTAGTAATTTATTCACACAAATAAGGCCAATATAATGTAAGCATTTACTATTTTAAGTGCCTTTAATTATATATAAAGTGTAATTAACGCAATATCCAGGTAAATAATAATGTTGATAACATTTGAGGTTAGACCTCATTTTTTTATTTATGTGTATATGAGTCCTTAATAATTGTGTTCTTTTTTCTGTTATCAAATAATAATATGGAAAAAATATTTAATATAATGTGATGGGTTTACGCGTAGAAATGTGTAAAGGACCACGTATATTTTTACAAGATTCAATCAGGCAGAAGAATATGGGTTTCTAACTGAACCCATAGAATATTGACTTCTGAACGACCTTATATTCTCAAAATATAAAGAAAAATATGAATCAAATCAATATCAAATATCTGGTTACTTGTACATCAAATATTAAATAGATATATTAAATAGATATAATTTAGGAATTCATAAGAATATGTTAAAGCATGCCTAAATACACATTTTGTAAAATATGACTTTGTAAGTTTATAAAGCTATTATTAAAATAATCTTCAAAATTACAATATGTGCATTTGATTTACTTAAATATTACAAGGAAATTTGATACAATACAGGATCTACTGCTTAACGTGGGCTTCGAACGACGGTTCTCGGCATTAACCTTACAAATTGGCGAGTGACCAACTTCGAAATCATCCCAGCTGACATCCGGTCTTACTTATTACTGGCGTGTCTGGGATTATTTTCTTTCTAGAATTTTCCACTCTTGCCTTTTGAGAAATCACAATTATAAACACTCACAAACATAAATTGACGATCATGCTCCAGCAGCATTCGAACCCGCAGCTATCCCAACAGTAGGACGGCCGTCCTGTTGCCTTGACCATTGAACCAACATAGTCAGCATTTTTGGTGTTAAATTCAACATAAAACATGAAATTATCAACTATGTAAAATTAATATTTGCTCTGTCAAAAATACATTAGCATCTGTATCCTGAAATTATCATTTTTAAGTAGGTTTGTCATGGATTATGATTGACAGTTTTTGTTTGTTTTGTAGATACAGGGCATTCGATTTCAATAATTCTCAACTGGTGATTGAGCTGTTATTGGGCAGTATTTAAAGTTATTACTTGTACTTACTAGTTTTCTGATAAAATAAATAATCTAACTAGGAAATGTTAAATGACATCAATTCGGCGTTTCTGATTGGTGTTTAACTTTACATGACGAATTTTTAATTTTTTGTCCTTATTCCTAGTAAAATTCTACTAATCGCGCTTTCGATTTTAAAATAAATGTATCTTTAATAATCTATCTATAGTATATTATTATTATAAATCAATATTTTTGGAATTCTTTATTAGAGTCATATAGCCGATTGCTTTAATTTATAGAATAAAATAGTTAATATAGCCAAATATTGTTCCAAAGAAATCCATACCGAATGTTAATATTAGTTCTATAGGTAAATTAAAATAGATAATTTAATCTCTGTCTAGAAGATGTTTTTTCAGGGTCAGTTAGTGGCGCCCAATAATGACCGATAACAAAAAACGACTAATTATATATGGATGTAAAGACTAGTCTTGATCGTATCTTATTTTGCATTCAATCGAAGTTAAATTCTCACCGTAATTTGCATGTATTTTGTTAATTAATTTGCCTTCGAGCAGCAGACATCATAAAACAATTTGATGTAATTGAATTTGATGAATAAATCGTATTCAAATCATGTGGGAATACCAAAAAGAAAAATATTTTTGGCAACATTATCTTAAAACAAATAAAAAAGATAATTATATCGGATTTGTGGCAATAAATAGTGATAGAAGTATCAAACAAATAGATAAAGATTAAACCACAACCAAAATATATGACTGATAATATACGACTGAAAAACAGAAAAATATTGACCAAAATATTAGATTTTCATTAAATTTTATATATTTTTAATAACTTTCTCTAATTTCATCTTTTTGTCTCATTGGTATCAGTATACAAAACTATATTCTATTCTTAAGAGCAATGCTCCTGATGATCTAAAATATTAATAGAGAATACTATAGAATATAGTATTCTGAGTCTACTAAGAATGGTATAATTGCCAATTTCTCATAATTAAAAGGATTGTTAGGCTTAGTAATCCGTTAAATACAAAATTATTAATTGTTTTAATTTCACAGTTACAATGTTCAATGAAGGTAACGGACTTTGTGGATGAAGTCACACGTAAAACAACCTATGAGAAGTATCGAATAGGAACTAGGACCACACTAATAGATGAACATTTAAATTTCGGAAAGTCGAAAGAAACGAAAATAAAAAAAAACTCCAAGGAACATTTTCTGTTAAACTTGGCAAATATATTGCTTTTATAAGATGAACATTTTATCTTAAGCTTAAGGAACAAACCAGTTCATTATAAAATGAAATTAATGACAGTAGAACAAGTATTTACAACAAGTACAATAGAACGCAAGAAATATGAGTTATTTTTCACTAATAACTCGTCTATTATATAATTTAATTAACGGTACTTTGAAATACAATTCATTTTTATATTTTAAATAATTGCTTTTTAATACTTTTGAATCGAAAAACTAATCGAATGAATTTTGTTGTATTGGCATTTTAATAATTTATTAGATGCTATTTAGATAGGTTATGTAAGTTCAATCAAAACAAATAGTAATAAGAAGGAGCACTGTCGGGACAATACGGTGGGTAAAGTCCTGCAGGAATGTTCGTCGGGTCGGTCGGTTAATCGGAATGTGTGGCTGTCGATGCGATTGTCCGAACACTCACTACTATTTTGTGAAAGGAATTCGCACGGGAACTAAAAACACCGGTTGAATAAAAACTTGTTTATTGCGATATTCAATGATACATGTGGTCGACGGAAGAATGGACAGGATATTATGTTAAGGTAAAGGAAGTATGGTAGCGTTGTGGAAGTGGTACTGTTACAAGGGGTAGAGAAAAGAAAAGAGAGCGGGACGTTTTTTGCGGGCTACAGAGACCCTAGGTTACAACTGGAGTTGTCGTAGTTGGTTTACTACCAAGGTTTGTGGATGGGTAGGGATTTAATCAAGGTGTTGTCGTGTTCTAAGGCGCCTATGGAGAAACTTACACTGAGCATGTTCGTGAAATAAGAGACTTTGTAGTGGTGGTCTTTTATAGCCGGGAACCACATGGTACCAATCCACTAGCGTTGCCAACCTTTGAACATGATGTAAGTGAATGCGTGGTAGCCTAAAGGGTAGCGGTCGCTACAGCCCCATTTAAGAGTGTCTATGTAGATCTTTCTCGATATTATAGTTGGGATTAAATGACTTAAACACAAAAAATGCAATTCAGGGAAACCGAAAAATTCATAACGTGTAATTTGAATATTTATGGTATTTGCAAATCATCATAGACTATTCAGCAAATTTAGGTTTTAGATATTTTTTATTTTGGGGCTTTTATGATATCTGGTAGCGTTGGGAACTATCGACTGAAAACAGTCGAAACAGTCAATAGTCTCAAAACAGTCGACAGTCAAAAAACTACCGACTGAAAATAGTAATTACTATCTTCAGTCGCTTGCAAATGCACGGTTTAACTGTTTTTTTTAATTCGTGATGTCAGACGAAGAATCCTTCGTACGAAGTAGGAATCCTTTCCTGTATAAATTGTGAGAGAGGAAAGGACGGAGATATTTGCTTGAAGCACTTAATTTTATATGTGCTTATATTTTCCAACGCTAGTATAAGCGAGACGCAGATGTACATATTCCATTTACATATTAGAAAAGAAGAATAAAAAAATTATTACTGAACACTATTAACATACAATTTTTAATTTCATTTTAAACGAAGTAGAATTACTTTTATATTCGAATGTTCTGTGGATCTGTAAAAAGGAATGGAATTTTTCTATAGAATGGAATAATACACCACAAATATTTTATCGTATTTTAATATGTTAATTGCTATTTTCAAATAACATACTATAATAAATATAGACAATACAGTAGAACTTAAATAAAATCTAAAAACTAAAAATGTACATTAACCATAAATACTAAATAAAAATTAAACATATATCATAGAAAAAAAAGTAATTCATGACATAATTAAAAATTATCGCACAATAACTACTAAAGAGCTTTTTTAAATAATATGAATGCCTTATTTATTATTGAACAGAAATATTTTTTATCAAAAATCGAGAGAGTAATCGAAATATTACCTATTATTTCCATAACAACAGTCAAACGCATTTTAGCCTATTACATTAACAATCTTGAAAAATATCGTTCCAAAATGCTGCTATATTAATATAGAATATATTGTTATTTACAAGTAAAGTACCAAAAGAATTATAAAACTATATATATTTTATATAAATTTATGTCAGCATATATAGGGGTACATTTTTGTCAAGGCCGCGGCCAGGATGACAGGGCCAGAACGTTAAAAATCAGTCGAATGAATCTAGTAGAACCAAAAAAAGTAACTAAAAGTACACGACTGAAACAATCGATAGTAAATACTAACAAAATCAGTTTCCTACATATAATTTCCTACGAGTCTGTTTCTGTAATTTACTAAATAAGTCGTAAAGGTAACTTTTATGTACCATAAGCTAATAGATGTATGAAATTAAACTGCCTTAAACTAATATAAAGGTGCATATTCAGACATATAAATAAAACATTGACATTTAAAAATCCACAAATAAATTTTTTTGCGACGCAATAAGCATTGAAATATTTAGCTGTTGTTATTTTACTTAAGAGAGCTAGATAGCCATAATGCGCATTCGTAAGATCGCATAGTGTATTTATGTTTAAATGTATTTTGAAGCCATACATATTTGAAATAATAATTACAAAATGAATTAGCGTCAGGCATTAGAAATACAAATTACAAATTACGCCTTAAAAAAGTAATTGAGATACAAATACAAAATATATATATCATATTTAAAAAGTAATTGAAATACTCTCTAACCCTGGAAGTCCATTATTATGATAAAGGATTTATTTTATTTCAATGGGGCAATTTTATCGATATTTCGTAATGGCGTGTTCTTTTGTCTACACCACTGTAGCAAGCAAGAAAAGAACGCCATAAAATACTTAAAATGCAACTCAGCTACTACGCTAATGAAGTTAAAGACGATTTTCAATCCAATGCCCATAATTAATCCTGGAAAAAATCGTTTGACGATAGAGGCGTAATAATTAATAGAGACACGAATAACTGTTGTGACAACGAATTACAAACAAAAATTATTTATAGTTCTTTAACGTCTTGAGCGTTCTTTTTCTTGTGTGGGCAACAAAACCGACGACGATAATTATAGATCTGAGCATCGCCGTACGCGGTTTTGTGTTTGTTTATGTTATTGCGGTTCGAATATCGCGAAGGTGTTAATATCAATAAGCGAAATTATGGGTAATAAAACTGTTAAGATTCCTTGTAACGGGGTAAGTGGAAAATTAGCATTATGTTTATTCAGTCTTGTTTCATATGGATATTCAATCATCATATTAAACGTTATTACATTCATTTCTTCAAAATTCTTTATATATATATATATATATATATATATATATATATATATATATATATATATATATATATATATATATATATATAATAGGACTGGGCCTAAAGTTTAATGTGGGCTCCGAACCACGGTCCTCAGCATTAAGCCTACCGACTGGCGAGTGACCATCTTTAGAAATCACCCCAGAAGACATCCGGTCTTACCCAGCCTGGTTATTCGCGTGACTGGGATCATTTTCCTGTCGGATTTTACACTCTTGCTTAGAACATTCACAAATTTTAAACAATCACAAACGTACATTTATGACCATGCCCCAGCAGGATTCGAACCCGCGGCTATCGCAACAGTAGGAGGACCATCCCATTGCCTTTACCACTGTGCCACCAAGTCTGCTTTCTTCAAAATTGAAAGGCACTCTGAGACTCTCGTGATAAAAATGTAAGATATAATTAATAGGTGTTGGACTTAATTCGTAGCGTTTATTAAAAAAAATATTTGGGGCTAGATAACCCGGTAAACTTTCTATCACAATAACATGAACCAAACCAACTGTTGATTGCTGGTGAATTAAACCATCTCCCATGTTTATTGGAAATTGTTTTGCCATGTCTGATAACGATATTATGGGCGTCAGAGGGCATTCAATCTAATGAAATTTTGAAGATTTTGACTAAATCGTTATTCTGACGAAGAAAGGTTTATACTTCTTGGAGAATAATCCGCTTCACTGTTGAATTATGAGCACAACGCCTATCAATATCCTCATCCGAAGTGACCAAAAAGTAAATTTGTAAGAATAGAAGATAGTAGTAACAGCGTTCTTAGTACGTAATAAATTTGTTATTGTTTAAAGTTTTCAAATCATATTTTTGATACAAAAATTTAAATAATACCTTACAAAAGTAGACATGAAATCATTCTGTACAATATGTGTTGCACCAAGTGACGTCATTTAGAAACTAATTATATTTTTGAATGATGGTCAAGAAGGGGTCATTTAATAAGTGGACTATTTTTTATTCCAGCGTAATGGACCTGACGGTGGGACCAATTTAATTTTTTCCAGCGGCACGACACAATCCACTTGATTCATTCGCGCAAACTTTAACACCTTAGAGGAATTTCCCCAACTGATTTATTGGCACGATAATACATTTCTCAGTAGTATTAGAATTTTGCTTTTTCCTAGACCACAGGAGTACTGCGTCTGCGGTATCGCTCAATTTCATTGTGTCGTGTTCGCTGTTCTATTTGAAGTGGACGAACTGATCGTATTCTAAAACTATCCACTTCGTCTATTCACTCGAACGCAAAAATTTGTGACATACAAATTGGAATATTAGAATTTTCTGTCTCTCGTTGGTTATCAGTGCGGTTAGTACGTGAGATTATCGCGCATTAAATTTGTGACTAAATAATGACAAATGCGAAATACATTTTCGAAGTATGTTTACTGACAGTCACTTCATACTTGTACCCTATGGCAAGTGTTTACTCGACCACAATTGGAATACGATTCGACATTATTGTTAACACAGTATCATATCATATTTAATATATAAACCATTATTTTTCACTTGATTTTCCTACTATAGAATCTAGATTCAACGTATTTATACTGCATAAAAAATAAATAAGTAAATAAGTAAAAAATACCTACATTTGTAAGAAATATAAATCGTACTAAGGTAAAAACAGTCAAGGCAAGGTTTTATAGTAGTGCTTGGTAGTTTTAATGTATTCAACATTTTTAGACACAAAGTAAAGTTCCGAACTTATCTATAAATATTTGACAAGCAATAAAGATGTGGTTCCTTTCTGACAGTAAAGCTAGGAGTGACAGTGACTGTAATTTTGGAGTAAAAACAAAAATTTGCTTTTAACATAGAGAAATAGTGATTTAACTTAATAGAAAATTTTGGATAAATGTTTCGCGACGTCCAACATGTAGATGTCGCTACTTTTAACTTATTACTTGCTTTAATCGCTACTCTATAAGTCGCGACGGAATCTAATTGGCTCATTTCATTTCTATGGTACGTTATTTATTTATTTATTTTGTGCGCCATTTTCAGTATGGCTGTCATAAGGAATAGTGCGTTTAGAGATTAAATTATTAGTTCATTAGTATATAACTCGGTAGTACAAAAAGTAAAGTGAATTATTAGATCTAGGAAGTGTTGTGTGTCCGGATGCACAGATGGTAAAGAAATGCAGAATAGTTTTCTTTCGAAGAAGTATTTGGATGTCATTAAACAATGGTTGATAATGTTAAAAATCCCAAACCGAATGAATTAAGTATCAAAGAAATTTATGATCGTTACATCATGTTTTGTTGTTGTAAGTTGGGTTAAGTTTACTCATATATATTCAAACATCAAATATTGATTTTTTAATTTTAGAATTTAATCCCCTTCCGAAAGAAGCTATGCAGTCGGGTATACATTTTCTTCTTGGATCAATAGTTGCAGCTCCCATAAAATAAATAGTAGTTCCTGAATGCAAATCTATTAAGAGTAGTTTAACCAGTACTCAATACACGAGGAATATTGCTGTAAAATTTATTGCTCAAGTAAGAACAAATTTGTTAGAGTGACATCAATTTAATGACTACCTTGAAGGGTTCTTTTCATTAAAGAAAAAAACTTTAATTATACATATAAATTTAACCAAGATAGTTTTTTTTGGATCCAGCTAATGGATTCAGGAATACACATCCTCGGCTAGTATCTTTTAGAAGTCATTTGAATCGTTTAACATAGGTTAATTTTTTTTATCTCATTGGCCTTTAGGAAATTGTGAAGAGGAAGAACATGAGGTCTCTTTAAATAATTCTATATGTTCAATTTTATATGTTCCTATATGAATATACGAGCCAAAGCAATATCTTATGCCCCAGATTATTTTTTAATTATAGTGTCAGTAGGGCTCTTTTAACCTCATCTTTTAATTAATTTTTAATTTTAAACTGTTATTTTATCCCGCTATAATGCCACGTCGATAATATAACATATTTTTGTGAAATATCTTTAAAAAAATGTGAATTCAAAACCTTTTATTTTAATTGTACTCTACAAAATGATTTTCCATATAGAATATTACAAATAGTAAGGTATGCTATATATTTTTGATAAAACCCATAATAGATATCTAATAGATTAAATCGATGGCACTAAACAAATATGAAAAAGGAAAAAGACGGAAGAGATAATTTTTATTTGCAATGCACCAAAGTTTTTTGCTTATGGTTTTATATATATAATACTTACGTCTTATAGATATATTTATTTTTATATTATATTTATATTTTATCGATAAATTTACATTGTATATTTATTGTTATCTATTATATTTATATTTATTTACTTTTAGATATAATTATATTTAATTGAATTTTATTTAATAAATTTATTTCGGAATTTTTTTTTATTTTAATTTCATTGGTCAATTAAACATAACCACAAGGCTGTCACGTGACTAGAATTACTAATGAGCCAATCAAATATCTTCACAGTAAAATATTTTTCTTACAGGTGCCTATAATGGAGATTTATATTAACCAATAAAATTACTTGAATGGCCAATTATGCGACCTGTGGATGTTGGAAAAAGCAAAACTTTGTGCCAGAGTCCTCTATTGAGTTGCATCTCTGTTACTCTATGACTTTTAGCGAGATTAATGAGCAGCAATTAATCTTTATATATACAAGGTAAAATAAGTGATAGGATTATTATTTGATAATAAATAGTTTTCCTAGAATGGAATTGGAAAAAACTCTGTGGAACAGTGTCCATTATTTTCCAACTTCGAACTAGATTTTTCCAAAGAACCTTTTTCTTCTTCAACTCATAGCCGGCGCTTAGGGGAAGTGTCTACTTGTCAACTATCTACAGATACTATATCAGTTAGTTTCGCGGGACTCGGCCGAAGCTATTCTGGCTTCGCATAATATTAGTCTCCTGCTTTTCAAATCGTTTTCTATGATTATGTGTTCCATGCGATTTTCAAAACTGCTCACTGTATCCTCAGTTTAAAAGGTCAATTTCGCTAAAGAAGTGTGAGGAAATCCTCCATTTTTAATTCGAAACATATGTCCAAATCATTGTGATCTGCGATCTTTGAAATTATTTCTAAATTCCGTATTTATTGTCGCATCTTAAGAGGATATTCTGATCTGTATATTTGAAAAAGTAAGTTTTCTCATATTTTTAAACCTGCTTAGCTGTTTTAGGGACAGATTTTGTCAAGATATTTTAAGTTATACTAAACCGATTTACTTGATTTAAATTTGGTGTGAGCCATCTTTATGCATTCTTCTATCTTATAAAGTAACAATTTCGATTTTTACTAAAACTTACATATAAAAAAATTACAAAATATATTCTCGTTTTTCGTTCAGTGTTTCATTTTCAAACAGTGGCGATTTAGGCAAAACATTTTGTTGTTTTTACGTTGTACAATAGCAGCACGTCTCGTTGATAATTTTTTCACATTATCATCCAAGCTTTTACTTTCATATGTGTGTTCGTTTTTAATAGTGTACAAACTGACGTGAAAACAATTAATTATATCACAGATTTTCAGATTTAGTTTCGAACGTTTCGGTACTGGAATATGTCCTCTAATCTTAACATGTGACTGATAGTAGTATTAACGTGGAATTGCATCGAAATGCAAGATTCTACTTTTCGCTGCTTTAACATAACCTAAATATTTTCTGTGACTCAGAACTGCAAAAAGTAACCTTCGCCTTTAAAATTATATCAGCCGTAGATACGTTGGCACCATTTCTAAATAAAAATATGCAGTTCCAACTGCGAATTTGCCAATTCATTCAGAAACAATCTCATTAATTCGTGCGATTTCGATTTTTCACACTTTTTTCTTCGAGTTCAACGATTCTAAATTGAGATTTCTTCAGACACGTCAGCGTTATCGTGAAAGTTTATGTTAAAGGGTATGTTTGGGTAAATGTTTCGTTTCTTGTCGGCCGTCAAAATATATTAATTTGCACGACACACAAATGAATCAGCGAGAGAGATAATTAAATTCGCAATGTGGGTCTTTTAAAAACAACTGTAAAATTATTTGTTCTGTTTAAAATGGTCTCTTTTATTTATATTTTGGCGCGTTATTTTTAATTATATCTGTATAACCGTTTGGTCAATAAAACTGTTTTTAGTAATCTTAAGTATACAATGACTATTAAAAATGATGCAAACTGATGATGAAAATTCATTATATACAAGTTTACAATATAAAATTTATTGCAAATTTATTTTTATATATATATTTTTTTTTGGAACAAAATTAATCACAGCCATATACGTTTTGGGAATTCGATTCCTAATCTAGAAATGATGTAGTTAATGATTGTAGCACTAACTGTACCGCATTTTGTTTGTATTAAATATACATTTCATGGTATTTATATAATTCATTGATATGAATGACACGTTACTGAATGGCACATATAACATATTTAAGATAGAATTATAAAATTTGACGCCATTTTAATAACTATTGGTTTTGTAAAAATATGTTTTTACTGAGGCTATTCAAATTTACTTTAAAATAGTGAACATAAGGAATGTTCTTGGATTTGACTTGATCACAGCAGAAATTCTAAAAGGGCTTCTACGTAAGGTTTTATGTATTTAAGATACTCAAATTAGCGGAAGTGATAATTATACTTAAACCCAAAAAATCACCAAAATAGGTCTCATGTTACAGGCCAATCTCATTATTGTCGGTAATTTCTTAATAATAATTCTTTCCTTTTCTTTTTTAAATGTTCCATCCAATGAAATTTTGCATCTGCAGTATTCATCCTGAGATCTTTTGAGTTGTTGATATAGGGAATAATATTATTTATTGTTGTTGCTTGTGCGTCTGATTATACCTGAGCTGCGCATGCACACATTTACTTTCGTTAATTTTATTTTCCGGATGCGGGTCCAATTAGTTATGTTATCACTTGCCCGTCGTAATTTTCATGTGGCTTCTTGGCTATTGTCTCAGACACCATGAAACATCTGGGACATTTAGTAATCGAAATGTTGCATTGATAAATTTTAAATAATTTCAAGTAATTTTCGTTTTTCAGCTACCATTCCTTTGATTCCGTATATAACCAACAAAACAACAATAGAAAATATTATCTTCGAATTCCCTACCTTTACTATGAAATGTGTGAAGCAAATTGGTAATCTTGTTTCTAAATAATATATGTTTTTATGTTAAGTACAATCTAGCATATAACATTCGATTTGTTCTGGTAATATATCGTTATCAATAAACCGCATTGTAATAATTAAAATGTCATTGTCGATGGCTTGTGGAATAGCGAAAAATAAACCGCGTCTAGACGACGCTTAATTGAGTGTATCCGTAAGATTTACGGATTTTTTGTGAGCTTTTTAATACCCGCTAGTAAACGTAAACCTTTAATTTTCTATTCGTGCATTTTATTAGAGGATTTCGGCTCTGAAAATAACATGATTTAATGAACACATTAACCACAACAATATTTTTCTATAATAATAAGAGACAGGGTATAACTCATTCGGTGCTAGAAAATAATAGTTCTCATAATTCAAGTCACTGTAAATGTTAAAAAAATGCAATTAAAAAACTTTTCGTTTTTTCCGTCAATAGGATTTTAATGGACATTCTCCAAATTACCTTGATCTACTAGTTTCTGTTCTTAAATAGCGATATCTGACTGGAACTAGTCGTGTAATCTGATATCTCGAACGTTAAACTCGATATAATTAACTAAGAAAAGGTCTCATTGCTAATTTTGTAATAAATAATTAAGAAAGTATTCAAACGAACATCCAAATATAGAATCTAAAGGAATTCATTTATAATATTCCATATTGAATATTAATATTAAAGGTTGGAATTAATTGGTAGTTTTGTATTTTAGATAAAAAATAATGTATATAAGATGAAATTGAAAGTTATTACTAACAAGATTGTCTATATTATTAATTTTTCTCATATCATACTGGTATTTAGATCTTTTTTAGAAATGATAGTTGATCGGAACAATATCTGGAGAATCTGATATGAAAACGTTACCCTTTTCGTTTTAATGTCCAAATATTTTTTATGGGTTTCTAAACGAAACGACCAGCATTATTGGGTTGTGTGAATTATGTCATGTCTTTCAAAGTATTCCAGTCGTTCTTCCTTTAATAAACGAGTTAATCAGTTGTATAACGGACAGCGATATTTGGTGATGGTTTCATTTGGTAAGACTTTCTATGCTCGAGATTGTAATATACCAATTTTTCATCATCGTTGCAAACTAAATAGTGAAAGTGAAGAGTTCATTTTCTCATTCGGAGATTAGTGGAGTTTGGAGCCACCAAAACTTGAGAAACCATTTCATATAGGGATTCCATAGAAATCCGTATATTCCTAAGGTTGATTCTTTATGAAGGAGGGGTTACATATTGCCACTGCTTCGCTATTGGCTACGGATTGTACTGTATTCGTACAATCGTGGTATACAAATGTGTAAGGACCATGTGTTGGAAGTAATGGTAAAACGAGTGAGATGGGTTTGGTCTGTTTTCTAATTGATAAAAACTTTTAGTGGAATTTTAGGTCGTCGTTCAATAAGTCTTTCTTACTTAAAATACTTGAATTGAATTGAAAATGAAAAAATCAAGAACAAATTGCAGTATACAACAACAATATGAAACAACGCTTCGCAGGTTTGTGAAAGTATTTAGCTAAAATCTCTGAATTTTGACGCTGAAATAATTTGCTCTATTTTGTTCTGGTAAATTTGATGTAATAATTAGTCTTTTCGTCTAAGAGCTAAAAAAATCAGATAAAAATATTAGCAATGATATTGATATGGAACATTGGTTTGATAAAATTCATTTACATAAAACCGGACATAAAAAGCTCGATGTATGGGTACTTGTGGAGTTGAGCATGAAATAAACCAACGAGTTAAACATCTACTATGCGGTGAAATGAAATTTAGCCATATCTGAGGTGTATAACTTAATGTCGAAAAAGATATTCTAAGTGTTATGAAATTGAAGAGAGTGTACCAAAGAATTTAAGGGTTCTATATTTACTGCTGAATTCTTTGCGAACTGTATGTAACGCACCTTTCAACAGAGCCTTCCGAAGAATGATTTATCCTTACTGACACTTTATTGTGGACTTTTTCTCACATTGAAATGTGAGGAAACGATAGCGTAGATATGCAGTTAAATCGGCAGCCTCATCTTTCCTTCCCATCACAAATATCTGGATCATGGATGTACACGGATCTTCTGTATCCGGATTGATTCAACTTTCACTAGACGAGGTACAGCGTCGTATAAAATTAAAACTTTTTTTTCCTATCTTCACGTTGCTTCCCTTCGTTCCCATGGCGTAAATCTGGGTCGACTGACATTGGGACACTATCATTTCTCGCACGATCGCTTGATAACTTGATAACTCATCTCAGCCTACCAGAAACTGGGCGACTGTCCACGTCTCCCCTGGCTATGCTATGTATGGGGTATGTTTGGATTACACAGCTTCAGGAACTTCATAACAGGAGATAATACAGATCGACTCCTTGGATTTCTGCGGGATATCGATTATTTCCACAGAATCTAATCCATGCTGAAATTAGTATTACTGACCCAATTACCATTATCACTTCCATGTAAGTGCTAATATGGCTTTAGAGAAAATATATGGCTCGACGAATGGAGGTAAAACGAAATGAAATTGTTGTGGTTACATTATGTCATTATTTATTGGCAAATAAAAATATCGAAAACACAGTAGATAATTGATAGAAGGTAGCGACGCTGGTTTGACCTGAAGATAAGGCTTGGGCAGTCGACGATGGTACGTCTGAACTTAACGATTGTCAGTGACTACATACCTTTCAATAATAACCGAGATAGACGTCTCGGGGTTGCTAGATATTCGTTATCGTTTCTGGATGGCGCTGCTGGCACCTTGCACGTGTTTCAAAACTGGGATAATATTTCTGGGTATTTTGTAGGCCGTTATTCTAAGATGTTCAATCTGGATGGATTCTCTACTTTATCGTGTTTGTTAGCTTTAATTTATGGTCATTTTAAATTATGTATACACTATTTATTTTGTTAATCCTCCCTGTTTGCCTTTTAATGTTATATTACTTATTGTTTTATATATACACTTCGTGTTTGTCGCCGTCCTTTTATATCAACATCTTACTGGTTTATAATCGTGAAATGACGACATTCATTAAAGCTAAAAAAAGCTATAAAAATAAAAAATAATACGGCGGATTCATTTGTTCCTATTTCAACAAAATTCCTTCAACGAAATTAAGCTGCTTTCAATAGAGGCCTTGGAAAGAAAACCAGTTGAATTTTAATCCCAAAGAACAGATATAATCCATTGTTACTTTGATAATAAATTATTTTGATTTTATTAAAGACGAAAATAAAAAAGAATAAATTTATTATATTTCTCGTTCAATATTAAGAAAATAAAAATTATACATATTTTTTATGTATGCTGAATATGTCTTTTTACTGAATCAAGTTATTATATACAATAATTTCAATCTGTCTTAGGCTATTCTTCTTGATGTTGGGCGTGTCGTACCGTATTAAAGAAGATCATTCATCGGTATGTTAACAACGAAACGCAAGAGAATGTTACCCCACACAATCGGTTTTTATGATAGGTCTCTTTGTATTATAATTGTTAAATCAGTGAACTCGGATAGATAATGCATTAATTGTATTATTTAATATACGGTTTGATTTTCATTCGATTATGTTCAAGTGTCGAGTTTAAGTGCACTCCACAACTAAATGTGATTTGATTTAGTTTCAATAAATTACTTCCTGAGATAACGTGCTTTAAATATCAATATAAGCAACAATTTAAATAATTGTATTAGATATACTAGTGAGTATGGATATCAAATTTTGTTCCGAGAGTCCACTTGAACAGAAGTTATAATGTTTTAGATTATATCTCAGATTAGATATACATATTGAATATTTGAGCTAAATTAAAAATATCACATATATACTATACAAGTATCTGTACTTTGATTCGCTTCAATATTTCGATTTGTTGTTTGCTTCCACGCTGCTGTGATATGCTTCCACCTTTTATGTATTAAGGGAAAATCTTGGATAACCTCGTAGACTAGATTCGAAGATCTGATATCTTAGTGCAGCTACATCTTTGCATTCCAAAGTTCTAATAGGCTAATTTCTTTAAATTATCTTAGGTCAAATTGGGATTATCTTCCAACTTATCAATTTTTTTTCAGTCTCGTTTGTTCAGATTTTTGTCTAACGTAATATTTTCAACTTAATCAATGAGATGGATCTCATGTTACCATTGAGATGGATATCGAGGTATTTTGCGGATTATATCTGAGAAATTAGAGAGAGATATGTCTTCCTCTTTTAAAATATTGCAAATTTGGTTGGCAGAGGCTACTTTGATTCATCGTGCTAAAAAAATTCAAGAAAGACTTGGAAAAATGGTCCAAAGTGGGAGTAAACTTAGTCTGACGTCTGATATATTAAAATACTAATATAAGTGAAAATATATTGTTTGAATTGATGAAACATATATTAAAGCTGAACTTAAATTTAAAAAATTGAATGTACTTAAAAGCAAAGCACGTTTTGGGAACTGACTGACAAAATGATATAGCGACCAGGTACAACAACTAAAAAAAGTAAATGTAAAGGTTAATTTCATTTCAAGTTATATTAGTGCATAGATGCAGAATGCATTGAATGAATGCATTTTTTATATTTGTTGAATATATATTTATCTGAACTTTAGCTGTCGTAGATGTTATAGAATAAATGATTGAATCCAGAATAATTATATGTATTATAGGGATATTAATTATTGAATTCTACAGTAAATCATTAATAAAACCAGTACAAAATTGAAGTATAAATCAAAATAGAAAGCTTTTAATTCGTTTGTTCTACCATTCAAACTTTCTACTCAAAACAAGTGAAAATTGTTTCGACATTGTTTTCTCAAAGAGTGCTACTGAACTTTGAAAACGCAAATAACAATACATAATAATATAAAAAAGGCGCAGCCAGAGACAAAGATGTTTATTTAGATTTTTGACAAGATCCGTATGGTATGGGATTCCTTAGTGCCATAATTTATCGGTAAAAACTCCGAACTTTGAAAGTTATTTATTTTTGATCCAAGACAGGAAAAGTCAGAGGTAACTCTTGCAAGGCAACATATATTACTTCGAGGTCGGTAATTTATTTCTGTGAGGACTGTTTTGATTTCAGTATTTATTGTTTGTACTATCTTTATAATATTTAACGTGTCTCATAAACATAAAATCGAGATAAACAACACACATAATACATACATTGTTTTGTTTATTGTCTTTATAAGTCCCTAATACCTATTTTATTGTTTTAGTTTCCAAATAATACGGAAAATTATATTTAATATGTAAATATTTAATATCATGAGTTCGGTGTAGTTTTAGTTTTTGAACGCGCATAAAGTTTGGATATAATCCTACCAGATTTGAGTGTTTACCAAACAGAAGAAAATGGGCGTTATAACACTATCGAACGATCATGTGTTCTCAAGAAATGAAGAAAACTCAGTCAATGCCAATCAAGTTCCATCATGGTCAGATTACAAGGAGCTAGTATTAGGTATCAAATATTTAGTTTTCTAAAATTATTAAATTTCAATG
Source organism: Rhynchophorus ferrugineus (assembly GCF_030347505.1). NCBI lineage: Eukaryota > Metazoa > Arthropoda > Insecta > Coleoptera > Curculionidae > Rhynchophorus > Rhynchophorus ferrugineus. The sequence goes on along the minus strand of NW_027472588.1, from coordinate 19,553,862 downwards.
AATTATACTTCATTGCGCTAAGGGTAACTGGTACATGTTTGATTGAATCATGTGATATTATTAAGTTTTTACAGCCTTGTGTGCGTGTTATTTTTTTATTTCCACAAATTTCCTAAAAGTCGGAAATCTCTAAAATTTCCATTCTGATATATATATATATATATATATATATATATATATATATATATATATATATATATATATATATATATAACTTAAACCTTTTAATTGTTTGTCACTATGTTTTAATTAATATCAGTTCTGTAAAATTAACTTTTGATAATATTGATTTAAAAATTAATTTGCATCTGCATGTTCTAATTATTATTATAATATTCTTCAGTAGGTTAGTCGTGGTTGCTTAATTAGAATAATACTGTTGTCACAGTTCTGATCGGGCGATTTTGTTATCATTGGTGAATTGTTACAATGATAGTATTTTGTAGTTAATTTTCTTCAATATTCTGTCATTATCAATGTTAAAAATGATGATAGAAGTCTCATCATTAACAGCTACAATCATTTATTTTTGAAATAAAGAAACATAATAGTAATATTTTGCTACATTATGTAGCAAAAGCTTATTTATAATCAATTAATAATGATAAAACACGTAAAGAGTTCTGTTAAATTTGGGATATTTGCCTTGATAAATTCTTGTTGCATTTTGTATATTGTTTCTCGTATTATTGATAGTATTAAACTGACTTTATAATAATTATAATAAGATAAATTATTGAAATAAAAGAGAAGGGCATCGATATGTGGCACATTTACAAGTTGAGCGATGTTAATGTTTCGTTTTTTTGTCGTTTCGGCAAATTTTATGGTTTAAATTTTACTAAAATCTCAGTAATCACACTTACAATTTAAACGCAAATGTTTATTTTTAGAATCTCTCTATAATTATCATATCTAATTCATAATAAATGACAATATTAGAAAGTATTTAAGAAAAAAAATTGTGTAACATTGAATCGCTATTTAAAAAGAAGAAACACATGAGGTGTTGTGCAATGTGGTTTTCTCGGAAATATGCAAATATGCTATAAATAATTTAACCAATATATTTTATGACAATCGTTAACAATACATTCTCTTGCTTATTGGGAATCCAATAATTTCTTAAAATAATATTGGATCATTTATATTTATACTTTACCTCGTAATTTCATTTATTTTTTACTATTGAACAAAAGAAGGTAAAAAGAAAAGGCAATGGCCATGAAAATAATAAAATATCATCAAAATATTAATTAATTTAATTATTATATTTATCTATTGGATGAAGTATACATAGCTGTTAGATTTGGAAAAATAACTACCTTGTATTTACTTTGGTAGCTATAAATAATAACATATAATGAGGCTATAGATCATTCCAGCATATTGATCACGCATTGTTATGAACTGGTAGTTGTTGATACATATATCAAAGTTATATAATTTAATAGTTTGGGGCTATTTAGTAAGAAAATAAATCTGAATAATTGGCACTGGAAATTAAATTTATTGTACAATTTAGCTAAAGTATGGTAGGTATCAAACAAAAATGTATATATTTGACATACAAATGTGTAATAGTTTGATTATCTAATAATTATTTTAATTAATATTAGATATACAAAATTAATGAAAATTTTGTATTATTGAAATGTTAAGTGTTTATTTTTTTATTGCATATTTGAAGAAACCTACCGCTAGAAATAATGGCTTCATTCTCGATAAATAAATTCGATCTAAATTAATTAAACATATTTAAGAGTAATGATTTTAATGCAAATGATTAAGAAAGCCTCTAAATACATTACTGAAGATCCAAGTGAAGTGTTAAGAATAATTTGTAACGTTATTAAACATAAATTAACAGGTCATTATTGTATAACATTTATGAATGAAATAAAGGAATGTCAGATGGAAAAGCCTGCACATAAAGTATAGGAATATGGAAAAATTTAGGTGAAGCATATGGGACAAAGACATTTGAATATCTACTTCTAGACTATCTACATAAATACCTAAGAAGATGAAACTTTGTACTAAGATGATATGGCAGTAAGGGTAATAAGGGGATGATAATGAACAAAACTAAAACGACAATTATGGTGATAGGAGGACCAGGAAAAATAAATATGGATATTTTATGATATGAAATTGCGAAATAAGGATAGAACAAGTTCATTCTTTTAATTATCAAGGAATATGAAAGTAGGAAAATGGTCTGGAAGAGCGAAATCCATAGTGCGAAAAAGTATAGTTTTTTTATAACATCTTTATTAGATACGCTTAGTACAATCTTAATTTACAGTTAATTTATTACTACTTTTCCTATGTACTTGGATTAATTAACAAGCAAGACGAGTGTGAGAAAATACATCAATATGTATTCCTCAATTATAACATTATAATAACTTCTAGCTATAGTTTACACTAAATGTATACACTTTATATAAGTTCGTATGGTTTTGTTCGCTTCAATCTCCTGATATCCTGTGCGCTGTCCAGCAGTTGTATTGCTTCCACGTTAGTATGATTTAGTAATCTTCTTTTGTGTTTCAAGGCGAAATATTGGATAACTTCGCAAATCCATTTGATTTCCAGATCATCGTGCAGTTCTTCGTTGGTTACATAGGGACAGGCATTGGTAATCAATCGAAGAACCTTGTTTTGACAGCGTTGTATGACTAGTGGATTGGAATTTTTAGTGCAACCCCATAGGTTCAAATTGGCTTTATAATTGTATTATAGATCAACCTCATTGATTTTAGATCAATCTGAGAGTATCTTCGAAAAAGTATAGTGCGCGGACAATTACTAATTCCAATAATGGTTGGAGATGGCTTTAGTTTATGGACAACAAATGCTTTCAGGTAATTTTACTTCGTTATCAAAAAAGTTAATATCATATAGTGCTGTCGGTAAGTAATGTAGAGCCGTGTAATGCTGATCCTAATGGTGACATGTACAGTACAATTTTATGACCAAGAATATTCTGCTTCGGTGTCTATGTGGATGACTCTCATAAAGTAACCCATGAATTTTCGTGCTTGGAATTTTGGTATATTTACTTTTCATAGTCAATCACAATATAAAAAGAAAACTTTTCTTTCTTGCCAATTCGTGCCATTTTTATCGTGCGGCTCGCATTATTTTTAGTCTTTTTGGATATTTCCCATGGCATGTATTCTTTGAAAAATGGTTGATTCAGAAGTTGTTTGAAAGAGAGCTTGAGCTGAATTTTCGCCCAGCAAATCTTCTATTTCATTGTCTTCGAACCTTTTTAGTCCTAGTGGCTATTTTTTATTAGTGACATCAAAATCGCCACTTTTAAATCGTTGAGACTAAAATCCAAAATTTGGAGGTATGACAAAGAAGCATCATTGTAAGTTTCTAAATGCCTGATGGGCTTTGGCAACAAATTTATTCAAATTAAACATTTAAGGTAATAAATATTGAAAATGCTATTATAATGATTCCATAATTAGCGCGTGCACATGTTTAAAAGCTCAACAGCACAAAATGGAATATTTTTGTGTTATGTAGAGATACTTTAAGACTACTCCATTTAACCGTAATTTACATTGATACTTATTTTAATTGATATAAATCGCTGATCGAAATACATGGAACCAGTTAAAAATATTTTAAAAAATTGTAACTTAAATTTTTGAGAAATGTTTTATATCAAATATTATTTAAATTTGATAGCATTACTAGGAATGAACGGGTTTAAATGATATTTCGAGAAATAGGAATGTTTTGTTCTAACCTCTGCAATTAATTCTATTTGATGATTTTTTTAAAAATCATGAGGTATAATTAGCATTTTATAAAATCACTTAGTTCAACAATGTTCATGTCAACATTTTAAGTTAATAACAATTGTGTTTCATTATCATCACTTTCATATTATGATAATCCACTTTTAATGCGTTGTTACTTAGAATGAGGAATGTAAAGAACAAATTAACGGCGATTTATTGCATGACGTGTTATATTTTGATAATAATGTTCTGATATAATCGACTAGTTTTATTTTGGATTATCAGTTCCCATATGGTTTCTGTTAAACACGCTCGATATATATTTATTTATACCTTAGCGTTATCGATGTGGCGACCCTGGACCTTAGTTTCTTATAAACTCTCATTTAACTAGCTAGAGTGTAAACAATAACCATACAATAACTCACTATCTTTTATGGTATAATAAAAACTAGAATGAGGGTTTGGTTGTTCGTGTTCATATTATAAAAAATTAAATTCTTATACGAGATACGGTATAAGTCCAAAAGGTAACAATTGATAGATAATAAAATATACCTTATCGTTTTTATTTTCTGGTTGAATGTTTTAGAAGATATGATTTGATAATTTAACTATTTATCTAGTTTATTAATCCATTGCGTTGAGCTGTAAATAAATTATATTAGGCTCTTTCATGATATTTTTTTACTTTAAAAAGGCATTTATTCCGAATATTACTAAAGCTTTTTTCATTTTTCTGGAAACAAGGCGATACCATCTCGAAAGAACGATGTTCATCATTCATTCAGTTTTGTGCTTCATAACCATGTGCCAGCCAAGCCGTGCCAACAGAACGAGGTATGTATGGGGGTACGCTACTACTCTGGGTGGGGAAGAATAAGACTACAGGACAGAACCGTTCATGCGCATTTATTCTAAATTATCTTGACAGATTTTACAGCTACGTGTTATTGGGAGAGTTGTAACTAGGATGTAATTATTAGCTTCATAGTAAGTTTTTTATTTACAAAATTCTGTTGAGGTTATTTCTGAAGTTTCTTTAATTAATTATTTATTATTTAATACAGAAAATTAGCGGCAAACATTGCGAAAATAAGTGTATAGGGTATGAATTATTAGTAAGATATTAATTTATTTACTAGGTAATTTTGTAGATTGCTAGGAATTTGTTTGAAGATTATAGCAAAGGTAAGAATTAAAAACGGTAATTTTTTAAAATATATTTCAAAGCCTCCTTTTACCAACTATGGGTTTATCTGGACTGAGCCTAAAGTTTAACGTGGGCTCAGAACCATGGTCCTCAGCATTAAGTCTACCGACTGGCAAGTGACCAACTTTAGAAATCATCCCAGAAGACATCCGGTCTTACTTAGCCTGATTACTGGCGTGACTGGGATCACTTTCCTTGTCGGATTTTACACTCTTGCCTAGAACATTCACAAATTTTAAACAATCACAAACATAAATTTACGACCACGCCTCAACAGGATTCGAACCCGCGGCTATCGCAACAGTAGGAGGACCATCCCATCGTCTTTACCACTGCGCCACAAAGCCGGCTAACAACGGTCATGTTTGTATACTTGAAATACGAAAGAACTAAGTCATACTAACGTGAAAGCAATACAATTGCTGGACAGCGCGCAGGATGTCAGAAGATTGAAACGAACAAAACCATACGAACTTATATAAAGTGTATACATTTAGTGTGAACTATAGCTATAAGTTAATAATTAATAAATAATTATAATTTTATAATTGAGGAATACATACTGATGTATTTTCTCGCACTCGTCTTGCTTGTTAATTAATCCAAGTACATATGAAAAGTAGTAATAAATTAATTGTAAATTAAGATTGTATTAAGCGTATCTATTAAAGATGTTATAAAAAAAAATGTTTGTATACTAAATACCTGCGACTTTCTAATTTTACAGATATTTCGAAAGATTAACAAAAAGTAGAGGTTTAAATGAAATGGCATGGATTTTTGGATCGTATTGATAATTAATAACATGAGATTAGAAGCTTTGTGATTTATTATTTCTTTCAGTGTATATAACTCTCTGGAGCAGATAAGTACTGTAAATTGAAGTAATATATCGTATAACAAAGTTTATTACAATAAATGGGATGAAACAAACAAAAAAGTAATCTACGTGATAAACACAGAAACAATATAAATAAAATATTTATTTTGATATAGTAAACTTTAATACATTTTTTATCGTTTTATCCTAATGTTTATCTTCAAAATTTGCCTGAATGTTGTAAAACTGCATTGATTATGTTTCTTTTGTGAGTTTTCTTATGGACTCTGATAATTATTCTATTTTGATATTTATTAGCATTGGCAATATACAAAATACTTTTCCATACTTTCAAATCAATCAGGTCATCTAATGAATCTAAGTGTTTTGCAACTGTTACCCCAGCATTCCTTTTTAGGGTGCTTGTCTTTAGAAGTTTTTCAAGGACTCTATTCCCATATTTGTGTTAATTCCAGCTTTTTTTTGGGAGTAATGAACCCACATATTTCCATGAACCCACATCTTATAAGTAATACCTACAAAAATAATATAATCACAAGATAATTATAGTTGCATACAGTAGTAGTTGCACATATTTGTGCAAATAATTTAAAAATTCAACTTCGTCAGATCTTGTAATTTTGTAATGTACACATCGACTAATTGCATACATTTGGTTTTGTTTCCATTTTAATTTTACTTTGTCTTATTTTAATATTTCCAAGTTTTCACCGATTTTGCAACATGCGGTCGAGTGTTGTCATGCTATAGAATAACACTGTGTCTTCTTCTGTGTTCGTGTTCATCTAGTAGTGCCTTCAAAACCTGCTCTTCATCTTCTTTTTTGTTGTACAGAGTGTTTTTTGTCTTTAATATCATCATTTTTACCATAATTTTATCATCATTATCAGCATTTTTAAAAAGTCGAAATCCGGCGTTCCTATGGAGCAAGCTTCACATAACATTTGATGACCTTCAACCGCATTTTACTTATAATTGAATTAGAAAAGTACAACTCCAGTCTGCCAGTGATATTATATGAATATTAATATTCATTATATTATCCTAACGCGACTTTTAAGAGAAACATTTACAACCGCGTAGATATTAGTGAGACTTAATTTAATGAATGTAACTCAGCTTGTTCCGACAACAGGTCGACGGTATTACCAAGTTAATAATATTAATGCAATATTTTGTTGTAAACGTTAAGCTTAAAAGCTATTTGACTTAATTATAGTTATTTAAAGCTATTTAGTCTGGGCGGACTAGTAGGTAAACGAGCTTTTTTAGTTATTAAGAGATTCCGTTCGTTATACCTTTAAAACGTTGGATGGTAACATGCAATCAATCACGTATTTTATAAATGGATAAAAGATATCACAGCACGAATTATATGATTAGTAATATAGCTTGAAAGTTCACGGAATGAAGAAAAATATATTGATTAAGATGACTAAGATATTGATTAATATATTGATTAATATATTATTAAGAAAAATAATTACTAATAATTATCATTAACAATTAATTGTTAATTAATAATTATTGACTGTTTTATACGCACTTAATTGTTTCTAAAAGTACGTCGAATATAATTTATAATATTTTCTCTCTAAATAATTAATTTTTTTCTGGTTGTAATGTGTGTGGATAATAAAATTATAATCGTACATATATTTGTAGACATGTGTCATAAATTTAATATTAAACATTACCTACATTTTTTATTATAAATGCTATACGATAAACTTACTTGTTTTGATGTAAGTTCATTAAGTGCTAAGTAATTAATGAGTGTCTGAATGTCTGAATGAATTTTTAATTTGACATATTTTTAAAGTGTTTTTTAATAAGCGAATACTAATGTACCAAGTAGAAAATATTTATTATTTTAAAAAGTTGACGATATGAAACGACAATCTGAGTAGATATTTTATATAATACGGCCCTGAATATCCAGCCATCTGGTTTGAAACAACCTGAATGGTGAACGTGTAGGTCTGTTTGGTCTGTTTTCTAATAGATATGAACTCCCAGTGTTGTTTTGTATCGCCGTGCATTAACAAATTATTTCTTCTTTACAAATCCCTTCTTTATATAAAATGAAACAGTCTTTAAGTAAAATAATAGTTTTTTGTTTAACAACCTTTCTCATATTATAATTGACGCCACCATCAATTATCAAATTAATTATCAAGAAAAGACGACAAGTTTACCTTGATCGGCAATCGTTTCTCAGTTACTTCCAGCGTCTTTTTGGTGTAGTTAAGTAGAGTGTGAAAGTTGCTCAGCTGAAGTCGTACGATTACAAAAGATGATATGAAGGTGCTCAACGACCTCTAGTGATAAAATTTTAAAATTTCTCTCGAGGAATACCACATACATCCCTGTGGCTGTTTCTCTAGGAGAGAGGTGTTATGCAATATGGCCTGATTACCTGACCATCTGGTTTAAAATACATGAATATTGAAGTAAGATGGGTTGGTTTGTTTTCTAATAGGTAAGAACCTCGTGTCGTTTAGTATGGCCTTTCAACAAGTCACCTTTCCTTTCAATAAAATAAAAGTGTTCTTTAGGTAACATAATAGTTTTTATGTTTGCTATCCTTTCAGTTAATATTTATGATATGCATCATATCAAGTTAAGTAAGGCATAGTACTTATTATTATTGCTATATTTATTGCTCTTGACATATGTAATAATTTCACGAGTAAACAGTTGAAATTTATAAGGGTATTCAGGCGACAGACAAAATAATATAATATAAAACAATGCAATGTAGTACTTGTTACATATTAGAAATACTGCTTTAACATTACTGTTTACATGTCAAGTCTTGTCGGTTATATTTCAGTATATTATACTTACAGTTTTACGAGCGGCAGTATTCATGGTACAGACAGCGTATACAAACATGGTCAAATATCATCGGTAGAGAGAAATAATATGTGAAACTTAAAGTTGTCTGACAGAGACCAAACAATATTACTTACATGAGCTATACAGAGCTAATATTCTAGAAGGGCCAGCATTTATTAAGATGTCAAAGAAGTGATACAACGCCTATAAAACTAGGACACTTGATTATTGGAAGAATGTGGCGTGGTGGAAATCCTCGAAAAGAAACTTACGATCGAGACTGCTTGCTTCCTACAGCCATCCATGGAGTAAGTCCTGTTATGATTTGGGATGGAGCTCTCATCCACATCACTGGCCAGATTATTATTTCTGTTTTATAAAAAAAATCGCTGATCGTATCTCTGTAGCACTCGCTGGTCACCGATAGTTTTTTTAATAACTGTTGACCCAAAACTGATATCAAACCACCACTAAGTTTGTGGAGAACATTGCCACCTGGTGAATTTCGTATGGATGTGCTGTCGTTCCACATACGGCATTTATCCTTGTTAATGAAGCCATTTATTAAAAAATTGTGTCTTGTCTTTAATTATTTGGATTTGCTTATGTAACTTGCTATAATAACTTAAAATAAAAATCCCATGAATATTACAAATCAGATCATAATAAGTTTTACATAAATGTATTCAAATAGAGCGATACTACTTAGTACATGTTGAAGTAATTCTTGCAGTTCACTATCTGAGGAGTCTATATTTAGATCGGGGCGTTCTTCCAAACAGCCATCCATGGATGAAGTCCTGTTATAATTTGGGATGGAGTTCTCATCCACATCACTGGCCAGATTATTATTTCTGTTTTATAAAAAAAATCGCTGATCGTATCTCTGTAGCACTCGCTGGTCACCGATAGTTTTTTTAATAACTGTTGACCCAAAACTGATATCAAACCACCACTAAGTTTGTGGAGAACATTGCCACCTGGTGAATTTCGTATGGATGTGCTGTCGTTCCACATACGGCATTTATCCTTGTTAATGAAGCCATTTATTAAAAAATTGTGTCTTGTCTTTAATTATTTGTTAATTATAATTTTAATTAAATTATATAATTGTTAATTATAATTTGTTTATTATAAGTTAATTAATAACTTGCTATAATAACTTGGTCTCAGTGACTGAATAATAAAATAATTGCCTTGTGTTACATATATGCTGAAAACAGAGACTATGATAAAATAAAATTCCCAGGAATATTACAAATCAAATCATAATAAGTTTTACATAAACGTATGGAAAGAGAGCGATACTACTCAGTACATGTTGAAGTAATACTGTTCGTTAAGAATGTTAAAATCCTGTAGCTGATTAAATGATTAATAGAAAGGCCTCGTAATACAGCTTCTAGGTATTAGATATAAATACATATACATACATATTACATATAGTAATATGTGCAGTTAAAAGGTCTTCTTGCAGTTCACTGTCTGAGGAGTCTATATTTAGATCGGGGCGTTCTTCCAAATATTTGAGCGTAATCGCATATAGAAAACACAGCTTTATTAATGGAGGTGATTATATTACTAAATTTTTATCCTATATAGGGTAAAATTGCAGTAAGAATTGTTTAAAGGAAATTACAAGGTGGTTGTAATTTTCCTTACTCTTTTATACTAAGGCCTATATATTAACGGTAACAGACGATGTTAAAAACCCAACAATTATCACCTTTTTAAATTTATTAAAATTTTATTTCACTTATTCATAAATACCCTTGTACTGAGCCAAGTTTATACAATTTAACATAAAATTAAAATGTTAATATTTGCGAATAATGCTAACTAATTTTACATGCAAAATTACATCAAAGTTTATGTTTACAAAATATTTTGTATTGGCAATAATAATGACAGTTTTTTATCTGAATATATTAACAGGTCAACTGAGAAATAGTCTACTATAATAAAACACTTTTAAATAACTAATAAAAAACTAATAAAAAATTTTTTTATTAGTTTTTTTTTATTCCGCATAATTCCCTTCAAGGGTGATACACTGATTATAGCGACTCTCCAACTTTTCGTCAACTTACGATTTGTTCTTTGCTTCAAAATAGGCCTCAGTTTCGGCGATCACCTCTTCATTCGACGAAAATTTCTTCCCAGCGAGCATTACTTTGCGATCTGACAACAGGAAATAGCTTCTGGGGGCCAGGCCTCGAGAATACGGTGGATGAGGAAGCCATTCGAAATCCAATTTATAGATTTTTGCCATCATTTTGACTGACTTGTGACACGATGCATTGTCTTGGTGAAGCAGCACTTTCTGTTTCCTCAAATGCGGCCGTTTTTCGGCGATTTCGTCACTCAAACGGTCCAATAATGCTATGTAATAGTCGCTGATAATGGTCCATCCTTTTTTAAGGTAGTCAATGAAAATTATACCATTCGTATTCCAAAATACAGACGCCATAACCTTGCCAGCTGACTGTTGCCTTTTCCCACGCTTTGGAGCGGGTTCAGTGTGTGCAGTCCATTCGGATGACTGTTGATTGGACTTTGGAGTGAAATGATTTAGCCATGTTTCATCCATTGTCACATATAGACGCAAAAGCTCGGGTTTATTACGTTTGATCATCTTCAAACATTGCTCCGAATCATTAACTCGTGGCTGTTTTTGATCAAAAGTGAGCTCGCGCGGTACCTACTTTACACAGAGCTTTCTCATACGCAAATATTCGTGAATAATATGATGTATACGTTCAGTTGATATCTTTAGAGTGTCTGCTAATTCACTCAATTTCAATTTACGGTCATTCAAGTATTCGTTGGTAACAACAAATTTTGGACGTCCACTGCGTTCACCGTCTTCATTGCTGATTTCATCACGTCTAAACTTAGCATACCAATCCTTGATGGTTGATTTTCCTGGGGCAGTGTCTGGAAACTCGGCATCAAACCAAGTTTTTGCTTCAACTGAATTTTCGAACACTCGAAGTTCCTTATTCTCCATTTTTTTCATAATAACAAAAGTTTCTTCACTGAAAATACTATAATTCACAAACTAATTACCCGATAGCTGCCAAATTTATATACACATCTTTTGAGGGCCAGGGCTAACTAAAAAACATGTGGATTTAATTCTAGTAGAGCCATCTATGTGTCAGATCGGTTTTCAATTAACCTTTTATATTATAATTAAGTTGTAATTAATTTAATTCGAAATTCAGCTCACATTTTATTTAGAATAGTTTGATTTTTCTCCAGTATGATCACACGTTTTTTGATAGAATATAAAATAGGAATATATTTCTTATATATATATTTGTAATCCGTATATAGTACAAACAAGTTTTGAGTTTATTTTGTAACCTTATAGTTTTATGTAGAAATATTAATGCACTGTGTTTCACTTCAAGCATTATCCATTGTTATTTACAACTCTTCGGTACCTTTCATATCACGAGTCATTTATCGAAACAAATGGTAATTGAAAGGAACAATGTGTGGTGAATACGGCGCGTGGGGAATGTATTTGTGTCCAATGCTGTAACTGAATATTCAAATGCATAATAATAAAACATATCAATTTTAATTTATAGCCATCTCCCATCATGGGGGTTATTTCCACTTTAATACTCATTGCGTTTGCTCAACGGTGATCTATTTGATATACATAATCAACGAATAGCCGTTCGATGAGTTCAAAATCAAATGGGTCTATAAAGTTATTCAAGATTTCTTCTTAAAACATGAAAGAAGCGCGTGAAAATACAGCAATGTGGAAGCAATAGAGCTATATGACAACGCAGGGAAATTAGAAGTCTGAAGTGAACCAAATAACTTGTATAGGTTATAAGTGTTGCTTTTAACTTTAGGATAACTGAGTAGTCTATGTAGTAGTATGTTAAAGTAGTTTTAATTTATTAAGTACACATTGATGTATTTATCTCGCACTCGTCTTTCTTGTGTATTGATGCAAATAAATACAATAGAACAGTATTATTAAATTAATCTGTAAATGTATTATATAGTATATAGTATATAGTATATAAAATGTATTAAGCATTCAAACGTGATACTCACATTTACTAATAATTTGATAGTTTACTTAGAATGATTGTTTTGCCACACCAATGTTGACCCACTCACAAAGAATATAATGCTTATATATCTTACACAATAAATTGTTTCATAATGATAATGAGAAATAATACTGTAACGCTAGTTAAACTTTGATAAAAATATTAAATATTGAGACTCTTACACTCCCAATGTTAAGCCTAACCCTTCGTTATCTTGTATAAAAAAGGGAGCGAATGCACATACTTCTTGATTGGAGATATACTCTCAAGTATATACAGATTTCTAAATTATGTTTTTGATGAATTGATATCTTGGTTGCAGGGTTACCTTAAATATATATCTTAACTTTGAAGACAAGTTATTAAATATATGAATTAGTAACATTGTTCTGAATTATACTCTATATGCTAGGTATATCAATAAGTTCACGAAACACTATCTATTCACTAAAAGTAAAATTAGAAAATTTTATTGATTGTTATATTTAAAATTTTAAAAGATTTTCATCATTCATTCATATCACCAAAAGACGCATTTCGTTAGTATGGATAAATATTTGGTCTACTAATAAAATAGATAATCAAAACCCGACTTATGTTCAGAAATCAGCGAGATGTTTTGAATTGTTTCGTAAATGACAACACAATAAGCTCAGAGTGTTGTTAAGCCCATTCGGAATAATGTAATAGCAAATTAAAAATCTATCAAAAACATTTTTTGAAAAGTGATTTTCATCAAACGAAAATGTAACAGCTACCATGTAGGCTCCCCTGAAGACTATATAGCTGTTACGTCTATTGAAGTTGAGGTAAATTGTACCGAAAGACGGTATTCTCATTTCCACTTTCATAAATTTGCTTTTAACGTTATTATAAATATTAAAGCGTTATAAATAAAATAAAAATAATTATAGAAAATATTTCTATCCATTCTTATACACTCCTCTAACTGAATATAAATCACAAATATATAAAAACCATCATTTATCTTTTGTGTATTAGTCTTGGCGAAGAGTTATTGTTTAGGTACACCATAATATTAGTTTCGCCTCTTTATGCTATTACTTATGTGAAAATTGAATCTGTCACTGAATATTATGTTATGCAGTATACATTTTCTTCTAGAAGAAACTTCTAAATTCTTAAATTCCTTTAAGACAACATTTGTTTATAATTAACAAACACGTGAGCTAAAGATAATAACTATTTTAGAGAAATTAGAGCTCTTATTACTGAAAAAAGGAAACTCAGAAGAAAATTATATCAAACTTCACTGTAAGTGAAACTATATTAATAGGGAAAGGCAAATTAAGTTAGAGATTAAAACATTGAAAAAACTATACTCGCAACCATCAAAATAAACTGTCAAATGGCAGTAAAGCTGACCATTCAGTGCAGAACGCAATCAACAATATTAAATATTGTGAGTCGATATCTGAGAACCCGTTAATAGGGATAAAAGAACATCCAAATGACAGTGAAAACTGCCGAAGTGAGAATTCTGCCGAAAATGATGGAGATGTTAGACTTATTACTCTAACAGAAATTTCGATGGAAAAATAAAATATATTGTCTCAAAGAACGCTCCTGGATTTGTCTTGATTACATGATAATTTTTAAAGCAGTTTCCACATAAAGCATTCGTAATTCGTTTTAATGTATTAAAAACTATGTAAAACTTGTAAAATTCGTTTAGAGAAGAGTTTGGTCCGATAATTTTCTTGATATAGTGTAGGTTTTTCATATCTCATTAAGGTAACACGGGATATATAACTTACATAATATGTTGCCCAAACAGTTCGCAGAATTACGAGTTCTTTTTAAACATTTTGGATAAAGCGTTCAAGGTTAAATATGAAGATATCTACTCGAATTTAAATGATATAAGAACAGGAGTATACTGCGAACCGTTCCTCCCTTATGTGGTATACCGGTGATGTTCTTGACACTTTTACCGACGATACTGGCATAATAGGTCTAGATAACGACTATGAAGAGCAGTAATAGAATTTTAGGTTTAATGAGCCTGAATCTGTGTGCATACATCTCATCAATAAAATAAATTACCACGTGTCCGCTGGAAAGCTAATTTAGAAAAATATATTGGCTAGATAAATTATTCCAATTATTTCTATCCTGCCAATAAAATTCTATTTTCATATAAGCATCTATATAAACAAATTCTTAAACCTAAATCGACGTATGCTATGAATACATTAACCGCTGATTGGTGTCAAAAGTTTAAATTATGAACTTTCCTAATGGACACTCTGTAGCTTCAAAATTATTTAAAATTAAATCGACACAAAAAATAGATTAAAATCTTTCTAGTTCCGAAAAATAACAGATGATAGATTTGATTGAGAAAATTCGGTGACAATTCGTTTTATTATGAATTACGAATTGCTTACAAATACAAATATATTTCCAATTAAATCTAAAAATACTCTTATATACAAATAACAATGTTATATAGCAAAAAATGTATGTGAATTAAAATTTATCAAATATAAGCAAGAGCTTAATATCTAAACTAATAATTCAGTATATCAAAACAAACTCCTGCTATTTTATGTAAACAAGTATTATTGCATATAATAGATGCTTCTCGTATTGGCATTATCATTAATTTAAAATGTGATCGACAGATCGGATTACTTGAGATCGAATTTAATTAGTGCTGTTTTGTTTAAGTGAATCATAATTTGCATATTGCACATTGTACCTAGGAATGTCGAAAATATATCGATATTTGTATATTTTTAATCGACTTCAAGAATGAAGGAGGTTATATGTTCAGCTGTATATATATATATATATATATATATATATATATATATATATATATATATATATATATATACAAAGTTTTCACATATTTTTTATTTAAAAAAATCAGATATTTGCATGTAATGTTATTGTTGAGCGGATGTGACGGAAAATCGGAAGTCGTTCAGTGCAAAAGCCATTCAGTTTTACTTTTTAAGCACTATACATAATATATAAAGCCTCGTAGAAATGTTGTTGGTAATTGCTTTTATGGTGTAATTGTTAAAACGTTTAGCGCCCAATTAAAGTTTAAAAATAAAAATAAACAAAAAACTTATTTAACCTATCTACTACATCCATGTTATATTCTAAGCTAAATTATTTATATAAATTTAGCTTAATACCTACCTAAACCTATTTATCTATTTACAATATTACTATATTTTTATCTAAACATGAGCCCAAATATAATTTTGTGACATATACAAAGAACTAAATTACTAACAAAATAAATCTAAATTTATATAAATGTTTGGGTTCATAAAATTAAATTTTGAGCAAAAGAAATCTGATTTGTTGCTCGGCACCGACTTTAAAGTGATTAGTTGGTAGTACTCAAAATAATATTGTAATTAGACAAATAGGTTTAGGTAGGTATTAAGATCAATTGTGTATATATTGGAATATAAAATACGTGTAGTAGATATAGGTTAAATACGGTTTTTGCTAATTTTTATTTAGTTATTACAACGATTATTATGTACATATTTTATTTTAAAATAAATTTTTTTTGTGTTAAAAATCTAAGTTTGATTATTTTTTCATTTTTAGCGAGTTTCTTATTTATTTGCTGAAGTCGGTTAATTTTTTTATTAAAAATATTTTTTGGATAATATTGATATTTTTGTACCAGTAAAAAATTGTTTTTGTTGACCAGTATTTTATCAAAAAAAATACAAATACCGATAATTTCTCTAAAAAAATTGAATTTTCAGTTTGATATTTCTCACCTCCAGTCTGCTTTAAACATTTTAGCTCAGCCGTAGAAATTCGGACTGTTGCAAATAAATATCGATATGGTTAGAATGAAGTATCGATGTTTTTCTCCATGGCGGGAATCCCTATATTTTCCCATTATTTAAGTATAATACACCGATAGAAAACTACCCGCACTAACTAAGAAAACGATTATTATGTACATATTTTATTTCAAAAGGTTTTTTTTGTGTTACACACAAACAATCTAAGTTTGATTATTTTTAAATTTTTAGCGAGTTTCTTATTTATTTGATGAAGTCAGTTAATTTTTTTGTTAAAAATATTTTTTGGATATTATTGATATTTTTGTACCAGTAAAAATTATTTTTGTTGATCAGTATTTTATCAAAAAAATATACAAATACCGATAATTTTTCTAAAAAAATTGAATTTTTAGTTTGATATTTCTCACCTCCAGTCTGCTTTAAACATTTTAGCTCAGCCGTAGAAATTCGGACTGTTGCAAATAAATATCGATATGGTTAGAATGAAGTATCGATGTTTTTCTCCATGGTAGGCATTCCTATATTTTCCCATTATTTAAGTATAATACACCGATAGAAACTTCTCGCACTAACTAAGAAAAAAATATTATTAAATGCTTGTATGTATTTTGATCTCTCCAACTAATTAATCTGAACAAGTAAACAAATGCCTGATAGGTAAACTCTACAACAATCGCTCGTCGCAACTTACGCTTCATGCTTGTTAGTTGATATTGCTGTTTTTTGCAACTATACGTTGGAGTTTGTTAAATATGCGTTGATAAACATCTGCAGCAAGTTTCATTCTGCTTTAGCAGCTTGTAATGCACCTTGTTGATCTCATCATATACATAAGAAGATTTTATGTCCATAAATATTCTTCTTTGATGGCGAAATGGATGCCTTTCCTAGACTAGCCCATGACTTTTAGCACTTGAGGTTATTTTAGAAGTTCCATATTATATTTCCGCTCATAATAAATTAATTACTAGCTTTCTGGATTCGCCATTTCAAATGGATTTACCGCACGAGATATTAACGGTCAAAAAAGTTAAACATACAATAATGAGAGAGATTAATATTAAAAAAGCTCCTGGTTATGACTTAATTACTGATAAAATTTTAAAAGAACTATCAGAAAGGATATAAAACTATGAACATTTATATTTAATGCTATGCTACGAATTAATTACTTCCCTAGTGTCTGGAAAGTAGCTAAAATATTAATGATTCTTAAACCAGGAAAAATACCGGAAGATGTGACCTCCTACCGACCTATAAGTTTATTACCGATAATCTCGAAAGCTTTCGAGAAATTATCCATAAAAGAGCTAAACTATATAATAGAAAAAAGAAAAATTATTCCAGAATATCAGATTGGCTCTCGCAATAAGCATGGGACTATAGAACAAGTGCATAGACTTGTAAACAAAATAAACGCTCACCTAAATGCCAAAAGATATTGTTCGGCTGCTTTTCTGGACATATCTCAGGCTTTTGACAAAGTATGGCATACGGGCTTGCAGGTTAAACTAAAGAAACTTCTCCCTCATCCGGACTATCAGTTACTAAAATCGTATCTCACTGACAGACATTTTATTGTAAATCAAGGCGATGAACATACCGAATTAAATCCCATATATTCAGGAGTTCCGCAAGGTAGTGTACTGGGTCTAGTACTGTATCTTCTGTATATGGCTGATCTGCCCACCACAAAAATAACAGCTGTGGCAACATATGCAGACGATACAGCAATCTTAGCATCCCATGAAGATCCAGTCACAGCATCAATAAACCTACAAACCCACCTGGAGCAAATACAATTATGGTTGAAGCGACATGGCGCATTAAAGCCAATGAAACAAAATCGACGCATATAACGTTTACCCTGAATAGAAGAACATGTCCACCAGTGAATATCAATCATCGTCAACTCTCCCAAGCAGAGCATGTTAAATATCTTGGTATGCATTTAGATCGACGCCTAACCTGGAAGAAGCATATACTCTCTAAACGGAAACAACTGGGACTAAAATTATATCAAATGTATTGGCTCATTGGGCGCAAATTCAAGTTATCATTAGATAACAAGGTATTGCTGTATGAGTCTATACTCAAGCCCATTTGGACATATGGAATCCAACTATTGGGTACCGCTAGCAAATCTAATATATCCATCATTCAACGGATCCAAAATAAGGTGTACTATATTTCAAAAAAAGTGATACAACGCGATATTCCTCTAGAACCTATAACGAGTGTAATTCATCGTGTTTGTGTGAAGTACTTCGAAAGAGTATCAGTGCATCCCAATGTACTCGCTAATCAGCTAAATATGCGACGTGACAGTAAAGTGCGTAGACTAAAAGGTTTAACACCACCTGATCTGATTACTGGACATATGTAGACTTTAGAATAAGCTTTAGAATAAGAAGAATTAATTAAGATAATATTTTATACAGAAGATTGCTTAATGAAGTGACAGACATAAGAAATACTTATTGCCAATAGGGCAGATTGTGGACTCACGAAGAGTAATAAAAAAAAATACAGAATTTTTTTTTTGTTGAAACCGTTCAAAACGAAGTTTCCAGTTAATTCATATGGTAATCATTTTTCCCCCTTTGAGATTTCCATCGTATATAAACATTTGAAAAAAATCAAAACTGACATGAAATATGATGAAGTGCGAGCATAAGTTTTAAGAGAGCTTAATAATCTTAGGAAACAGATGTTTTTAGGGCGACAGTTTTCAAATCTAAATGCATAATAATCCAATTAATAGATAACTAACAAAAAATTTAATTCAACCCAGTTTCAAGGATATTTTTCTTATCAAAACAAATTATTAATTTAACACACACGCTTCTGTTTCTATAGTTTTGATGATATAAAAATGAATACCACTTAATCTACTGCACTTTTTATTATAACAACAATCATGTACTGTAAATTATTACATTGTAAAAACCAAAAGTTGTATATGGCGTTTACTAAGTTAACTGTGCACAGTATTAATTGTAGTATTGGTGTTATCACGCGAACTTGAAAATAATCGGTGATTATATCGAATAATGCTGTGAGGATTGAGTAAATATTTTGAAAATACTTTCAAGGTTCGAATATGATATGTATTTTTAATATACAATATTTACTGCTAATGTTTTTTTACTGTACACTGTAAGTACGCATTAAATACGTCTGATATATTTTGTTATATTTTAGTTTTGAATGAGAAACATTTCTAGAGTACGGCAATGAGATTTTCTTTCCGTCCAGGTTACTTTGTATTCTAGCGACTATTGTTCTGCCAGGTAGCAAGCAAGTAGGGGAAAATAAACAAACTATTTCACTTGACTCCGAATATATATTTAATATGCTAATTTTATTATGATCCTTCAAAATAAAAATATTTAAGATGCTATTTTTATATATTTCATTTAATTATATGATGTAGAAAAAATATTTGCTGTAACAGGTCAATTGAAAAGTTTCCGACTTATCATAGTAAAACACATTTTTTTAGCAAAATTAGTTTTTTTTTTATTCCGCATAATTCCCTTCAAGGGTGATACACTGATTATAGCGACTCTCCAACTTACGATTTGTTCTTTGGTTCAAAAATAGACGTCAGTTTCATCACCTCTTTATTCGACGAAAATTTCTTCTCAGCGAGCATTCTTTTGAGATCTGAGGTGGATGAGAGAGCAATTCGAAGCCCAATTCATGGATTGTTGAAACGGTGCATTGTCTTCGTGAAACAGCACTTTCTTTTTCTTCAAATGCGGCCGTTTTCGGCGATTTCGACTTCTAAACGGTCTTATAACGCTATGTAATAGTCGCTGTTGATGGTCCTTCCTTTTTCAAGGTAGTCAATGAATATTATTCCAAGCGCATCCTAAAATACAGACGCCATAACCTTACCAGCCGACTGTTGTCCAGTCCTCTCGGATGACTGTCGCTTGGATTTCGGAGTGAAATGAAGGAGCCATGTTTCATCCATTGTCACATATCGACGCAAAAACTCGGGTATATTACGCTTGATCATCTTCAAACATTGCTCCGAATCATCAACTCGTCGTTGTTTTTGGTTAAAAGTGAATGATATGATGTGCTAAACGTCTTTAGAGGGTCTGCTATTTCATTCAGTTTCAATTTACGGTCATTCAAAACCATTTTGTGGATTTTTTAAATGTTTTCGGCGGTAACAACCTCTTTTGGGCTTACACTGCGTTCACCGTCTTCGGTGCTTCATTTCAGGGCAGCGTCCGTAAATTCATCATCAACTCGTAACTGCTTCAACCGTATTTTTTCCATTCAAAAAGCAATCAACACGCGAAATTCCTTTATTATCCATTTTTTTCACAATTTCAAAAGTTACTTCACTCATAATGCTATACTTCATAAACTAATGATCCGACAGCTGTCAAATTTATATATGCAATTTGTGAGGGTTGGGGCTAACTAAAAAAAAATATGGATTTAATTCTAGTAGCGCCATCTATGTTCCAGGCAGGGGAATTTTCAATTCTCCGGTTGTCTACTGTGTTTTAATTAAACTATCATAACTATCGCTTATATAAGTTCATATAAGCATATAATAAGCTAATATTTCTAGTAATGGATAAGATCTCTTACTGAAAAGTCTCTCAAAATTACTCAATTTTAACATTTTTTGCGTCTTCTTTATAAAACAAGAATTGTGCTATTAATTTTCTGTTGATAGACATGAATTATTTCATCAAAATAAGAGGACATGAGTGCTTTCGGTTTAGTTTAATTAATTGTTTTTTATGATATGTCTAATGAAATTAAAATATAATGAAAAACTAATGAAGCTTAAATGATAATAAAATAATCTTTGACAGTCGATCATAGTAGTTTAGTTCATGTTTCACTCTCCATTTTAAACATAGTTTATTTTTAATTTTTTCACTGAATTTCGGGTATTAGACTATGTGATATCTTCTTTGTGATATTAGGTCACGTGATGTCTTATTTCTTTTTCATCACTCCAATGTTTCTTGGATGTCTATTTATACTGTCTTGTAACAATTGTGAAATAACCTAACCTAATTATTAAATTACGTGATTTTGACATTTCTCTACATAAAATAACAGTTTTTCGTTGAGCATTACTGAGTTATTCAGTGTAAACAGATGCTTATTCATTGCTTTTGTGGTTTGATTTGAAAGAAGCTGCTGCAGAAGCCCATTAAATACTTCTGACTTAACTTTTACTTAAAACTTATGCTGATACTGCTGTCATATCCCAATTTTAGGTTTTGAATTTAACAATTTAAATGTGACGATTTTGATGTAATCGACATACATTAAATCGAAAACTGTATTTAATCAATAATTCACTTTTAGATAGCTTCTCAGTTGATAAATAGGAAAGATCCAAAAGGAGAAAATACTAAAGAATAAAGGGATTTTATGTGGCGTATTATAACTGATAATGAAAATTGGATCTACTTCGATGATCTTCAAGTCAATCAATCAAGTGCAGATCGACACCGAAGCTGAATATTCAATGTGTAATGATATTATTTAATAATATTAAATATTATGAGCGCCTAAAACTATATGAAAGGATGAAAAAGAATGCATATTTCAAGTATTTTTCTAAAAAAAATTAACAATAACGAGTTACAGATGCAGTCAGATTCCTCTTTCCTCTTCCAAGGGATCTGCGCGAGTTATAGGAGCTGTGAAGGATAGATTGTAGCAGCTTGAAAGGGAAGTTCTGCAACCTACGCCACTAGACATAACACCTTATGAATTAGTACCATTTGTTGAGATTAATTCAGCGTGTCTGGACGGGCACAACGCTTTCAAATGCCGAAGAAGTGCGAAAATAGACCGATGATTGGATTGACATACACACATATAAACATTAACATATAAACATTAATATTTTGATACAGTATTACCATATTTATCGAAAAAGTTATACAATGTTAGAAACAATGACTAGAATACGTGCAAGCACCTAATATAATTAACATATGTTTTAAAAAATTTAAATTATGTTACTGTTTCTCATTTTGCATCAAAACTTGGACCAAAGTTGGTCAAAAAATAGTTACTCAAGAAATATTACAACGTGTCATATGTCAACAAAATACATTTTCACACTTAAAACTATTACTATTAAATTGTTTTTAATTTAATTCTATATATTATTATGCCAAATGTTTACGATAAGTTTGTATATTGCTAACATTGTATTGTTACAAAAATAATATATCTTAAACATTTCCCAATGTCGTTCAAGAATAAAATGATTTATATCTTACAGTGAAAGTTTAACACTAACATATCTGTCAATGTCAAGTGCATTAGTGTTGCCAAAGTCGAAATTATACGCATTCCGAACTATAGTTAGAATTATATATTTGAAAATTTTAAAAATAATTTAACTAATATTCTTAACCTTTTTAACAAAAACACTGCAATTATTTTGTTTTATTCTTAATATTACTGGTTTGATTATAAAATTATTTGTACTCGTATTAAATATCCGGTGGTATATTGGTAAAATAGTTAAAAATAAACGCATATTTATTTTAACCTATATCTTAAAAGTTGGATTGAACATTATTACTAAAAATGTATTTTTAATGTCGATAAACCATATACAGCTAATTTAACCATATTTTTTAAAAAATTTTCTTATGTTTTAACTGTAATTGAGCATTACTTAATGTTAAATATATAATATAAAATATCTATTATATATTTAGCAATATTATTAGCATTTAAACTTCGTTACTAAAATGTAAATTAATATTTTTTATTACGGAATATCTTGTACCAGGAAGTATTAAATACATATTAAAATGAAATATTTTATGTTAATGCGCTTTTTTCGCGTCCACAAATAGTTGCAAATTTATTGTATTAACATGTTTTTTATGGTAAAAAATTCGCAACTTACCTGGTATTTGGAAGATCCTAAACAGAAAAGATAAATGAGAACAAATAAAACACCAAATAAGTTACACATAGTTTTCAGAATTTCTAGTAATCGCGCTAATATTAAACGAGAATTAGAAATTTCCCCGAAAATTAGACAGAATTCATTATAAATTTAATTACATTATCTACGGACTTATTCCGACACTTTGGCTGCGAAACAAACCGACATTCACATTCATTTTATTAATCGTAATAATTTGTAGTATAAAGCTGGCTAAAAAATAATGCGCGACGAAAGATTGAAAATGCACATGGTACGTAGGCTAACGGACGGGTTGGTTACGTATCGTCTTTCGAGTTGCAAAGCGTACTGAGAGAACAGGACCTGGTGCTGTTTCAAATAAAACCTAGCCCAAAACCTGATCTCAGATACGATGCGCCGACGAACTTTTCGGTATAATGCCGTGTGGTTTTTTTTTCGACTTTTTTTCGATCGATTGATTGTCTAGTGACAACTAAATCAATGTTTCGGTCTCATCGATACATACAGTCTCATGTTTATTATAGTTTTTATCATAAACAATAAATAATAAAATGACAAATAAAGGTGTTTATAGTAATGATTATTTTTATTTTTTATGGTATGTAGTAAATTACTCATTAAATGATCTCTTGTCTAAAATTTAATTATTTCGTCCTTTTCTAATGTCTACATATGTCATATATACATACATACATACATACATACATATATATATATATATATATATATATATATATATATATATATATCACTTCACTGTCATTTCGCATATTTAGTTAATTAGCGAATACATTGGGATGGACTAACTCTCTTTCGATCTACTTCACAACAAAACTTTGAATTGGTTCTCTTTATTGGTTCTAGAGGAATATCGTGTTATGATGGTGGTTATGTAGACTGGCTAGCGTGTCCGCATAGTTAGAATCCATATGACCAAATAGGCGTAGGTATAGATTTATACAGTAATATCTTGGATAATTTAATGGTAACTTGGATTTGCGCCCGATAAGCCAGTATATTTTGTATGTGAGTTTCAGTCGAAATTTTTTCCGTTCCGGAAAATATGCTTCTTCCAAGTTAGACGACCATCTAGTTGTATACGAAGATGGTGCGTCCTTTATTTGCGGGAGTTGACAATTATTGATATTGACTGGTAGACATGTTCTTCTACAAAGGGTAAAACTTATATGAGTTGATTTTGTTTCGTTGGCTTTAATACGCCATGTTTTCAGCCGCATTTGTATTTGATTTAGGTGTGTTTGTAGATTCATTAATGCTGTGACTGGATCCTTATGAGAGGCTAAGACTGCCGTGTCATCTGCGTATGTTGCAACACTGGTTATTATTATTGTAGATAGATCGGCTGTATATAAAAGATGTAGTACTGACCCAGTACACTACCTTGCAGAACTCCTGAATATATTTCATGTAATTCAGTACGTTTATCTCTTTGTTTTACAGTAAAACATACTAAAACGAAGTATTTTCTTGTGTTTTTATGATCCCAATAATTCCCAAGTAAACATTTTTA
Organism: Rhynchophorus ferrugineus; assembly: GCF_030347505.1. Classification (NCBI taxonomy): domain Eukaryota; kingdom Metazoa; phylum Arthropoda; class Insecta; order Coleoptera; family Curculionidae; genus Rhynchophorus; species Rhynchophorus ferrugineus. The sequence goes on along the minus strand of NW_027472588.1, from coordinate 19,528,832 downwards.
CAAAAATCCAATTAAACCAGAATTTCGGTTTCGGCGCATGCGTATATACAGCTTCTTTACAAATAAATGTATAATAATATAATAATATTTATAATAATATAACTTTAATTCGTAATGTACAATATATAGTATATGATATATAATATATAATATTTATACATAATTTACAAGTAAATAAAAATTTTTGAAATATACACATTTTGTTTTAAGAATTATTAAATAAATTTAAATAATTAAAATTATCATTAATTATTTAGATTGTTTCTAATTTATTGTTATTTGTTAATATCCCAACAACAAAAGGAACAGTACTTGCAACATTTGCCGACGATAGAATTATCACATCAAATGATACTGTACCTCTGTCTAAAGCTATAGAAATAGGACGAATCAAATGGATTCACGAAGTGATATAAGATTTCACCTAAAAAAAGAAATAAGGTTTCTAAAGCACTGCAGCGTGGAAGCAATACAGCTACTGGACAACCCGCAGGAAATCAGAAGATTGATGCGAATCAAGCAACACGAACTTATTTAGTATATAAGCGTATTTTTAACTTTAGATTAAGTAGATTAGTTTTATTTTAACTTAGGGAATACGTACTGATGTATCACTCCCGTACTCGCTTTGCTTGTGTATTTATGCAAGTACAACCGAACAGTAGTAATAAATTAATTTGTAAATTAAGATTGTACTGAGCGTATCTAATATAAGCTGTAATTAATTTAAAAAATCTTGAAAAAATATCTAAAATGTCTCTAGACTGTAACGCCCCATTAAGAATTTCAATAAATATAGTGAATTTAGGATGGCTTCCCGAGGGGATTAAGTCTGATAAACAGCAAGAGAAGTTAAGTTCAGCTTTCAATGTGGTAAAAAAGTGGCATTCTAAAAGTATATGGCATACCGAGTATGGAGAGCCACAGCATAAGTAGTGGACAGGGGGGTAACCAAGCTGTAATCAGCACTAGCCAAGCTGAGTAAGACCTGATATCTTCTGAGATAGGCCCTAATTTGACCAATCGTCAATCGTTAGGTTTAATATAAACAACTATTAAGATTTCGTATGTAAACTCATTTACAGTAAGATTTCAGGTTGGCGCACCTGTTGCTTATTGTGAGCACTCCGGTAGTTACCGCCCAGCATTGGCTAAATTCGCACTCTATTATCTTATGCTGCGTACTTGTCTTCTACTATTGTCCCTATATTCTGGACTATGTTATACATACACTCTACACCCGATGTTCGCGGTTCATCTCATCTCAATTTTGACCCCCGTTTAACATATGTGATTACCCTTAGTTAAGAGTACAAAATCCGACAAGAAAACTGATCCCAGTCACGCCAGTAACCAAGTTGTGTAAGACCAGATGTCTTCAGGAATGATCTCCAAGTGGGTCACTTGCCAGTCGGTAGGATTAATGCCGAGGACTGAGGTTCAGAGCCCACGTTAAATAGTACGTCCAGTCCAGATAAATCTTCGTTGGTCAAAAGGAGACTGTAAAGTACATATAAAAAAACGTTTTCACCCCACCGTCTCTCTCACTATTATTACTTCTTTAATGTTCGGATTGCGCATTCAATCATATTTTTTGACGATTTCTCTGTTTTCTTATTGTTATACTTACTATATCAGTTGGGATCATTTGGATGCATAGCAACACTGGATATTCATTAAAAGCTTTTAATTTTATTGTAATTTGAATGATACTGTTTGTCATCTATTTCGCCGCATGTCTAAATCCGTTTAGAACACAAACAATCAGACGATAAACATGTTCTAAACTTAGATAATATACAGGTTTAAAAAATCTTCTTTAGCAAATTTTACACTTAATTTAAAAACAACTTATATGGGGGTATAGAATGTAGGGAATATAGGGAAATATACAACTAGGGATATAGAATTTAGTATTTTTAATTAAAGGATTTAGTAAATACCTAATTCTTAGAAAATTTATCCTGAGTTAACTGCTACAACTACGATGATAATATATTGATTGCAGCGTCAAACAATCATAACGCCTTCTATGGTGTTCAACAATATCTTCTTCTTCATATATATTTTTATTGTTGAGCTTATAAAGTTCATTACATGGCGATATAAATAACCAGTTAAACATTGTATTTATTATATATTTATAGTTGTATGATAAGATGTTCCAGAAAAGAACTCAATGTCAACGATGACAAGGATATCAAACAAACCGGTAATTATTAGCCTTGAAATCTTATTTTCCTTCATTTATTATAAGATAAGATGTTCTTATTATTATTGTCATAATTAATCAATGCGATTAAAATAAATATATTTTAAATAAATACAAGCATGAATTAACAATTAATGTTCTTAATATTCAGTGTCGTTTAATAAACAGGTTCCATATTTTTGTTTCTTTTATAGAAAATTATGTAATTACTAATCTATGCTCTTTGTTCCAGTTCTACTTGCAATCAAAATATTTTGAAACTTAAAATTAGTACGCGTTGTTCATTATGAATTTCTTCCAATAAATTGGTCAAATTGTCAATAAGAAATTTTATTTGAGTATTATGATTATTTGAGTATATTATTGAAAACAAATTAGCTCGAACTGCTTGCCACTTTGGATTTAGAAACATACATGTAGCATTTGATAAAGTACATTGTATTACTGGTATAACAAAAAAAAAACGTTTGAAAAAAAGAAATGTTGATCAGAAGTGGTCAAAGGCTTCAGTAAAGTATCGCACTTCATTAGCAAATAAATTACCTAGATAGACGAGTCAGATTCTGACAACCAGATTATCTGATCACTACTTCAGAATGTATTGTCTGATATTTTATTGATTCGTCGTTTAGGAACCCTAATTATTAATGAATCTTTGAATTAATTGATATGAATTATTGCCCCTAGAAATGCTGAAACTCGCAGGATTAAAATTAAAAAAGCTTTCATAGCAGTTTGCCTTTTAGGTAAAGGTTTGAATTTCCCGTCTTAAAAATGCTTCGAAAGCATTCATTTGAAACAAAGAAGATCGAAAAGTGAAGTAAGGTTTAATGTATGGTGGAGGAATCACAGATTTAAAAAAATAGCATTGTTTGTAGTAGGGTTATATATGCGTAACTTTATCCGAAACTTTAATGGAATTTATCTCGAAATTACATTTTTCGAGATGGCGGACATGCTATCTCAAGTTCTATTGAACTGATTTACTTGAAATTGGGTGTGAATCTTCTCTATAGATTATTCTATCGTATTGAAGTAAAACTATAACAAAATTAATTTTTAATGTTTTAAAAATTATTATGTAAAATTATTATATGTATTAGTTTATGTAAAACGAGGTAAGCGCACAAATATCAAAGACACATACAATGTTTTTACTTATTTTTTCAAAGTTGCTTCTATGCTGTAATGGTTAAAACGCTTAGCTCCCAGACAGAGGTCGCGGGTTCGACACTTGTCTTTTGTTGTTTAGTTAAAACAGTTGTTCAATCACCTAGGCTAGGTGGCGGACCCCCGGGGCCTGAAGCGTTCCTTATATTCAATTATTGTTTCTTTATTCTTATTTCTCTTCATACGGGCTGCACCTTTACTTGGCCTACATATTGTACTATAAAATAAAATAACCGCGTAATTTATTGAGTAAATATCTAACACTAAAAAGAGAAAAATGACTTCAGAAATAAATAAGAAACTCAATAAAACTTAAAACATAATCAAACGTAGATTTTTACCACCAAAAAAAATATTTTAAAATAAAATATGTACATAATAGTCGTTGTAATAACTAAATAAAAACCGTATTTAACGTCTCTTCTACACGTATTTTATATTCTACTATATACACACAATTTAGCTTAATACTCACGTAAACCTATTTATCTATTTATAACTAGCTGACCCGACAGACTTCGTCCTGTCAAAAAGATTTGTAATGTGGCAGTTTTTGTGCCTACGTATTTTAAAAAATTCTCCTGAACAGAACCATCACCCTGGTGATAGGGCGTTGTGAATAAAAAATAATTAAATAAAACATATATAAGGATTGAAAAGTAAGTAATCGCTTTATTGTTAATCATGTGAATCATAATTATTATTATTATTATTATCATTATATTGCTTTGTGGTATACGATGTTTTTTGTTTGATTACCTGGCGCATAGATAAACAAATCTGATGGTTTTCCAACACGGGAACAGGCAACATACAATTGACCATGTGAGAAACATGGGTTTTCTAGATTAATACCACAAACACTTAATGATTGCCCCTGGGACTTGTTTATAGTCATAGCAAAAGCAAGCCGTCAACATGTCTATAGGAAATTTGCCATTACCAATGTCAATGAGTTGTTTAGAAAATATGTTTCCAGATTGGTCATTTTGCAACTCGACACGCATATTCTTGCTTAAATGAAGTACTTTAACATGTTTCCACAAATTGGAGGACTTTAGACATGCATTGAGTTCATCAGCTGGCGTTGATCGTGGAATCACTGGCAATGTTTGACGAAAATCTCCTGCTAATAAAATCATTGCACCACCAAATCGGTTATTATTGCTACGTAGATCTTTTAAGGTTCTGTCTAAAGCCTCCAAAGATTTTTTATGTGCCATCGTGCATTCATCCCAAACAATCAATTTACATTGCTGCAAAACCTTTGCCATTGCAGAGTTCTTCGAAACGTTGCAGGTTGGAGTTTCATTGCTTTGCATATTTAATGGCAATTTTAGTGCTGAATGGGCTGTTCGACCACCTTCAAGCAAAGTTGCTGCGATTCCCGACGAAGCGAGTGCAAGTGCAATTTTATTTTGTGAGCGAATTGTTGCTAATATTAATGAAATAAAAAAAGTTTTTCCTGTACCACCAGGTGCATCTAAGAAATAAATCCCTCCAGTTTCATCATTTGTTACTTTCATAAGATTTTCAAATACATACTTCTGTTGTTCATTTAACAGTGGAAGATTTGTTTGAATTTATTCTTTCAAAGCGTTGAGATCATACAGTCTTTCTCGATGCAACTCTTGGTTAAAAGCGTCATGCATTGGACGATTGGGCGCGGTCAGGCCTAATTGAATTAATAGTTTGTTTGACATTATCAAGCACATGTCCTCAATTGAAATCAATGCTTCATTGTAAATTTCTTCACTGATTTGTATATTTGGATTTCCCATTCTATTCCGTATTTGATACAAAATATCATCACACATATAATCTTTGTACTTCATCCACAAATCAATTGGGTTTGATGGGAAGCATGTAGATATGATTATAGAAAACAATGTTCGTATTTGATGAGTGTGTGATGATATTACAGCATCATTGAGAGTTTGATCCCAATGAGCGTCATTTTCAAGCATTTGCAAACGTTGACAGGCTTCTCTGTAGGATCCACACAATTCACCATCAACAGTTCGTAACTGTTGGAATGATGTTGGGCCACGTACATTGACTAATAGCAGTCGTAAATAAAAACATTCATCATTGCTTGGATGTACTGAATAAATCCGGCCAATCGCATCGGTGGAATATACATCTGTATATCCTGGAACTGGTTTTCCTTGTTTCCGTCGTATAAATCTCCTTGAGGATTGATTCCAGGTATAATATTTTGGCATTTCAGAATATAGCAATGTTTGTGCGAAATCATCGTTTTGGCATGTCTCAAAAAAACTGGTTAATGTAGTAGATGGTGGCTGAGCAGCTCTTTGTACTGCGTTCTGTGCTGTAAAATACACTCTTTGTCCATTTTCTAAATGCACAGCTAAGTGAACAACAGAAGGGTGTCTCTCATGAATAGGAAAAGAAAATATTCGCCAAACTGCTTCATTACTACTGACATAGCGGCCCATTTGGTATTGGGTAACTTCATCATTAGAATTCTCTGCACCAATTCCAATCACAGCCATATCACTCCCTTTGGTTACATATTTGCAAATGTATTTAATCGATTTCACTGAATGGCAAGATTCAACGTTGATGTGTGCTTTGAATGTCTTTGATAAAATGGGTGAATATGGAACAATCCAACGATTATCTATTTCAATATCTTGTTAATTTAATTTGACAATTGTTGATTTTCCATTGTCTGCTGTCGATCTGCGACGATACAATGGATAACCGTCATTACCAGTAATTGTTTCCGATATTAATGTCCGTGGATATCGTTTTGAACATTTACCATCCATCATACACGGTGAATTTTGATTAAGAGTTCCACAGGGACCATGTATCATGTTTTTGATAACTACCTCATGCAATCCAGGATCTACTTGTACATTAGGGATTTCAGCTGATATCACTGCATCAACTTCATTTGGCCTTATCTTTTCAACCAACCAAATCAAAATGTGTGCATGTGGCAATCCTCGTTTCTGCCACTCCACAGAATACATCCAGCAGCGTGTCTCACCAAACACATTATGTTTTACGATGAAATTCATTAAAGATTTCAACTTTTGTCTAAAGACTCTGGCTGTAATATCATGACGATCAATGGATGATTTCCCAGGTAATAACTCCTGCTTAATTTCTATCCATTGCGGATTGCATGTAAATGTGATGAACAAATCTGCTGTACCATAATGACGAACATACGACATGGCATCTTGAGCATATTCGTGCATATGCCGAGGGCTTCCGATGTATGTTGCTGGAAGAATAGTCATCCGACCGACATTCTGTGCATTTCCATCAGTATTAATCGCATCTCGAAGGTGAATATACTCTTCAGATCGGAGTTTGGTTTGATTCAACCTGATGAATGTTAATCTCTCCGTTTCAATTTTAACATACATGTCATCAACATATTTGTGATATAATCGCCGACATTTCAATATGTGATTATCTGCATTTTCCCGAATCATTAGGCGGTATGAATAATAGTTCATTGAACTGACTTTTTTGTTGGTTTCAGAACCTGTAAACAGATTTTGTTTTAATAACATTCAAATATAAAATTAAAATACATAATATAGTGACTGAGATATTATCGCCATAGCTAAACTAATATTTTAGTTACCTGTAATGGGATTTATCATTTTTATTGATAAATCGTAGCCATCTTCACCTTGCCAAAATATAATGGGATATTGCAGTGCATCATATGAGCGGTGTGTTTCCTTTATAGGTTGTAATTGAAAATTCCGACGATGTAAAACAATATCACGGGATTCCAAGTTTTCTCCAACTACAACGATAGCAACTTCATCAATAGTTGGTGCATTAAAACGTCTTGTATGTTGACCTGCAGGTGTTTTATCAGCTCTGATTACAATTTTGTGATTATCGGATGGCATCAGATCCAGGGTAAACAATATAATATACCAGATAAACAATATAATCAATTGATTGTGTTGATGAAATAAAGTTTGTAATTGTTCTACAATAGACCTTTTTACTAAATTGTTATGTGCACAACGCAGATCAATTTCTTGTGGTGAATTGCCCATAAAATAAATTTGCAGGAATTTGTTGTCGCTATCTGACACTGGTAACAGTGAACCTGCTCTGTGATATATTTGCCCTTGTATCTGTAAATAAAAAAAATATTATGGTGTGGTATAAATTAATGGATTGTCAATGATCAAACTTAAATAATATTTGATCTTAAAAAGTATATATTTAGTTTTAACTAATATCTATCAAATATAAAATATAATAAAAGTGTCACTGAAACTGAATCACCATATAATATGATGACTAAGTGATATATTTCGTAATGATTAAGAAATTGAAGATTAGTAACACATCTTAACTTTGGTGACAGAAAATTTTGTTCGCTAAAATAATTATGAGTAACTGCTATAATACATACCTTGAAAGTTGGCATAAAATTTTCCCGAACTGCATTTGTTGCCCCAAATGAAGTCATTTGAAAGCAATTGTTATATTGTTGAATATGTGTCAAAAAGTGTATAGAATCTGTTCCTATTCCTGAAACCAATGAGTACAATGGTTCTGGTGGTGGATCCAATTGTATCAATTTCACTTTACCATTTGCGCAACACAATCCATTGGCTTCGTTTTTGTATTTTAATGCCTTACAGTGTGAGCAAACCAAGTTCATAGAACCAATAACAACACATTGGTAGTTACTGTAGTCAATTGACACATCGTAACTGAAAGCAGCTGGATTCAAACTTGCGCGATTATTAGTTGAATGTCGCGCTCGCGCTTCACGCGTTTGTGATATCCGAATTCTTTCACGTTCATTTCCGTCGTCACGTTCTTGTGCAGTACGATTAGATCGGTAATTAGCTTGGTGTATAGCATTTCTGGTTCTTCTACCTAAATTGCTTCGTCTTATAGGAGGCATATCAAATATAAATTATTTTTTCACTAATCACGAACTAAACAAACACTAACTAACTAAACACTCTGCACAAAACACGATATACGAATTTGTTTCGTGTATCACTTGACAATTCATCTGTCATCTGTCAAAAGTCATCTGTAACAGACAACTTTTTTTTTTAAATTTGATATGACTTGAACTCAAATCCTTTTAAGCCGTACGAATTGTTTTATTTATTTAAAATTTGAATTAAATTTTAAACAAATAAAAAATTTTAAATAAATAAAACAATTCGTACGGATTAAAAGGATTTGAGTTCAAGTCATATCAAATTTAAAAAAAAAAAGTTGTCTGTTACAGATGACTTTTGACAGATGACAGATGAATTGTCAACTGATACACGAAACAAATTCAAACAAAAAGGGCTATTTTTAGGGTTTTTCCAGCAATAATTCTAATTTTTCTCGCCGTAAAAACCATCCCTGAACTTCAACGAACATTTTAAAAAAAGATTTGGCCAAATTGGTCCAGGCGTTGTTGAGTTATGCGCTTAGGAACATATTTTGCGATTCATTTTTATATATAAGATATTATTTTAACTACTGATCAGTTCGAAGTCGGTGCCGAGCCCAAACAATACAAAAATAATAAAATTTTGTGACATATACAAAATGTTAAATTACCAACAAAATAAATCCAATTTGTTGCTCGGCACTGGGGGCTAAAGGTTTTTCAAAAAGTTAATATCTGGTCTTACCCAGCCTGCTTACTGGCATTAATGAGATGATTTTCTTTATGGGATTTTACATTCTTGTCTAAGGACAATCACAAATGTTAAACAGTCACAAATATGAATTTACGATCATGCCTCAGCAGCATTCGAACCCGCGACTATAGCAACAGCAGGAAGACCGTCCTGTTGCCTTTATTCTGCGCCAATCAAGCCGGCTTTAAAAAAGTTATAAAGTAGAATAAAGGATAATGTTCGTTAATCTCTATAACAGGTCATTTGAAATGTCCCCGGCCTGCCACATAGTATGACACATTTAGTTAGCCCTAATTCTAAAAGATGCGTGAACAAATTTGACAGCTCTCGGATTATTGATTTGAGAAATATATCATTTTTAGTGAACCAACTTTTGTTATCGTGAAAAAAAATGGATAAGAAGGAACTTCGCGTGCTAATAAAATATTGATCTTTGAGGGGGAAAAGTACGGTTGAAGCAAAAATTTGGCTTGATGCCGAGTTTCCGGACACTGCTCCAGAGAAATCAACCATCAAGAATTGGTATGCTAAGTTTAGACTTGGTGAAATGAGCACCGAAGGTGGTGACGCCCAAAAGAGATTGTTACCGACGAAAATATTTAAAAAATTCACAAAATGATTTTGAATTACCGTAAATTGAACTTGAATGAAACAGCAGGCACTCTAAAGATATCAACTGAACGCGTACATTATATCATTCACGAATATTTGGGTATGAGAAAGCTCTGTGCAAAGTGGGTGCCGCGCAAGCTCACTTTTGACCAAAAACAACGACGAGTTGATGATTCTGAGCATAGCAGCTGTGTTTGAAGATAATTAAGCATAATGAACCCGAGTTTTTTGCGTTATGTGACAATGGATGAAATATGACTCCATCATTTCACTCCGAAGTCCAATCGACAGTCATCCGAGTGGACTGCACACGATGAAACAGCTCCAAATCGTGAGAAAATGCAACAGTCGACTGGCAAGTTTATGGCATCTGTATTTTTGAACCTTGAAAACGGAACGACCATTACATAGCGTTATTGAATCGTTTAAAAGACGAAATCGCCGAAACACGGCCGCATTTGAAGAAAAAGAAAGTGCTGCTTTGCCAAGACAATGCACCGTGTCACAAGTCAGTGAAAACAATGGCAAATCTCATAAATTGGGCTTGGAATTACTTCCCCATCCACCGCGTTCTCCAGATATGAGCGACTATTTCCTGTTCTCAGATCTCAAAAGAATGCTCACTGGGAAGAAATTCTCGTCGAATGAAGAGGTGATCACCGAAACCGAGGTCTATGTTGAAGCAAAGAAAAAATCGTACTACAAAAATGGCATCGAAAAGTAGGAGGGTCGCTATAATCAGTGTATCACCCTTGAAAGGAATTATGTTGAACAAAAAAAAAAAAATTTTGACAAAAAAATGTGGTTTACTGTGGTAGGTGTAGGGACTTTTCAATTGACCGATTGATTGTTATTTTATATTTAAAGCGATATTTGAAAGTGAAAAGTGAGTGACTAAAACGTTATTGAATGAAGTTATTTAGTTTTAATCAGTATTTTTAACGATTTTGCGGAACTCTGTTAAGTTTGAGAGTGTTAAGCAGTTTGGATAAGGAACAATTAAGAGTAGCATGGTAGGGTAAATTTATATTCTAATTTTTTTACAGTTGTGAGAGAAAACCTGCCATATGTGAAAATTTCATCCCAGCATAGATTAACAAAAAACGAATATAACACGAATTATATTTCTCTCAAAATTGTCTGTCTTCTTTGCTTACAAGACATTTAGATTTTCCCAATCAGCTTTTGATTTAATTTGATATCTGATAAAAAAAAGAAAATAAAAAAATATCTGTCAATGTGGGTCATTACATCCACCAAAAGGGCTAATCCCATTATAAATGTCCCCCAGTATAAATATTTACTAACAGTTCACGTTATAATAATAAAATAACCAAACATGGTACTTTCTTTCTCTGTTATATTGTTGTGACAATGCCTGAGGTAAAGCCTTGATTCACAATACTAACAAAACGGAATCATACAATGACCCACTTCGTCAGCTGCAACTTGGTTCTTTACAAATAATTGTAATTTACTTATTTGTAAGAGGAAGTCATAAAGGCAAATTTTATGTCATATAGATAATATAATAAAATGGCTATGATTCATTAGCATTATTATGGTTCAATACTTTCTTGTTTTTGTATTTATTTAGCGATTTTTGGATAGTTCATGAGAATCTTAGTTATAAACATATCGGTAAAAATAAATTTGTATTATTGTTCTTTTTCAGCTTTTGATTTAATTTGATATCTGATAAAATAAAAGAATAAATATTCTTACTTAAGGACTGTTATTAATTGATGTGTTTCTAGATACATAGATACATTTATCACTGTTCAATAGGTAATTCTGATTTTTAGTTAAATTAACATATTTCTGTAAATTTTGCTGGTCTTGACTTCTGATGCGTTCTTTATACTGCATTTCTGCCTCAAGAATTAAAATCAACGCTGCATAGAATATTAACAGTTATAAAATGATTTTAAAGAATTTTATTTTCTGATTTGTTGGTGAGCTGAAATGAAAGCCATAGAGGGCAAACTAAATATGAGTTATCTATAAGGGCGGGATCCAAGAGTGACTTAAATAAACAAGGAATAATGTAAATTTATTCAAAAATTAAGTATAACAAATTATTATTTTCATCAACCTGCTATATTTATTATTTTTATAATTAATACTACAGGTGAGAAATATGGATGAAATATAAGGAACAATTGAAGCAATAAAAATATGCAGGTGTTAAAATGAAACTGAAAACATGATTTACATAAATGGAGCATATAGGATAAATTATAAATTGTTAACAGTATATTTGTAAGCATTTTAAAGCATTAATATATATTAAGGTGTTTAATGATTAATGCAATAAGATATGTGACAATATAATTTATTATTCTTTGAACTATGTAGCAATTATTTTGATTATTTACTTTATGGGCCGAAGTTTTGGGAAATGAATACTTCATTTATTATTCCATACTTATGTTTATAACATAAAAGTAAAGGAAGGTCATGTATACTTATATTTGATGCTCTGAAGTTGTTGCAGTTCTGAAAATAATTTTACTTGTAGTACTTTTACGTACTACTACGTACTTTTACTGTTATAATGTTGAGCATAGTAGTAATTTACACATAATAATATTTTGTTGATTGTTGCCTGGTTGTGGAAAAAATGTTAGTGAGTGTTTCTTCTTTAAATAGTTTGCCTAATTTCATTATGGTTTAATATGCAGACATTTATTATTTTACTAATGTCATGTATCAAATACTGTGTAAACAAGGTTTAATAACATATCAATTTTATATTTTTTTCAGTTTATTATGAGAAAAACCACAGGTCGGTGACTAGTGAAATATAAATATGGAAAAAAAATGGATGTTCTGACAAGTTCCTCCATATTTTTAAATGGTAATTTGTAAGTTTGTCTTGCTACTTTTCTGCTGTAATTCAACATCTAGTTTTCGTAAATTGTTCAAACTCCATCGAGGCATTATCGCGTTTATATTGAAGTGCACCAGTTAATTTATTTACGTGATGGTGTATTGGCTTTATATTCGAATTAACTTTTTATAATTATTCCACATTGATTCAAACTATAGACAGCAGAATGTAGGATCAGTCGCAGTCATGTAGAAGTGATGCTCTTTGGTTTTGGTTTAAAGGCTAGGACTGTCCAGCGAAAGTTCTTCTAAAACTTTTACAATAGTTACATAATGTAGAATAGCGGGTTATTTGAAATTTTATTCCTCCACAATATACTCTATTTAAAAATAGCTGAAATTGTAGTTTCAGCAATATTTCCAGGTTGCTCTATTTCATTAGCGTTAAGGTTCAATACATGGCTTGAACAGTAGAAAAATAGTTCTGAAGAATATTAACCCTTGATATTTTTCTTAATACTGCCTATTTGGCCTGCCGTTGCAAGATATCCGTCATTAAATTGGCTAGCAAGTTTATTGCTAAATAAAAATTGTAATATTATAGAAAGCGAATAACAGTTCCTGAAATGGCGTTTGTGCACAATTCTTAAAGAAGTGCATATTTAAGAAATTATCTGTAAATTGTCTGTATAGGTTAGTGGTTTTTTATCATATTTATCATAACGTTGATAGCGAACACCAATCGATGATCGTTCTGTGCCACTAATATAGTAGACAGTCCAGCATCAGTCAAAACCAAAAAAATCAAAATATGTTTCACTGCCTTAATTATTGTGCTTTTCAGAAAGTACGAACAAATTTCAATCAATTTGTTTTTGTCTTGCTCTTGAAACAAAATGATTTCTCAAGATGTCGTCTACCGAGTCAACTCGAAAATGTAGTAGGTTTGTAAAAACAGAATCTTTGACGACATTTTCACGATAAAATTGCTGATAATGATTTCCTTCAATTTCCTTGTGTTATACCGTATTTAAAGATTTATGAACGCTTCCCTTCGCTTCCATTTAAGTCCCCTTCTATCTATACTCTTTTCAATTATATTTACCGGAGTCAATGTGTCACAATGCGACTTACTTACCACTTCATAATTTTTGATATTTGGGGCAAGAAGAAACAATAAACTGTCCTTGTAGACCATGCTGCTATGAAGGACAAAATATTACGCATATCATCTGCACAGGTTCTTTTCCTATAGCTGAATAGGATAAGTACGGATATGTTGTAAGCCATTCCCGTCGAATAGCTCGTTTAACATTATAATATTACATTTATCTAAGTTAACGTAATTATTAAAATTATACGTCTTTCTAGATTTCCAAGGATGTCCTAGTAATTGACCCATTAATGATTTGACAACCGAACGATTTTTATACTTTACATAATTATTCCAGAAACTATAAGAGATTATATAATAAGATAAAAATTGAGTTGAGACCCTTTTATACTATGTTTTATGGGTACTGATTACTACTTTTTTCTTTCAGTGTAGTATAATAAAACTGTGAAGTATTTTCTATTACTACTTCGTTTTTTGAATATTTTTGTCCCCTGTATGCGGATAATAAACAATATATATACGATGTGAGTAAAAGAACCAACACAATTTACCTGGGCTATCTAGTCGGATATATACTGAACGGATTATATCTGGATTAAAGAAAGAATAAATAACACGTTTTCATTTGTAATTTTATCTCGTATTTTTTAATCACAGTTGTATGTATACACATACGAGAGTATTTTGACAAAAATATTATTTTGTTTCGCGATATTTTTGTAGGTTTTACATCACTTTTATTTATAGATCGACCAAGAACCGTAAAATACAAATTGTCCCAGTTTTAGTTTGCTTTTGGCGTTTTTGTATTCTAAAAATGGCTCCGTGGTGGTAATAAAGAACAAATCTGTCAATGTTGGTCATTACATCCACCAAAAGGGCTAATCCCATTATAAATGTCATATTTACTAACAGTTTACGTTACAATAATAAAATAACCAAACATTGAACTTTCTTTCTCTGTTATATTGTTGTGAAAATGCCTCAGGTAAAGCCTTGAATCACAATACTAACAAAACGGAATCATACAATGACCCACCTCGTCAGCTGCAACTCGGTTCTTTACAAATAATTCTAATTTACTTATTTATAAGAGGAAGTCATAAAGGCAAATTTTATGTCATATAGATAATATAATAAAATGGCTATGATTTATTAGCATTATTATGATTCAATACTTTCTTGTTTTTGTATTTATTTAGCGATTTTTAGATAGTTCATGAGAATCTTAGTTATAAACATGTCGGTAAAAATAAATGTGTATTATTGTTCTGCTTTAAAGCATTTAGAGTCTAATATAGTTTACTTTCTTGGTAGTTCCTCGGCTTCAGGTCTTATATAATATATAATATATAATATATAATATATAATATATAATATATAATATATAATATATAATATATAATATATAATATATAATATATAATATATAATATATAATATATAATATATAATATATAATATATAATATATAATATATAATATATAATATATAATATATAATATATAATATATAATATATAATATATAATATATAATATATAATATATAATATAACGTTTACGTTAAATGTTAAAAAAATAACGTCATGAAAACATATTTTGTTACCATTATACAAAATATTGAAAAACCAAGTGTGATGTAAATATAAATATAACTTAGGAGGTGTTACAAAATCTTATTTTTTATTTAATTTATAAAAAGGAAATAATCGCCAGTTCTTGATTTCGTCTTTTCGCCATTCATTACTTTTGTTGCTTAATTTGAAGAAATCTGCTGCCGAAACTTCTCAAATAGTTTTAGAAAATTATGGTGAAATCTTCTCTGTCATATTACATTTAGTGTTTTCGGCGCTAAAGGTGTAATTTTTAAAGTAGATTAAAGAAGTTCGAAGGATCAATTGAAATTTAAGAAAGTAACGGAACATCTTTTGAAAAAAATATAATTTTAATATATCATATATATCACATATGATATAGCATATCGTATATATCATATGCAAACACGTATCGGAGGCTTCCACAAAAATAGTCCATATTTCCTCTCTTTTTCATGAATGTCATGAATCTATTAACAATTATTTGCAGTATTATTTTTAAATGCTATTTTTATGTAATTATTTTAAATGTATTTATCTTGCATTGAAAGCTAATACCGCAGCATTTTTTGATCCACTGTTATACTCGAATTGTGGTTCTGTTTATTGTAATTAATTCTAACTTCTTAAAATATATTCTTTGTGATTTTGTACTATTGAACCAATGGTCAATATATACTTTCAATAAAGTAGTAGCTCTTTTTATATGTTAGGTTATATACTCCACGTATAAATGGATGTGGTTTAATTGGTTCATTCAGATTCTGTATATAATTCTAAATAGAGCACAATAAGTCTCCAGTGTATTTACATAATTATTTCTTTAATTACATCTTACATTAGATATAGTTAGGAGAATTATTATAAATAATAATAATTATAAATAAATTTACTACTACTGCTCTGTTGCATTAACTGACAAGAAAGGCGAGTACGGAATTAATACATCAGTATATATTTCACAAATTAAAATTAAATTGGATTACTTAAACATATGAAATTATCGTAAATCAAATTGAATATTTCATGTGAATGTCAACAACGCTATTTGTTTACATTAACTTAGCATCAAATGCAATATTATAAAAGTGTTGCTAATTTATATCTTCTTAACTACTAAATGTATTATTTAATTTTATTTTTAAGGGATTTTGATTTACTATTTACTAGACAAGAATTTTTCGTTATTTTTATATTTTTATCTTGACACTATTTAGTATTGAGAAATAAAATGGTGATATTTCTATAATTAACGAATATGAATATTTTGATATTATTATATAAATGCCTGTACAGTTACGACGGCTAAAATATTAATAAAATTTTGCTAAAAATATTTAAATTACTATCGCTGGAAAAACATTTTACGTAATATTCGCGTATGCTAATATTCTCCAAGCGCCCGTTGAATGTATATACGCAGATTTAAAAATTCGGTAGTTATTTAGCCACTCATTACTGCTAACATAGTTCACGATAATATTTTAATTTTGACCCAGCCATTATTTCCCTGTTTACCTTACATCAGTATCAAGGAAGTTTAGATATAATATTTCATAAAATTTTCTCTATACAGGAGGTAGGCAAAATAATTTTTTCGTTAATTTACTGAGTCAAGTTATGGCTATTGTTATTGAAGTTATTGAGTAGCGTTGAGAACTATCGACTGAAAACAGTTGAAACAGTCGATTGTCGCAAAAAGTCGATAGTCAAAAAACTAGTGACTGAAAATAGTAATTCAGTCAAATCTGCGGTTCGATTGTTTTTTTCAATTCATGATGCCTGACCAAGATGTACGATTTCTTTCCTGTATAAATTGTGAGAGAGGAAAGGATGGAGATAATTGCTTGGAGCGGTTAATTTTATATGTGCTTATATTTTCCAGCGGCAGTATAAGCGAAACGAAGTTGTATATATTCGTTTACGTACAAACTCAAACAAATAAATAATTACTGAATATTATTAACATGCAATTAATAATTTCATTTTAAAGAGGTAGAATAGAAGGAGTTTTATATTTGAATGTCTGTGGATCTGCAAAAAAAGAATGGAATTTTTCTATGGTATGGAATAATACCCCACAAATATTTTATCGTATTTTAATATGTTTATTGCTATTTTTAAATAATATATAGACAAACAATAGAAATTAAACAAAACCTAAAAACTAAAGATGTACAATAAACATAACTACTAAATAAAAATTAAACATATACCTAATCATATAAAAAAACTAATGGATGATTTTTAAAAATGATGACACAATAACTACCAGAGCTTCATTAAATAAAGTAAATGCTTAATTTATTATTTAACGGAAATATTTTTTAACAAATATCGAGAGAGAAATCGAAATATTACCTATTTTTCTATAAAAACAGTCAAACGTTGTTTACTATTTATTATTTAAATTTTAATCCTTTTACCCTACTACATAAACAATCTTGAAAAACATCGTTTCAAAATGCTACTATATTAATATATAATATATTGTTAGTTACAAGCAAACTACCAAAAAATCATAAAACTATATATATTACACATGAATCTATCTGAGCATAAATTGGGTACATTTTTGTCAAGGTCGCGGCTAGGGTGACGGAGCCAGAACGTTAAAAATCAGTCGAAAAAACCTAGTAGAACCCAAAGTAGTAACTGAAAGTACGCGACTAGTAACAAAATCAGTCGAACCGAAAATAGCAACTGAAACAGTCGATACTAAAAAGTAGTCAATTGCTAAATAGTCGATAGTTAATTTCAGTCGAAAGTTCCCAACGCTAATATTGAGCCACCATTTGCTTGTATTTGCTTGTTACAAATATGCTTTTATAATATCTTTATGAAGAGGGGTTGCTCGATTTGGAAGATAGGAGTAATAAATAAGTATTCGCTCAGGTTCAGTTAGAAGAAAGCCATGGGTAAATCATACCGAACCACTAATAGTGGAAATAATTCCAGTTTATTATTACATTATATATTATATTTAGTATAATCAGAACACTGTGAGTTACTATGAAAACTGTTTATTCTCAGATGTTATAAGTAGTTAAACATATTTGGAAATATTCACTTGGGAAGTCCTTAACACCCGCCTTATTAGATGCTGATTTATTAAACTACCACATATCGAAATCAATAGCAGTGACTTGACAGCATAGTAGCTAATTTCTTAATAATATTATAAAGAGTGTATTTTACTGTTGTTATCTAAGTTACTATGCGGGATTTTTTTTAAATTGGTTTATGTTTGGTTAGATTTACCGGTAGATAAGAATATTCAAGATTTTTTTATTAATCTTTTTTTACTATTACTACTTGAAAACTGAAAACTGTTTATTCGCAGGTGTCATAAGTAGTTAAACATATTTGGAAATATTCACTTGGGAAGTCCTTAACACCCGCCTTATTAGATGCTGATTTATTAAACTACAACATATCGAAATCAATAGCAGTGACTTGACAGCATAGTAGCTAATTTCCTAATAATATTATAAAGAGTGTATTTTACTGTTGTTATCTAAGTTACTATGCGGGATTTATTTTTTTTAGATTGGTTTATGGTTAGATTTACCGGTAGATAAGAATATTCAAGATTTTTTTATTAATCTTTTTTTACTATTACTACTTGAAAACTGAAAACTGTTTATTCGCAGGTCTCATAAGTAGTTAAACGTATTTGGAAATATTCACTTGGGAAGTCCTTAACACCCGCCTTATTAGATGCTGATTTATTAAACTACAACATATCGAAATCAATAGCAGTGACTTGACAGCATAGTAGCTAATTTCCTAATAATATTATAAAGAGTGTATTTTACTGTTGTTATCTAAGTTACTATGCGGGATTTATTTTTTTTAGATTGGTTTATGGTTAGATTTACCGGTAGATAAGAATATTCAAGATTTTTTTATTAATCTTTTTTTACTATTACTACTTGAAAACTGAAAAATGTTTATTCGCAGGTCTCATAAGTAGTTAAACGTATTTGGAAATATTCACTTGGGAAGTCCTTAACACCCGCCTTATTAGATGCTGATTTATTAAACTACAACATATCGAAATCAATAGCAGTGACTTGACAGCATAGTAGCTAATTTCCTAATAATATTATAAAGAGTGTATTTTACTGTTGTTATCTAAGTTACTATGCGGGATTTATTTTTTTTAGATTGGTTTATGGTTAGATTTACCGGTAGATAAGAATATTCAAGATTTTTTTATTAATCTTTTTTTACTATTACTACTTGAAAACTGAAAACTGTTTATTCGCAGGTCTCATAAGTAGTTAAACATATTTGGAAATATTCACTTGGGAAGTCCTTAACACCCGCCTTATTAGATGCTGATTTATTAAACTACAACATATCGAAATCAATAGCAGTGACTTGACAGCATAGTAGCTAATTTCCTAATAATATTATAAAGAGTGTATTTTACTGTTGTTATCTAAGTTACTATGCGGGATTTATTTTTTTTAGATTGGTTTATGGTTAGATTTACCGGTAGATAAGAATATTCAAGATTTTTTTATTAATCTTTTTTTACTATTACTACTTGAAAACTGAAAACTGTTTATTCGCAGGTCTCATAAGTAGTTAAACGTATTTGGAAATATTCACTTGGGAAGTCCTTAACACCCGCCTTATTAGATGCTGATTTATTAAACTACCACATATCGAAATCAATAGCAGTGACTTGACAGCATAGTAGCTAATTTCTTAATAATATTATAAAGAGTGTATTTTACTGTTGTTATCTAAGTTACTATGCGGGATTTTTTTTAAATTGGTTTATGTTTGGTTAGATTTACCGGTAGATAAGAATATTCAAGATTTTTTTATTAATCTTTTTTTACTATTACTACTTGAAAACTGAAAACTGTTTATTCGCAGGTGTCATAAGTAGTTAAACATATTTGGAAATATGCACTTGGGAAGTCCGTAACACCCGCCGGATTAGATACTGATTTATTAAACTACCATATATCGAAATCAATAGCAGTGACTTGTCAGGATAGTAGCTAATTTCTTAATAATATTATAAAGAGTGCATTCTAATGTTGTTATCTAAGTTACTATGCAGGATTTATTTTATTTTAGATTAGTTTATGTTTGTTTAGATTTACCGGTAGATAAGAATATTTAGGATTTTTTATTATTTAAACTTATTTTTTTATTATCACCTTTTGGTGTCCTTATTATCAACTAGGGTTTATCTGTACTGGACCTACTCTTTAACATGGGCCTTCATCACGGTCCTCAATATTAAGCCGACTGACTGAAGAGTGGCTAACTTGAAGATCATCCTAGAAGACACCGGTCTTAACCAGGTTACTGGGGTAACTGGAATCATTTTCCATGTCGGTTTTTACACTTTTGCCGGAGGATCCCAAACACAAATTTACTACCAGTCTAGGTAACAACAGCAGGAGGGACGGTCTGTCGACTATAAGTCAGCAAATTTCATTTTGAATACTTTTATAGTAACAAATAAGAAATAAAGAATTTTAAGAAAAGCGATATAAGGTTTATTTTCTCTTGGATTCTTTTTGTCATACATTATACCCTGGAGTGAGAGCATAAATCTTAATTTTATTTTGAAATAGTTTGTTGTATAACTGCCAAGTTTTCAGATTTCTGCTTTTCAGTTTTTCTGTTCTTGGTCTTCTTCCATGTTCTTTGTCAGTAGTGTCAAATTAGCAATTTTGAAAATACAACAATTAATGTCTAGTGAATATGACTTTCTTTAAATTAATCATAAAGCAGTGGTTTCGGAAAATTGTTGTTTATACTTCAGCGAAAGAGATTAATAGAGATGCTGATTTTGGAAAGAAATTAATAGAGTTCAAGATGACCCGATAGGATTTAGCGCCACTTACGCCATCTTATTGAAACTAAAAGAAAATGCAGTAACTATTTATTTCAACAGGTAAAACTGCAATATTAAGAATATTGTTTTGATTCACAAGTCTTAGGAATAATTATTTAATATACAAAAGTTTCTATAAATCAAAATTGATGAGCTGGGATTATTTGTTTTTCTTTAATAATTGGTTTCTTTCTTTGTTCTATTTTCTGGTTTTAAAGGCCATATTATATATTGCGTTTAATAAGTGTGTAAGTTGTATTTCATCCTGGCAGTGGTTTAAGTACTTGGTCACTTATTGCATTCGCTTTAACATTGCATTTCTTATTGCAATCGCTTTAGCAAGGTTTTTCTTATTAGGTTTATAACCCTATATTTCGATCTATTCGGAATAGGTAAGGTTTCGTAAACAATGTATGTATATAAATATGTATTAGTTACATTTAATCATTTTTTAACAGGAGCAAAAATAATTTACAATTCAACGAGAGAGAAAAAGATAGAGAGGGAGAGGGAGAGAGAAGGGGAGAGAGATAATGAAAATTTGTTTAAAATTGTTTCGAAGATTGCTTTTTGACTAATATGCTGATTCTGCAGCTTGCTTGATTACATTTAGCTTAGTTGTTTAGCTTATATATATATATATATATATATATATATATATATATATATATATATATATATATATATATTATACGTATATTTCTGAAATTTTGTATCCATTTTTACAGCTACGTACTTTTACCCAGCGTGCTCTAGTGAGAAATTATTCTAGGTTCTTCTTTAAACTCAATCACGATGGAACTATGAGGTTTATCATATTTCATAAAAATGTGTTATTAGTCATTTTGTGTTGCTTAGTCATATATTAAATAACCCCACACTACAAATTCATTACATATACTACTTTTTTATTAACTTTAAGATATAACTACAAAGAAAACCATTTAAGTTAAATCGTTTTATCTTTAAGATACTTTAATCTGTTATATATGTTGAAATATTTAATATAAAAGTAATATATATTTCTAACAGAACAATTTGATAAATACCTTGAATACATTTTATTTAAGGTGTTTTGTTTGCTGTAATAGTAAATTGCTATTAAACACGTATTTGTTCTACATGTTGCATGACCAGAATATGTAAAGCACGCTAACAATTAATCGTTTTTTTTTTAGCAACAAGTTTAATGCTTGGTTAATAAAACCTCAGCACTGGGAAGTAGAATAAAATCAGCTGATATTATCAATCTGATTTCCAAGAATAGATGCGTATTTTTATATCTTATTTTAAACATTTTATAAGTTTGGATCCATACACGTGGCAGCAATTTGTTTTAAAACTATTTTAAGAAATGTACTTCATAAATGGACTGAAGTGAAATGACATGAAAAGTAACATGAGAGATTTGTAAAGAAAAATATATGAGAAAATTTACACAAAGGGTTTTTTGTTTAATTAATGTCGTAGTTAATGTTGATTAATCGGATAAATTTTTACGTTTTAATGTTTCAATTAATTGATACAGATTCTGGTTGAATTTTATAAATGTGTACTAAAATAACATATAATGTTATGTTTATTTTAATAAACGTGTATGAACAATATTACATTTATCTCAGAAATAAAGTTCCAAAAATCTGAAATAATAGTGTTCAAAGCAGCATGTATTTTGACTATGAGTTTAGGGAATAATCATGGTTTCTTCATTATTAATAATAACTAATTTTTCTTGGTAATTTTAAAATTAATATTTTCAAGAAGAGGTGAACTAGAATTGTCAAACGTTATAAGAACAATCTATACCGATAATATAGTGAAATGAAAAATTTGACCGTGCACATTGATGTTCTTCAAAACTCTTATCCTCTATATTCGCTTAAGTCTTGGTCATTTTTAAATGAACTATACCATTTATAAGCCATTGTTTTTGAACAAGTAAATTTACTTTGTTTTCAATTCACATATTTACCATTTAAGTATACATTCCACTAGTTTTAAAAAATTTTGAAAAATTTACTATTATTGATTAATTGCTAAATATTCAGTAATACTTTAAAATTGAAATGACGCGACAGAAATTGATTGGTTTCTTATAAATGAAAGAATATTATAATGGCGTGATATTATAATGTATAATTAAATGGTGAATACATTTCACTAGTTTTAAACATTTTTTTATTATAATTTAATTGCTATATATTCAGTAACACTTTAACATTGAAATGAAGCGACAGAAATTGGTTGGGTTCTTACGAATGAAAGAATATTATAATGACATGATATTATAATGTATAATTAAATGGCGTTGATACAAAATGGATATATATATATATATATATATATATATATATATTATACGTATATTTCTGAAATTTTGTATCCATTTTTACAGCTACGTACTTTTATCCAGCGTGTTCTAGTAAGAAATAATTCTAGGTATAATAGAATATTTATTTATTCTAGGTTCTTCTTTAAACTCAGTCAATCACGCTGGAACTATGAGGTTTATCATATTTCATAAAAATGTGTTTTTAGTCATTTTGTGTTGCTTAGTCATATATTAAATAACCCCACACTACAAATTCATTACATATACTACTTTTTTATTAACTTTAAGATATAACTACAAAGAAAACCATTTAAGTTAAATCGTTTTATCTTTAAGATACTTTAATCTGTTATATATGTTGAAATATTTAATATAAAAGTAATATATATTTCTAACAGAACAATTTGATAAATACCTTGAATACATTTTATTTAAGGTGTTTTGTTTGCTGTAATAGTAAATTGCTATTAAACACGTATTTGTTCTACATGTTGCATGACCAGAATATGTAAAGCACGCTAACAATTAATCGTTTTTTTTTTAGCAACAAGTTTAATGCTTGGTTAATAAAACCTCAGCACTGGGAAGTAGAATAAAATCAGCTGATATTATCAATCTGATTTCCAAGAATAGATGCGTATTTTTATATCTTATTTTAAACATTTTATAAGTTTGGATCCATACACGTGGCAGCAATTTGTTTTAAAACTATTTTAAGAAATGTACTTCATAAATGGACTGAAGTGAAATGACATGAAAAGTAACATGAGAGATTTGTAAAGAAAAATATATGAGAAAATTTACACAAAGGGTTTTTTGTTTAATTAATGTCGTAGTTAATGTTGATTAATCGGATAAATTTTTACGTTTTAATGTTTAAAATAATTGCTATCTCATTCTGATTAAATTTTATAATTATGTAGTAAAATAACTTATAGATATAAAAATACATATTATTTAGTATAATTATTTAATCTATGTTTATTTTAATAAACGTGTATGAACAATATTACATTTATCTCAGAAATAAAGTTCCAAAAATCTGAAATAATAGTGTTCAAAGCAGCATGTATTTTGACTATGAGTTTAGGGAATAATCATGGTTTCTTCATTATTAATAATAACTAATTTTTCTTGGTAATTTTAAAATTAATATTTTCAAGAAGAGGTGAACTAGAATTGTCAAACGTTATAAGAACAATCTATACCGATAATATAGTGAAATGAAAAATTTGACCGTGCACATTGATGTTCTTCAAAACTCTTATCCTCTATATTCGCTTAAGTCTTGGTCATTTTTAAATGAACTATACCATTTATAAGCCATTGTTTTTGAACAAGTAAATTTACTTTGTTTTCAATTCACATATTTACCATTTAAGTATACATTCCACTAGTTTTAAAAAATTTTGAAAATTTTACTATTATTGTTAAATTGCTAAATATTCAGTAACACTTTAAAATTGAAATGAAACGACAGAAATTGATCGGTTTCTTATAAATGAAAGAATATTATAATATCGTGATATTATAATATATAATTAAATGGCGAATACATTCCACTAGTTTTAAACACTTTTGAAAAATTTACTATTATTATTTAATTGCTATATATTCAGTAACACTTTAACATTGAAATGAAGCGACAGAAATTGGTTGGGTTCTTACGAATGAAAGAATATTATAATGACATGATATTATAATGTATAATTAAATGGCGTTGAATTGTTGACCAATGGACAGTGCCAAGAGATAGCGAAAAACACCTACTATGCGTTCGTATTTAATAGTTTACTAATAAAATATTTACTGTCACGGTTTTATTTTCTCTTTCTTACTCATCATTTCCTATATGCTTAGGCCCTTCTTCTTATGTTCTCATTTCTTTTCGACATCTAATTTATCGGTTCTTTTAGATTCTCCCTTCTTTCTTTCCCCCTTTTTAATTAATTTATTATCCATAATCACTCTTCTTTTCATTGTCATTTTGTCTCAATTAAGTAATGTCTCTTTCTGTTCTTGTTTGTATTGATATTCTTTTTTCCTTATTTAAGCTCCTTATTAGAAGAGTGTTCATACACTGTTGTTCTTTTAATTTTTTTAGATCGCTGCTATTGGATTTGCCTTGCCTTGTTCCTTCCCATTCATATTATGTTTTCATTATATGTTTATTATGTTTATGTTAATGTTTTTACTTTGTTATTATGACCCTGTTCACTATATAATTTCAAATATTTGTGGTGTCTCTAAAGTAAATATTACTGGTGGTTTCTTTTTTTAATATATTTACAGTTACAAACCAAACCTAAAGTATATCCATGTCCTACAGAATTCGACCTCACTACTGTTGTAGTTTTAGGTGGGCCGTTCTATAGCTTTAGCCATTGTGCGAGCAAGCTATCAGGGGTTTTCTTCCTCTTTATATTTTTCATCCTTTCTTTCTGTCTCTGTATTATTTACTTCATTATTATTTCGCAGTTTTGTTTACGCTCATATTATTTTGTTCATATTATGGATTGTTTCACCTAGTCTTAATAGTTTTTTTATTATCAATTATTTTTCAGTTCTAATTTTTGTTCGTATTACAGTTCGATTTCCTTCAATATATCGGGCTCAATTTGCCGCGTGGTCGTCTTGTTAATCTTAATGTATAGTATTATTATCTGCACCAGCTCTTACCACAATAATTCTGCACATATTTTTTTCTTTTATTTTATTTGTCTATTTAATTTTTTTTAGACTTAATACTTAATACTTATTGCAGTATATATTATACAGTATGTTCATAATCATATATAACTTGTATAGTCCTTACAATAAATCAGCAAATGCACGTTATAAATGATGTCGAATATACTGCCAAATGCAGTTTGTAAAAATTTAAAATTCTTCTAAATCTCGGAATACCCTAGTTAAAAAGGAACACAATGATATCTGATGGTTAGAACATGTAACCGAATCAGTTTATAACATTCCATTTGTGATGCGGGTCGGCCTCATTATCAGTATTTACAAAATGTTTCAAAAGAAACAAAATATGTAGAGGTTATAACATGCCGAACGTTACACCAGGGTACCGGAAAATCATTGCCAGTTTTTCTAACGGATGTCGCTAGGTTTCAGTATGCAATATTATGACTTAATACATATGTCATTTCATTATACTGACATCAAGTTTCAAAGCTTTATATGTAATATTTTGCGAACGTATTACCATCATAGATTTATACCTCTTTGAATGTGTTAAGTTTCGGGCCTGAAAACGTGCATTTTCGGCACCCACTGAAGCCGCTGAAAGTAATTTTTTGCTGGCAGAAACTTACGGTAAGCCGCTGAAAGTAATTTTTTGCTGGCAGAAACTTACGGTAAGCATGCTCTAACTTTCAAAACATGTGAGACGTAGTTTCGAAAATTCAAAAGCAGTGATTTCAATGTGCAAGACAAATAACGTTTTGGAAGATGCGAAACTGTAAGAGGCACTGGATGAAGTCCAAGCTCAGTATCTAAAACAATAATGTGGGCCCAGAAATGATTAGCGGTCGATAACGAGCAATGAGAAAAATCAAAAAGATAGGAAGATGGGTGCCACATCAACTGAATGATGTACAAACGAAAAATAGAAAAATCGTCTGTAAAATTCTGCTTCAAAGGTATGATCGGAAGTCATTTCTGCATCGCATGATGCAAAAGAGTATTTGTTTTGAAAACCCTAGCGCAAAAAGTCATCACTATTAAGGGTTAGTACCTGGCAAAGCCACCCGATGAACTCCAGACAAATTGTTTTAGTAGCAAGACAAATTGTTTTAGTAGCAAGACAGTATTCTGTGTTTGGTGGGACCAGAGTGGCGTGAGTAGACCAGAGTTAATGGTGATCGCTACCCACAAAAAATTATTAATTGGAACAATGTACTGATCCAAAAACGTCCAAAATGATCCGGAAGAGACGGTAAAGTGATTTTACAGCACGATAACGCGCCGTCTTATAAACCAAAGTTGGTCAAGGAAGCGTTGAAAGTACTTGGGTGGGACATATATCGCAATCGTCATACTCTCCAGACCTCGCCTCGTCTACCTGTCAACTATTGGCATCAATGGGACGCGCACTTGCAAAGCAACACTTCGTCAGCTCAATGAATGATTTTTTTAGTGACAAATATTTTTAAAAATGACATCCATAAATTTCCTTAAAGATGGGCGAAATGTATAGAATCAAATGGCCAATACTTTGAATAACCACATTTTTCCATTTACTTGAAAATTATTAAATAAAAGGGTAATGACTTTTCGGTACACGTGGTAACCTAAAGTTAAAGCGGAAATATTACGATGTGCTGATGTCATACATTTTGATGACGTGCATGATAACTATTTTATTGGATAGGCTATATATGCATTTGAAAATAACAGTAAATAAAAATAAATTTAGTTTTAAAAATATATAAGCATAAGCCAGACATCTACAAAAATATGTCATTGGGTTTTTTAAAAATTGTAGACGATTCCTCATTATTTTTACAGCAATAGGGGATTATTGTGACCTAAACCAGTATATAACGCCAACGAACAATAACCAGACCGGAGTGTAATAAAACTAACCACGACGAATGAAAGCAAAACACCTGACTCTTACGGCACAATGAGATATTCTAAAAATACATCCCAGTTCTGTGGGATTCTCGCTGAGCTCACACCTTTAACGGTGATAGTTCTAATTATAGTAAATCCTTAAACACTCCATAATGTACTTTCGTTTTGAAAGCCGCCATAAGTCTTATTTATTCTGGTTCCATTGTTAATGCTCCCTTCGCCGGTGAAAAATATGCTGCAATAATTAGGTTTAAACTAAATAGGCGAGGTCTATTTTTGATGTTATATAGGATCGTAAACTATAACTTTTATGTTACTGGATCCAGACAGTGAGTACAGGCTACGGTAAAAATACGATTATTATTTGACATAAATGAACTAATCAGAAAATACTAGTAATAATCATTTAAAATTGTTGATTATATTAGCACTGCGAATTAATTTTAATGAATTTACAATAAATTGCCTATGCTATATTTTATATAAATAAAATAAATACATGTTCAAATCAAAATATATTATTGAAAAAAATTATCACAATTTATGGTCCATTTTAGCGACCATTATATCTTTGTTCCATTACAGAATTATTTTGATGTAATCTTTCTATATATTAATCCCTAACATCTTCACAGTTATGTGGAAAATAGCCAATTTGGGGGTGGCGAAAATTGATTTAGATTTGAGATAGTCATGGAATATTGAAGATATTGTATTTCCTTCTTCCACATGATGTTCATTTTTTTGTTATAGTTTTTTAATATTATTACTATGATACGATAGAAGAAAGTATAGAGAAAGTTTATACCAAATGTCAAGTAAATCGGTTCAGTAGAACTCGAGATATACTGCCAATTGTCTCGAAAAGGTAGCTTCCTGAAAAACGCGTTTAAAATTTCGTTTTCAGATGCCGTGTTACTAACACACCCATATTTCCAAAAATAATTTAAATTTTAGAAAATCATCTTAAAGGCACATTGTTAAAGACTTCAATTTTTAAAAAATATTAATGAAATTTAAAAAATCGATTTTTTTTCAAAATTTTTGACTAGAATTCTTTAAACTACGAATATTCACGGAATTTTGACAATACAAATTTTACTATTTACTTGCACCAATTACAACAAAAATACTATGAATTTCATCGTTACATGAATTCACATCATAAAGTATCAAATAGATAATGATAATTAGAACGGACAATGTCTTGTGAATATATTAGGTGAGTTAGTTTTGCTGTAGAATTTGAGATGGCAATTGGCACAATAGTGGCTTATTCTATGAATTATAACAAAAAAATAACATCCAGTTATATTATATTTGTAAATTTATCAAAGATAATTTCCAAAACTGAATTCATTGCCTATTTTTTATATGAAATTTTTATATTTATTTTCCACATAGTAAGAAACTAACTTATGTACTTACTACTTATTACTTTCGACTATGTTAATTATTTTAAAGCTATTTGTATAAATAAAGCTGAAAGTTGGTTTGTTTGTCTTTAATATGTCTCTAATATGTCTCTAAATCATTGATTTCAATTCTGATGAACTTTTGCGAACAGGTCTGGTAATACATTTAATACTGATGTTTGTTTACTCAGATCTTCGATGGCATTAATGAAGTATATTAGAAAATGCTGCTATCATTATATCATTATATAAAAAAGTACCAAATAATGTCGGTGTTATACTTGTTACACTTTCAGTTAGCAAGATAATTTATTAGTGTGTGTTCATACTATTTAAGCAGTATTTAATGATAGTAGTGTTACTAGACCTGATAGTACAATATTATTATTATTAAGAAACCTACCATAACTGGGACACTAAAGTATTTTAATCTAATGGGTAACAATGGAGGGCAAGGGCGAACCAAGACAAAATGTTTATAAACAGATCACCGTCTTAAGGCCCAGTAAGTTCAGTGCAGGTAAACCCTAGTTGGTATAAAGGCGATCTTCAAAATCTGACAGTAAAAATAAACAAATACATATATAAATATATTTCACATAGCTATGAAAAGTTTACTTCTCCATAACTGATGGTAACTACAACAGAATATAAGAAATTTGAAATTATATATATTTATTACCAGATTAAGACCAATTTTAAATTAAAGCAATGCATACCAATCCAGCCCCACCCATATGCATCTTGTTCCCCTCAAAAAAAACATGATGCCCTAAGCAACCGCTTAATTTACTTAAAGTTTAATTTATCATTGTATATGATAATGCCGAATATATGTTTTACCAATATACCTTTGTTATTTATAACATATTATTTAAATTTCCTAAATATGAAAATATTAAAAATGTTTTCATAGGACCAACTATTTTCTTCATTGGGATATTAATAATATTAATAAACCGTACTCACACTAGAATATATAATTACAACCAAATAGTAAAAAAAGAGAGAAAATTTAACAGGAGAATCTAGAAGAAGTTTCGCTATATCAGTGTATCGTATAGATGGGCCTATTCAAA
Organism: Rhynchophorus ferrugineus; assembly: GCF_030347505.1. NCBI lineage: Eukaryota > Metazoa > Arthropoda > Insecta > Coleoptera > Curculionidae > Rhynchophorus > Rhynchophorus ferrugineus. The sequence goes on along the minus strand of NW_027472588.1, from coordinate 19,498,341 downwards.
TAATTAGATTGGTTTAGTTAATGTTCTATTATAGACACCTGTAAAAAATATTTTACTGTGACAACATTTGATTGGTTCTTTGATAAAATGTGCCATGCAGGTGCGGCTCCTGATATACTTGACATCACATTTTATTGACAAATCTTATTTAATCCAAAAATACGTCATACACTTATTGTCTATACTCTTAACATAATAATTGTAACATTTTATCCTGAAAACCATTACGTATACAAGGAAAAGGTTTACAATTTATATTTTTTAAATATAATGTATGATTTAAAATGACTGTGATATTATTGGCATGGCAGAATCTAGGAATAAAATGATTCAGATAGATTAAAGACCTACATAAACATATTATATCACTTTTCCAATAAACTTTTATAAAATAATAGCCAACATAACTAACTCAATCATATTTTTTTAAATATCATAAAAATATATATAAAACAAAATTATTCTTCACGTAAACATCAATCCACCTCGGCTTAGCAACAGTGCCAGATGAATGAAAGTGAAAAATTGAAAGCCAGATTTTAGTGAAAAAGATTATTGACAATACCTACCAAGTTACAATTTTAAAAACAAAATTTAAAGAAAAATATACAATGTCGCTACACATGTCAATGATTTCGATAGATTTGCCGTTCTAGCTTATCTCCTGCTCTGTGTAATTTCCAGTACGTATTTATACAATCATTACAACAGTGTAAACTATATTTTGAAAAATACATGCTTCGCATGATGGTGTACTTGCCGGCTTGGTTGGCGCAATGGTGAACGCGACAGGACGGTCCTCTTACTGTCCTTGCTGTACTGTAGTTGCGATAGTTGCGGGTTCGAATCCTGATGGGCATAGTCGCAAATTTATGTTTGTTATTGTTTAAAATTTGTGATTGTCCTTAGGCAAAAGTGCAAAATCCGACAATGAATAATCCCAGTCACGTCAGTAACTAGGCTAGGTAAGAGAGAATATCTTTTAGGGATGATTTCTAAGTTGGTCACGCGCCAATCGGTAGGCTTAATACCGACGACCGTGGTTCGGAGCCCACATTGACCTACAGGTCCATTTAAGATAAACTCTCGTTGGTAAAAAGGAGACTTTATTTAACAAATTTTTAAAAAATGTTGGTGTACCTTCTGACTTGCTCCAGACCAAAAAATAAAAATATTGTGTATTCAAAAGTACATCAATAACCAATTACTAGTAAAGTAAAACTAGCACGGTATGGCTAATTTTGAATAAATATATAATTCAGGTGTAGACAAAATGAGACAAAATAGCACGAAGCTGTCTGGTTTTCGCTGTTAGTTCCGTGCAAACATTTCAGACACAAGAAGTGGATCCAACCTATTTTTTCAGGTAAAGAATTGTAACACCTGCAGAACCCGCCAAACCACATAGTGCGACTGCCACAAGCTGACGATAATTAATGTGCATTGGTACTTTAATGAATCAGGAGGCAATTTTTCAGAAGAATATGATTTTGCCATTTTTCTTTGGTTATTATAGAACCAACGTATTTTAATTACTTAGGAACAATAAAAGAATTAATATTAATGAACTACTAATTTTATACATTTTAAAATCATTTATGTATTAATTAATTTTACTATTTTAATTTATGACTATAATTTTAATTAACTCTAAATTCATAACATTATTTATGCAAAACTAATGTTCAGCCCAATGTTAGATAAAACTTAAACGTGTGCGTTTATTTTAATATTTCTCTTTATTTTTAATTTAAATCTAAATATTGAGAAAGTTCGTTGATGATGCGCTTTGGACGTAGAAATTACATGAAATCTTGAAACCCAGTACGTTATATGAAAATATTTCATGAATAAAATAACCATTCTTTAGCAGCATAATGATAACTGCTTATCATTATTACATGGCTAGCGCGTAAGATGGTATTAAATAATAATTTATTTTTCGATTATATTAAAAAGGAATTGTAATAAGAAAAACATGTATAAAATAACTCTTAAGGTTTCTCTCGCGGATATACCTTAAGATCTAATAGATTGGTTGCGTTACATGTAGCCTGAAAACCAACACCTTTAAATGTATTGTTGTTTATTTTCAATGTTGGAACTATTTCGTAGCGTCTTTCAATAAAATTTAATTTATTAAATAAATTGAATTAAAAATTTATTATTAAAACTATTGTTCATTGCTACATTATGCTACTTAATGATTCCCATATTTCGTCTATAATTGTAAATAGTAAACATCTATTCGATAAGTTATTCCCTATTGATATAATATAGCACACGTAATAGCCGACTTGGTAGCATTAGTGATTAGGGCGGCAGGATAGAACTGCTCCAACAATTGCTGATTCGAATTTCATGGCAAGGCATGGATGTATTTTATGTTTGAAATTGTTATTGTAGATGTTTCTTGGCAACGGTATATAATCCGACAAAGGATAACAATCCCAGTGACACCAGTAACCAATCTCAAGCTCGAATGTCTTCTGGAATGCGATATAAGTTAAACACCAGTCTAGATAAATACTAATATTGGTTGCTAAAACCAAGAAATATAACTAAAAAGTAAATTATTCAAAGCTTCCATCGAGAATGCTAAGTTTCCATTCGGGTGTTTTCTAATATTTGTCCAATTTTAAGAGATATGGAGTAGAATTGGCTGGCTGAAAATATTTATTTCTGTTTTTTTTTTGGAGTATTTTGGTCACTTCTCCTTCAACACACCTTAAATGAATATATAAATAGTAGTGATTCCCAGTTATGCTTTGATTTTGATCTTACAGTTCGTAGCGCATCACATCGTTCTGATTCCATCAAATAAACAAATTTGATTTGCAACTAAAATTCATGGCTTAACCTAACACAAACGTAAGTACATCTGGGATTGTTATGTTAGAATGTTTTGTTATTATTGGCAGCAATTAAATTATCTGTCAATAAAATGTATCTATGTCCCTGGATTTCATTTAAGAAAAAATTCTAATTTATTATTATAAACGTTTATTTTAGCTTTGGCTTATTACTTTTAGACATTCGTTTACTGTTAATATAAGTGAACTCTTAATGATGTATATAGTTCTTGAGGTGTTTGATACGAGATTTTATTGGCCAATTTCACTAATTCTTAAACATTGAAATTTGTTAGCTATCCTGGATGTTCGTTTTTTAAAAATCAAAAAATCTCAAAGCTCTACTAACTTACAATTTGTCACTACAATAACTTAAAACTCGGTACTTATCTAGTAAGACTTATTGACCCATACTTAGTCTGAAATAAAATAAAACTTAATGTCACTTTTCAGTATTTTTATCATTTAGTATACCTCACTGCAGAACTACACAGATCACATGGCTTGGATTTTTTGAGCTTGCGTCCTAGTTCAGCGTCTTTCCTAGTATTTTGTCGTGAATCTCAAGATTTCATATGTCAGTTGGAATCCGATAATCTCTGTGTAAGTAATTATTCGTATATAATAATATCGCGTGCATACTCCGCTACGACTATTCTGAAATGCTACATATGATGATTTTCATCGGAAGTTTAATATGATATAATGATTAATATATAGTAACGGATATAATACCCAATACCTAGTAACGGATAGGGGAAAACTAATTTCGCTTTTTTATATTTTTCAAAGAAAGTAAATTGATTCATATACATTTTAAACACTAATCACTATATTTGGTGATGAATGATCTTCAGCTATTTTGCTAGAAAAATCATAATTCGATCACCGTAGAATTTTTGAGATCTCAACACTTGCTGAGTTATTAAATATAGTGTGGTCTACCGGCTTTTTCAGTTGCCTAGTTTTTAGTCATATTTGTTGTTGCTAGTAGTGATTTGGCCAGATTCATTAAATATATATAAGAGACTTAAAGTATTCTATTACGAAAAAAATAAAATACTTAAAATAGAAAATGTGAATACTATTGAAGTTGAACAATTGCAGAGGAACAATTGTTGTTCCCAAGTTCGAAGTTTTTGGTATACATTTTTTCGGCTCCATTAGTCCGAAGCAATAAATGAAACTGTTTATTATTTTATTTCTATAGATTTTTAGAGGAATACGTGAGACATTGCACTTAATAAACGATTTACTATTTAACTTGCATATAGATACAATTAATTTCTCAAACAATACACCTCTACATTTAGATCATCCTACAATTATTCTAAAAAAATGTAAATTATAAATTTGATAATGTTGGATTCCTAGTTGGAAATATTGCCTTACATTCCAATCTTTGCATACTGGATCAACGTTTTTGCTTTGTGTCTAACTTAAATAAGAAATTTTCGTAAACATTATTTATAAAAGCAGTGATTTTCGAATAGAATAAAATAATATTTATACCGGAGTTAAGTTAAATATACAATTCTATAAAAGTGACTTAAATTGGACATTTGTGACAACGGACATTAAATTTAATTTCATTTTAACAAATTCATATTTTATTTTATAAATGAACATAGGAAATCTGATTTCTTTAATGTATGTTTGGTTCTTTCTTTTATTGGTTGATATATGATTAGTTGATGATTTATAATCTGAAGGATTTTAAACAAAATAGAAAAGATTCTTCATTTTGTTATGTAAAACTGGGTGAAGCATGGATTTACACATTTAAATCACAAAGTGCTATAGAATATTCCTAATTTTTAAAAACTTTTGTATAATGTGGAAGATATACTTCATAGGAAATCATTTAATTACTTAAAATCAATCACGTTTTCTCTAATTGCACGCCAAATTAAAGCTATTCTGCTTTCTCACTTGATGAACGTCGCTACTCTTTGCCGTGCACCTTGTTACGAGTATTTATAGACTGTAATTTGTTTTCTAAACTAAATGCCGTCAAAACATATAAAAAAGCCCGCAATAAAACTACAACGAACCACTTGCTTGAAATCCGTACATAATTAATTTAACGGCCTTCAAAACAGGTAGTTTACGATTGCCTTTAGGTGCATTTATTACGTTTCTGTTACCGAGAGCTATCCATTATAACTATGAAGATGAGCTATGGTCCGTGCTTTTATCGTAACTAATTGTAGTGGTCAGTAGTTGTTGTGACTAGACGGTTTTTTTTCCTTCATTTCAGACGTCTGTTCTAAGAATACAGTTTTACATAAAGGAGAGAAATATAGTTTTAGATGAAAGATAAAGAAGTAAGCAAACGTTGAGAGAATTAATTCAAATTTTTATTAAATATTTGTATGAAATTATGGAAAATATTTAGATTGTAGCATCTATTGTTTCAGTGTAATTTTTACTCACCGTAAAATATTTTTAGGGAAATAACCGACTTCTTAAATTTTATGACAGATGTACAAATAAGTCTCTTATAATCCATAAATCATCAGTTAGGCAATCTATTAGGTGCTTACAGGTATTTTGATCAGTGGTACTTGTCGAAAATGCGAAGTAGCCCTGTAAAATCTGTTAAATTAGAAAAACATTCCTTTACATCAAATAACAATTTTTCATTTAATATTATTTAGTTATTTTAATTCCCACTTGTTCAGGTCATTATAAAATAGTAAGGCTTATTTGGCATACCGTTTTGAAATGCTGAAAAAGTTCAAAAAAAGGTCGATGATTGAATCGCTATTAAACCAACATGGTTCTTTCCACTACTTAAATGTAGGATGTACAAAATATTCTACATAAAAACTTTTTAAAATGAAATAATAATCAGAGTGCATGTAAGCCCCTAATAATATGCCATATTTGTTAACATACATATTTTTAATTTTATTTCATTCAAGTTTTGAACCGAATTAGACCCATTTGGAAAAGAAAGATAATTTATTATTTATGTAATTATCGATACATTAGGTGCGGATAAATGTATATTGTGTAATGGGACTGAAAGATAAGGTTATGAGCTAACCATGAGCTATTTCCGTTAGTCAAACGATTAGTTTGTTGTTGATAGTTATGGTAAGTTACCAGGTAACTGAAATACAATGGTCCGAATAACAGGAAAGGCGTTGACTATATTCGACTATGTACAGGAAAGAGAAAATAATATGAACACCATTCAATATAGTACTTCCATGTAAATAATTCGGTGCATATGTAGTGTTTCACAAATCACAGTATACACAATAATGACAGCATATACAAAACGTGGTAAAACATTATCAACAGAGCCGACGAACATTAAAATGGATTATGGACGGTATGATTTGGGCAGCACAATTGTCGTATTCAGCTAGTCCCTTCATTTATATAGCTGGCCAGGTTACTCTTATGCTTATCTCGACATTGTTGATGTTGAAGCATGCGACGAGCATATTACTGTTAAAGTCATTCATTTTCTAAAACAATAAGAGCATCAGAATATCATCAAACATCTTCCTTAGCCAACACAAACGCCAGAACTGAACATAATTGAACCGTTATCAGGAGTTTTAGAGCTGAGAGCGAGAGGTAGATTTGTATTTCACCACAATTGAAGCAATTGCCAAATGTTGCGCTTCAGGAACTATGTTGGAATCTATTCATATACTCTATGAATCTATTCTGCGAGGAACTGTAGCCGTCTAAAAATAAGATGGTGGCTCAATGCCTTATTAATAAATAAATATTATATATGTCAGATGTTCATATTATTTTGTTCGTACCCTTTACTTTTAATTTAATTTTTCATGTCCCCTAATTTATAGTAGAATTTTAGAATGGAATAGATTTTTTCCCCTTTAATATAGAGCTAGTACTGAGTGGGAAGGATTAGTACATCCTTATATACACAGTATTTCCTCGTTTTTCAAAAGGAACACACCAATTCTATTTCTGAAGCAGAAACTGCAGACGTTGTTCATCGATGGCTCGTTCTGTTCAAAAACAGCTTATCATTGTTGATAATTATGGGGAATACTTGGTTTAAGTAAATAGTTTTCGTACTATGAGAAAATTACTTTAATTTTATTGAAGAAACCCACGAATATTATATGGTATTACTGAGAATCCAAATAAAAACTAATTAAACATAACATCCAACAATTAATATATTCAGTTTAAATATAATTAAACGACTATAATCCCGTTTTTAATTGTAACTAAATCTAATTAGCCTTGCTCCGAGCCAGTGTTAAATGTAAATCTCGGATAGCGTTATATAACAATAATGTACCACCAGATGCCTCCACATAGAAATTCATAAATGTAAAAATGATTAAAATTAATGGTTTTTTTGTGTCACCGACCTATTATATATTTAGTTTTTGATTTTAAAATAGCTAGTTAAGAATCCGATGATTTAACTGTTTGTTTACGTAAGATCATCTTCAGAAAAGACATGGCGCTTACATGTATACAGGATGCTAAAAGTATTTAGCAGCTTTATCATCGTTTTTTATCTTTAATTTAACAAGCACAACACTGAAATAGTGATTAACTTTAATAATGAATTAAGGAACCGAATAGCAATTTATTTGTTAATAGAGTGTCCTTCAAAATATTTTTTTGAATTCTAAACCACGTTTTAATAACTGTTTCGGCCATTTTATAAATACGTTTTTTATTATCCAATCTAAAGAATTAAAATTGCAATTTAAACTATTGAATGGGCTTTAAAAGATGTTAATGTACATCTCTTTAGATATAAAAATAATTTTATATAAAATGGTATCATGGTGAAACCGAAACATATATTTTTAGAGCACTGCATATATGGATATAAAATGCAGAGCACTAGAATTTGATTTGTTAAGGCATGCCTAAGCACAGTTTTTTTAAATACTCGATGGGTGTTTACGTACTCGATGAGGTATTGTTGCACATGCTTATAACATGTATGGATATTGTTAAAATGAACTTAAAAATTACAGTTTGTGCATTTTTTTTTAACCAAATATTATAAGGTCATTTTTAAGGCTATCATCAAATTTATGTAATTTAAACCTTTTTTTATCAGCATAAAATTTTTCAGTAAGTTTGCCATCGATACAATTTTGTTTTGTTTTAAGAAATATATGGCACTTGATTTTAACAAGACTATTCTTACAATTTCCAAGTGGCGATTGTGCTATTATTGGCTATTCTTTAAAGTTATTTGCTGCATTTATTATTTTTCTTGTAAAGTGTTATATTCTTCCACATTTCATATTTAGTGTGTCCATTGGTTGCACAAAATCAATTTCTCAACTGTATTAAACATAACATAAATAATCCAAATAAAATTGAAGCGCCCTAAAATGTTCAGATGTTGGAATGTTGAAATGATGGTATGAAGTCTCAGTAATGTTTATTTTTAATTTTAAAACAAATATATGTTAAATAATCTCTTTATAGTTTTTATTATTATAATTCAATATTTTCACGAATACACATCAATGATTAAAATACATTAAGTTAATTTGTACAAAATTAACCGACCACTCAAGTATGACTGAAAAATGACTGACTTATTCATATGAAAATATAAATCAAAAATTTCCTTGCAATCATGTTTAACTTATTTGTTTAAAATTATTTTAGTTTAGTTTATTTGTTTTACTTGTTTTCAAATTCAATAGAGCCTGCTTTAATCCTATTAATTAATTTTAATCTTATAATTTCTATCTATTTAGATCTAGGCTACAGCGGAATCCGTTGAAATAGTAAATTATTTTAGAATCTGTTTGGACAAAATAAAGCCCTAAAATAAATAGTTTAGTTTAGCACAGTACGTCATATCTCTCTAATTTTTAAAAAATATTTTAAAATCTTTTTACTAAAAAGTCAATTGAAAAGTCCCCGGCCTACCACAGTAAAACACATTTTTTTGGCAAAATTAGTTTTTTTATTCAACATAATTCCCTTCAAGGATAATACACTGATTATAGCGACCCTCTAACTTTTTAATACCATTTTTGTAGTACGATTTGTCTTTTGATTCAAAATAAGCCTCAGTTTTGGCGATCACCTTTTTTGACATCGACACATTTTTGTCGAATGAAGGACAACATTTTCTTCTCAGCGAGATGTTTTTTGAGATCTGAGAACAGTAAATAGTCGCTGGGGGGCATATCTGGAGGATACGGTGGATGAGGAAGCAATTGGAAGCCCAATTCATGAATTTTTCCCACCGTTCTCACTGACTTGTGACACGGTGCATTGTCTTGGCGAAGCAGAACTTTCTTTTTCTTCAAATGCGGCCATCGGTGATTTCGCCCTTCAAACCTCCCAATAACGCTATGTAATAGTCGCTGTTGATGGTCCTTCCTCTTTCAAGGTGATCAATGAAAATTATTGCATGCATATCCCAAAATACAGACGCCATAACCTCGCCAACCGACTATTGCGTTTTCCCACGCTTTGGAGCGGGTTCATCATGTGCAGTCCACTCGGATGACTGTCGATTGGACTTCGGAGTGAAACGATGGAGCCACGTTTCATCCTTTGTCACATATTGGTGCAAGATCTCGGGTTTATTACGCTTGGTCATCTTCAAACACTGCTCCGAATCATCAACTCGTCGTTGTTTTTGATCAAAGTGAGCTCGCGCGGCACCCACTTTACAAAGAGCTTTCTCATACCCAAATATTCATGAATGATATGATGTACACCTTCAGTTGATATCTTTAGAGTGTCTGTTCAATTTCAATGTATGGTCATTAAAAATCATTTTGTGAATTTTTTAAATGTTTTCATCGGTAATAACCTCTTTTGAGCTTCCACTGCGTTCACCGGCTTCGGTGCTCATTTCACCAAGTTTAAACTTAGCATACCAATCCTTGATGGTGGATTTTCTTGGGACAGTGTCCGGAAACTCGGCATCAAGCCAAGTGTTTGTTTCAACTGTATTTTTTCTATTCAAAAAGCAATAATTTATCAACACGCGAAATTCCTTTTTATCTATTTTTTTCACAGTAACAAGAGCTGCTTCACTCAAAATACTACAATTCTCAAACTATCCGATAGCCGATAATCCGATAGCCGATAATCCGATAGCCGATAAATGATCCGATAGCTGTCAAATTTATACACGAATCTTTTGAGAGTTAGGGCTAACTAAAAAACATATAGATTTAATTCTAGTTGCGCCATCTATGTGTCAGGTTGGGGTCATTTCAATTTACCTGTTAACTAGAATTTATCTAGACTGAATATAATGCTTACATGGACTCCGAACTATGGTTCGTGAAATTAATCTTACCATCTGACCTGTGATCAACTGAGAGACCATACTGATCTTCCCAACCTGATTACTGGAATGACTGGGATGATTACTCCTTGTCGTATTTTACACTGTTGTCTAGAGTTATTTACAAAAATACCATCAGTAAGCAGCAGTAGTAAAAGTCCGCTAAATATATCCAATATTATCGGTTTTATATGCAAACTGAAGAGTTACAATTTGGTTATAGCAGTATATGTGAAGTTTATTTTTATTATCTCCATATATTTTCTATTGTACTTCTGACCGATTTATGAGCTGCTTCAGTCAATTGTTCATTGTCTGTCCTAGAGTCTGATTCATACCTTGACGACCCATGGCCCAAAAGCATGTATATACGATATTTTAGGAGACTTCTAACAGACCTGATTAGAAAAATGGGGTGCTTATGTTAAGACCGAATGGTGGTGATAATTTGGAGTCTCAAGTCTAGTCTCAAGTCTAAGTTTCAAGTCTAGGCAGTTTGCTTTATATTCGAATATAATTAAATCCTCGGTGTCTTTTTGTACCGATATTCAACAAGTCGCGTTTCCTTAAAATAAATTAATATTTCGAAGCAAATTGATGGTTGTTGTATTTTTAACCCTTTCATATCATATTTCAAAACTAATACTGTCGGTATGATTCTGAGAAAGGATATTCTCTGTTGTATTAACTGAACTAAACCTAATTGAGTTGATTTTCAAGGAAATAAGACAGGGTGATGCTGAATTGGCAATCGGTCCGTAGTTACTCGAAGTATTACTAGGTATGGTTAGGTAGGGTTCGGGCAAATGTAACACTGGTCAAGCTGTTAGGTCCCTAAAGGTTGATAGAGGGAGCTCAAAGATCCCTAGATATAAACTATTCTATTACGCAAATATTTGGATACACACTAAGATGTAAGACCACGAAAGGTGGACTGACGTTGCTGTGAAATAAATTAATCTGCTGATATTTGGACAGAAGCTTGCAGTTCAGGATGAACTGCCACTAATAGCGTATTATAATAGCTCCGTTGCCTAGCCGCAGATTTTGGATCTGGCGTTGCTAAACATTGAGAAACCATTCCATATATATATTCCATATATACCACGGAAATTTAGGTAGAAACAGCTTTAGGGTAAATGATGTGGCTCGGTGAATGGAGGTAAAATGAAATGAAACCGTGGTGTTTACATTATGTGACCGTTATTTATTGGCTATATAAAAAAATTTGAAAAATACAATTAGATAAAACGGACGGCAGCGGTGTTACCTGGAGACGAGGCTTGGGCAGTCGATGGCGGCACGTCTAAACCAAACGATAGTTGAACACTGAATGAATCGCAATACCTTTCAATGACATCCCAGATAAACGTTTCGGGGTTGCCAGCTATTCGTTATCGGGTTCTAGTTGGCGCTGCTGGCACCCCGCCCGTGTTCAACATCTGGGATTATATTTCTGGGTATTTTGTAGATCGTTATTCCACGATGCAAAATCAATATGCCTCAAGGTCGCTACACAGCTATTCAGTAGATCAATAAAAGCAAAGTGGCGGATGAAGGTACAGACACAATTAATTTTTAAACTATAAGCTGTCTAAATAGGATAACGGCCATGCACATCCCTTTGGTTGCTTCTTTAGGGGGGAGGTGTTATATCAAGCGACTGTTAACGGGCCTGACTACAAAAACTGTGTATCCAAAGACGAAACGTGGTGCTTATATTAAGACCGATTGACTTATATTTAGGTGGTTTATTATTGTTGTATTTTAAATCCTTACGTATTTCATAACTTTTATATGCTTAGATCATACCAGAAATAACATATGATCTATAATTATTTTTCCATTGAACTATTTGCGCCATTGTTTATCGGTATTTTAGTTTTGACTTCAACAAGACGGTAAAAAATCATTATTTGCAAATCACTGTCTCCTAGAAGACTGTAAAAATTCGGGATTAATTAAGGAATTCTGGAATAATCTTACGTCACTTATTAACGTAAACTACAGTGTTTTGTTTTGCTAAATTCGCAAATTTCCACCAATAAATGAAATAATTGTAAATAATCATGAATTACGTTTATCTACAATTACCGCTCTAAATGAAAATAAGTTTTTTTTGTTAGTATAATTATCATATCAGTATAAACCGACTCCAAATAATAAACAAACATTATTTCTCTTTATAAATGATTACACACGACATAACATGACACGGCTCTGGTAAACGATGGCCCATTTTTATTTATAGAGTCGGGGAATTATTTTTTTTATTGTGATTGATGCTGATTAATTAATATTTGGAGAATGTCTGAACTCTTGCCTCATATATTTGCAATTAACGTTTTATCAATGCTATTACTACTGAGTGACGCGATTAATTATTTAGTTGACTTTGAGAACTCAGAATTATTTATTTGGTATTGCATCTCAAAGGTTTTATTGTTGTTTATTATTTCATAAATTATATTGTTATGTATTATATAGATATTAAAGTTAATCATATGTTTTAGATCCAAGGTGTAAATTTTAAATATATTTAGTATAATACTAGCTGACCCGACAGACTTCGTCCTGTCAAAAAGATTTGTAATGTGGCAGTTTTTGTGCCTACGTATTTTAAAAATTCTCCTGAACAGAACCATCACCCTGGTGATAGGGCGTTGTGAATAAAAAATAATTAAATAAAACATATATAAGGATTGAAAAGTAAGTAATCGCTTTATTGTTAATCATGTGAATCATAATTATTATTATTATTATCATTGTAGTGCTTTGTGGTATACGATGTTTTTTGTTTGATTACCTGGCGCATAGATTGACAAATCTGATGGTTTTCCAACACGGGAACAGACAACATACAATTGACCATGTGAGAAACATGGGTTTTCTAGATTAATACCACAAACACTTAATGATTGCTAACCGTGTACCGTTGCAAAGACGCGGTTGGTTGATATTTCGCAACATTATAACCACCGATCCAACCTTTAATTGAAGATTGTGAGGTGGCAATCCTGGCAAATCCAGCGAGTTTAAAAATTCCGGTGGATAGTTAACTACATCATCTTGATTAGTAGCCGAATCAACTGATTTATATATCCTCAATTCGCCTGTAATTTGTTCTTGAATTTTGAAATTTAATTCATTTACATCTATGTTTTTGCAGCCAGTATAGCTCGTTCGCTCAACCAATCATGGTTTCTGTAATTTTGAGAAACATCTGGAAACACCTTCTGAATAAGTTCATCTTTTGATCGAGTTAACTGACAAAAACTTTGAGGAAAGTTAATGCAGCCAGTCAACATGTCTATAGGAAATTTGCCATTACCAATGTCAATGAGTTGTTTAGAGAATATGTTTCCAGATTGGTCATTTTGCAACTCGACACGCATATTCTTGCTTAAATGAAGTACTTTGACATGTTTCCACAAATTGGAGGACTTTAGACATGCATTGAGTTCATCAGCTGGCGTTGATCGTGGAATCACTGGCAATGTTTGACGAAAATCTCCTGCAAATAAAATCATTGCACCACCAAATCGGTTATTATTGCTACGTAGATCTTTTAAGGTTCTGTCTAAAGCTTCCAAAGATTTTTTATGTGCCATCGTGCATTCATCCCAAACAATCAATTTACATTGCTGCAAAACCTTTGCCATTGCAGAGTTCTTCGAAACGTTGCAGGTTGGAGTTTCATTGCTTTGCATATTTAATGGCAATTTTAGTGCTGAATGGGCTGTTCGACCACCTTCAAGCAAAGTTGCTGCGATTCCCGACGAAGCGAGTGCAAGTGCAATTTTATTTTGTGAGCGAATTGTTGCTAATATTAATGAAATCAAAAAAGTTTTTCCTGTACCACCAGGTGCATCTAAGAAGTAAATCCCTCCAGTTTCATCATTTGTTATTTTCATAAGAGTTTCAAATACATACTTCTGTTGTTCATTTAACAGTGGAAGATTTGTTTGAATTAATTCTTTCAAAGCGTTGAGATCATACAGTCTTTCTCGATGCAACTCTTGGTTAAAAGCGTCATGCATTGGACGATTGGGCGCGGTCAGGCCTAATTGAATTAATAGTTTGTTTGACATTATCAAGCACATGTCCTCAATTGAAATCAATGCTTCATTGTAAATTTCTTCACTGATTTGTATATTTGGATTTCCCATTCTATTCCGTATTTGATACAAAATATCATCACACATATAATCTTTGTATTTATCCACAAATCAATTGGGTTTGATGGGAAGCATGTAGATATGATTATAGAAAACAATGTTCGTATTTGATGAGCGTGTGATGATATTACAGCATCATTGAGAGTTTGATCCCAATGAGCGTCATTTTCAAGCAATTGCAAACGTTAACAGGCTTCTCTGTAAGATCCACACAATTCACCATCAACAGTTCGTAACTGTTGGAATGATGTTGGGCCACGTACATTGACTAATAGCAGTCGTAAATAAAAACATTCATCATTGCTTGGATGTACTGAATAAATCCGGCCAATCGCATCGGTGGAATATACATCTGTATATCCTGGAACTGGTTTTCCTTGTTTCCGTCGTATAAATCTCCTTGAGGATTCATTCCAGGTATAATATTTTGGCATTTCAGAATATAGCAATGTTTGTGCGAAATCATCGTTTTGGCATGTCTCAAAAAAACTGGTTAATGTAGTAGATGGTGGCTGAGCAGCTCTTTGTACTGCGTTCTGTGCTGTAAAATACACTCTTTGACCATTTTCTAAATGCACAGCTAAGTGAACAACAGAAGGGTGTCTCTGATGAATAGGAAAAGAAAATATTCGCCAAACTGCTTCATTACTACTGACATAGCGGCCCATTTGGTATTGGGTAACTTCATCATTAGAATTCTCTGCACCAATTCCAATCACAGCCATATCACTCCCTTTGGTTACATATTTGCAAATGTATTTAATCGATTTCACTGAATGGCAAGATTCAACGTTGATGTGTGCTTTGAATGTCTTTGATAAAATGGGTGAATATGGAACAATTCAACGATTATCTATTTCAATATCTTGTTGATTTAATTTGACAATTGTTGATTTTCCATTGTCTGCTGTCGATCTGCGACGATACAATGGATAACCGTCATTACCAGTAATTGTTTCCGATATTAATGTCCGTGGATATCGTTTTGAACATTTACCATCCATCATATACGGTGAATTTTGATTAAGAGTTCCATAGGGACCATGTATCATGTTTTTGATAACTACCTCATGCAATCCAGGATCTACTTGTACATTAGGGATTTCAGCTGATATCACTGCATCAACATCATTTGGCCTTATCTTTTCAACCAACCAAATCAAAATGTGTGCATGTGGCAATCCTCGTTTCTGCCACTCCACAGAATACATCCAGCAGCGTGTCTCACCAAACACATTATGTTTTACGATGAAATTCATTAAAGATTTCAACTTTTGTCTAAAGACTCTGGCTGTAATATCATGACGATCAATGGGTGATTGCCCAGGGAATAACTCCTGCTTAATTTCTATCCATTGCGGATTGCATGTAAATGTGATGAACAAATCTGCTGTACCATAATGACGAACATACGACATGGCATCTTGAGCATATTCGTGCATATGCCGAGGGCTTCCGATGTATGTTGCTGGAAGAATAGTCATCCGACCGACATTCTGTGCATTTCCATCAGTATTAATCGCATCTCGAAGGTGAATATACTCTTCAGACCGGAGTTTGGTTTGATTCAACCTGATGAATATTAATCTCTCCGTTTCAATTTTAACATACATGTCATCAACATATTTGTGATATAATCGCCGACATTTCAATATGTGATTATCTTCATTTTCCCGAATCATTAGGCGGTATGAATAATAGTTCATTGAACTGACTTTTTTGTTGGTTTCAGAACCTGTAAACAGATTTTGTTTTAATAACATTCAAATACATAATATAGTGACTGAGATATTATCGCCATAGCTAAACTAATATTTTAGTTACCTGTAATGGGATTTATCATTTTTATTGATAAATCGTAGCCATCTTCACCTTGCCAAAATATAATGGGATATTGCAGTGCATCATATGAGCGGTGTGTTTCCTTTATACGTTGTAATTGATCATTCCGACGATGTAAAACAATATCACGGGATTCCAAATTTTCTCCAACTACAACGATAGCAACTTCATCAATAGTTGGTGCATTAAAACGTCTTGTATGTTGACCTGCAGGTGTTTTATCAGCTCTGATTACAATTTTGTGATTATCGGATGGTATCAGATCCAGGGCAGTTTTAAACAATATAATCAATTGATTGTGTTGATGAAATAAAGTTTGTAATTGTTCTACAATAGACCTCTTTACTAAATTGTTATGTGCACAACGCAGATCAATTTCTTGTGGT
The DNA here is from genome assembly GCF_030347505.1 of Rhynchophorus ferrugineus. Taxonomy (NCBI): domain Eukaryota; kingdom Metazoa; phylum Arthropoda; class Insecta; order Coleoptera; family Curculionidae; genus Rhynchophorus; species Rhynchophorus ferrugineus. Next base: position 19,481,792 of record NW_027472588.1, on the reverse strand, counting down.
GAATTGCCCATAAAATAAATTTGCAGGAATTTGTTGTCGCTATCTGACACTGGTAACAGTGAACCTGCTCTGTGATATATTTGCCCTTGTATCTGTAAATAAAAAAAATATTATGGTGTGGTATAAATTAATGGATTGTCAGTGATCAAACTTAAATAATATTTGATCTTAAAAAGTATATATTTAGTTTTAACTAATATCTATCAAATATAAAATATAATAAAAGTGTCACTGAAACTGAATCACCATATAATATGATGACTAAGTGATATATTTCGTAATGATTAAGAAATTGAAGATTAGTAACACATCTTAACTTTGGTGACAGAAAATTTTGTTCGCTAAAATAATTATGAGTAACTGCTATAATACATACCTTGAAAGTTGGCATAAAATTTTCCCGAACTGCATTTGTTGCCCCAAATGAAGTCATTTGAAAGCAATTGTTATATTGTTGGATATGTGTCAAAAAGTGTATAGAATCTGTTCCTATTCCTGAAACCAATGAGTACAATGGTTCTGGTGGTGGATCCAATGGTATCAATTTCACTTTACCATTTGCGCAACACAATCCATTGGCTTCGTTTTTGTATTTTAGTGCCTTACAGTGTGAGCAAACCAAGTTCATAGAACCAATAACAACACATTGGTAGTTACTGTAGTCAATTGACACATCGTAACTGAAAGCAGCTCGATTCAAACTTGCGCGATTATTAGTTGAATGTCGCGCTCGCGCTTCACGCGTTTGTGATATCCGAATTCTGGTTTATAGCATTTCTGGTTCTTCTACCTAAATTGCTTCGTCTTATAGGAGGCATATCAAATATAAATTATTTTTTCACTAATCACGAACTAAACAAACACTAACTAACTAAACACTCTGCACAAAACACGATATACGAATTTGTTTCGTGTATCAGTTGACAATTCATCTGTCATCTGTCAAAAGTCATCTGTAACAGACAACTTTTTTTTTTTAAATTTGATATGACTTGAACTCAAATCCTTTTAAGCCGTACGAATTGTTTTATTTATTTAAAATTTGGATATTAAAAATAATAAAACACTGTTGGTAACGCGATTTTTGTTTGACTGATGTAATAACGTGGAAACTGATGCATTTTATCTCGCGTGCCGAAACTAATACAAAAGAAACGCGAGTTTCGGAACGCGACATTAAACTCCTCCAACTATGTATTCTGTGCTCCAACGCACACACGCACATTGTTTTGATAGATATGATCTTTGACGTTAGGAACACACCTACATTGCTTAGACAAGAGTGAGTGCTTGTAATTTAATATGAACTTTATACCATAGCAATAAAGCTCAAATTGACTACGTTTTAGTTACAAATCATTTGTATGGGAAAAAGAAAAGGGTTATTTTTAGGGTTTTTCCAGCAATAATTCTAATTTTTCTCGCCGTAAAAACCATCCTTGAACTTCAACGAACATTTTAAAAAAAGATTTGGCCAAATTGGTCCAGGCGTTGTTGAGTTATGCGCTTACCAACACATTTTGCGATTCATTTTTATATATAATATTAAAATAAAGCACACAATGTAACACAATTTAACATATTAAATATATAAAAATGGGCCGGCTTGGTTGGCGCAGCAGTAAACTGTTCCGTGGTTGGACTCCAAACCACGGTTCTCGGTATTAAGCTTACCGACTGCCGAGTGATCCACTTAGAAACTATCCCAGAAGACATTTGGTCTTACCCAGCCTGGTTACTGGCGTAATTGGAATCATTTTCCTTGTCAAATGTTACACTCTTACCTAATCACAATCAGAAACACAAATTTACGAGCATGCCCCAGCAGCATTCGAACCCGCGACTATCGCAACAGTAGGTGGACCGTCCTATGAATTTTACCACTGCGCTAACCAAGCCAGTAATTCTTGTTTTAGTTCGCAGATTATAGATATATATTTTATAGGTGTATTTTTTGAGTAGCTGTGTGGTTTTGATAGAACATATTTTTCTTCTCCATATTTTGACAGTATAGAGGTAATACACAAATAAAAATATTCGCGTGTCCCACATTTTATTGCTGTTTTAATTCCTTATTCTAAGGAAATCACCTGGCTATGATTTAATAACAAGGACAATTGCTGCAAAATCTACCATGAAAGGGAATTATAAAACTTACCAACTTAATTAATGCTGTATTTCAATATTCCCCAGGCGTTTAGAAGGTGGCTGAAATTATTATGATCTCAAAACCCGTAAAATCTTTAAATGAAATTCAGTTCATAAAACTTCTTTCACGGTTATGGGTAATAGCCGAGGTATTTGAAAAATCCTTATTGAAAATGGTAAAAATGATTATATAGAGAAAAAATACGATTTTGGTACCAATATACCAGTTTGGGTTTACTAACTCAATAATTGAAGGGATGATATAGAAAAAAAGCCTATGAGGATAAAAAAGTATATTTAGCTATCTTTTCAAATGTAGCAGAATGTTATAAAAAATTACCAAACTGTTGTAATATTATCTCACAGCCAGAATGTTTAGAGTTAAACAAGAGGTCGCCTACTCTACAACTAAAGAAACCAGAGCAAGTGTATCACAAGGAATTGTATTGGGGTCAACTATCTACCCACTCTTCACATCTGATATACAACAGATGGAAAAGTTTACAATGGCTACATTTGCTGATGGTGCTGTAGTTTTTGTTAGCGGAGACAATATCAATAAAAATTAATTATAAGAAGCCAGAGACAACATAAATCATTGGATCCACACCTTGAAAATAAAAAATAACCAAAGTAAATCTGTAAATATGCCAATAATCAGACCCCACATACCAATAACAATACATAATAGCGCCATTTCATGTAGCAACAATGCTAAATTTTGGAGTAGAAATGACTATTGACGCCGGAAGATGTTAAAAATGAACTGAAGCTGAAATATAGGAAAATGAGTGGAATAACTTGAAGAAAATTACCATTATCAGTACATAATAAATTAGTGTTATACAAGCAAAACCTCTATGGGTCTATATACTATTATTATGGAGATATATCACGAGAAACAATGCAATAAAATACAAGTTTTCGAGAACATAATAAGTGAACACCATTATAAGGCTAATTAGTTATACAGAGACTTTCACGAATCTACATAATTGCAAGGAGATATGAGAATCCATTTAAAGTATAGTGATAGTGGTAATGATCTAAACATTATAAGACTAGAGGCTAAGATAGAACCGATAGGTACTCCTCCTACACCTAGATAAAATGTCAATTGAAAAGTCCCAGGCCTGACACATATATACTAGAACGAAATCCATATATAATTTAGTTAGCCCTAACTCTGAAAAGAGGCGTGTATAAATTTGACATCTGTCGGATCACTAGTTTGTGAATTATGGCATTTTGAGTAAAGCAACTTTTTTATTGTTGAAAAAGGGATAATAAGGAATTTCGCGTGTTGATAAAATATTGATTTTTGAAGGGAAAAATTTTAGTTGAGTAAAAGCTTCGATTAATGCCGAGTTTCCGGATATTGCCCCAGGAAAATCAACCACCAAGGATTGGTATGCTAAGTTTAGACGTGGTAAAATGAGCACCGAAGACGGTGAACGCAGTGAACGCCTAAAAGAGATTGTTACCGAAGAAAACATGTACACAAAATTATTTTCAATCACCATGAATTGAAATTGAATAATATAGCAGACACTCTAATGACATCAACTAGACGTGTATATCATATTATTCACGAATATTTGGGTATGAGAAATGTGCAAAGTGGGTGCCGCGCGAGCTCACTTTTGACCAAAAACAACGACGACTTGATGATTCGGAGCTGTGTTTGAAGAGGATCAAGCGTAATAAACTCAAGTCTTTGCGTCGATATGTGACAAGGGATGAAACATGGCCTTATCATTTCACTCCGAAGTTTAATCGACAGCCATCCGAGTGGACTGCACATGATGAACCCACTCCAAAGCGTGGAAAAACGCAACAGTCGACTGGCAAGGTTATGGCGTCTGTATTAGGGATGCACATGGATAATTTTCATTGAATACCTTGAGAAACGAAGGACCATGAACAGCGATTATTACATAGCGTTATTGGACCATTTGAACGACGAAATCGCCGGAAAACGGTCGCATTTGAAGAAAAATCAAGTGTTGCTTCACTAAGACAATGCACCGTGTCACAAGTCAGTGAAAACGATATCAAAAATCCATGAACTGGGCTTCAAATTGTTTGCTCATCGATCGTAATCTCCAGATCCGGCTCCCAGCTACTATTTCCTCTTGAAAAAGAATGCTCGCTGGGGAGAAAATTTCGTCGAATGAAGAGGTGATCGACTAAACTATGAAGTGATAGTGATAGTGGAACCGATGAGTACTCCTCCAACACATACAGATGTAAGCTATTATAAAGACATATTTTAGGTTAATCGGCAATGGCTAGTAATAATATACTAAATGTTATAGTGTCATTTTATGGTTATTATATAAATTGAGAATATGGTTTTTTGATTCTCCAAATTAAAGAATTACTTTTAATTTTATGTATTATATTATCTCGTCTGCCGCTTGATCCACTCTGGTAGTCTTGTCGTACATTAACCACTATTAATAGTAAAATGCAGCGTTTTCGACAGATGAGACTCAACTGAGTTTATTTCATGGAAAGACACATGGCGTATATAAAGCTGCAATCTAGGTTTGTCTTCAGAAATAAAAAAAGAAGTTTGTGAGTAAAGCATTCCTTTTTAAATACCAATTAATATTTCAATATATCATCCACTTAAATAATCTAATATTACAATTGTTACGTTGAATATCACAAATCTTTCATTAACCTTGTAATAACGTTTTAAATGATATATTATATATAATATGTAAATGTTTTTAATATACCTTTAATATACTACTAATGCCGACTTGATGGGGGCAGTGATTAAACCGATATGATGGTCCTCCTACTGTTGCGATAGTTGTGAGTCCGAATTATGCTGGGCTGTGGTCGTTGATGTATGTTTGTGATTCATCATAATTCTGATTGTCCTTAAGGTAAGTTGCAATATCGGAAAAGTATTCCAATCACGCCAGTAACCAGGCTCGGTAAGACTGGATATCTCTTGGGATGATCTCTAAGTTGGTTATTCGAAAGACGATAGGCTTAATACCTAGGATCACGGTTCAGGACCAAAGTTAAAAAGCAGGTCCAGTTTAAATAAACCCTGGTTAGAAAAAGGAGACTTAGATTATTTTATAAAATACTATTTAATGCTTTTATGTAACTTTTTACAACAATATATTTTGATTAAAAATATTTTAAATGAATTTTATATTATGCATTTTTCTTAACCTCTAGAACATTATTATTTTACTTAATACAGGCATATATAAAATATATAGGTATTTGCTGACATAAAATATAATTAAGATATAGTTAAATTAGGTATTGTACATGTTGCTTCAAATCTCTTAATATACTTTGAAAAATTATTTGTACTTAGGAAATAAACTCACGTTTCGTACTTCAGTGCAATTATGTACATCGAACATACTGAAAGATACTGTACAAAAATTACAGACCAGAGCATAGATTCAAAACAATAAATATGACACTTGATCCTGCTTTCATGCCTCCTTTCGGTGATTTTGTATTCAACTGATGACATTGATGTTTGCTGATTTAGCTCCTTTTTTGTATTACAGAATGCGTTGATAAATTTATACTAATGTACCAAGTAATAAAATAATATTGGCAAAAACAAATTGAGCTAAATTTTATTTACAAAATATTAGAACATTATTAATGCAATTAACTTACAATATTATATAATTTTCATTAATGATCACATTATTTCTGTCCCTATTTACGCGTATCACCGTGATAAATGAAGTGGTAATTTGGCATGTGTGGGTGGTCGTTCCTGCATCGTTGATATCTATCTGGCCGCCCAAACTAATTAATCAAAACTCATATTATGGCATTTTAAACTTTTAATTTGGCCCGTGAAAAATGGATGTTATTAGAATAATAAATGCATTTGTAAGCAGGAAGCAGTCTGATGAACGATCGTTCTAAAATTGGTTATAAGTTATTTCATTTTACGTGGCTTGGCTTCACAATTCCGACGATCTTTCGCTGGAATAATAATTTCCAATAAAGACGACTTTTTTATTATTCAAATAAAGCTCGGCGTATATTTGGCACTGAAATTCTGCGTAATTATTAGAATTCCTTGAGAAAACTAACACCAGATAGCAAAACATGCCGAATATCAACAGTCTGCATCAACAAATAATCTCTTGTTTACGGGGTACAAGTTCATTGGTTGTCAAAAATAATTTTGTTTATATATTTAAGTAAAGACTTTCAATCGATTCTAAGATGCATTTATAAATATTGAGGTTTGATTCACCGTTTTAGTGGTAGTGTAAATAAATTATGCTATTCAGTGCTTGAATGAAATGAAATGAAAACTGGTTAAAATTTGTTTAAAACGTTTTTAAACCAATTTAGTCTGTCATTAATGAAAGTAAATCAGTACAAGTGCAGTTCACCTATAAACATGTCGTACAAGTACCAATAACCTTAAATAATACTATCATTCCATATAACACCAACGCTAAATATCTCGAAATAAATCTTGATGCAAGATTTCGCTGGAAGGAACATATAAAGAAGAAAAGAAAAGAACTGGAATTAAAATATAGTATAATGTACTGGCTAATTGGAAGAAAATTACAATTATCAGTACATAATAAATTGCTCTTATATAAGCAATACTGAAACCTATATGGACATACGGAGTTCAATTATGAGGATGTTCATCAAAGGGTAACATAAATAAAATACAAATTTTTCAGAACAAATTCCTGAGATGTATTTTGGGGGCACCCAAAAACTATGGAATAGATACCTATATCGAGACGTTCAGATACCCACAGTCAGTCAAAGAATTGCAAGGGGGCATGAGGAAAGACTCCATTCTCATGAGAATATTGAAGTATTGCAGTATTGCAATTCAAAAGAATCAAATCTCTGATCTTGTATAGTGTTGTATAGTGAGGTGCATATAATAAAAAATACAGCAGTGACATGTATAAAGATTATTTCACCAGAGACTATGATAATGCCGATTGGTTCTCCTTGTTATATACCTAGATTTAACTTATAAAAATAAATTGTAGGTTAACAACTGATAACTTATTTGCTCATTCTACATTGTTATTGCCTTAAATACTATAAGGTAAGAAACCGCAAATTCAAAAATTCATTTGTCTAAAATATACTTAAAATTGCAATATATAGAATATAATATTTACAAGTTACAATTTTGATAAAAATGGTTCTTTTGAACATTTTTATACGTACTTAATTGGACACTATCCATATTATATGTTGTCATACAAAATTTTTCATGTTTACCGTATACAATCCTACTTATCGTTTTCGTCCACCTGAACAAGCAACAATTAATTATTATTTTTCTTACTACATTGCCTTTACTCAGGATGCTGTGCAAAATTAATGGTTTAAAAAAAATGGTTATTTGTTGAAATAATATCTGAAAGAGGATTTTCATGAAATTTGTTTCGGTAGATTTTATTTCCAATAAATAAAAAAGTTAATAGTCCATCCAAAGCTGAGAAACTTGTGTTATTATTTTCAGTTTTCAAACCTCTGAATGTACTTCCTTCCTTTGAAAAATTATTTGTACTTCATGTGAGAATAGAAAGTGTGTAAGAAGAGAAATGTAGGAAATTTCGCCTTTATACCCGTTTACCGTAACAGTATTCATTATTACTAGTGTTGGGAACAATCGACTTAAATCGACTATCGACTGCTTAGTAATTGACCTACTTTTTACTATCGACTGTTTCAGTCGCTATTTTCGCACTGCTTTTTACCAGTGATTGTTTCAGTCGACTGGTTTTAGTCGCTATTTTCGGTCCAACTGATTTTGTTCTTATTTACTATATGCTCTGTCGTCCTAGCCGCGACCTTGACAAAAATGTAACCAATTAATGCTTACATAGATTTATATGTAATATATATATATATATAGTCTTATGATTTTTTTGGTAGTTTGCCTGTAAATAATAATATATTGTATATTAATATAGCAGCATTTTGGAATAATATTTTTCAAGATTGTTATGGTAATAGGATAAAAAGATTAAAATTACTAATGATAAATAGTAAAATAATTTTGACTGTTTTTATGACAATTATAGGTATATTCGATTACTCTCTCGATTTCTGTTAAAAATATTTCCGTTCAATAATAAATAAAGTATTTACATTATTTACAAAAGCTCTAGTATATAGTTATTGCCCGATCATTTTTAATCATGTCATGAATTAGTTTTTCTTTTTTGTTTAGGTGTATGTTTAATTTTTATTTAGTATTGATGGTTATGGCACATCTTTAGTTTTTAGGTTTTATTTAAGTTCTATTCTATTTCTACTTCTAATTCTACTTCGTTTAAAATGCAATTATTAATTGCATGTTAAAAGTCTTCAGTAACTATTTTTTTCCTTTTCTTTTTTAAAGTTAGTAAGTGAAGGAATAAATATATCTCCGTCTTGCTTATACTACTGTTGGAAAATATGAGCACATATAAAATTAACTGCTCCAAGCAATTATCACTGTCCTTTCCTCTCTCACAATTTATAAAGGATATGGTTTCTACATCTTCATCTGACATCGCGATTTGAACAAAACTGTCGAACCGTGTATTTGATTGAAAATAGTAATTGCTATTTTCAGTCGCTGGTTTTTTGACTATCGACTGTTTTGACTGTTTTCGACTATTGACGGTTTCGAGTGTTTTGAATCGATAGTTCCCAACGCTAATTATTACATTATTGAATGTAGTAATATATAATTAAATGTTGCCTCTAATCACCCATTTTGTGAATTATATATTATATTATATAGGAGTATAATTATATTTTATATATTTTTATAAGTTTTGTATCGTCATATTTGAATATAAGACTCTCACAGTTAAGAGTGTTTTACCACCATTCTATTGAAAATTCATTCGAGGTGTCAGTTGGTTTGATGTGAACATAATTTTTAGACAAGTAATCTTTTGAATTTTTTAGCAACTTTTAGCCTAATATGGGCTTCGAATCCTTGTTCGGTTATTTTACAGTTATTTATGAATAACTAAGATTACAAATATAATGTACGTTTGTAGCATTGCTGTTCCATCACCTGAATTACTATTGACTGAAGCGGATAAATCTGATGATACCTTCGTCATTTAGGCATTAATATTATTACGAATAATACTATTAAAAATAGTAGATATTTTACGAATTATTTTAAACGAATCGAATTTAAAAATATATAAAATTGAGACATTAATATTAAAAATAGCTACTAAGTTGATAAAATCCTAAAATTAAATTTTGTAGGTTGTTTAATATTATAATTTCATTCGCCATTTTATCGTTAACATATAAATAATGTTAATACTTCATATTTTAATCCCTTTTTTATAATTAAAAATAGAATATAAATATTAATTTGCTATGAAATTTATTATATAAAATATAAACCTATACATGTTAATGTTTTATAGTGAACTAATTGTAAACAATATAAAAAAAATTATGTTAAATTAAAAATCTCCTTCACCATATAGTCTCTAATATATAAATAAGATGAACAATTTTCATACATGACTAATTTTATTAATATTCTTATATCGGCCTTAATCTAATCTAATCTAAGAATATATGTACCACTATTGACATTAACATATGTTAGAATATAAATAAGAATATAAATATTAATTTACTATGCAATTTATTATATGAAATATAAAGCTATACATGTTAATGTTTTATAGTGAAATAATTGTAAACAATATAAAAAAAATGTTAAATTATGAAGTTCCTTCACCATTTAGTCTTTAATATATAAATAAGATGAACAATTTTCATACATGACTAATTTTATTAATATTCTTATATCGGTCTGAATCTAATCTACTCTAAGAATATATGTACCACCATTGACATTAACATATGTTAAAATATAAATATGAATATAAATAATAATTTACTATGCAATTTATTATATAAAATACAAAGCTATACATGTTAATGTTTTATAGTGAAATAATTGTAAACAATATAAAAAAATAGCCATCCTAAATTAAAAAGTTCCTTCACCATTTATTCATTAATATATAAATAAGATTAACAATTTTCATGCATGATTAATTTTATTAATATTCTTATATCGGTCTTAATCTAATCTAATCTAAGAATATATATACCACCATTGACATTAACATATGTTATTTTTTAAACACTCAATAAAAATGACTATTAGAAAAATATTTTTGCGATAATTAAAAATATTTTTCAATACGTAAGTGTATACAATGCGTAAGAGTTTAGATACAGGGTCATCATTATTCAAATTATCACCGAAATGGTCAACAGGATAAATGAATTTCATGGCAAATAAACCAATGAAATTATTTAATAAAGCTTAACACACAAATTGTTTATAAAATAAGCAGGTCGTCATCAGAAAATAACAATAGGCCTACTTTTTTTCTAACGGCAACATATTAGGCATTAATATGCAAATAGCATTAATTTTTATTGTGTTAATTACTTTTTCTTCATTTGTTAACGGCGAAGATGAAGAAGGAGTGTGTGAGATGACCGCATGTCAAGCTCTAGAAGAAAGTTTAATTCAACTGACGGAATTTGCGGATAAGATCGAGGAGAAAAATAGGACTAACGGGCAGTTTAAGCACTTGGAGAGGAGGTTGCGTTCCTTGGAACAACCAAGTAAGTATTTTAAATAAGAAATGTATACTTGAATAAGCAAGACAAAATACATCATCATATATTTCTCAAAGTAAATTCAATTGAGATTAACTTAAGCTAAAATCAATAGTAATACTTATACAGTAGATAACTACATGTTCGTGTGGTTTAGTTCGCTTCAATCTTACGATTTCCTGCGTGTTGTCCAGTAATTATATTATGGTAATTTAGTAACCTTTATTCATGCTTTGCGGTATTTTAGCGTTCAATTCTTGGATAACGCCGTGGGCCCATTTGGGCTGAAAATCATCCTACAGCTCTTCGTTGGTTACAAATCGATTAATCGAAATTTCTTTTGTCTGCGTTGTATTACTAGACGTCTTAATGACTTAGTACAACATCATATTTGCACCAAATACAAAGCCTTATTATTTACTGACTTTTATTATTTAATTAACTTATTATTTAATGTGTTAATCACTTTAGTTTTTCTATGTTGACTTTAATCTGCTCAAGATTTTTGATAACATCAATTAATATACCATCAAATGTCACGTTGGTTCTCTTTTTCTTCTTAGATTTGCTTGTGGAATTGGATTTCTCTCAAATAATTTAATTAGACTTCGCCTCAACACAAAAGTGACTAATATAGTTTTATTAATTAATATTTCAGCCGTGTTTTTCAGTGTACTAAGTCCAGGAACATTATAATGCAGTATTATTTTTCAATAACCGCTGTTAATCTATTGGTCGAATATTGAGCGATGATTTTCTTCAAATAATTTGGAGACGTAACGAAGCGAAACAAGTCGGGTAGACTTTCGCCGGTTCGTTAAGTTTTTTAAACGTAGTTGTTTGTGTTATCTATTATAAAACATCCCGGAAAATGCTTCAGTCATAAACAGGCATTAAATATATATGTCAATATGATGATTGCTTCTCGTGACAATTCTATTGAATAAGCCAGGTAGACTAGTTCTTTTTAGGTGTTGTAACGCATTGTCTAGTCCAGTTCAAACAAACTCGCTAGATATGCGAAAAATTATGATTTTTTGTCATTGCGTCCCTCATTTTAATGTTTCTAGATATATTTTCACTAGTGTTTTAAATCCTTTAAAATTAATTTATAGGAAAATATTTTTAGTGAATCGGCAAAGGAGTTTCCGAAATTGTTGTTTCAAAAAAGCACACCCCATGTTGTCCTCAACCCATGATATTGCAACCACCCTGAATGCAAACAATATTATAAATTTCTAAAAAATATGATGGAGGATGAAGTAGCCTTTTACAGCGAATTTATTGTATTATCAGAAAAGTCTGATATATTATAAGTTACTTATTAAGAAGCATTGAAAGTTGTTATTGCAAAACTAAACCAATGACTACTGATAACTTAATCATACTGGTCTAATACAAAATAGGACTAAAAATTCAGCGCCATTTTAGCCGAAATGAACATGTGAAAGTTTTAATAAAGATGTGTACCAAACAACTTAAAAACACATTTCATTGCTACTTTGATATGGGTTAATATATAACAATTTTGACCGTACTTTCATCGTTATAGATCAGTAAAAACCATAACAAACTGCTAATGGGGGGTGAGAGGATAATCAGTTCGTTTCCAGAAATCAGTACAAAATCGTATATTAATCGGGATGTAAAGTCATTTTAATTCATGTATATGTGCTATATTACGACGAAAATGTTAACACATCTGTCATCACAGCTTAAAAAATTATCATCAAAATCAGCAAATCGAACTAGAAATTGTTTCCACATGTATTAGTATTTGTGAGAGTTAACTGGCTCTGATATTTTAAATTGAGTGTATGCTATAAAGCTATTTTTGTACTTATAAATCGCCTTTCCTATTTGTATTTTCATATATTTCGTTTTCCTTTGAATCTCCATTTCGTCTCCGCAAACCTAATAAAATACAAGCCGGCTAGAGCGAGTTCTGTAATCACTCTCGCCCACCTCAGTCCACCAACTACTGAGCAGTTCGGACAGGCGAATTAGAATAGCGCACTTACAGGTAACAAGGGCGACAGGCTGATGGGGTTCGCGAGATCGGCTACTTTCAGAGAATCTAGTCTAAATCCAAAAGAGAATTTGTCCTTGTACACAGCCTTTCATTCCTACCCATCCTATCTCTTAATACAAACCCCTAAAATTTTATTTATACTTATTCGTTTTTATCATTTTCATTCAATTTTTATTTACAATTTTTTAAATTTTTATCTATACGTATATACATATTCATGTTAGCCCTTGTCAAATTTTAAAATTTATATGTTTTCTTTAAATAAACCACTTCATGCAAGTTAACAAGCACATATGTATAGTACATATATATAGTGTCGCAAAGTGATGACAAAAGGTAGAAAGCGACAAAAAAAAAACATCTTCAGATAATATTGATCTGTGAATAATGATTTTAGTATTCTCACTGCTCTATCCCATTGTCACAACATTTATCACTATAGAAACAATAGAAATAATAATATCTTACAAATATTTATTTCATTATATAACATATATATAATATATATAATATATATATATATATATATATATATATATACACATATATATATATATATATATATATATATATATATATATATATATACACATATATATATATATACATATATACATATATATATATATATATATATATATATATATATATATATATATATATATATATATATATATATATATATACATATATACATATATATATATATATATATATATATATATATATATATATATATATATATATATATATATATATATATATATATATATATATATATATAATTAACAATTTATCTATGTATATATAATTAAACTTTACTATTTTTTAGCATGGAGAATAGTTAAAGATGATGGACAATGGCTACATTGTGTTAAAGGTCCATGCAAATGTAAACCGGAAACAAAATCACTAAGCTGCTGGCAACATGATCTAAATCATATCCCTTCGGACCAAGTTCTGCCTTATGATGTTAGAGCTATGTATGCTTATATATCTGAGAATCTAGATATTACTATAAATCGCCTGTTTTTAGAGATCTTGGAATAAATGGATTAACTACACTGCATAAAAACTCCTTTAAAGGTTTGGAATACTTGAACGAACTAGATTTTTTCGACAACCAAATTGATCATTTACCCGACGATATCTTCTACAAATTAGACAGTTTGATATATCTGTAAGTTGAATTTGATTTATTAACAATTATCCTAATCGTTAATCAAAAAATATGTCTAGTCAGATTAGTAAATTTACTGTGACATTGATATGGTACAATCTAGAAATAAAAAAAGCACTTTGCTTAAAACCTGCACACAATATAACAAGACAATCCTGACGGAGTTGTGAATTGTAGCCTTACCTCAATAAAATTTATATCATTTTGGTCTATAAAGTTAGCCATAACATATTATACACAAACATTTCACTTATCTTCATTTTTTAGATAACAGGGCATGAATATTTTATTTGGCATAGACTCCATGATATCCAATGGATCTAAAAAATCGAAACTCTCTTGGATAAGTATACTTTTGCCACAACATATTTATACTTAGCCAAAATAGTTTTCTTTAGATAAATTAATCCCTTACTTGATGCCACTTTAACAAGCGTATGTTTAAAATTCAATGCAGTTTGACTCTATTCAAATATTGATTGACTTTGCAATACAAATTTTCTTGTAGAATAATCACATTTAATTTCACATTGTTGACACTGTTCCATTTAAACATATTTTGGATTCATATTCTATCCAATAATTTTGGTCAACTATCATTCATTTATTGGTAATAAGGTTAATAAGGTTAAAAATAGGTTAACCTTCTAAAAAAAGACAGTATATTAAGTCTATGTATATAACTATATACATACCAGGTAAAAGCAAGCTGAATCAGACACATACTACAACTTTTAATCTAGATAATTTGGGATTTTTACACGACCTATGCTGTTTTTAAGTAAAATTTGGAAACCTCCTGAAGGGAAAACAATATCGCACTATTTTGTTTTCTGTACACCTGGATGCACCTCTTAGAACGAATATGCATTATAAAAAACTAATTTTAATTATAATTTAATCACTAAAACGTAAAAAAACTTTGCGGCTTTCAACAAAGCGATTAAAACAAGTAATAAGTTCAAAATAGTAATATCTAGGTGTTAGACATCACGAAATATTTCTCCAAAATTTTCTATAAAGTTAAACATCTATTTTTTCAGAGGTTAGACCGCACCTATTTTTAGTGGATCGAACAAAGATTAAGAGGGATTCCCTTAGAAGTTTTGATGCATCTACCATGTAGTGTTTTCCGTCTAAATAATGCTTGCATTGATTTCTACCAAACTTTTTAATAGTATATGCAACAAAATCTGAACAATCTGACCTGGGTTAACAAAAAGCATGTAGCTCTCACTTGGTTTAGTGTTTTAATTCAGATATCTCAGAACCAATTTCGTACTTCTTCAGCATTTCGAAACCGTGTTCCAGCCAAGCCATGTCGCGTTCATATGAATAACTGGTAATCAGAAGGCACTGTGCCTGACAAGTACATTAACTGCGACAGAATTTCATAAGAGCTGCAAATTTTACATCTTTTGCAACATGTGGCTGAGCGTTGTTATGCAAAATGATGATTGGCGTCTGTTACTTTCTATAGTAAATCAATATCTCTTCTGAAATATATCGAAATCGAATTTATTTTCCTCATTGCATTACTACAATGAACAGTAACACTTAAGTTCAATGTGTTTACTGTTTAAAGCTATTTTATTGAATTCAGAAATCAATTTCTGTAGTAGCTAAGATAAATTGGTCATTTCAAACACGTTTTTGTAGTATTAACAGACGTATCAAGCAGCGATCATCATCGATATTTGTACGTTGATAACTAATCTCAGTATGCCAATCAATAATGATTGATTTTTCAGGGAGCAAAGTTACCTTACCTAACGTCACTTAATTTTTATCAAACCACTCTTCTGCCTACGATAATGCCATTACCATCGAAAAATAATGTGTTGATCGACATTTATTTTGCTTATTAATATGATTTTATTTTCCGAACTTTAACCTTTCTTTCACATACCCCTGTATATTTTGACGTTAATTATTTTATTATTTAGGAGATTGCATAAAAATCAACTGGAATATTTGTCACCGGATCTCCTGGCCAGTCTGTCCAACCTTAAGACCTTCGATGTGTCAGCGAATCGAATAAGATCTTTACCGCCAAACTTGTTTCGGGCCAACACAAATCTGATTTTGCTTCATCTATCGAGAAATGAGCTGACTAGTTTACCGGAAGTTATATTTAGCAAAATGGAATATCTGGAGGATCTGGACTTGAGCAACAACTACCTGGTGACACTCCCAAAATTTATATTCACGGATTTGATAGCTCTCAGAAGGCTTCATATATCTGAGAATAATATTACGTTGTTGCCAACAGGTATGTATCTCTAATTATATTTTTCTAGCGTTGGGAATTAAAAATAGTCGAAACAATCGAACTAGTCCAAAAAGTAGTCGACTGAAAATAGCAATTACTCTTTCAGTCAAATAAACGCTTCAATTGTTTTTCTTCTATTAATTTTGAGACGGGAAAGTTGATTTTCTATGCTTTATAGATGATGAAAAAGGAATTAAATAATACATGCGAGCGACCGGTGTGAACGATTAATTCTATAATGTCAACCTACGTTAAACTTTAACGATCATAAAATTATTGTCTAGCTTTAAATCCTGAAAAAATGAAGGGGCTTATAAGGATACAGTCTTGATAGATATAATATTTCAACGTAACCATATTTTTTTACTCAATAGTGGAGCTTTTCAGTATTTCACATGACGACTCAGAAGATACGTCACAGTTTAACACATGGACTGGAAAGTCCCTGGCCTAACACATATATGGCACTAGTTTTATTGCTTTTAGAGCTTTTTTATTTAGTGATAACCTCCAAAAGAAAGTTGCTAAACTTTCATGATATTCTACTAACAAGCTTGTGAGTTATTGTACTAAGAGCGACTCTACTTTTGTTTTTTTAGAACGATATATAAAAAACAATTTGATGTATTAATTTTATACTGCTTCTTGAAGGGAAAAAATGCCATTCAAGTGAAGCAATGGATTGAAAAGTATTATAAATACTCCGCTCCATCTGAAACAACAATAAAGCATTTTTTTACTGACTTCAAACGCGGTCATAGAGACACCGATGAAGCAGAACGTCCAAATGAGGTGGTAACATTAAAACACTAGAAAACATTAAAAAATCCACAAAATAGTGCAGAATTATCGAATAGTGAAGTTGCGTGAGTTTGCTAACATCGAAAATATATTAAAAGAACGTGCTGGTTTTATATTACATGAGAATTTGACTATGAGAAAACCCTGTTCAAAGTGGGTGCTGCGTTTGCCAACTGTTGACCAAAATCAAAAACGTATTGATAATGCTGAGTAGTGGTTAGCCATGTATAAACATAACAACTGGAATTTTTACAGCGATATGTGACAATGGATGAACCATGGATCCATCACTTCACTCTGGAATCAAAATTATCTTCATCTGAGTGGACAGCAACTGGTGATAGGCATATTTTGAGGCAAAAGATAAACAGGTCTACAAAAGTGGTATTGAAATGTTAGAGCGGCGTTTGGATGATCGTGTCGCTCTTGACGGAGATTACTTTAATGAATAAAGTCAATTTTGAACAAAAAAACTTGTTTTCTTTCTCACGCCTTGGCCTTTTCAGCCCATGTGTTATGATGTCGCAAGTGGGGTGCCATGCTAGTTAATATGAGAAGCCATTGTAGGGATGTAAAATTTACTGTTTTACAATATCATTGCGATTTACAATTGTCTATCGACTGTTTTTATATGTGCTTTTTATTGTTTTATACTTGTTCATCATATTCAGTGGAGCTTTATGCAAATTCTGATGCAGCTTGACGCATTGTTTTAGTGTTTACGCCTCAGTACGCTTCTCTGATTTTAGGACGGTTCAGCATACGCAACTGATGAACTTCGCTTTTTTTAATATATGATTTGGAATTTAGAATCATCGCGAGGTCCTATATATGACAGGGATTTGGATGCACCTTCTTTAAAAGCGTTGAATACCAAAGAAAATATTTAACTTTACTTATTTATTGGGAATAAAATAGGTAGAATATGTATTAACTAAAATATTTTTCGTCCTTTTATTAACATGGCGATGCCACATTGAAAGAATAATGTCAGTTACAACAAAGCCATGCTGCATCGATCTGAACAAGAGCTAATTAAAAAGTGCTATGCTGATGAATATGCTGGTTGGAGCAGAATTTTCTATTCGAGCTCTGATAGTACCACAACTGTTCCAATATATGGCCGAGAATTGTTACTCGTTATCGCTGGCCATCTTTAACAACAATGCTTCGTTCAATATGCTAATTGATGTCTATGGGATCATATGCATAACAAGATGTTATAGGCATGAATTTTCCACTTGGGTGTCGAAATGGACTTCTTACGCTTAGTATTATCCTAGTAGTTGACTTTTCATCGTCAATCATAATCCGGCAGCCAGCCGTAAATCGATCGTTCGAAATATGAATTTCCTGTCAATTTCGGTGGTAGCCATTTTCCATAGTTTTGGATCTTCATCATCGTATGTAAACGGCTAGAAACAGTTGATTTGTCAACTGCTAAGCGGTCTCAATAGTTTTGAAAGTTGCTGGATTTTCGTCCGATAGGCCTTACAGTTCAATCCCTTGAATGACAATGTATAACTCAGTAAAATATCATTGAACTTTTTTTGTCCATCAGCAGGATAATTGTCTTTTAAATCATAGAAACCAACACCGACCATTGGGATATAACACAAAAGCACCGTCATAAATTACTAAAGTTTACTAAAGATGGGTTTCAGCAGATTATTTCTTCAAAGTAAATAACATAAGTACTAAATATCGAAAATGTAATTTGGAGAATTTTTTTATGTTAAAATCATCGGATTTAAGAGACATATTGGGTTGTTTACATTGTATTCATATATCAGTCAAAGCTAATTGTTTTTATGAGTTTATTAATTTCCCTCTACAATATGATCTAGCGCCTAGAAAATTTGGTTCAGTTAGATTTTGTGCCATCTTCGCTTTTAAATTGACTCAGTTTTTACTTTTCTTTTTTGGCCTGGAACCGGGAAGGGAAATCCTGTTACGGATACATGGTCGGAAAGACCAGCAGGAATAAGCGAGTTGGACTGGTTATGTGGAGACTGCCTCTGTGCTACCCACTAAACCCCACCCCATCAGCTGATCCAATGACCCTAACTGATACTTCTTACTGTTAGTAAGGAGGGTGCTCGTAACCGGTAACACCGTTAAGAAGCACAAGGTCCAGGCAAGGACGTGGCGTCGTTATCACACCACGCAGCTTGCGGTACATGAGTTTGGAATCATTTTGACAATTTGGAATTAGAGCACGACGCGGTAGTGTCGGGTGTGATATAATAAAGTCACGAAGAGCCGAATGAGTTATTGGCCTAAACTATCGGCCGGCTCGGTAATACATCTATTGTCCAAGAGACAAAGAATGAAGAAATATCTCGAGTAGATCTCGGATATAAAATCGTGAACTTGGGGGACGTCTGTTTCTCAATGAATTTGATTGCTCCTGAAGAACCAGGGGGCATTGATTATTCTCTTGAGAATTTTGTTTTGAAAGACTTGAATACGTTCCACCTGGCTGGGAGAGACGTATTTTAGATAGATGCTGGAGATAGATAGATCTGGATACCGCATAGAATGACTGATCGAACCGGCATCTTGTACAGGAGAGATTTTATAGAGAGAGGAAGTCTGATGGCCCGGTTGATAAGCGGAAACAGTAAATTAACAATACCTGACCTTTATGGAGGGACCTTTGAATGTGGGAATTCCACCTAAACTTGCAATCGAAGACAAGACCGAGATAGGTGGCTTCTTCTGACCATCGGATTTCGGCATTCTCGATTTTAAGACGCGAAATGCTCGGTGCAAAACCCTTCTTGTGAAAGAAGATGCCCTGGGTTTTCTGTGGGTTGACCTGCAACCTCCAGAAATGTAACGACTGGACCATCTCATCGAGTTGTTTTTGGAGTCTGCTTCGGATGTGCGGTGCTACCCTTGAAGAAGCAAAGTAAGTAGTGTCGTCTGCGTAAAAAGTTGTATCAACTTGTGGTCTCCTAGGGAAATTTGAAAGAAAAGTATTAAATAGAGCGGGTGCCAGGGGGAAGCCTTGTGGAAATCTTGCGTCGATGGTTTTCCGGTTAGAGAGAATATCTTCAATATTCATCTGGAACGATCGTACTGACAGAAATAATTTGATAAGAGCTGTTAGGTCATCAGGTAGACATAATCGAATGCATTTCGCCACTAAGCCTTCGTGCCAAACCTTGTCAAAGGTTTTGGTTAGATCTAAGGAGACTGCTCCAAGTCTTTCACGTCGGTTAAAAGCACAGTTAATTTTTGCGGCCAACTGATGGGCCTGATGAATGACTGATTGTTTGGAGCGGAACCCGAATTGCTCATCTGGAATGATATTGTTTGTCTTCGTAAAATCATTAAGAGCATAAAGAATTACTGTTTCAGCAAGCTTGGAAATGGAACTTAGTAGGCTGACAGGTCTGTAGTCAGAAGGTGATGACTTAGCTCCTTTTTTTGGGGATAACTGCAATGAATGCTTATTTCCATGTGGATGGAAAGTGTTGCAGCCTCAGAATGGCGTTTATGATATTACTCAGTTCGGCGAGCTGCTTGCAGGGAAAATTTTTGAGTTTGACTATCGAAATGTTATCGAAACCCGGGGCCTTCTTGTTCCGAATCTTACTGATTATTTGCGTGAAGAAATAGGATTTTAGGAGTCAGTAGATGGTTTAAAAGATTACTCGGTGGCACTTGAGAACTAACGGAGTTGGCGTTCCTAACGATTTCGTCGTTCTCAGCAGCGTTTAGATTTGTAGCAGGAAAGAGGTGTCCATTTGGGCCTCATAGGTTTTAGCGAGACGTTCAGCCTTTTCGAGGTCGATGACTCAGTTTTTTCTGCTTCTTAATCATGCCTACTCTGAACTATGAGTTGATGCTAGCTGAGGGATCATGGATATAATCGAACATTCCCGGAATTATATTGAAAATGGTGTCATGAGTGACTGACCTAAAGTTTTCATTATCCTAAAACTGGTGACATTAAAATACTTTACTCCTTATATAAACCAGTAATTATTTAAAGATTTTATAGGATACTTTTCTATTATATTTGATATTTATTATATTTTATTTAAAATTAAAACCTGAAGTTTTGACTGTTTGGTTGTATCCTTGAATTATCAGGTATATTTAATTTTAATTCACTTTTTTGTCGTACAATAGATTCTTCACCGATTCTCTAATTAATGTCATGTTATCGTGTATGTATATTAAGTAGATAGTGAAACGATATAACACGGATAAAGCAAAATTATAATCATTTTATTACCTTATTGTTTTTATATTCAAATTCTATTATAAATACATATTAAGAGCAAGTGTTTATCTCATAAACACCTTAAAGTTTTTTAAAATAACAATTTTTCGCCTTTTTGCAGATACTTGCCAACACTCATTTCCATCTCCTGGCTTTTAATACTTTAGGTTTCTATACTCGAATGCACTAACTAATATCCTATTTTTACATTCACAGTATTTATTACTTTTGGCTCTCCCATCACCATGACTGACATATTGTTTTTATTCCTTATCATTCTACATTCTCCTCCCATTATATTTCATCTCTATAAGAATTCCTGTAGGAGTTCTGACCTATAACTTGTTATTAAATCATCTGCGAAAGCTCGTACCGATATTTCTATTTTTTACTTATTTTTATATCCTATACGTAGTTCAGTCTCTCTATTTTGTATTTTTTAGATTAATTAATACATCAATGTTATAAATAGGGTTATTTGCAATGAAGGCATTTTTTTTTCCATGTACTTAATATTTATGAGTCAGTCTGGCAAAGTGCGCTTCTATTTGGTGCGTTGCTGCTCTTGTTACTGCTCTCTGCATCAATTAACTCGACGCCACCATTGTCATATTTACAATTATATTTTTCCAAATTCACTGTACGGTAATACCTTTGTCTTAAATATTTGACTATCACTTGACGATTTTTTGTCCCTTGCTGTAATCATTTTATTGGTTTTTATAGCAAGTAAAAAAATTCCCACTCTTTACTTACGGTGTTGCCGCTACTTAATTATTATTTAATTAATTACACAGGTTTGAAAAAAGATATCTTTGGAAAGGGACTTTTCATATTTCATTACGTAATCTTCAAGTCTTTGGCAATGCTAAATCCGAAAACTACATAATTTTTCTCATAGGACGTCATGTTTCTTGACAATTTGGGTAACGACTTGATACATTAAAATAAAAGAGAATAGACTTCAAAAATATATTATTTACAATTGATTGTTAATAAATATTTTTTATTTAATACGCGTTTCCCAACATGCATTAAAACCTTTTATTTTTCCCAGTGAGGCTCCTCTACTATATTTCGCTAATGGGAATAATCTGGAACGTCTATTCGAAACGTCCAACATTTTTGTTTCACCTTGCAACTTACTTCCATCATTCTCAAAATTTCCGGAAAGTCTAGGCGGGCATGAACGAAATGTACTTTTAGATTCATTAAACGACCTAAAGCTGTAGAGGCTTAAACATTTTTTTGACGATTTGTCTATAGTTAGGGTCTTTATGGTTGCCTAAAAATATTTCTACGACCTCATTAAGAACCGTCAGTGATAAGCCCTCTAGTTCCTTGTACGACGAAAACACCTTTCTTCTCTTTTGCTTCCGAGAGGTTTCGACATTTTGAAACTATGTATGTATGTACAGCGGTAGCACAAGAACTGTATGTCGAGATACCGATAATGCTTGTAGTCCTTTCTATTTACAGATTTAAGCTCCCTCGTCGTCCACTTTTTTAGTCCAGTGACTTGATCTGGTTTTTTCATATCTCTGCATCTTTTATGCTCTGGCATATCAATCGCCGTTGTGAAAGAGATCTCCCTTAAATGCATCCACCAAACTTTCAAAATTGGCGCAATGAACTAATTCGTCCTCTTAAGGAAAGCAAGGTGTGAATTCATTCTCACGATATATAGACCTGGAGGAGGTCACTCGTGGTAGAAGAAAGATTTAAGTCTCTTATCAAAACATTTGGTTCATCCTCAGAAAACAATTTTGGGACTTCTAACATCTTCCGTTTCGTAACTTTAAACGTCATGGGATTCAGGCACTGCACCATCTTTGTCAGAAACTGGAATCTCCGCCAATATCACAGTGGGCAGTGGACAGTCCAATATGGCAGTGTGGATGCTATGTTAAATCCTGAAGTTCCATATTATTTTCGGTTTTATTGTGTTTAAATAGATTGAGATCAACGGAACATGTTACAGGCATGTGTTATTTATCGATATGTCTTGTATTGAAAATCGATCAAGAATTATATTTTCCCAAGAAATCGTTTTTTTATATTTTAATATAAACCTTCTATAAAATCGATATATTCATCCTTTTTTAATATTGTAGGCGATAAATTGAAAAAAGTATCAAACAAGTAGCAACAATAACAATTGATATATTTAAGAATATAATAAGTTAGATTGAGAAACACTACGGCGATTATATCAAAACGTTCTTTACAAATTCAAAAACTATGAAAGTCTCCGAACGATTAACCTGAAAAACTACCTGAAACGGCCCAGAGGGACGGTATGGTTATGTAGGAATGTTCGTCGGGTCGGTCAATCGGTCGAAATGTGTGGCTGTCGCTGCAATTATTTGTCAGAACACTCACTACTATTTTTGAAAGGAATTTGCACGGGAACTAAAAACACTGGTTGAATCAAAGTTGCTTATTTTAACTTACGACTAATACATGTGGTCGACGGGAGAATTGACAGGATATTAGGTTAGGTAGAGGAAGTACGGTAGCGCTGTGGAAGTGGCACTGTTACAAGGGGACGGTGAAAAGAAAAGACAGCGAGACGTCAGCGTGATGGTCTTTTATACCCTGGAACTGCATGGTACCAATCCACCGGCGTTGCCAACCTTTGTAGTTGTTGATGGTGAATTAGTGGTGGCCTAAAGGGTCGTGGCGGTCGCCACAGTTAAAACACTCAAGAGCCCTCTCTTGTTCCGATCTATAAACGACTCGGTATCAATCCATTTTTCTAGAATGGGATCCTACAAAGTAAATAAACCCTATGACTCGCAATATACTGAATTGCCTACAGACTGATCAGAGTGACAACTAAGCCCGGCAGGCGGCGGTAAGGCGTCCCGGCTTTTAATACAATGATAATTATTTTCCAATTCTAATATAAGTAAATATTTAAAAAAAAATTAAACTTAGTATCAATAAACCATAAATTAATTTATTAAAACTATTACAAATTAATTCTCTCCTAACTACACTACTACACATAGTAGCGTAAACATTTTTTATAATTACATAATTTCCCACATTATAAACCAAAGCTTTCTTACGTTCCTTATTATAATTAATCTCGTTATACATGTATATTTTAACTAAATTTAGAGTTGTCTTCTTCCCAATTTGCTTTTAATTCTGTATTTTTCCAAAATTGTCTTCTAAAATCAGTTTTATACAATAATAAATGTCACTTGATTGATCTAACCCATATAACAGTAGACTTAGCGTATTCTAATTTACGGGACACCATATTATTACAGGTAAATTGGACTTCTCCCAGAACTTGATCACCATTTTTCGGTACGTCGCGTTGTTTTGCAATTTTTGGCATTTTAATTTTATTGCAACGTTCCACCTAGCCATTAGTGGGTCGCGTACCCACTATTACAAACCACAACTACGAAAAAGTTATTGATCTCCCCTAGTTTTAAAAGTTCTGTAACTAATTCTGAAATGAGAGTCGAGTACCTGTCAAAGATAATAAGTCAAGGTTTACTGTAAAATCTAAAAGAATTAACCAAATAGTTTATGCATCCTTTTAAATGGCGGATTTATGGATTTTGTTATATAATTTTGGTATATACGGTAACAATAATCAACAATTCTTTATAACCATTTGGAATTACTTCCAACAGAACGAGAGGGTCTACATGTAAAGGTATAATATACTCTTACCACTAAACTTATTTTTAACTTCTAAATTTTCGATTTACGAGGTCATAACGTAATATAAAGAATTTACTTTCCGAATGCTCCGTTACAATTCTCATTATCACGATTTTGACACATTGCAATAGTTGAATCCATGGCATTTTATGGTTAAGTATCGATATTTTCCACTTCAATTTTTATATAAAAAAAACCCGAATTATATCTAATGGAGACCTATTTATAGCGTAATACCTTTATCTTCATGACAAAATGGAGATCGCGCTTCTAAAGACTTCTACAGTTACAACGTTTTCTTTAATTAAGCTAACAGGTGATCCTGAATCTAACATTGCAGTCATATAAGTTTACTTACAAGTCTGATCAGCCTTACCACTGATCTCATAGTTAATAGGAATCAAACATGGTAAGAAACATGAAGTAAACTGGTTGATGTTGCAGGTTATGGTTCCTTTCGCGAAACACTATCACGTTTCAGACCTCCTTCACGTCTTTTTTCCTAACCACTACGCTAATGCATCCGACCGGAAACGTAAAATACGACCTTGATCTCGAATGATCTGTCTGTCCAAAATGCAGTCAGAAATGACTGCAGTAAATAAACCATACGGCCCTCGCCAATACATCGAATAGCCTACAATATAGAAATAGGTTTTTTGAATATCTAAAATGTATCAAAAAAGACCGTTTCTAAATAATTTCTACGATATAGTGTTAAAAGTAATTGTTATAAAGAATATCAATTTTTTTCCCAAATATCGATATTTTTATACACCTTTTATGCAAGTGGAATAGGTATTAAAAACGACATTGCTTCAATGCACCGATATATTTTAAAGTCTCCTTTTACCAACTATGGATTTATCTGGACTGGGCCTAAAGTTTAACGTAGGCTCCGAACCACGGTCCTCAGCAATAAGCCTACCGACTGGCCAGTGACCGACTGTAGAAATCATCCCAGACGACATCCGGTCTTACCCAGCCTGGTTACTGGCGTGACTAGGAACATTCACAAATTTTAAACAATCATAAACATTGGGCGGCTATCGCAACAGTAGAAGGACCGTCCCTTCGCCTTTACTACTGCGGCACCAAGCCGGCTGCACCGATATATAGATATTTTGGTTTCTTCTGCATCTTCTGCTGAAATTATTAATATTGTTTTCTCAAATCTCGATATTTTTTATACCATTTAATTGTATACTTTGTTATAAACCAACAATTTTTTGCTCTTCAGAATGAACGATATATAAACTATCGATATTTTTTTAAGGCTGATATAGCGAAATAAGATAGATCGATCATTATCATAATATAACTCCATTATATTATGCTCTAAAATTGTGAGAGTTTTTTACATATTTGTTTAATTTAAATATAATGTTGAAATAGTTACTAGATTCAACGTTTGAGAATTAACAATTTCATTGCATAGACAATGACACATGAATTTATATAAAAAAAATCATTTAATATTAATTCATAATCATTATATACTAAAAACATGTTAAATATTGATAAAAAAATTGTTCTATTTCAGGTATATTCGATAAACTGACTAATTTAGAATTGTTGAACTTAAGGAAAAATAAAATAACTCATCTCTCTGACAACCTTTTTAATAAAATGGATAGTCTGAAGATACTACAGTTGACGAGCAATCAGATTATGCAGGTAAAGCGAAAAAAATAAGATTACTTATCTATATTATACTTGTAATAATAGATTATACTGTGGTTTAATCTAATTTTCGGCGGCGCTGTATACGAACAAAGATAAAAGGTGAGTGAATAAATGTCTATCGATTTCGTTCAATACTTTTGATGGCGCATAGCACTGTAATGTAATATAACAGACATTTATTGATGTTTGGGATTTAAAATTTTTTATTGTAACACGATACAGGCTTTTTATCTGTAATAATTGCTTCAAAATTTGATATTAAATATAATTATTGTCAATTTCAATTTAATAAGTGTTAATGAAAGATAATTTAGCGATAGCCTTAAATTGTCAAAAGCAATAGAAGAAGTGAAGGTTTTAGAATCAACCCTGTAAAGTGAACATCTCAAATCTGATGCATACTCTTACTCGGCTACTAGTGTTACAGTTTTTACAAACTACCAACATAGCGATATCGAAAGAAATATTTTGGTTTGGCTATAACGATCCAATAATCGTTCTATTTTCGCATTTATTCAGGATTTCGATGCCGTGTTCAAGCCAAGCTATGCTGCATCGACACAATGTTCCAATTCGAACATCAACTGCTGCTGTACCCCTGATAAGAAGTGTTTTGAGTGGCGGAGCACTGCCATACAAGAGAATGACTTTGCGTGTGTTAATCCCAATTGATACCGTTTCGGTGAATAATACGTGCAATATATGTTGTTTATCTTTTCAACTGATGTTAGCAGAAAGGTAGGAACAATTACAAAGGTGCATGGGCTCCTCTTTTAAAAGAGTCAAATGTCAACCTCTACTGCACGTGGGGCAACCTACCAGCTGTTTAAGTTGCACACTGGTACTAGCTAAAGAGGCTCTGACCACCATCTAAGGGTGGTAGAAAGCCGACCGAATGCGTATCATGAGTAAATGCTTGGTACCACAGGCCAGGGCCGACCCAGCCTACAGCGGTACAGGACCGAACAACCGGAGAGAAATAAAAGCTAAAGGGAATTAATTAGCCAATTTGGAAATGAATAAACACAAGCTAATACAGAAAAATTAAATCAGAAATATGAAAATTAGGTGGCAACTAATAATATATGGTTCCTGTTTCGACTCCATTTACGACGATTTCGATTCCGTTACGGCTCCGTATATGACCAAGTCGATTCCGCGCTTGTCCTATCTCCGTTCCACCTCTGAACTATCTCGTCTCTCTTTCGACTCTATTTACGACGATTTCGGTTCCATATCCGACCTAGTTGGTTCAATTTGAATTGTAGACCATTTTTCATTGGCTCTGGTGCTTGTTAAAGCTCTGAGCTGGTCGTTCCTACATAAAATATCCAGAAAAGTTCACGAATAATTATCCGGGCACCTGTTCAGGGCCGTTGAGACATTACTGTACATTTTGTTCCCTTTAGTTTCCTCGTATGTTCGCGCCTGATCTCTAGCTTGGCCGCTTTCTTGAGCGCCTGCATGTGCCTCCTCTTGGCTGCTGTTCTGGGTTTCCCTCTTATCAAATTCGATCACAGTTTCGGCCCAAACGTTGATCTTGCAACAGTTTCCTCATCGACTACCTCGTCTTCGTTTCTCGACTGATAGTTCCCATTGGCTGTTCGGTGTCTGTTTCGGGCCTCTACCCCTTTTTCAATTACGCAAATCTCAAAAAAAATATGCGTATTGTCTTCTGGTCCTGTACGACATTCGTAGAGTCCATCAGTTGCAGAGCTTTCCTGCTTAGTCCTATGTTTCCTGTCCCTACTTGTTGGCAGTATTTAAAAAGGGTTCTTACTTTAATGGATTATTCCCATTGTCAAGCCCAGACACCTTTTTGTATCTTTGACCTGGATGATGTTTTCACCACGCCTCAGTCTTATAGTTATTTTACTCTGCTCCTGCCTCGTCTGCACACTTTTGGCAGTTTCCCCAGCTGTTGTTCCACGTAAGATCCAGTCTACCTTTGATGTTTTTATTGCTGAGAGAAATCAGCTGATCATCCGCGAAGGTCTGAATTCTCATTCCGCAATCCCCTACTTTCAATTCAGAGAATTTGCGGAACCAGCTGTTCATGCCCAGCAGCCAGAGCGTCGGCCGAAAGATCGACCCTTGCGGACAGCCCTTGTCAGTTTCCATTACTACCTGGTTGCTGATGACTGTCCTTTCCGTCATGAAGCTAGCTATGAATCTTGCCATTTTCTTATTTATTTTCCGCTATCGGTTCGACTACGAAATAACTAATTCCGCTTTCGATTCCATTTGCGACGATTTCGGTTCTTCCATGAAGTCGGTCCCGCGCCCGTTCTACTTCCGTTCAGCCTCCACAATATCTTGTTTCTCTTTCGACTCCAGCGACGATTTCGGATCCTTTTCCGATCAAGTCGTTTCCGCCTCCGTTCTACTTCCGCTCTCAGCCTCCAAAATTTCTTGATTCCCGTTCGACTAAATTTGCGAATCAGTTTTCCAAACATTCTTGTTTCTTTTCCGTCTCCAATTACGACGATGTCGGTTCCATTTCCTATCAAGTCCATTCCACGACCGTTCTAATTCCTTTCAGTCAGCCCCCAAACAATGTTGTTTCTCTTTCGACCCTATTTGTGCCTATTTCGGTACCGTTTCCGATCGCGCCGGTTCCGCACACGATCTACTTCCATTCAGTTTCCAAATTGTCTTGTTCCTCTTTCGAGTTCATTTGCGATGATACCGGATCGGGTTCATCTCCTTATCCGACCAAGTCGGTTCCGCGCCCGTTCTGCTTCCGTTCCGACTACAAGAAAACTCATTCCTTTTTCGACTCCATTTGCGACGGTTTCGGATCCGTTTCCGATCAAGTCCGTTCCGCCCCCGTTCTACTTCAATTCAGTCTCCAAACTACCTTGTTTCTCTTACGACTCCATTTGCAACGATTTCGATTCCATTTTCGATCAAGTCGGTTCCGCGCCCGCTCTACTTCCGTTCCGACTACAAAATAACTCATTCCTCTTTCGACTCCATTTGCGACGGTTTCGGGTCCGTTTCCGATCAAGTCTGTTCTGCCCCCGTTCTACTTCCATTCAGTCCCCAAACAACCTTGTTTCTCTTTCGACTCCATTTGCGACGATTTCGATTCCATTTTCGATCAAGTCGGTTCCGCGCCCGCTCTACTTCCGTTCCGACTACAAAATAACTCATTCCTCTTTCGACTCCATTTGCGACGGTTTCGGATCCGTTTCCGATCAAGTCCGTTCCGCCCCCGTTCTACTTCCATTCAGTCTCCAAACTACCTTGTTTCTCTTTCGACTCCATTTGCGACGATTTCGGTTCTCTGACCAAGTCGTTTCCGCGCCCGTTCTGCTTCAGTTCCGACTACAAATAAG
The DNA here is from genome assembly GCF_030347505.1 of Rhynchophorus ferrugineus. Taxonomy (NCBI): domain Eukaryota; kingdom Metazoa; phylum Arthropoda; class Insecta; order Coleoptera; family Curculionidae; genus Rhynchophorus; species Rhynchophorus ferrugineus. The sequence goes on along the minus strand of NW_027472588.1, from coordinate 19,451,747 downwards.
CTCATTCCTCTTTTGACTCCATTTGCGACGATTTTAGATCCGTTTCCGATCAAGTCGCTTCCGCCCCCGTTCTACTTCCATTCAGTCACCAAACTATCTTGTTTGTCTTTCGATTTCATTTGCGATGATATCGGATCGGTCTCGCCTCCGTTTCCGACCAACTCGTTTCCGCCCCCGTTCTACTTCCAATCAGTCTCCAAACTATCTTGCTTCTCTTTCGACTCCATTTGCGACGATATCGGTTCCGCTTCCGATCAAGTCGTTTCCACGCCCGTTCTACTTCCGTTCAGCCTCAAAAAATCTTGTTTCCTTTTCGGCTCCATTTGCGATGATTTCGGATCGGTTTCGTCTCCCTATCCGACCAAGTCGGTCCGCGCCCGATCTGCTTCCGTTCCGACCACAAAATAACTCATTCTTCTTTCGACTCCATTTGCGACGATTTCGGATCCGTTTCCGATCAAGTCGTTTCCGCACCCGTTCTACTTCCATTCAGTCTCCAAAATATCTTGTTTCTCTTTCGACCCATTTGCGACGGTTTTGGATCCTTTTCCGATCAATTCGATTCTGCCCTCGTTCTACTTTCTTTCCGCCTCCGAACTATCACTTTTCTCTTTCGACTCCATTTGCGACGATTTCGGATCCGTTTCCGATCAAGTCGTTTCCGCACCCGTTCTACTTCCATTCAGTCTCCAAACTTTCTTGTTTCTCTTTCGAGTTCATTTGCGACGATTTCGGATCGGTTTCGTCTGCATATCCGACCAAGTCGGTTCCGCGCCCGTTCTGCTCCCGTTTCGACTACGAAATAACATATTCCACTTTCGATTCCATTTGCGACGATTTCGGATCCGTTTCCGACCAAGTCGGTGCCACCCCCGTTCTACTTCCGTTCAGCCTCCAAAATATCTTGTTTCCCTTTCGGCTCCATTTGCGACTATTTAGAATCGTTTTGCGCGCCCGTTGTGCTTCCGTTCCGACTACAAAATATCTCATTCCTCTTTTAAATCCATTTGCGACGATTTCGGATCCGTTTCCGGTCAAGTCGGTTCCGCCCACGTTCTACTTCCATTCAGCCTCCAAAATGTCTTGTTTCTCTTTCGACTCCATTAGCGACGATTTCGGATCCGTATCCGATCAAGTCGGTTCCGCGCCCGTTCTACTTCCGTTCAGCCTCAAAAAATCTTGTTTCTTTTTCGGCTCCATTTGTGACGATTTCGGATCGGTTTCGTCTGCATATCCGACCAAGTCGGTCCGCGCTCGTTCTGCTTCCGTTCCGACTAGGAAATAACACATTCTTCTGTCGACTCCATTTGCGACGATTTCGGATCCGTTTCCGCTCAAGTAGTTTCCGTGACCGTTCTACTTCCGTTCAGCCTCCAAAATATCTTGTTTCACTTTCCACTCCATTTGCGACGATTTCGGATCCTTTTCCGGTCAAGCCGGTTCCGCCCCCGTTCTACTTTCATTTAGTCTCCAAACTATCTTGTTTCTCTTTCAACTCCATTTGCGACGATTTCGGATCCGTTTCCACTCAAGTAGTTTCCGTGACCGTTCTAGTTCCGTTCAGCCTCCAAAATATCTTGTTTCATTTTCGACTCCATTTGCGACGATTTCGGATCCTTTTCCGATCAAGTCGGTTCCACGCCCGTTCTACTTCCGTTCAGCGTCAAAAAATCTTGTTTCTTTTTCGGCTCCATTTGTGACGATTTCGGATCGGTTTCGTCTGCATATCCGACCAAGTCGGTCCGCGCTCGTTCTGCTCCCATTCCGACTACGAAATAACGCATACCTCTTTCGACTCCATTTGCGACGATTTTGAATCCGTTTCCGCTCAAGTAGTTTCCGTGACCGTTCTACTTCCGTTCAGCCTCCAAAATATCTTGTTTCACTTTCCACTCCATTTGCGACGATTTCGGATCCTTTTCCGGTCAAGTCGGTTCCGCCCCCGTTCTACTTTCATTCAGTCTCCAAACTATCTTGTTTCTCTTTCGACTCCATTTGCGACGATTTCGGATCCGTTTCCGGTCAAGTCGGTTCTGCCCCCATTCTACTTTCATTCAGTCTCCAAACTATCTTGTTTCCCTTTCGACTCCATTTGCGACAATTTCGGTTCCATTTCCGATCAAGTCGGTTCCACGCCCGTTCAACTTCCGTTCAGCGTCAAAAAATCTTGTTTCTTTTTCGGCTCCATTTGCGACGATTTCGGATCGGTTTCGTCTGCATATCCGACCAAGTCGGTCCGCGCTCGTTCTGCTCCCGTTCCGACTACGAAATAACACATTCCTCTTTCGACTCCATTTGTGACGATTTCGGATCCTTTTCCGGTCAAGTCGGTTCCGCCCCCGTTCTACTTTCATTCAGTCTCCAAACTATCTTGTTTCTCTTTCGACTCCATTTGCGACGATTTCGGATCCATTTCCGATCAAGTCGGTTCCACGCCCGTTCTACTTCCGTTCAGCGTCAAAAAATCTTGTTTCTTTTTCGGCTCCATTTGCGACGATTTCGGATCGGTTTCGTCTGCATATCCGACCAAGTCGGTCCGCGCTCGTTCTGCTCCCATTCCGACTACGAAATAACGCATACCTCTTTCGACTCCATTTGCGACGATTTTGAATCCGTTTCCGCTCAAGTAGTTTCCGTGACCGTTCTACTTCCGTTCAGCCTCCAAAATATCTTGTTTCACTTTCCACTCCATTTGCGACGATTTCGGATCCTTTTCCGGTCAAGTCGGTTCCGCCCCCGTTCTACTTTCATTCAGTCTCCAAACTATCTTGTTTCTCTTTCGACTCCATTTGCGACGATTTCGGATCCGTTTCTGCTCAAGTAGTTTCCGTGACCGTTCTACTTCCGTTCAGCCTCCAAAATATCTTGTTTCACTTTCGACTCCATTTGCGACGATTTCGGTTCCATTTCCGATCAAGTCGGTTCCACGCCCGTTCAACTTCCGTTCAGCGTCAAAAAATCTTGTTTCCTTTTCGGCTCCATTTGCGATGATTTCGGATCGGTTTCGTCTGCATATCCGACCAAGTCGGTTCGCGCTCGTTCTGCTCCCGTTCCGACTACGAAATAACACATTCCTCTTTCGACTCCATTTGCGACGATTTCGGATCCCTTTCCGGTCAAGTCGGTTCCGCCCCCGTTCTACTTCCATTCAGTCTCCAAACTATCTTGTTTCTCTTTCGACTCCATTTGCGACGATTTCGGATCCTTTTCCGGTCAAGTCGGTTCCGCCCCCGTTCTACTTTCATTCAGTCTCCAAACTATCTTGTTTCTCTTTCGACTCCATTTGCGACGATTTCGGATCTGTTTCCGATCAAGTCGGTTCCACGCCCGTTCTACTTCCGTTCAGCCTCCAAAATATCTTGTTTCCCTTTCGGCTCCATTTGCGACGATTTAGGATCGTTCTGCGCGCCCGTTGTGCTTCCGTTCCGACTACAAAATATCTCATTCCTCTTTTAAATCCATTTGCGACGATTTCGGATCCGTTTCCGATCAAGTCGGTTCCGCCCCCGTTCTACTTCCATTCAGCCTCCAAAATATCTTGACTCCATTTGCGACGATTTCGGATCCCTATGCGATCAAGTGGGTTCCACGACCGTTCTACTTCCGTTCAGCCTACAAAATATCTTGTTTCTCTTTCGACTCCATTTGCGACGATTTCGGATCCGTTTCCGGTCAAGTCGGTTCCGCCCCTGTTCTACTTTCATTCAGTCTCCAAACTATCTTGTTTCTCTTTCGACTCCATTTGCGACGATTTCGGATCCTTTTCCGGTCAAGTAGTTTCCGTGACCGTTCTACTTCCGTTCAGCCTCCAAAATATCTTGTTTCTCTTTCGACTCCATTTGCGACGATTTCGGATCCGTTTCCGCTCAAGTAGTTTCCGTGACCGTTCTACTTCCGTTCAGCCTCCAAAATATCTTGTTTCACTTTCGACTCCATTTGCGACGATTTCGGATCCTTTTCCGGTCAAGTCGGTTCCGCCCCCGTTCTACTTTCATTCAGTCTCCAAACTATCTTGTTTCTCTTTCGACTCCATTTGCGACGATTTCGGATCCGTTTCTGCTCAAGTAGTTTCCGTGACCGTTCTACTTCCGTTCAGCCTCCAAAATATCTTGTTTCACTTTCAACTCCATTTGCGACGATTTCGGATCCTTTTCCGGTCAAGTCGGTTCCGCCCCCGTTCTACTTTCATTCAGTCTCCAAACTATCTTGTTTCTCTTTCGACTCCATTTGCGACGATTTTGGATACGTTTCCGCTCAAGTAGTTTCCGTGACCGTTCTACCTCCGTTCAGCCTCCAAAATATCTTGTTTCTCTTTCGACTCCATTTGCGACGATTTCGGATCCTTTTCCGGTCAAGTCGGTTCCGCCCCCGTTCTACTTTCATTCAGTCTCCAAACTATCTTGTTTCTCTTTCGACTCCATTTGCGACGATTTCGGATCGGTTTCGTCTGCATATCCGACCAAGTCGGTCCGCGCTCGTTCTGCTCCCGTTCCGACTACGAAATAACGCATACCTCTTTCGACTCCATTTGCGACGATTTTGAATCCGTTTTCGATCAAGTCATTTCCGCGACCGTTCTACTTCCGTTCAGCCTCCAAAATACTTTGTTTCTCTTTGGACTACATTTGCGACCAATTCGGTTCCGTTTCCGATCAAGTCGTTTCCGCGTGCGTCCTACTTCCTTTCGTTTCCATTTGCGACAATATCGGATCCGTTTAAGATCAGGTCGGTTCCGCCCCCGTTCTACTTTCATTCAGTCTCCAAACTATCTTGTTTCTCTTTCGACTCCATTTGCGACGATTTCGGTTCCATTTCGCTCGTTCTGCTTCCGTTCCGACTACGAAATAACGCATACCTCTTTCGACTCCATTTGCGACGATTTTGAATCCGTTTCCGCTCAAGTAGTTTCCGTGACCGTTCTACTTCCGTTCAGCCTCCAAAATATCTTGTTTCACTTTCGACTTCATTTGCGACGATTTCGGATCCTTTTCCGGTAAAGTAGTTTCCGTGACCGTTCTACTTTCATTCAGTCTCCAAACTATCTTGTTTCTCTTTCGACTCCATTTGCGACGATTTCGGTTCCATTTCGCTCGTTCTGCTCCCGTTCCGACTACGAAATAACACATTCCTCTTTCGATTCCATTTGCGACGATTTCGGATCCGTTTCCGCTCAAGTAGTTTCCGTGACCGTTCTACATCCGTTCAGTCTCCAAACTATCTTGTTTCTCTTTCGACTCCATTTGCGACGATTTCGGTTCTATTTCCGATCAAGTCGGTTCCACGCCCGTTCTACTTCCGTTCAGCCTCAAAAAATCTTGTTTTTTTTCGGCTCCATTTTCGACGATTTCGGATCGGTTTCGTCTGCATATGCGACCAAGTAGGTCCGCCCTCGTTCTGCTCCCGTTCCGACTACGAAATAACACATTCCTCTTTCGACTCCATTTGCGACGATTTCGGATCCGTTTTCGCTCAAGTAGTTTCCGTGACCGTTCTACTTTCATTCAGTCTCCAAACTATCTTGTTTCTCTTTCGACTCCATTTGCGACGATTTCGGTTCTATTTCCGATCAAGTCGGTTCCACGCCCGTTCTACTTCCGTTCAGCCTCAAAAAATCTTGTTTCTTTTTCTGCTCCATTTGCGACGATTTTCGATCGGTTTCGTCTGCATATCCGACCAAGTCGGTTCGCGCTCGTTCTGCTCCCGTTCCGACTACGAAATAACACATTCCTCTTTCGACTCCATTTGCGACGATTTCGGATCCGTTTCCGCTCAAGTAGTTTCCGTGACCGTTCTACTTTCATTCAGTCTCCAAACTATCTTGTTTCTTTTTCGACTCCATTTGCGACGATTTCGGTTCTATTTCCGATCAAGTCGGTTCCACGCTCGTTCTACTTCCGTTCAGCCTCAAAAAATCTTGTTTCTTTTTCGGCTCCATTTGCGACGATTTCGGATCGGTTTCGTCTGCATATCCGACCAAGTCGGTCCGCGCTCGTTCTGCTCCCGTTCCGACTAAGAAATAACACATTCCTCTTTCGACTCCATTTGCGACGATTTCGGATCCGTTTCCGATCAAGTCGTTTCCGCCCCCGTTCTACTTCCGTTCAGCCTCCAAAATATCTTGTTTCACTTTCAACTCCATTTGCGACGATTTCGGATCCTTTTCCGGTCAAGTCGGTTCCGCCCCCGTTCTACTTTCATTCAGTCTCCAAACTATCTTGTTTCTCTTTCGACTCCATTTGCGACGATTTCGGTTCCATTTCCGATCAAGTCGGTTCCGCGCCCTTTCTACTTCCGTTCAGCCTCCAAAATATCTTGTTTCACATTCAACTCCATTTGCGACGATTTCGGATCGGTTTCGTCTGCATACTCGACCAAGTCGTTCCGCGCCCGTTCTGCTTCCGTTCAGCCTCCAAACTATTTCCCTTCTTTTTCGACTCCATTTGCGATGATACCGGATCAGTTTCGTCTCCGTTTCCGATCAAGTCATTTCGGCGACCGTTCTATTTCCGTTCAGCCTCCAAAATATCTTGATTCTCTTTCGATTCCATTTGCGCCGATTTCAGTACCGTTTCCGGCATAATTGGTTCAGCACCCGATCTACTCTCGTTCCGACTACGAAATAACTTATTCCACTTTCGTTTCCATTTGCGACGATTTCGGAACCGTTTCCGATCAAGTCGGTTCCGCCCCCGTTCTACTTCCATTCAGTCACCAAAGCATCTTGTTTCTCTTTCGACTTCATTTGCGACGATACCGGATAAGTTTCGTCTTCAAAATACTTTGTTTCTCTTTGGACTACATTTGCGTCCAATTCGGTTCCGTTTCCGCTCAAGTCGTTTCCACGAGCGTTCTACTTCCTTTCGTTTCCATTTCCGACAATATCGCATCCGTTTAAGATCAAGTCGGTTCCGCCCCCGATCTACTTCCATTCAGCCTCCAAAATATTTTGTTTCTCTTTCGACTTCACTTGCGATGATATCGGATCGGTTTCGTCTCCGTATCCGACCAAGTCGTATCCGCGCCTGTTCTGCTACCTTTCCGACTACGAAATACCTCATTTCTCTTTCGACTCCATTTGCGACGATTTCGATTCCGTTTCTGATTAAGTCTGTTACGCCCCCGATCTACTTCCATTCAGTCTGCAAACTATCACGCTTCTCTTTCTACTCCATTTACGACGACTTCTGTTCCGTTTTCGATCAAGTCGTTTCCGCGACCGTTCTACTTCCGTTCAGCCTCCAAAATACTTTGTTTCTCTTTGGACTACATTTGCGACCAATTCGGTTCCGTTTCCGATCAAGTCGTTTCCGCGTGCGTCCTACTTCCTTTCGTTTCCATTTGCGACAATATCGCATCCGTTTAAGATCAGGTCGGTTCCGCCCCCGTTCTACTTCCATTCAGCTTACAAAATATTTTGTTTCTCTTTCGACTTCACTTGCGATGATATCGGATCGGTTTCGTCTCCGTTTCCGATAAAGTCGTTTCCGCGCCCGGTCTGCTCCCGTTCCGACTTCGAAATAACTCATTCCTATTTCGACTCCATTTGCGACAATTTCGGATCTTTTCCGATCAAGTCGGCCCCCTCTACTTCCGTTCAGCCACCAAACTATCTTGTTTCTCTTTCGACTCCATTTACGACGATATCCGATACTTTCGTCTCCGTATCCGACCAAGTCGTTTCCGTGTCCGTTCGGAATTCGAAATAACTCAATCCTCTTTCGGCTTCATTTACGACGATTTCGGTAAGTTCGGCGCCCTTTCTACTTCCGTTCAGTCTCCAAACTATATATATACGATTTTGGTACCGTTTACATCACAGTTGGTTCAGCACCCGATATGCTTTTGTTCCGACTACGAAATAACTTATTCCTCTTTCGATTAACTAAATTATTCGATTTCTCTAACTCATTCCTCTCTCGATTCCATCTGCGACGATTTCTGATCCTTTTCCGACCAAGTCCTTTCCATTTCCTTTCCGCCTCCGAACTATCTTGTTTCTCTTTCGACTCCATTTGCGACGATTTCGCTTCCGATCCTCTTCCGATCCGATCCATCAAGTCGTTTCCGCGTCCGTTCCGCTCCCGTTCTTAATTCGAAATAAATTGTTTCTCTTTCGATTTCATTTGCGACGATTTCGAACAAATTGAAAATAACTCGTTTCTATTTCGATATCATTTGCACCGATTTGGGTTCCGTATACGACCTAGTTGATTCCGCGCCCATTCTGCTCCCGTTCCGAATTCGGGATGACTCGCTTCTGTTGCAACTCCATTTGCGACGATTTCGGTTCCGTTTCAGCTACGTATACGAACAAGTTGGTTCCGTGACCGTTCTGCCTCCATTTCCGCCTTCGATCCGTTTGTTTTCTCTTTCGAATCCATTTGCAATTATGTTTCGGTTTCGTTTCTGCCCCCGTATTGCTTCCTTTACACCTTCGAACGGTCTCGTTTATATTTCTATTCCAATTTCGACGGTCTTGGTATCTTATCAGGTCCATTTCGATCCCATTGTTTTCTGCGTCAACAATCTTTCGGTTCTATTTCCAATATGATACTATTCTGTTGGAGTTGGGCTTCTTTGCTGTTTGGATAGCTTTTCTGTCTTTGTTCTTTTGTCGCTGTTATTGTAACTTTATTCTAATACCATCACAACCCTTATTTTCCCCAATATTCACTACATCACATCACCAGATTTGAGACTGATTCGTACGTTATATATCGATATTTGAATATATGGATTTATATACAACGTATGTATACATGGATATGTGTGTTGCATATTATTTTGTGTTAGGTTTATAAAATATTTTTTCTTGAATATCGATATTTTACGTAATAGCAAGGTGCTATTTCTCCAGTTAACTCTCCCAAAAATTTTTTAATATCAATATTGATATTAAATTTTTATTTCCAGGAATGAATTTATTTATATTGTTTAATTGTTTCAATTATTTGAATATATTAATAAAATGTCTATTTATAATTTTAAATTTCAAGAATAATAACCAATACACTTAATATTTCCGTATGTAGAAAAAAGTGATACGAGTATAAAATTTGGCGTGCTATGTCATGTGAAAACCCCATCCATCATTGTCAGAATTTAAAATTTATAGTCCGTGTGTTCTGTGTCATAAATAGCATTATAACAATAAAAAATATTCCAACAATTGCAATGCTATTATTGAATTACACCATACTTACCATGAATTATACAAACAATGAAATTGACAGAGCTCTTAGAGCTGCTTTAAGGCTCAGGCTCCAATTTAACCTGGTCTATGTGAATCGTTGGTACAGCACCACCGTAAGAATCTGCGTCAGTTATTTGAACGAAGATATATCTTAAAATTAATCTTTCAAATAAAAACAAAATTTCACACGACAATTTCAACAAAAAAAATAGTTTCCTTAATACGCTAATTTTTTTCATGCTACTTGAACATCAAACCATCATTATTGAATATTAATTAAAGATGTTAATTGCAGATTTTTTGCTGATTTGGTATGATTGTTAACTTTTAATTGAGAGAATTTTTGAAAGTTTGCTGAATTAAATCTATATTTACAGATAACTACAAATGACTTTATTGGTCTAAGCAACTTAGTGGAGCTTCACCTCGGCCAGAACATGATCAGCGATCTACCGGAAAATGCATTTCTGAGGAATAAAAATCTCGAGAAGCTCTATCTGTTTTCAAATAATCTAGAGGAACTGAATGATAAGTGTTTTAATGGTTTAGTAAGCTTGACATTCTTGTTAATCAACAACAATATCTTGAAGGACATCAGTTCAAGAATTTTTACGTATACGCCTAGTCTACAGAAGCTGTAAGTTTAAATTCTATGTTTTAGTATTGGTTTTGTTATGTATACTTTTTAGGCAACTTGACAGCAATCAGTTTCGATATTTACCAGCAAAAATTTTCGATACACTTACCGGACTACAGTCAGTAAAGCTAGCTAAGAATCCCTGGCATTGCGATTGCAACATTTTATATTTATCTTTGTAAGTTAATACTAAACTGATGCATAGCTGAACATTTCTCAGTTTTTCTCTTTTGATATTACTATGTGATTGTATGTTCCTAAATATTTTTTTCACTTGATAAAGGCATTTTTTGAGAAAATGGGGTGCTTTGGCAGTAGAATTCTTAGTAGTAGATAAAATCAATGAATGAAATCGCAATTGTGAACGTTACATAATTAGAGTCTACATACAACGAATAACTCATAATACGTGACGACAAAATTTTTATTTTATGTAAAGAAAGCAGCTGTTTACATTGATACTTTGCATTTTTACCACTGTGGTGAAAATACATGTAATCGCCTAATATATTATTTAAAATTTTGATTATATTAATAAATATTTGGAGTATTAGTCGGCTAGATAAATAATTTAGTGATTTTAGTTGTGATACTATTTATACGATGATTAGATATGAGTACATGAGGTGGTTTGTCCAGTAACCAAGTGGTTACTCAAGAGGAAAGCAAAATTTATTTTAATATATTTATTCAAACAAATAACATTTTAATTAAGGTTAATCTGCTTAACCTGTTGTTGTTTATTGTAACGTAATTGATGTCAAATTACCATAGCCAGCTAGACGATTGAACAGCACGTTTAAGTGAAAATATTTTATTATAAAATTGGTGGTAGTACACAAAAACCTTCAAACTTCCAAACACTCTAAAGGCGACTTATTAACCTTAGATGGCAATATATATGATGATTGGTTCGGTAAATAATAAAGACAGGTACGTCAGTCGAGAAAGTGTGTAGAAGAACCTATTCGTCCTGTCGCAAACTTGAGTTAGACACTGGTACAAAATCGATTTGAATCAAGAACTCAACGTTAATGATTATGGGCAATGCCGATGGTCTACTAAAGAGGTATTAGAAAATTTGGAAAAGAACTAATATTTTAGCTTACAAATAATTTTTTGCAGCGGAGCTGGTTTTTTGATAAATCTATATGTTAGCAAGCATAATGCATATTTGTGGAATGACGCTAGCGCACACGCGGCTCACCAGGTGGCATTTTAGTTCCAAAAAGTCACCGTATTTTAACGACTTTAGACAAGACATTTTAGTTTTTATTAAAGAGCATAGACGTGGACGTTATGTACTTCCAGCAGATTAACGTTTTCTGCCGCAAAGTGAATCTGTTGATGGACAATCAGCATTAAGATCCTGCAAAGAATGGTTAACTTTTACGGTGATAACTCGTATTGGCTACCCACAAGCTGTTTCCTTGTACGGTTTTCTGAAGCCATAAGTTTAGGCCAATAGGCTGCAATTAACCTGTGTTCTTAAAGCTAACATGATCCAGGCCGTCGTTCAATGTTAGCCGGATATAGTACACAGAATCATTGAATAATGAACCACTCTAATTCGTGTCATTGTGATAAGCCGTCAATGTTTGAATGAAGCTAGAAAACACACATATAGGAATACACGCACATAAGAGGTGTCGCCAGGCAATATTATGATTTGATACATGGGTCATTCTATTCTACTGATACCAAGCTTCAAAGCTTTATATGCTTTTTATATGCTGTATTTTGTAGAAGTAAAAACACCATCACAGATTTATACCTTTTTTAAAATGTTAAGTTTTGTGTCACGAAAATGTCAGAAAATGTGCATTTGCAGTATGTATTAATTTTCTTATTTGCGCTTGGTTATTAAGGCGTGGTTATGGAAATTCAAAAGTGGTGATTTCGATATGCGAAACAAAGTGTGTTCAGGTAAACCGAAAAAAGTTTGAATAAGAGAAACTGCAAGAGTTATTGGACGAAAGCCTTACCCAAATCCAAAAATAATCGACAGAAGCTTTAAATGCGACCCAATAAATAATCAGCTACCGATTACGAGCAATGGAGAAAATCCAAAAGACGAGAAGATGAGTGCCACATTAATCGAATGACATTAATGAAATGCGGCTTCAAAAATATGATCCGAATTCACTTCTGCATCGAACAATAACTGGTGACAAAAAATGGATCTATTTTCAAAATCCTAACCACAAAAAATTGTTATCACCTCGCGAAGCTCGCCGATCCTCTCGAAGAATCAATAATTTTTGTTGCAAAACAATTCACAGTGTTTGTTTAGACCAATGTGGGCGAAGTGTTGATACTTGGTGAAATATTTAATAGTGACCGTTATGGAAAAAATGATCAATTTGAATCATGCATTAACGATATACGTCTAGAATGGGCGCGAACACACACACACACACACACACATATATATATATATATATTTAGGGTAAATGATGTGGCTCGGTGAATGGAGGTAAAACGAAATGAAACAGTGGTGTTTACATTATGTGACCGTTATTTATTGGCTATATAAAAAAAATATGTGAAAACTTAGACTTAAACTGGAGACTGGAGTTCTAGTTGGCGCTGCTGGCAAACCGCCCGTGTTCAACATCTGGGATTATATTTCTGGGTATTTTATAGACCGTTATGCCACGATGTAAAATTCGATATGCCTCAAGGTCACTATATATATATATATTGATTATGAACCGAATTACTTACTTTGTTGGACGATTATATCGACCATAAAATGTGTAATTGGCAGTACTTTTCTGAAACACAAGCTTTACTTTTGACTTAATATCCATAATTTTCAACAAATCTGTTCATTATAGAACGATACTCTAAGGCAATTAACAACACATCCATCTCACATCTGTCAAAACCCTCCCATATCTCTAAAAGAACTCTATATTTATTTAATTCACCACTTCACGTCATAATACATTCTCCCCCTCTATTGGAGAAGCTCTTCGATAACTCTTGGCTGGCGCTCAACTAGAGCCTTTTTACTTGTAATCAGTGAACGAAATATGAACTGGCATCACTTTCTCTTCTAAACGCCTTGGTTACTTATAATTGAGCCTCAATTAGACTCCGATGCAATCAAATCTCACGACTTAAGTAAAAACTCTTTCAAAAAGGGTACGCTGTACACTAAATATAAATTTACAAAACGCTACCAACAAAGGCCACTGGTTCATTAAAAAAATCTATAATAACCCATTACACGTAGGGTCTGATAAGGATCGTTCATATGCTGGGCATAGTTAAAAATACTCAAAAAGGTCGACTTCCTTTAGAAAGTTGAGGTCTTCTTGAGATTGACAGGTTGGTCCTCAATTGATTTCATAACCAAGGCCAGTTTTTATAAAGTTCAGACAACTAGAACCGCTGTTTACTAATAAGTGACACCATCCAAATTAGGAACTCGGGTTTTAGAATCCATAGCTTATTGCTTTCATCGAAAAGGTCCAACTGTAGCTGGAAAACACATTTTATTTGCTCAATTTAATTCATCAAATTAATTTTACTATTTACACTGAGAATTTTTCAGCGTATTTTAAAATATAATGACGAATTATTTAATTACAATATATTTTTTAGATGGGTCGATTCAAACAGCAATAAAATTTGGGATTCCGATCCGTCCTGTAGAGGACCAGGTTACCTAGGCGGTCTGCTCCTCAAAGATATGACCTTTGACAAATTATGCGAAGGACAGTGGGCTAGCATGCTAAATTTATCCCCAAGAATACCCGTCAAACAAGAAGGATAAAATTCAAAATTAAAGATAACGCGGATAATCTTTTAAATTCGACGAAATCTGAGACTATGTGACAATAAATTATATCGCTGTTTACAATAATCATGTCTATTGTACCTATTTATGCTTTCATGTGTGTTTATTTTCTGATAATGTCAGAATATTAAATAAATAACACAGATTCGCCTTTGGCAATTTCTATTTCAATGTAATTACAAATAATTTTTAATATAATGGCTATTATACGTATAATGTTTTAATTTGTTTGTTAAATATTTTTAAGATTAAAACAATAATCTTTGCACTTTTTAATATTAACGAGGGAAAAACAATGATACAATGAAATAAAAAATCTAGTTGCTATATCTGATATCATTTTTGAAGTACGATTATAAATACCTATTATAGTTATTTAAATAAATCAGGAAGTGATATGACCATTTAACATTATCTAGGAAAACAATAGTTAAAATACTATCATTGTTAAATTAAAAAAGGCAGTGGATTTTACTAATAAATTATTCCTTAATAACTATTAAATATTACTTGCGGTGCGACAAAAATTTCGAGAAACTACTACTAATTGTGCGCTCTAATTTACATACGATCAAATATTTTTGAGAGCACAGGTATCTAAAGCGCTAATCCACCAATTTCATAGGATAATTTATGATTAATCTTAACCGTTAAGAGCTCTAACCGTTAAGAGCTCTAACATCAATTAAAATGAGGGTTTTCAGATATAATATAAATTTTATGTCTTTCTTGGAGTTGCTTTTTGTGTCTTAAATTCGAAATATCTCAATATGTGTGTAAAGATTTTGTTCACCCTTTATTCAATAAACAAAAGTTTATACCATTTAAATTCGACTTGGAATCGACTGTTTTAAGAGTCGCATTTCGAATACTTCATACTTGCAAATTTTAGATTATAACAGAGTCATGCAGAGACAGTTAAGATAGTTAAGTTCGATTAAGAAAACCATTAAAACATTTCTTCAATTCTAAACCATAGGCTAGATGACTAACAAAGAGCCACAAAAATATTAATTCATTATAATAATACGCTATAAAAATACTACATTTAATTGAAACATTGGCGTCATTGTAAGTTTCTTAACTACCATATACCCAATCTTTGAATGTATAACGCGTTCAGATTTAATTTGGATTATTTGTCTTATATTTCACATTTAAAAAATTGGTATTAAATAACCATCTAATAGAAAACATAAATACAAAACTGGAATTTATTAAAGCAAGTAACCTAAATTTACCCACAATCAATTCGTCGATAATGACTATACTATGTGACAGTAACTGAAATAATAATTTTAAAAAGAATAAGAGAACTCTTATATAATTGAATGATAATTGCAGATACACTAATCATGAAATGTGGTAGTATTGAGGAACATTAAGTAAAAATACTATCTGTATAACCCTAGACAAGAAAAGCGGCTATTGGGAACTGTGAGAATAGTGTTATTGAAATCAACCACTATATTTTCTAAGATAAATCAAAAAAAGTTTGAAATTGAAAGTTTGTATTCATGATTTGAGGATACAGATGCAAATGTATTTTTAGGACAACACAAATATTCATTTTACATAGTTATTAGTAACTACAATACAATAAAAGTTTTAAATTACAATAGTCTCGCAATTTTATAAGCATGTGCAATTGTAGTCAATTAATTTATAAAGTTTGTGTTTTGACATGTTTTAACATATTAGGTCTGCTATGAATTTTTATACTAGATCCCCGTTTTGATTTTTTACATTACTCTTCAGTGACATTTTTGTTCATACAAGTTCTGTATGTAAGAATTGTTCGAAATGCCTGAAACTTCTATTTACTATAAAACACATTCCAGGCTGTACAAATTTAAGAAAATCACATTGTTCAATCAAATATACACATACCCTTACCTTACCTATTGGTGAAATATAGCCCATCAAACTGTTTAATGTACAAGTAACCAGATATTTGATATTGGCATTTCGTATTTTAACCATGATTTATTTAATATATTTATATAATAATCTATTTCTATATAAAATATATTAATATATTTCTTTGTATTTTAAGATGTGGACGTTCGATGGTGAATAGCAGTGCATGTTCAGTGAGTTTAATTAGAAAATAATTTTCTTCTGTCTAGTTGGCATTCGAATCTGACTTCAGGCACCCTTCTGTAACTCACATTATATTAAATATAATTGTCTATATTATTTGGTAGCTGAAAAAAGAACAACATTATTGGGCATTCTTATATACAATAAAACAAACAAATGAGGCATAAACTGAAATATTATCAACTGTGATGTTTATCTCGATATTATATTATCTTAATGACACTTTAGAACAATCTTATAGCTGTGAATAAATTACTGATGTTCATTATGTTCAGTTATAGCACAACATTATTAAAATAATATAAATATAAAATAACAAACCGGACAGTGTCACCAAAACAACTACGTCACGGGTAGATTTGTCTGAACGTGAACTTTTGTTTCTAATCCTTTTTTAGAAAAATAACTTTTATTACGGGTAAAGTATATGCGTAATACTGTCATAAAATAGTTTTACAAAAATAGTCATCTAGCCTATTGTAAAATTAATATTAAGAAGATAGGTGGGTTAAAAAATTCCAAAGAAATGTATTTTTTATCTTCAGCTGATACTGATTCAACTTATCAATAGTAAACTTCCCAAATACTCAATTGTAAAATATGTCTAGAAAATTATACCAAAATTTTAAATCGGTTAGAGTAAAATTCTAAAATACAGACGTTTTGGAAATTCCGTCCATCAGGCCACGTCAGTGTAGCGCGTTCCAGGTATATTTTAAAGCAGTTGCTTAGCCATTGTTTGTCTATCTTTCTCGCTTGCTTTCACTTTCTAAGGACAACAAATGTTGAATATTTTAGTTGATTGCTGCTTGTTGAGACGTGATGTTGTATCAGAGATATACGATGAATGTTTCACCAGTTGACCAGAAAAAACTCAAAAGTCAGAAACAAAAACACGTGCCACAAGACGGCATTATTCTATATTTTTTTTCCGCTAAGTACTTTTGTGAAGTGTTAGTGGCTTTACGCAGAATAAATGAAAGTTTACAGCAGTTAATTTCGAAAATTATTCCAAAAATATCCCGTTCTGTATAACGTAGTAATCTCAGCTTTGTTGCTTTTCACGTATGGGATGGATTTGAAACAGCCATGAATAAATCCAAAAAAGGATGGGAAAAGAAAAAACTGACGCTAGGACTCGAGATGCAAGAATTTGATAGTAGGGAAAAGCAAAAGCGTACTCTAAATATGTCCGCTGAAGCCGGTTCTATATTTTATGGTGCCGAAATCGATGATTTAATGGTAACGTTTTGGTAAGTTTTAAAAAGTTTCTTTTTAAATTTTTGAAGTCGGTTGATATATATATATATATATATATATATATATATATGTATATATATATATATATATATATATATATATATATATATATATGTATATATATATATATATATATATATATATATATATATATATATATATATATATATATATATATATATATATATATATATATATATATATATATAAATAGCGACAATTCGATTTTGCAATTGTTCATTGCAAAAGGAATTATGAGACTCTTGATAATGATAATAGGAGGGACTATCCCAGATATAAGACCCATGAAACATTTAAAGGAATATTTGGCAAGAGAATTAAATATTGCTGGAGATCGTCCAGTGGTCGAAATTGGAGTACAATTTATTAAGTTAATTGTGTTTCTCTCACAACAGAGTAGTAACTTAAGGTAGTACTTAAATATAAGGAAATCAAAATAACTTATATGTTATTAAAACTTGTTCTTAAAATATTTGCAGCACAAGATCAGTAGTATATTTAATGTATAACATTAATTAAAATAATAAATATATATTTATTGAAACCTATTAAAATAACTATCTCAAGAACTAACACACTTTATCATTTTCAAAAGGCATTTAATTAAATCTAATTTCTAATAAGTTTCAATAATCAACAAAGTTTATTTTCAAAAATGTAACAACTTTAGAGCATCAAATATAAGTATACATGATCTTTCCTTACTTTTAATTTACAAACATAAATATGAAAGAAGTCAAAGAAGTCAAATGAAATAATCGATAATAAATGAAGTAATAAATGTTTGTATATTAAAACAGATAATATATAAATAAAACAATTTTGAAATTAATATTTTACTTTAACATGTATATTAAAATAATAACGATCAAAATTAGGTAATCGATTTGTTACAATTTAGAAATGTATATTAATAACTTAGGTCTAGAAAGTAAATAATCAAAATTAATGATACAAAAAAATTATATATCTTATTACATTAATCATTAAATAACTTAATATTTATCAATGCTTTAAAATGCTTACAAATTTACTGTTAATAACTCAAAATTTCCTCGATTTGTCCTCTGTGCTCCATCTGTGTAAATTATGTAATTAGTTGTATTTTAACGACTGCATATTTTTATCACTTCATTTATGTATTCATATAGTCCTTACCTTTTATCCATATATTTTAGGTGATATATTCACCTAAAATATATATTGCAAAAATAATAAATACACAAAACTAATTAAAAGAATAATTTCTTTACCCTAAATTTTAAATAAAATTAGATCGTTCTTTGTTTCTTTATTCTACTTTTCGATACCCCCTTTGCTAATAGCTTCTCTTTAATTTGCCGTCCATGGCTTTCGTTTATCTACTGCTTTCTACTTTTTCCGACGTGGGAACTAACAACTCTCCAACAAATGAGGAATTAAATTTCAGCAAAACAATTTTATAATTAATATTCTTTCAGTTATTTATTAAGAAATGCCTTTACTGAAGAAAGCATGGATAAATCAGAAATTAATACCACTAAAATTTACAGAAAATTCTTAATAATCTTTAGAATTCCCTCTAATACAATGATATATTATGTTCTTAAAACCATATCAATTTTTATTAATCCTTATGCAAGAAAAAATTTTCTTATTTGTTCTCTGTGTCAGATCAGCCAACATTCTAATTATCTTGTAAACAAAGAGGTTAGATTGGTATAAAATACTTGCGTATGACGGATATTTTTTACCGCTGTGTATACCTTGCGATGAAATGAACAAATTAATTTATTCGCCTGCCGGCATTTTGCAATAGAACCTTGCCAGATTTTGATCTTAAAAATTACGTGTCCGTAGTTGATTTACGTACAATAGAAAATACGAATAATTTACCGTATAAGAGTTGTAGCTGCCGGAGCGTCCGCAAGAACATAATATATTTGCTTATATCACAAATATCAATCAAATTATTTGCACCGATCTAAGGGCTATTCCTGGTTGTTTGATTTGGGCGTATTTTATTTTATTGGAATTTGTTTATTTGTAGCACATATTACACAAAAAATTTAAGCCTAATTGTTCCTCGATATAATTTTTAACTGTGCCAAATTTCAATCTTCCAGGTGCCTCCGTTTTCCTTTCCAATAAGGGTGGCAAAATGTTCGTTAAGCCGATTAATATATAAAAAAAGATGTGGAATCTGTTACGGGATTATTATTTTTACTCCAACTAATAGCGGGAACATATCAAAATTATGTAAACCTTAAAACATTTATTGAATAATTTCATACGCAATTTAATACAATGTATAAAAGTTTTTCACAATGCTGTAAAAGGGTTACTTTTGTACAACCGATACTATTTTTAAAAGAAATATTAGGCAATTTCACGTATTCGATCATTTTTTCAGTTTAAAAAGGTATTTGTTGAGAAAAAATGGTACAATATTTAATAACCAAAATATTTCCTAAAACGTTTTCCCTTGTTTCTCATTTTTCCCATAGTAATATGGCGATAATGGCGTGTCGAAAACACATTACTTCAATATTTTGAAACTATGTGCATGCTAAGCCATGCTGCCTGAATAAGTGGTAATTATAAAGCGTTATACTAATAAGATCATAAGCGTCTGATGCTGCATATCCTAATGTGTATCCTTAACAACTTCTATAACATGTGGCCGAGAATTGTCATGCAAGGGTCTGACTGGTCTTTGCAACAATACGTAATAAAATTTCATCAATTGGCACCGGTAGGCATATACAGTGATATTTTTAACTTAACTTGGACTCAAACTTTTAATGTTTGGGATTGTCGAATTAGATAAATTTTATCGCGAGTCAGTTTTTTTTATCTTGTGGTAGCCATTCTCCCTCCTTTTAGATCTTACTGAAAGCTTGAAAATGTTTGAAAGCAGTTGGTAAATCCTAATCAAGTGCTAAGCTCTTAAAATGCTGTGAGTCTTAGATTTAGTTATATTGAAAATGAATTACAATTCATTAGTGTAGCATGCCATTCTTTGTGATTGACATGAAAATTGCCACTTATTATTGTTGCAATCTAAATCGGCAATTGGCATCACCATAAGCTTCCAAAAATGTTTAATTTCCTTTGGCAGCAAATTTCTTCAAGGCAGATAACAATAAGCAATTCATTTCTTCTCTATAAACTGTGTAGCGATCTTGAGGCATGTCGAATTTTACATCGCGGAATAACGGTCTACAAAATACCCAGAAATATAATCCCAGATGTTGAACACGGGCGGGGTGCTAGCAGTGCCAACTAGCACCCGACAACGAATAACTGGCGGCAACCCCTAGACGTTTATCTGGGATGTTATTGGAGGGTATTTCGATTTATTCAGTGCTCAACCCTCGTTAGGTTTAGACGTGCCATCATCGACTGCCCAAGCCTCGTCTCCAGGTAACACCGCTGCCATCCATTTTATTATTTGCATTTTTCAATTTTTTTATATAGCCAATAAATAACGGTCACATAATATAAACATCACTGTTTCATTTCGTTTTACCTCCATTCACCGAGCCACATCATTTACCCTAAAGTGGTGACCCCGACGTGATCTTTCGCAAAATTGGGTTTGGACTCGTGAATGGAGGGTACGTGCAACATGGTGTATTTTACGTGGCCGTTATATTTTTTGTTTCAAAATTTTAAGTATTTTTAATTCGATTCGTTTTCAATTTTACCTTCAAGATTCATTTTCATTTTATTCCTATTCATTTCATTATTTCCAATTAATTTTTGTCAAAATTTTCTTTTACAATCTTTTGAACTCATAGATATTTTTACATCACTGCTTAATCATCAGCGTCTCGGCTAAACATTTCTTTCGGCGCTATGTTTAACTAATAATGTCTTCCTTCGCTCGCCGTCTCCGTCATAATGGCAGACATTTTGATTTGAAAGGCTTTGGGCAGTTTTTGTCGGATACCGTCGTTATTTATTTTTTGCTGAATTACCGTAACGTATGTGACTACGGATTAGTCACAGAGCACTTCCAGAAGCTAGGTATCGATTGCAGCCACCGTAGACTTGTGATGTCTTCGCCGAGGTACCAGAATTGCCAACGTCTCGTCGTCGAAGAAAATAAGCTACCACGTCGTCGAACAATCGATCCTCCCACAGCGTCCATTACGGGAGCCCTGTCTGAAAAATAGCTTATTCTCAACGTCGTCGATGGGCCACATTCAAGTGCCAAAGCGACGATGAAGCAATGGTATCTGTAGCACCGGAAGATTTCAACAGCCGTACCAGTTCGCAACCGTACCAACCACAACCGTTTCGAACTATCATATTTTACAAAGCCCTTTTTTATGCAGCACATTTTCCTTGGTATATAATTTTTTTTGTATTTGATATTTTTTCATATATTTTCGTATTTTTGTTGCTTGGAGTAATTGTATGTAAAATTCTGGCAGGGGAGTATTGTAGCGACCTTGAGGCATGTCGATTTTACATCGTGGAATAACGGTCTACAAAATACCCAGAAATATAATCCCAGACGTTGAACATGGGCGGCGTGCCAGCAGCGCCAACTAGAACCCGATAAGTTCGAGCGATCAGATATCATAGGCACATAGCAGAATTCATGTTGATAACTAATAATAATTCAAATAATTAGTTTACTTTTTGCAGAAATTAAATGCATTTTATATGTTACAAACACAAAAATGTATTAACCTATCATTAACTTATTGTTAT
This sequence comes from Rhynchophorus ferrugineus, assembly GCF_030347505.1. Lineage (NCBI taxonomy): Eukaryota > Metazoa > Arthropoda > Insecta > Coleoptera > Curculionidae > Rhynchophorus > Rhynchophorus ferrugineus. The sequence continues at coordinate 19,430,021 of NW_027472588.1, read as the reverse complement.
GCTAAAATAACTAATAGGAAATCAAAATAGGGACTATCTTGAAATAAATTTTGACATTCATTTAATATTAAGATAAAGCAATGTATAGTAGTTGAGATTACAATTTTAAATATCAATATATTTTAACATAAGTGTTCATTATTACCATCATCATCGTTACGTTGTCATTAACCAATCTGCCATTGTTGGTGTCGCGAGATTTCGATAATTTTTGAGCTTTTGTAGTGACCTTGGATTTTGTTAGCCTTTTATTTAACCGACTTCAGAAAAGGAGGAGGTTCTATGTTCGGATGAATATATATATATATATATATATATATATATATATATATATATATATATATATATATATGTATATATATATATATATTAATGCATTTTATTGCATGGTTTGATTTTGTTTTTTTTAAGTAAAAATTCTTTTTTTATTCGAAAAAGTGCACTTTCGAGGTGACCCCATTGGGTATACTCAAACTTCAAAGGCACGTACAATTTTTTAATATATTTTTGGTTTAAAATAATCAGATATTTGTATATAATGTTATCGCTGACTGATGTGACGAAAAATCCGAAGTAGTTCAGTGTATTAGTCAGTCAGTTTGCGTTTTGGGCACTAACTATCATATAGGACGTCGTAGAAACACTGTAGGCAACTGTTTCTATGGTGTAATTGTTAAAGCGTTTGAACACACACACAGAGGTTGTCGATTCGATTCCCATCAGGGCAGAAACTTTATTTTTCTAGTGTGATTGGAACATTTGTCAAATAATCTAGGCTGAGTAACGGATCCCAGGGCTTGAAACATTCTTTATTTTCAATTATTATTTCTTTATTTCTATTTTTTCTTATACGGGCTGCACCTTTACTTGGCCTATCTATTTTAATATTTAATTAAATAACTATGCAATTTTTTGGGTAAATATCTACCACTAAAAAGAGAACAAAAATATTTTTAACAGAAATATTGAACCGACTTCAAAAAATAAATAAGGAACTCACTAAAAAGTAAAAAATAATCAAACTTTGATTTTTAACACAAAAAAAATGTTTTAATATAAAATATGTAGATTGTTTCTTTATTCCTATTTTTCCTAATACCGACTGCACCTTTACTTGGCGTACCTATTGTAATATTAATGTAAAAAATTATCAAACTTAGATTTTTAACACAACGTTTTAATATAAAATATGTACATAATAATCGTTGTAATAACAAAATAAAAATAAGCAAAATACTTATTTAACCTATCTTTATTTGACGAAAGCCGATCTCAAACTTTTAAAGAATTTTCAGACAAAAATCTTATCAGTAGATTAACTCTTTCTGGACCTTTATATGCTATTAGAAAATTTCAAACGGACCTAAAATGGCTAACATGAGATTTAACTGAATATTTTTCATCAGTTTCAACATTCCTGTTTTATTGCTTGATTTTTCTGGGGCTTATTATTACTGGCGATAAAAAGTGTATTAACAAATATGTATTAGCTTATTATGAGCGTATTTATATTTTAAAATAACTAATCGGAAATCAAAATAGGGACTATCTTTGAGTAAATTGTGAATTTAAAAAGTGATTCTAGATAAAAAACACTTAATTTAAAATTAGAATAAAGGAAAAAGTAGTAGTTGAGAGTACAATTTTAAATGTATATAATATATTTCAATATTAATTCATTGTTACTATCATCATAGTTACGTTATCATCAACCAATATACCATTGTGGGTGTAGTAGCATTTCGATAATTTTTGAGCTTCTGTAGCCACTATAGATGATCGACCCCAGCTATTCCGTCGCTTTGTATTTTTTGGTCACTCTCTATTATCATTTCTAATGCCGCATTAGGCAGTAGATTCAGTTATGCAGTCGTTAAAAAATTCAAAAGATTAAAATCCAAAAAAATTTTTTTTTTAATTTTAGTTTTTGCCTAAGATCTCGATTAAGTTCTGAATTTTCTGTTAGACACTTGCACGTATTTTGATATCTATTGGTGAAAATGCGATGTATGTGTAATGTAATGTAAACAGCCGTTAACCTAATTATTAAATTCAATGGTTTTGGAATTTCTCTACATAGAATAATAGTTTTCCATTTAGTTTTGTTGAGTTCGTCAGTGTATACAAGGCCTTATTTTGGCTTATTGTGACTGGCGATGAAAAGTGGAACTATTATCGCTAATGTATGAATATTCACCTACATTGTACTAATTTTTCTCATTTAATGCGTTCTTAAAGTGAAAAATTAGACATACTGATAGACATACTTTACTGCACATTCGACAATTGCTTGAGATAATTTTTGTGATTTGGTGCTTGAGCTGTTTGCATGCTTGAAACTTATTTGTCGCTACAATTTTAAATTTAGAGTTGGTGATTTGGATTCTGAAAGGACCGAAAGGGCTACCATTGTGTTGAAAGTTTGCCAAAATACAGTTACAGTCGCCTTGAATGTATAATGTTCAGATCTATAATCAGGTTTGCGCCTTGACATCATACATTAATTATTTAATTAAATAGAATAATTAATAAAAAACACATTGCTTCAAAGAAAATAAAATCACACATCCCGTTGTTGAAAATAGATATTGTTCACATCCATCAATCAATGTTTCAAAAATTTTGATACAGGTATTATAGATTAGCTTTTGTCGCTTACGTATCGCTGAGATAACCAAACAATGGTTTATCTAACGCAAACAAAACTAGAACTTCCAATTAACGATAGAAAATAATTATATCGGAGACACTGCGAATAACGAAAACTTTTCGTATTTTCGGTACACATAGTGTAAAAGCAAACCGAAACAAATCAAAAACAAAATCCCCTTTCATAAAGTGGTTTTTATTCAATAAACACTATAAATCTTATAATAAATAATATATTCGATTGTTTAGTATCGGAACATTTCTGATAATCGAGATTCTGATTAGATATACTTTACCGCGTAACAAATTAGTTATGCTCATGGTGTGTCGTGATAGTGGACATATAGTGACAACATGAAAAAGTTTCTGTGGTTATTGTTATGGTGTTTTCAATACATCTTATCCCAAGGTAAAGGATGCCACTTTTAAGTTCAGTCTTATTAGTATTAAAAATAATTTCTTAAAACTACTTGTTGCTAGATTTATAAAAACTTGTTGAATTAATATAACAATGTAATTCGAACAAGAGTGTAATTCGAAGTTAATAGTTCATACAAAGTAGTTTTTCATTAAAGTTTTTCGAATATGCAAACATTTTTCTTTTTGTCGCAATTATTGTGGGGCCACCCTAGATTATTTAATAAAGTTGTGGCGCACTATTCGTCGCCGATTGAAATAAAAATTTGAGACCATTTTAATATTTCATCTTTCATGATAATATACCTAAAACTTGATATCGATTTGTTACCTTATTGCTATTGCTTTAGGTATTTATATTAGTGAGTAAAACTTTGTTCACGATGATGTTCATATTTAAATCCTTAGTTAAATAATGTTTGTAAATTGTCCGAGATGTAGTTCTATTTTCGCTTATATATAAATTATAGTAAATGGAAAGGGTTTTAAACACATAGGCTATTAATATACCTTAAAAACCATTTTATTTAAGGAAAGATGGGACACTTGTTTGAACGGCGACACGAAGCGACACTGAGGGTATTTACAGACTAGAAAATTGCTTTTTATAACATTTCACTCCTAAATAATCCACCACAGGGATATACGTGATTGTTATTCCACTTGGATAGCTTATATTTGTATATAAATGGTTTTTACACTGCATTGATGCACTGAAATGCGCTATGCAGTGCGTTTCCAAGTTTTGGTGATTCTATATTCCAATAGTTCAAGATTAAGAAACTGACCTATTATAATTCGACTTTGGTGACCGTTCACCCTGAACTCTAGGTTTCAGTTCCAGTAGACTATGTTAATTAACAGCAATTTCAGTCTACCTTTGTTGGCCTTATTCTGTAGCGACCTTGAGGCATGTCGAATTTTACATCGTGGAATAACGGTCTACAAAACACCCAGAAATAGAATCCCAGATGTGGAACACGGGCGGGGTGCTAGCAACGCCAACTAGAACCCGATAACGGATAGTTGGCGGCAACCCCGAGACGTTTATCTGGGATGTTATTGAAGGGTATTTCGATTTATTCAGTGCTCAATCATCGTTAGGTTTAGACGTGCCACCATCGACTGCCCATGCCTCGTCTCCAGGTAACACTGCTGCCATCCGTTTTATCTAATTGTATTTTTCACATTTTTTTATATAGCCAATAAATAATGGACACACATAATGTAAACACCATTGTTTCATTTCGTTTTACCTCCATTCACCGAGCCACATCATTTACCCTAAAGTGGTGACTCCGACGTGATCTTTCGCAAAATTGGGTTTGGACTCGCGAATGGAGGGTACGTGCAACATGGTGTATTTTACGTGGCAGTTTTATTTTTTGTCTCAAAATTTTCACTATTTTTAATTCGATTCGTTTTCTATGTTACCTTCAATATGCCTTTTCATTTTATTTCTATTCCTTTTCAAACTCCTTCTATATTACATTCATTCCAACATTTGTTCCTCATAAAATTTTATTTTAGTGCTGGAACAATAAAGCTTCAATGTCATTTTATTATTTCCAATTCATTTTTTTTTAAATTTTTTGTCAAAATTTTCTTCACAATCTTTTGAAATCATAGATATTTTTACATCACTGCTTAATCATCAGCGTCTGGGCTAAACATTTCTTTCGGCGCTATGTTTAAATCATAATATCTTCCTTCGCTCGTCGACTTCGTCATAATGGCAGACATTTTGATTCGAAAGGCTTTGGGCAGCTTCGACCGGATACCGTCGTTATTTGCTTTTTTCTGAATTACCGTAACGTATGTGACTGCGGATTAGTCATAGAGCAGCTCCAGATGTTAGGTACCCATTGCAGTTACCGTAGACTCGTCATGTCTTCGCCGAGGTACCAGAATTGCTAACGTCTCGTCGTCGAAGAAAATAAGCTAATACATCGTCGAACAATCGATCCTCCCTCAGCGTCGATTAAGGGAGCCCTGCCCGAAAAATAGCTTGTTCTCAACGTCGTCGATGGACCACATTCAAGTGCTAAAGCGACGATGAAGCAACGGTATCTGTAGGACCGGAAGATATCAACAGCCGTACCAGATCGCAACCGTACCAACCAAAACCGTTTCAATTTATCATATTTTTCAAGGCCCTTTTCATGCAGCCCATTTTGTTTGGTATATAATTTTTTTTGTATTTGATATTTTTTCATACATTTTTGTATTTTTGTTGCTTGGAGTAATTGTATGTAAAATTCTGGCAGGGGAGTATTGTAGCGACCTTGGAGCATGTCGAATTTTACATCGTGGAATAACGGTCTACAAAATACCCAGAAATATAATCCCAGATGTTGAACACGGGCGGGGTACCAACAGCGCCAACTAGAACCCGATAACGCATAGCTGGCGGCAACCCCGAGACGTTTATCTGGGATGTTATTGAAGGGTATTTCGATTCAATCAGTGCTCAACCATCGTTAGGTTTAGACGTGCCATCATCGACTGCCCAAGCCTCGTCTCCAGGTAACACCCCTGCCATCCGTTTTATCTAATTGTATTTTTCACATTTTTTTATATAGCCAATAAATAACGGTCACATTATGTAAACACCACTGTTTCATTTCGTTTTACCTCCATTCACCGAGCCACATCATTTACCCTAAAACTCTTTAAACTGTGATGCATGTACTTGAAATTCATGAACTAGAAACGTTCGTCAAAGCTTTAATATGTTTTACTTTAACAGTTTATAGCTAGGGGATCTTTAAGCACTTACAATCAACCTTGGATGACTTTGTAGCTTAAGCTTACTATTGCCCGAACTCCACTTAACTATACCAAATACCTTCTTTTCTTTAGTTTTAGGATTTTTCCTAATATTATTTTAGAATTTTGGTTTGATTTCGGTTCCGAATTTTATCTTTGATTTTTTTCTTTTCTTAGTGTTCTGGTCGATTTATTTTCACTTTCTTTTTTTTGTATCTTTATTCGTATTTGGGCTATTGATGACTGTTTTCGATTTGTTGGCATTTTGCGTCGTGAATGTGACTTGCTTTTTGCAATAGGCTTATATTGATTAAATGAATATACGGCTCGTGAGTATTCAGAATGTTGCAGAGAATCTAAGATGAAATAATTTGTTAGTCCAAATGTTGTTCAATATTGTAAATTGAATCAGTTCGAATTGATTGTTTGTTGGCTTTGTTTATATAAAATTCGATGTTATGATGTCTACAAAGTGGAGAATTTGGTGGTGGGTGATGCACTTCAGCAGCATTCGAAATATTAGGAATGTTAAATGGAATCATTGTTAAATCGGCCATGCAGACGCCATAAATATTTATACACGATATCGTTCACGAGTGAATGCTGGTTAGTGTCTTTTGGATCATGGGAATGATCCAAAAGCGTGGGTATTTTATGTGGTATGGATTGAAGCCAAGAGCCATTGAAGGGCGTTTGGTTATGCGTGAAATGCTGCTTCAATCGAAAAATTTGATGGTGATGAGAAGTCGATCCAACATGATAACCCAAATCCTCTGTATTTCGTGGGATCATCTGCTAAAACCTAATGAAACCATCAATGGGGATCGCTATCGACCACAATTAATGCGCTTTTAATTAGCACTGTGCAAAAAGTGATCGGAGTACGAGCAAAGACATAACAATGTTATTAATCGGCATTGCAATGCTCGACCCCATGTTGCAAAACATTTAAAAACATCCTAGGAACTATTAAAATGGGAAGTGCTATCCTATCTGCCGTTTTCTCCAGACCATACCTCTTTAAATTCCTAGTAGTTTCGATATATGGGTAATGACATCTCTGAGAAGGACTTCACTTCTTATGAAGAAACCAAAAATTCGGTCGGTTTGTGGATAGCCTCAAAAGATGCATTCATTCTTTCGAGATGGAATCCATAAATTGTCTGAAAGATGGGAGAAAAATAGCGATTTTTCTTAATAAAGCTGCAAATTTTTAAAAATCTATAAAATTATTTTATAGGCCCAATGCTAGTGTGTGTAATACAATACAGTGCACATTTAGCCCCTTTTTATTGCCCCCTTACTTGCGTCAACACTTTTTGTAAAATATAAAAATAAAAAAGACAAGAATGTTCTTATACTGAATATGTGAATTCTCATAAAATTTGTATTAGTTTCCCCAGTTCCCTGTCACTTTGTATACTCATATAGATTTATTGTAATGCCTTTGTCATATAAATTAATTTCAAGTAAATAAATAAGCAAACGTTGCAAAAACAATATTGTAGTATAAGTATCTAGGCCCTTTACCGATAATTCTGTCACGCGACAAACTTGCTTATGGGTCAAATGCTATCTAAATACGACAATCTTCGACCGCTTGTGAATTGCACCATCAAAACAATGTTGCGTACACTTGCGAGCTGAGTACGGTTACCCCACATAACTCTACCCACAGCCTTTTGCAAAATTAGTTCATTATTAACAGGTGCAATGGGGAATATTATTTCCTGTATATCCTGGTTTCACCTCACATTTTGTTAACACAAGCTCGCGACACCTAAAGTGTTCCTTTTTGATCTGAAAAATTTCCAAAAGCGAAAATAGTAGCTCTGAAAGGGACTTTGCATATTAGATGGATAAGACAGTTGTGTTTAATATCTCCGTTAAAGGAAAGTGAAGTAAATCAATGTACGGTTGCATTTACATAATTTTTTTATCACTATTCGTACTTTAAGCTAATACATATATTATCCAATAAAACAGTAAACACACGTCATTTAGATTTATGACGTCAAAATGTCGCAATGTTGCCGCATTTAATTTTGACTTAATTTGCAATAACATTGTAATGTAAATAAAATAATGAAACAAAAATGTTATAAAATATAATTAATTTTAGCATTATAGTGCATCCGATGTATATATTATAGGAGGACTACAATTAATTAAATAGCTACGATAATTCGTATGTTCAAGTTGTTTTTTAATATTTATATTGAACTCTTTTCCAAACTTCTTATAGTATCCCTGGAGGCTAAAATTGGAAGATGTTACACTTTGTGACCATGTTGTTCAGCCATCATCTTCTTTCAGGACTATTTCTAAAAAAGTAAATTACGTTACGTTAAAAGGTTGGGATTGAGATCGGATTTTCGAAAACACTATTTAACATGGTATCTTCAAGACTTAATTTATGTTATATAATTTATATTTTATTTTAATTACAGCTTCTGTAATGCCAATTCACTTGTTGGGACCTTTTCTATCACTGTAGTATGGTATGGTTTACTGATGGCTCCTTCTAGTTCTTCAACAACTGCTTTTCAAACCAGAGAAAACACTTGATTGTTTGTGGGTGGTTTCTCCATAGTAATCGCCTTTGGTCTTTCTCTGCATCTGCATCTTCAACTACAATGAGTTACTAAAAAATATTATGATTAACAAAACCTAACCAAATGTTATTCTAACACTTACATTTTCAATCAGAGTAATCACATATGTTAAGCAGCGATTTTAAATTTACTAGAATAAGCTTCAAAACAACATTTGCCAGTTTTCAACCTCTAATAATTATCACTAATGTTTGAATAATTTTGCAGATATTTGACAACTAGACGAATTTTATGAGGCTGATTCAGTTACATGTTAGGACGTATCAGACAGCATTGCCTTTCTTTCTAACTATAGTAAAATTAGAAAGAAAATGTTGTCTGATATTAAAACCAATTTACAAAATGCGATAGAAAATGAATTCGACGTGTTGATAACGTGAGTTCACTATTGTTTCCGATAAACTATTTGTTCAATTGCTGTACCTTTGGTGATCATTTGGATAATAAAATAGATGACGCGATTATGACTGCCAACGGGATATCAAAAGCTTGTTTTGCGTAATAAAAATTTGGAGATGTTTAATTATAGGAAAGTCACAATAAATAGATGGCGTAAAACATTGATTTATTTCATTCACGAGCGATGAATTTCTTCAATTGTTCCATCATGTAGAAAATTACTTTGACAAATTTCGAAGTCATTTTGAAATTTAAAGTACTTTTAACTGAACTTTTAACTACTTTTGAATTACCTTTTAAGTTTTAAAACAACATCAGTTTAGAAATAGTATAGGTCACAATTTTGGCAATTTGGACAAGATGTTTTTCACATGCTTTAACAAGTATATCAAATTATTTTTCTTACCACATCTTAGAGCCTAAAGTTTGCATTTGAAATTGGAAGTAACAGCTGATACAGAATCTACCACATAGATTTGGTGTTCATAACCCAGCATTGTTTTAAAGTCTCAACCGTTTAAGTAATATTTACTTTTTATTTTTTCATGATATGGAATAAAGTGTAATTTTATGAATTATAACATTCCCCATTTTTCTAAATTTTTCTTGCAAGCATTTTGCTTGATGAGTTAAACTGGACACTGCCCCAAATTTTCTTAAACCATTCCCCTATTGCTGTTAAAGACACTATACTATCTGTATTTACTCGGGTGCTGTTATCTGTTTCTTAATTTTTAAGGACACTTAATTTTCGCTTGACCAGTTTAATTTCATTTATCGACAATTTTTTGAGGGTTTCTAAGGCAAAACACTTTACTCCAGTTGCATTCACCATCAATGTTATCTTCGTGAAGTTCAAGCCCATGTTGGTCAAAATCCAGCATAGCATAAGTTCGCCAGTCGTTAAATAATTTGATTGATTGGACGAACCCAAATCAGTATATTTTTTCAAAAAGCTACAAATTGCTCTTTTAAATGATAGACCATTTAATTAATTCACTCCCCATGGCATACTTTATAGTAACGTATTCTACTTGCTTTTTGATAAATAAGGGGATGGACAAAATTATATATTATTTTTTTTTAATAAGTTACTGAGCGTAAGTTGTTTGCTTTTAAAATTGCTGTAATTTTCCAATGGAATGTTATCACATTCCTGTACCTAAACATAACTCAGGGTGTGCTCTAAAATTCCCCACAATCGTTCAATTATGTTGAGATCTGCAAGTTATGCTGACTAGGGAAGATGTTTGATCGTATTATAATGATCCAATCCAAGAATGAACTTTTTGGCTGTGTGTATGGACGCATTACCATCTTAAAATATCGCAGTGTTTAGCCGTAATATGCTAGTCATAGTAAGTTATGTGGTCATATGTAATCATGGTAATCCGGTCGTTTATAGAAAACAATGTAAGCGATGGTTTATCAGACCAAACATTCTCCTACATGTTCTTCCAATCATCCTTCTCTCTTCCTATCCAGTCCAGGTTTTATGGCTGTTGCACCACATTCATTCACATACATTCACAGCTTCACAATGACGTTCCATTATAAAACATTTCGCAATCTCAGCTCCTCCATGAATGTTGGCTTTGTTAGAGTTTCGTCTTCACTTTTGGCGCGCGACAGTTTTATGTCTCCTGACCACAATCATTTTTAAATTCAATCATCATGTTCGTTAGTCTCCATCAGTTAACTTTGAGTTTCGCCTATTCCTTCTACTATTCCTTATCGCCGATGATATTTTACTACATTTTGTCTACACTATCATTAAAGTGAATATTTTCACTCGTGAAATGCTAAATAATTCGGCCGTTTTCGCACTGATTGTAGAAGAAACCCTATACTACACCAAAATAAAACCTACAAGACTTTGCGAGACCTTGCCCTCTTTTGTAGTCTGAGAGTTCATACGTTACACTGAGCACTTATTTTGACAGCAGAATAAAGCGTATTGAAACTATAGCGTGGTGTTCAAATTATTTTGTCTATCCCTGTGTGTGCTTTTGCGTAAAAATAAAGGTTGCTAAATACTTTATTTTTAATCTTTTGCGACGATTAAAATTTAGATTACTAACTAACTTGATCTAATTAATTTACCCACAACTGTGCGACTTTAATGACAACTGTCAATCGAATGGATAAAATTGTTAATCACTTTTTATTCATATGTCATTTCGATATTTCATTAAATCCCTAATATAACATATGTTATAATTTTCAATGAAAGTCAGTGTTAAGAATTAACTAATTATATATATTTTTAGGTCAAATATGCAAGGAGATTTTATTAAACCTTCAGATTAACGATTCACAAATAAATACCGAAATATATACTTATACGTATTCCGCAAATATCAGTAAAATGACTGTTAATTGTGATAATCTGGACGAAAACACGGACTATGGGTACTTTAGAAGTACATCAAACGATGGTACCTTTAAGTTATATACTACTGAAAATTTTGCCAACATTAACGCAGACGCCTCATCTACGAAAGGAGAGCCCCTTACACTTGAATTGGTCTTTTCGTGCCAAGGCACTTCCAGTCAAACGGTAGAGTAATTTATAATACCTTACTACTTTCAGTGTATTTATGGTAACTAATGATCGTCCAGTGGTCGAAATTTGACCACTATTTATTAATTTAATCATGTTTTTTTTTATAATAGAGTAAACAGAATAATTTAAAACATTATGGTACTAAAACTTCTTTTAACAGAATTTGAGGTTTAAGATGAGATTTATATTTAATATATAATATTTGTTTAAGAAATACGTTAAAATTTATAATTTGTATTTTACTTTTTATTCAACTTTTACAAAATGACTTTTACTATAATGCATCTATATTCCAGAATTATATATATTACTATAAGTTCTTATCCAAGAATATTTTTTCTATGATATTATCTTGTCATCTTAGATGTTGTGACTTGGAAATATCTTGTAAACTAAAAAGAAGATTGAAGAAGATGATCCGTGCTATTTTCGAGTTTCGTTAGTTTGTATCAGGGTATAATTTTCGAATTTGTCGTCTATTTTTTCAGAGCTGGTTATACATTTCTACAAAGCGGATTCATTGGTTTGTAGTTCCTACAAAACGCAAAATGTAACTTTATATCATAATACTATTCTTAATCGTTTGTTTATCTAAATTTACCATAACTCTTTAATAATTTGAATAATACGGAAATAACCAAAAAATCACTGCTTAGAATACATAACGTACTCCCTCACTTTCAGTTTTATTGTTGCTTTAAATACAATACTAAGAATTCGTCTACTGATTTGAAACTGCTCTGTCAGCATGTTGCGATTCAGCGCAATTGGAGCAGGCAGAATTTTGAAGCATCTACAGTTTAGCTGGTATAAATAAGATAATAAGAACACAAATATTCCTAGAGCTCCATCCATGTCCTCAAATAACAGCAAACCATTAATATTAAAAGGAAAGTAAAGAAACATAGCATCAAATCTATATTCAATGCACACAGGAACATATATCACCTCCTAATCCCAAAGATACAATGTTTACAAGGTCCCGTCTGCACATGAATAAAAGAACAATCAGGTTGTGTAACATATGGACGAACGTTCAATCTAACTTCATTCGACTGATACCGGATGGATATTTGCCACAAAATTCTGTTGAATAATGTCGAGATTTCAGCCACTCCTCAAGAATATTTTCTCATATTCATATTTAATTTGTTTTATTCAATGTATTTCTATGCAACATTTTATTAAGCATTTAAACGTATTTTGATCAGAGATTTGACCACTTCTACACTTCTTCTTCGGTTTTAAAATGCTGAAGAAGCAAAATCAGCATCGTTTTTCGACTAGCTATAACATGTTGCCAAAGAGATGGGAAAAAGTTATAGAAAACGATGGAACATTTTGTTTGGAACACTCAACAAATGCCTATTTAACGTGAGAAAACATACACAAACCTAAATAATTAATTCACTACGATGTATTTTGCTGGGTACCTAGTGGGTTCTAGCCATGAAGTGTCGTAAAGAGTAGAGATTTTTATTTAATGTTACCGATCTCTCACCTCTGTTCTGAATGATTTAGATTAACCAATTAATAATTACAACGTTGGTTCAGCTTTAATTAAGATAGGCTAAGATATTAACAAGTACTTGTGTTCATTGAAATTTTTATATTTTTAGGTGTTAATACTTACGGTAGAAAATACAAACCAAAATCCTCCCACATTTAGCAGTAATAGTTATTCTTACAACTTACCTTTTCCTCTGATGCCAAAAATCGATGTCACTATATACGGTGGTGATATCATCGTTACTGATATTGATTTTGATAACACGGATATAATTTTTGAGATCGATAGCGATGATTTTGAAGTAACGACTCTAAGCATGGATGATAAGAAATACAAAGCTGTGGTGAAAACGGCGAAAGTTTTATCTTACACTGAGAGTAAAACCTACACTTTGTCAGCGACGGTAAGTATAAATACCACATTGACTGAATAATGGACAAGCTGTGACATCTTCAAGTATTTCGATATTAAAATATAATTTGAATTATTATTTTTATACGTTAATTTGCACTGGCGTGTATTTTGATCAGCGATATCAATTTGTGAAAATAAGAAGTATTAATCTAGACTACTAAACTAACTATTGTATTCGGTGGTTTTGACATCTCTCTATATAAGGTAACTGTTAAACATTAAAAATTACATGAAATTACAATAAATACCTTCTTAAGGGGAGAGTTCTTTGTCTAGCACATACAATGTAGTATAGAAGTTAGATTTTGTCTCAAATAACCAATATTTTTTTTTCTATTTTAACTCGAGTTCTTTATTTCCTTTTTGATTGGTGCTTCCAACGAATCATTCATATTTATTGGTATTTGAATAGTTTGTTCAGAGGTAAATTCAATATGTACTGATTTACTTTCGATTACTTATACTCTCCAGGTTTCGGAATCACAAATACTTCAGCCATATTCCAAACACCCGGGATATGTTTTAATCGAAATGCTGCATAAGTTAGCCAGTTTTATAATTGCCTTTCTTGGTATATCTTTTAATTCGAGTATTAAGTCATATCCTGGTGCTTACTTTCGTTTGATGTAACCTTTCACAACTTTGAAAACTTTTTAATTGCAACAGGTTCTATCGGAAAATTTTCTCACTAGCTGATTGGTAGATTATGTTCAAACCCAGTTGTACATAGTTTGTATTTTGTTCTAAATAGCCGGCAAATGCTTTAGCTTTTTATCAGTTATTGTGTACCGAATTTATCCTAAGGTGCCTTATAACTGCTCTGTGCAAGTTTGCCCGTTTTAGTTCCAATTTTTCTATTTTTAATACTTGTGTTGTATTTTTTAACCAATTTTTATTTTAAGGTGTTCTATTTTGTTGTGCTTTTTGTAGTTCCGTTTCCGTAGCACAATTCTTCGGGATAATTAATTCCTTTCATTTTCCTTTTAATTTCGGGGGTATTATTTCAAACAAGTTGGATGTCTACAACAAGTTTTCCACCTTCTAAGTTTAACTGTTCACTTGTCTTGTATGCTATATTAAGTTGAATGCCATTATATTGTTCTTTTGTAAACCCTTCCTACACTATTCGCGTATTTGTTACTGTGAGGTTTTTTTTAAATTTTTATTATGTATTCACTTAGAGTGAGACTCCGACTCTACTTCGACTTTTCAAGTGGATATATTAGATTGTAAAAGTAATATTTGAGAGGAAATATCTTTTTACAAGTTAATTATTTTTAATTAAACTGAAGGCATCGAAATATTAAACAACTTCGTAGTTATGACAGTCCATTCTGCTATAGTGCCCAATTTAAGATTGTAATTTTAGTAATTCAAACGGCTTCTCCATCCCTGAAGATGCTTGGCATGTTGCAGCAAATTCGTTTCTAATATCGGACTAAATTACGTAAAATTTCGACATGCGGATTAGTAAATTGATACACATTGATTGAGAAACACTGATAGCTATCGATTGATAACTATCAGTGTTTTTTTATTAACCTTCTAGAACAAGTTTTTTTTATTAACCTTCTAGAACTTCAACAATCTGCCCGTGGGCAATAAGTATTATTATATGATTTCAGCTATATAATTATAATCATCCTGACATGTAGAAGATCACTTCAGTAAGTGATCTACTGTACAACTTATAATATAAATCTTATTCTAGATACTATTCTAACTTATTTTAAAGTCTATCCTAACTTATTCTAAAAACTATTCTAGCTTATTCTAGAGATTATTAAATATCACTTTATGTATTCATCATTTATGTATATCACTATATGTCATCGTGCACTTTTAACTGTTTGACGAATGTATTGGGATGCACTAATAGTTTTTCAGAGTACTTGGCACTAACACTCCCAATCACAATCGTTATGGGTTCTATGGGGATATCTGAATCAGTTTGTTGGTCACGTAATATGGGGATATCTTGAGGATATCTATGTAGATTTGCTAGTAGTACCCCACAGTTCAATACCATAAGTCCAAATGGGCCTAAGAATTGACTTATACAGAAAAACCTTCTTATCTAATGATAATTTAGAATTACGCCCTCTCAGCTAATATATATATATTTGACTTAGTTTAATCCCAGGCTGTTTACGTTTTGTCCCTATATGTTATTTCCATGTCAAACGTCGATCGAAATGCATTCACAAATATTTAACGGTGTCTGCTTGTGGAAGTTCATGGTTATTCAATTTTACTGAGGGATATGTTCTTCTACAAAGGGTGAATGTCACTGTTGTGGTGACTTTGTTGACGAAAACTTTGATGCGTTTTCAATCACAATTCGACTTAGTTAAGATGAAGTTGAAGGTTTCTTGTGGCTGATATTGGGTCCTCGTGTGATGATAAAACCGCTGTATCGTCAGCATATGTTGCAACAGTAGTGTTTCTTGAGGTCGGTAGATTATCTGTAGACAATAAATATAACAGCGCGCCAAGAACACTGCCCTACGGAACACCCGACTATATTGGGTGTAGGTCGGTGTATTCGTCACCCTTTTTGACAATAAAATGTCTGTTCGTCATGTACGATTTCAGCAGTTTAAAGTGCATATAGGGCAAAAGCTTTTACAATTTAACATGCACTCCAGTGTGCCACATCTTGTCGAAGGCCTGAGAAATATCGAGAAATGCAGCGGAGCAATATTTTTTATCGTTTTTTATCTCCTCTGTGATTATTTTGAATGTCTTAATATATAGTTTTTCGTATAATTTAGAGATTACAGGTAATAGGCTTATTAGAGGAGACGTCTTCTGATTTTTTCCCAGGTTTAAGAAACCTAATGATTTGAGCCTCTTTCCAAGTGCTAGGAAAGTAATTAAGTCTTAGCATGGGTTTATGTTCTATAAATGATGCTTAAAAGTTTTTCAATTATTAGAAGAAATTTCTTTAAATTAATAAATAATATTAAAACTTATTTGAATACACTTTTTGCATCCTAATGCCGTTCAAATAATTTTAGGATACAGGTAAAGTACCAAAAACTACAACGGCAACCATTACCCTTGAAGTAGATGCTAGTACGGGCTTGGATATACCCAGTTTCATGGATACAATCTTTACCTATAACTATACAAAGGACTCACAGCCAACTTTAATTCAAACAGGCAATGGTGCAGTTCTAAAGACCAATAAGCCATCATACGTCACTTTTGATCTTAATGGAGGTAAGTTGTTATAAAATTATTGAAACATTATTATTTAAAATATAATTTTAGATATAACTGATTAGATTTGATTTTTTAATTTTCCTCATACTGTCTAGTGATTTGAGAACTTGTTTTATATAGCCTCGCCTAAGTATTTGTCTGATAAAACGTTTCTTTTGTCAGATGTTATTAAGTTGTCAAACATCTTCCTATAAACGTGCTCGCTTCGGTGGTACAGATACTAAAATTAGAGCAATGTAGAGACTATTATCATAGCTCTTGCGTAAAAGTGACAGGTAAAATCGTCAAGTGTCACCAATTTTTCCCTTTCTATTCTTCGCCAAGTTTGAACTCTACTACCAGTATAATGCAGAATTGTCTTTGTCAAATGCCATCGCTCAATGGTCTGCCTCTTCATGCTTTAAAATTTTAACTTCTGTCTATGAATTTTTCCTCATCCATTAAATGATTGGTCTTCAGGATGGACTACAAACTCTCCTGGAGAGAGCACATCAAGGGCACACGTAAGGAGATATTAGAGCACATTAAGCATTAAAGCAAAATCATGTAATGATCTAATAATGACTTAATATTATAAGTAATTATCCTGCAGAAAACTAAGCATTGATCAATCTTTGGAATACCAAAGGACTTAATTTAAGTTGCTAAGAAGATTTGAACTCTGAAAATATAATAATATGTATAGTCTTAATATTTGGTTCTTAGTTTAGCAGTCCTACCGACCTTTAGTAATTTCTTTTTCTGATTTTCACTCTAAATATAAGTTATTGGTATTTTTAAGAATTTTTTTTATTTAAAAGGCACATGGCACACATTATAAAATAGCTATTATCTATGACTATCCAATAATTTTTCCAAAATGTTGTTTTTGAAGCCCAAATATGAGATTTCAGGCATATATTTTATTAGTCTGCCATGGGGATATTTCCTCACTACTGCACTCCATATAATTTTAAAATACGGCGGAGTTTTCACACAAAGTTTAACTAGATTAAAGCTAAAAGGGTTTTTCACTTCTTCAACCTGGTAAGTAACCTTTTCAAACTCAACCATTCCCGATAAGTGCACTGTTGTCAAGCCGTTCTATTTCTACAACGTTTTCCGTAATTTATATTTGTTTATTTGTCTATACAATAACAGTTTATTGTGTAGTGTTAATTTGGATTATCGTCCGAGAAGCCACCACATTTTCCTGAATTTCATGAAAATTTTTGCTCGTTTATTTTTAACATGTCCATCCATTTGAGATTCAAGGCAAGCTCAGGTGTAAATATATAGTAATATATTTCTGCATTCACATACGGAATTATTCCGGAACATATAAAAACCATTTAAAGAATTAAAATATAAATGTCTTAATATTTGGTTCTTAGTTTAGCAGTCCTACCGACCTTTTAGTAATTTCTCTTCCTAATTTTGACTCTAAATATAAGTCATTGGTATTTTTAAGAATAAAATGGCTATTATCTATGACTATCTGATAATTTTTCCAAGATGTTGTTTTTGAAGTCTAGATTTGAGATTTCAGGCATATATTTTATTAGTCTTCCATGGGGATATTTCCCCACTACTGCACTCCATATAATTTTAAAATACGGCGGAGTTTTCACACAAAATTTATCTAGATTACAGTCAAAAGGGCTTTTCATTTCTTCAACCTGGTAAATAACCTTTCGAAACTCAACCATTCCCGATAAGTGCGATGTTGTCAAGCCGTCCTATTACTACAATGTTTTCAGTAATTTATATTTGTTTATTTGTCTCTACAATAACAGTTTATTGTGGAGTGTTAATTTGGATTATCGTCCAAGAAACCACCACATTTTCCTGAATTTCATGCAAATTTTTGCTCGATTATTTTAACATGTCCTCTCCATTTGAGATTCAAGGCAAGCTCAGGTGTAAATATATAATAATATATTTCTGCATTCGCATACGGAATTATTCCATAACCAATAAAAACTGACAGCTAGTCTATTTTGTTATTAGTAGTTTCCAATTTTATCTTAGTCCACTCTGTAGCGCTAATGACAGATCTTTGTACAGTTTGTATGTTTGTATTTACAGTTATCTCAATATTGTTATTTATATCCAGTTTGTATTCGAAGCCCTCATGCCATACTTTGTCAAAGGCTAGGGTGAAGCCTATAACCATAACTGAACATATTTGCTTTTCTCCGAAAATTTTCCGTAATACGATGTACCTTTTCATTTTTCGAGTGTTTATTGTTAAATATAATTTAATTTAAGGACCATGACGGTATAATTCTGCTATGTTCAATTACTTTAAGCATATATTGCGAATCCCAGCGTAGCATTAAGTAGATATACTAGTTTTATTATACCCTATCTTGGCAGTTTAAGTATTTGGCACTAGAGCCCATCCGAAATTGACATTTTTCTGAACTTATTGGACAATTTCCTTTAAATTAAAGGTTAGTTCTACGAAAGAATTGAAATTCTTCTATGGTAAGTGTTGTAACAGAAATATTGTGACACTGTATTGCAACATCAGCCAATGTTATTGCGATTAATTTTAGTTGATGTAAAAAAGTGTTAGGAAATTCGTTTATATTAGACTTTTTATACTTCTAGGGTAAATAAGTTATGGAATGTGTAGGGTTTAAAATAGATAATTTTCATTTAATTTAAAATAATATTATTTTTAACGAACAAAATCCGCGACAACCGCTCCAATCCTATATTAATATAAAGGAAATCCTTAATTCTAAACGCCTTACTAGTCACATCTCATAGTCAGACTTAACAAGCTGTTTTTTTTTCTAGCAATCCGAGCCGTATCATCAGTTGCGCAATATAACTTTTCCTTCCAGAAAAAACCAACCATTGAAACTGGTTCGATGTAAATACCTTACAGTTGTAGTTCTTCTTTACCCTTACAGTTGTAGTAAAATTATTTTTGAGTACCGACTGTATCTTGCGTTGCCAGTTTGATTTTCTGAATTGCACTATTTTTATTCAAATTTCCGTAGTATGGCCTGCATGGAATGGCCCCACACTTTTAACTGTGATGTGCCAGCAATTCGTGAAATAAAACAGCTGTTTTTCAAAAAATGAATGTGTACTAAATTCAATATTTCATAATTAGGGAATGAGCACCTTTAATCCAACTTACAGCTTGAACTACGGTACATTTACCCAAACTCCATTTAACTGTAATACAGAATGCTTTGAGTTGAAGTACTAAATTGTTTCAAAACCAACATTAATGATAAATAAGTTGATTCCGGCACGTTGAATGAGTTGAGATAAAAATTACCTTATTTCTGGAATCTCCTGAAGTTGTTAAGAAAATCCTGTATTATTGTAAAATTTAGAATTATATAGTTTGACAACTTGGTTTTAATAAATATAGAAAATAATAACACCTGATATATACACAATATTAATATATTAATGAGGTATTAATTTCTATCATTTTTACATTTATATGTTTCTGTGGGAGAATCTAGCGGTAAATTATTGTTACATAACAAAAAGTGAAGATATATTTCTATAACCAATATCATTGAAGAAATTCGCGTTTGTTTTGGTACAAGCATTTAGCAATATTCCCTTGAAATCTACTCAGATATTCTAAGAATCTGTTCTAAGAATTATATATCTATCTAAGAAATGAATATTCACTCTATGCTTTAAAATTCGCCATTAGGGTTTACTTATTTTTATGTTTGGTGATTGTGCTGGCTAGGGAAGATATATGATGACCTCTAAACCAAGAATGAAGCTGTTTTGTTATATTCTGATCCTAGTAAGAACTTCGTTGTGGATATAGAGAGGTTAATTCGCAGTAATCCCACCAATGATGTGAATAATGAACCTCTCCCATGCTAGATTATAAGAAACAGATGGTCTGGAACTTCTTATGACCCTTTTGGGACTGTCCGTTCATAAACCATGATCAGACACTACCATATTATTCCTATTAAGTGTTCATGTTTCATGATCGTTGTTCTCTTCGGGTTTCGCAATTGCAGCTCTTTCGTGACTGTTGGCTTTGTGGAACTCTTACCGTACTATTTTTGTCAAGCCAGTATTACTTAAGCGAGCTCTAGCAATTTATGCCGCGAAGGTTTTATGCCTTCTGGCCACATTCCTTTTTAATGTTCGTCGGTCTCTGAAACTTTAGGATTCGCCCACTATTCCTCCCTTCCGATGATGTTTTCTCATGTATTGTGTGTGTTGTCTTGGATACTACTGTGGATACTATGGCTTGTGAAACACTAATGAATTGATCTTTTTTGAAGTTTGAGAGGTCACACATTTCTCGGATCGCTTGTTTAAATTGCAGAAAAATCACATTGAAATATAACCCACAAAACATAGCATGCAAAGTGAGCATACGCGTTACATTATTTATATGGAAGCAGTCTTTTGCCTATCCTAATATATACTTTATATGAAAACGTCCACGTCTTCTAGAAGGTAATCGAAAAAAACAAGCATGAAACAAATATGATGTGAAATTTAATTTTTTCTAATTTCATTTTGTTATCTGTACGTTAATACATCATTTAATTTTAATGGACAACCGTTTATTTTTCAGATGCGAAGAACTACTTTGATTTGTCTTTTAACGACCAAACATCAACATTTTCGTTAAGCGTTAAAACGGAAAATGCCATGCCTCTGGATACCACCAGCCCAGTAGTGCTTACTTTATCTGCTTCTACAGATGTCACTGTTAGTGCTATTTTCGTTATTACCATCATTAAATCTTTGCCAGTATTCTCAAAATATTACTATATCGGAAGCTATAGTTTTGATAGTAACACCATCAGTTGGGATAATGCAGTCGCTGTATCTGGAGCTACATCAGTAAATTTATCAGGAGGTACGGATATTTATAATATCATAAATATCAGAGAGTATATAAAAGCTTTTTTTTAGATAAGAAGGATCTATTTGACTTAAACAGCAGCACTTTTGACATAACACCTAAGGATCCTTTAACTAGCGATGATTTTGATGAAAATTCTAATATTATTTTAACTATAACTGCTAAATCTGAAAGTGGCAGTGTTGAGGCCATGGTCTTCATTTCTGCACCTAAAGCGTCTGCTTCGGATAATTTGGAATTTTCCAGCCTTTACTACGAAGGGTCCTACTCAGTCCAAAAGGATAGCACGGATGTCGTTGCTTTGGATGACACAATCGGTTTTTCTAACAATGAGGACTCTTCGGAGATAACTATTTCTGTTGAAAATGGTAAGTTACAATACACGGTAAGCAATGGAAAAGTTAATATGTAAATGAAAAAGAAATAATATTTTTCTAATAGAGGTCACGAAAGTTATACCTAGAAAATTGAAGACTAATAACAATATATTTAAAGCAATAAAATGTATTTATATACGAATAAATATTTCTAATATACATAAAGAATACTATTAACATAATTTTTTATATAATGTTAATATAACATAAGTTAATTTAGTTAACATAAGCTAACTAGATAATGTTGCAATTCTTTACACAAATATGAATCTTTTCTCCTCTACGATAGTAGTATCAATTCAAATTCAAATTTATAGAATATTTTATTCTTAGTGACATTACGAGGTAAGTGGTAAACAAAACCTTCAATTCAACCTCAGTAAAAAACATTTTGTATTTCTATTATAAAATTTAATTTTTTTTAATACGTCATGTTATATTTACTTAATATAGTTTATTCAAAATAGCCGTTAACCTACATCATCTCCAATTATGACGTCAAAACGTAGCAACGTTACCGCTTGAGATCTGAGTTTTATTTTAGCTTTGACATATGACAAAATTCTATCCCACATAAAATGATTAAATGAAAATGTCACCAAATATAATTTATTTTAATATTATAGTACTTTTAATTCATATATTATCGAATAATTTAAACTACAGTTAGTTTTATAGCCTCAATAGTTTATTGATTAAGATTATTTTATTATTAGAACTCTTTTTCACACTACCCATGAGGTAGAGCTCTAGGCGCCTTTTTTATATAATGGCAACACCTGAAGGCCTAATACACCTAATTAACAATTGTATATCTAAGTAATGTATTTTACTTTCATTAAAGAGCATACTTACCCTTTCACTTTATATCTTGTTTCCTCCGACAGTGTGTTTCGTTGTCAAGAAATTTGATATAACTGTATATTTTTCCATTCTTCTGTTACTAATTGTGTAACGGGTCAAATGAAAAGTTCCCGGCCTGACACATAGATAGCACTACTAGAATTAAATTAAAATTAATAAAAAAATTAAATCCATATGTTTTTTAGTTAGCCCTAACCCTCAACAGATGCGTGATGAATTATGACAACTGTCGGATCACTAGTTTGTAAATTATAACATTTTGAGTGAAGCAACTTTTGTTATTGTAAAAGAAATGGATAAAAAACAAAAATAAAAACGAAACCACAAAATGATTTTGATGACCGTAAATTGAAATTGGATGAAATACT
Source organism: Rhynchophorus ferrugineus (assembly GCF_030347505.1). NCBI lineage: Eukaryota > Metazoa > Arthropoda > Insecta > Coleoptera > Curculionidae > Rhynchophorus > Rhynchophorus ferrugineus. The sequence continues at coordinate 19,406,984 of NW_027472588.1, read as the reverse complement.
CTAAAGATATCAACTATGCAAGTGGGTACAGCGCGAGCTCACTTTTGACCAAAAACGACGAGTTGATGATTCGGAGCAGTGTTTGAAGATGATCAAGCGTAATAAACCCGAGTTTTTACGTCGATATGTGACAATGGATGAAATATGGCTCCATCATTTCACTCCGAAGTCCAATAGATAGTCATCCGAGTGGACTGCACACGATGAACCCGCTCCAAAGCGTGGGAAAACGTAACAGTCGGCTGGCCAGTTTATGGCAACCGTAATTTGGGATGCGTATGGAGTAATTTTCATTGACTACATTAAAAATGGAAGGACCATCAACAGCGACTATTACATAGCGTTATTGGACACTTTGAAGGACGAAAACTACCGCATTTGAAGAAAAAGGAAGTGCTGCTTCACCAAGACAATACACAAGTCAGTGAAAACGATGGCAAAAACCCGTGAATTTGGCTTCGAATTGCTTCCTCATCTACCTTATTCTCCAGATTTGGCCCCCAGCGACTATTTGCTGCTCTCAGATCTTAAAAGAATGCTCCCTGGGAAGAAAGTTTCGTCGAATGAAGAGGTGATCGCCGAAACTGAGACCTATTTTGAAGCAAAGGGCAAATCGAACTACAAAAATGGTATCGAAAAGTTGGGCGGTGGATATAATCGGTGTATCACCCTTAAAGGGGGCTTATGTTGAATAAAAAAAACTAATTTTGCCAAGAATATGTGTTTTACTGTGGTAGGCCGGGGACTTTTGAATTGACCTGTTACACCACTCTTGATAAAATTAATCAGTGAATTATATCTCATGCATTCACCATATCTACAAAATAGTTAGTATTCATGCTCTCTTCATACGTTCTAACCTAATGCTCATTAATATCGTTGGATTTTTTCTGTATTTGTGTCAAGTAATTATTAGATTTTCGATGATGAGTTTCAAAAAGCTTTGTGCTCTTTAGTTCAGGACGAATTTAGCAAGAATGTCCTTGTATCAGATTTTTCGAATATTAAAGGGGTTTTGTTCCCTAATATCTTTCAAACTGATAAAATGGAATTTTTGTATCAACTGAGTGTAAAAATTCGCAAAAATTATCAGAATAAATTCTAAAGAACAGTTAAATAACCCTTTTACAATCATCAACAGTAAAATACAGTTCGAAAGCTAGCGAATTAATATGAATGAAATAGGAGCAACATCCATTTTGTACCTTTGATTTAAGATCCTGGCACTTCTGGTTATTGGATCTTTTTTAATAATTCCTTAAACATTTTCACCAATCAAAGATATAAATGAATCTATGGAAGAGTATTTTACCTAAATTACTACTTTAGGAGTGTATCAACTTTACTAGAAGAAGGCCTTTGACCTTGCGATTATTGAAAAATAAAACTTATTGAACAAAGATGTATATATCTGGACTATGAATTCAAAGAAAAAGGCGACTGAAGGTCATCGAACGCTGTGTGAAGCTTATGGCAATCATACTTCATTAATTTCAACATGTGAATATTGGTTTCGATGTCTTAAAAGTAGTGATTTTGATACCGAAGAGCAGAAAGAGCTTTTTGGACGGCCAATACATTAAAGACGAGGATTTAAAAGCTCTATGAAACTGTCAATGGACTACTTGGATCACTATCGACTACAAGCAACGTGTTTAAGCTGAGCACTACATAAAATATTTCCGGAATATGAGCAAAAACACAACAATGTTCATCTTCACTAATACAATGTTCGACCACATATTGCAAAACCGGTGAAGACATACTTACAAACATTAAAATGTTAAGTGCTACTCCACCCGCCGTATTCTCAATACCTTGTCCTGATTATTACTTGGTCCGATATATGGGTCGTGACCTGTCTGAGTGGCGCTTCACTTCTTATGAAGATACGAACAAATGGGTCAGATAATGGTGAATGCGCCATTATACATCAGAAAATCTGAGATTAATTTGTTCGACATTGTTTTGTTTAAGTTTAATATATAAGAAGTGCTCTTATAAGTTATCAAATATATTTTGTTAGGTAAATTTCAGTAATATATTAAGTGTATAAAATTTTGCAGAATTCGAGAATTATTTCAAAATTGAATTTACATCAGACAAATGGACCGCCACTGTTCAAGAAAATTTACCAGAATCTACGATTTATTCCAAATCATCACTGTTAATTACTCTGACGGCTGTAAGGACGGATGGAACTGGAGAAGCAAAAGCACTTTTAATTTTAACACTTCCGTCACTAAATCTCCTATTCAGCAAAGACTCTTATTCATCGATATATGATCAATCGGAGAGTGGTACTGACACCATCACTATCGAGGAAAATATAACTGTAGAAGGATCTGCTCTATCTTCTGTGGTACTTACATTTCCAGGTATGCTTATTTAAGTATTTCCGACTATTACTCCATAATTATTGCTGTTTTAGGTTATGAAGAATATTTTCAAGGATCTTGCGACTCTACGACGGGAGTTTGTAGCATCAGCCTGAAACAAAATCTAAATTCAACTATTTTGAGCTCCAAAACCGAGATTTTGATTACTATTATTGCTACGTCAGGAACTGTTAGTGCAAGAACTGTTATCTTAGTCAAACTACCGCAGGCTTCTAGTACTTTTGCTTTTGATAAAACCTTTTATTCGGCTGAATATTTTATTGAAACTACTGAGGATGGAACAGCTTCTGTACAGTTAAATGATCCAATTGCCTTTACTGATGCTAATCCCGCTGATATTAATATTAAAGCAGGTTAGTTCTGTTTGAAATAAATATAGACCTTAGCTAATTCGAGAAAACCAAAAATATCTCAATACTGACCACTTAGAACACTTTTAAAATGTTACAATTTTTTAATATTTTCAAGTTATAGTATTTGATCGCTACCTGCCTGTTGTTTTTTTATAGAAGTTTTTTGGTTTTTATCTACTGCTAGTGATATATCATCTGCGAATGTGGCTGACCTTGTTTAGTTCTATTCGCCATTATTTTGTACGGTCTATTTTTGTACTGTGAATTTTGTATACTCAATAGTTTTACTGTTAATAGTGAAGTTAATCATCTGCGAATCTGGCTAATTCCTTCCTGTTCAAGAATATCACTGGTTAGAACCGATAAACTGCCTTTCTCCAATGTGGAATGTTCATCCTCTTGTTTAGTTCTGAAAAGCCCGTTGGACATATGATGTTAATGTATTCACGCATTGCTTTGTAATAAATGGCCGATATCATTCTCAATATTCTCCTGTTTAATTATCTATAATATGTAAAAAATGAATAATTTCATAAAATTAATAAAATTCTAAACAAAGTTTTTAAGCAAGAAATAGTTCAGTAACATTTCAAATCATTAAATTGTTTACAAGCCTTTGGTATCATACTCACGCGCGCCTGTTTCCAATATCCATTTACATCTTTTAGTCTAAAGGTTGCATTAAGTCATAGGTTGCTAAGATTCACTATTTAGCTTCTCTAGAAAATTGTTTTAGCATTTCTACAGTTATAAGGACTGAATCATTTTGCTTTCCTGGGTAGGTGATCTCATTAGCTCTTTTTGTTAGATTTTCATATAAAGATAATATAATAAGCTGCCCTAGTTTTCATATTTTTGTCTATATTCTAACTGCTGTTCACTCAATCTACGCTTCCTATAAATAAAATTCTAACATTTTTTCCGGATGTATGCTATATTATGCTTTGGACCCTGTTACTTCAAGGAGAAATTTTCTGTGATTTAATTGATTAATCAAAATTAGATTATTGTAGATTACCACGATGTTATGTATTTTGTTAACCGACATCGAAAATGGAGGAGATTCTATGTTCGACTGCATATTTTTAACGTATGTTCGCTGTTTTCTCGATTGGAACCAAGGCAGGATCTGATGGGAAAAGGGGCAGAAATCGAGGAAAACGCTCACATATCAAAAGCGTACAATGTTTTCACATATTTTTTATCTATAATATTCAGATATTTGTATATAATGCTATTACTGACCTGATGTGACAACCAATCGAAAGTTGTTCAGTACAAATCCATTCAGTTTGCTTTTTAAACACTAACTAGAGCATATAAGAAATATTACAGAAAACTGCTTCTGAGGTGTAATGGTTAATGCGTCTAACTCCCAAATGGAGGTAGCGGGTTCGATTCCCATTGCGGAGAATAACTTTTTGTTGTTCTAGTTTATATAAAACATTTGTCAAATCACCTACGCTAGGTAGCGGACACCGAGGCCAGAAACGTTCCTCATTTACAATCATTGCTTCTTTATTTTTATTTCTCCTCATGGGGGCTGCACTTGTGTATTGAGTAAATATCTAGCACTAAAAAGAGAAAAATAAAATATTTTAACAACAAAACGGAACCGTCTTCAATCACTCAAAATTAAAAATAATTAAAATTTTATTTTTGGCATAGAGAAAACATTTTAAAATATAATACATACATAAGAATCGTTGTAACAACTAAATAGAAATAAACAGAAACCTTCTTTAACCTATCTGCTTCACGTATTTTATATTCTACTATATACAGACAATTTAGCTTAATACCTACCTAAACCTATTTATCTATTTACAATACAAGGTGATCACTTTGAAGTCGGTGCCGAGCCCAAACAATGCAAAAATAATAATATGATTTGGTGGCAAATACAAAAAATTGTAAATTATTGCTCGGCGCCAACTTCAAACTTATCAGTTAGTAGTAGTTAGAAAACAATATTGTAAATAGATAAATAGTTTTAATTTAGGTATTAAGCTAAATATTTATGTACGTGTTATATTTTAAAATATTTTTCTTTGTGCTAAAAATCTATTTTTTTTTCATATTCAGTATGAGCAGGCTTCAAATGTTATTGCTGAATGAACTATTATATGTGAGTTTGATATACTAGCTTGCGCATATACATTATTTATTATTACGGTAGCCATTACATATTTTAGTTGTGTTTTATTTGTATTTATATTGTATAATATTTTGTATCACTATCTGTTGTTAATGTAGTTCTTTTGCAGTTACACATCTTTCGTAACATAGGAATGTTAGTTAACAGAAAATAAATGAAAAGGGCAACACAATTTTACGCTGAATTTTATGCTAATGTTTGTTTGCTGTAACAAAAATAGTGGAAGGAAACATTCGAATGTCATAGGAATTCAAATGTAAAATTGCTTCTTTACAAAACATATTTTTTATGTGTTTTTTAAGACGATATTGCATATTTTAACAGTAAATATTCCTAAAAAATCTCACAGATTAGACTCATAATATTATAATATACGAAGTTCGCTTCTATATTCAGTTAGACATATTCTATAGTTTTTTATAACTATGAGTTGTATTGCTTCCATGTTGCTGTAATTGAGTAGCCTTATTTAATATTTTAATGCCAAATATTGGATAACTTAACCGTAAATTTATTTGGTTTCGAGGTAACAGTAGAATACTTGTTGGTTACGTGGCGATAAACGCCAAAGAACTTTTTTTGCAGCGTTGGATTACTAATCGATTTGATGTTTTAGTGCAACCCCCTATAAGGCTAAATAATAAATCCAAATAGGCTTTATAATTCAATGAAAATTAACAAAAAATGTAGCATGTTAATTAAATGTAGATTATAAATGATAATATGTATTAGTAAATGATAGAATTAATTTTTCAGATTTAGTGTTTAATTATTACTATTATATTATTCATTTCAGAATGCTCGCTAGCTGAGAATAGCTTTTTATTCTCATATGATGAAAGCACTCAAACATGGAATATTTTGGTTGAAGAAAAGTTAACTACCGATGTGCTGAGCAATAACACAAATTTGGTGATTGAGTTAATAGCCCAAAATGGCGATTCTAGTGACTACAGTAAATCCGTTCTCATTCTAAAGTTGCCTGATAAGATTAGTGTGGCTTTTCGTAGTCCTCATTACAAAGCTGAATATATCATTGACGAAAATGGCAATGGCAACATAGTGATTACTGACGATTCAGACATTCAAGTAACGGATGATGAAAATATTGATATAGTTTTACTGTGTAAGTATAAAAAATAAGATTGTTATGCATGTGAGAAATTCTGCCGCATTTACGCAATATAACAATGAAGGAATGATCAGATATATAATTTACTAAAAAATGATAACGTAAAATTACATTGTTTTACATATAATTTAAATCTTGCCTAAAATTTGGTACAACCTTACAGGTTAATTGAAAAGTTCCCTGCGTGACACATAGATTGTGCTACTAGAATTAAATCCATATGTTTTTTAATGAGCCTTAACCCCCAAAAAATACGTGTACAGCATTTTGAGTGAAACAACTTTTGTTATTGTGAAAAAATGGATAAGAATTTCGCGTGTGTAAATATTGTTTATTGAGAGGAAAAACACAGTTGATGGAAAAATTTGGCTTAATGCCGAGTTTCCGGAAGCTGCCCCAGAAAAATCAACCTTCAAGGATTAGTATGCTAAGTTTAGACGTGGTGAAATGAGCACCGAAGACGGTGAATGCAGTGGAAGCCCAAAAGAGGTTGTTACCGACGAAATATCAAAAAAACTCCACAAAATCATTTTGAATGACCGTAAATTGAAATTAAATGAAATACCAGACACTCGAAAGATATCAACCGAATGTGTACATCATATCATTCACGAATATTTGGGTATGAGAAAGCTCTGCGCAATGTGGGTGCTGCGCGAGCTCACTTTTGACCAAAAACAATGACGAGTTAATAATTCGGTGCAGTATTTGAAGATGATCAAGCGTAATAAAGCCAAATTTTACGTCGATATACGACAATAGATGAAACATGGCTCCATAATTTCACTCGGAAGTCCTATCGACAGTCATCCAAGTGGACTGCACACGATGAATCCGCTCCAAAGCGAGGGAAAACGCACCAGTGGACTGGCAAGGTTATGGCGTCTGTATTTTGGGATACGAATGGAATAATTTTCATTGACAACCTTGAACAAAGAAGGACCATCAACAACGACTATTATATAGCATTATTGGACTATTGGAAGTACGAAATCGCCGAAAAACGACCGCATTTGACGAAAAAGAAAGTGCTGCTTCACCAAGACAATGCACCGTGTCACAAGTCAGTGAAAACAATGGCAAAAATCCATGAATTGGAGTTCGATTTGCTTCCTCATCCACAGTATACTCCTGATCTGGCCCCCAGCGACTATTTCCTGTTCTCGGATCTCAAAATAATACTCGCTGGGAAGAAATTTTCCTCGAATGAAGAGGTGATCGTCGAAACTGAGGTCTATTTTGAAGCAAGGGACAAATCGTACTACAAAAATTGTATCGAAAATTTGGAGGGTCGCTAAAATCAATGTATCACCCTTGAAGGGAATTATGTTTAATAAAAAAAAATTCCAAAAAATGAGTGTTACTATGGTAGACCGGGGACATTTCAATTGACCTGTTATATTTAAAATATATGCAATACACACCACTTATAGATATATTTTTTATAGCTTATTCAGAAAATTTTAATATAAAATACGACAAGAGCACATCCAAGTTCATTACAGACATTCTTACGCCACTGAATAACAGCATCCTGACTGCTAACTCCGAACTACAAGTGCCGATGGTTATATCTAAAGCGGGTGTGAAATATGGAGATTCCGTCTTGACACTAAAACTTCCAGGTCTCAGTTTTAAGGAAAATTTTTACATAGGCTACTATTCTGAGACGGATGATGAATCTAAAATTGAAATAGATTCAATGGAAATTAGCCGAGCTGACACTTCACTTGTAGATATCAGTTTATCAGGTACTAACATCTTTATATATCTAAGAAACAAGATAATAACATTACATTTTCAGACTATGGTGAATATTTTGAAACTACTTTAGATGAAAGTGCATCAGTCTGGAGTGTGAAAAGTACCAAAATGTTAACAAGTGAAATTAAAGAAAAAAACGAAAATCTACCAATCACTATAACTGCCAAGAGAAAATCGGACGAAACTGTGTTAGCAACTTCTAGTATCATCATAAATCTGCCGGTAAAGGATGGAACAGATGCAGGTCCATCATTTTTAAAATTCAGCTATTCCGGATTTTACGAATATTTTAGTAACGGCACTGCAGTTGTTACCATGTCTGATGATATAAAGGTCAAAAAAGCAGATAGTGTTACTGTTTATATTGAAAGTAAGTTTATAGACAATTTAAAATTTATTCAATAATTGATGAATGAAATTATAGATTCAACGGATTATAGGAAATATTTCGAAATAAACCAAATCGATAACAATTTATTCGGAATAAAAGTAGAGCAGATTCTACCCGATGAAGTACTTAACTCAGAAACAAGTCTTGTTTTTACACTAATAGCTAAAGCAGATGGTACGTATTATAATTAACGTATAAATTCGTAATTGTATGTACATCTTATGGATTACATTGCATAAGTACTATGTAGTTCAGTAGGAATTAGATAACGAATATTAGATGCATGACATTTAATATTCTGATCGTTTTAAGGAGATTTTTTCCACTTTAGAAAAGCTTTTATTTATAAATTATTTTCTATCACCTTCTATAACATTTTCCCATTTTTATTTGCAAAATGGTGAGATAAGATTCATGTCTTCAGCATTTCAAAACTGTCTGCTGGCACAGATCATCTTGCATCGATCAAAGCAAGTAGTAATCAGAAGGTTCTATGTCTATTAAGTATGCTGGGTGCGACAGAACATCTAATTCGAGCATCAATTTCAAAATTCTTGCGCCTCTTACTCGCTATTGTTGATTTTTTTGCGATAATACAGTGTTCAAGACTAGATCATCTATTTTATTATTTTTGAATATTCCGCTTCGTTAGTTACGTGGATGATTTTTGTGGACTAAGCCATAACTTTTTGAGATTGAGATTATCTTAGTAGATCCATTTTTTATCGCCAGTCACAATACATTACGGAACACTTATTTTTGTCTGGATATTAGCGTGAGGAACATTGTTCGTAATTTTGGAGTTTCACATAGCACGTAAACGTCTGGAAACAGTTGATTCATTAACTGCGTGGTTGTCTGATAGTTCTGCAAGCTGTCCTCTTTGAGCTTCAAGTCAAGTGATATCAAAATCACCATTTTAAATCGTTAAAAACAAAAACAACAATAAGAATATAATTTTTTTATTATTTAATTAATATATTGTTACAAGTCGTTTCCGTCCAACCTACACTTTGTCTTTATGATAACTTAAATCTAGGTATATAACTAGGAGGACCCATCGGCCCTAACTCACTCTCTGGTGAAATAATGATTATAAATATCACTGCTAAACTTTTTAATATCTGTACCTCACTACACACTACACAAGATCAGATGGTATGATTATTTTGATTCTTTTAGAGAATGGAGTCCTTCCTCATGCCCCCTTACAATTCTCTTGATTTCTTGACTGACTGCGGGTATGTAAAGGTCTCGATGTAGGAAATCAGGCCTATAGTATTTGGATGCACCCAGCATACCTCTCAGGACTTTGTTCTGAAAAATTTGTGTTTGATTTATGTTACTCTTTGCAGAACTTTCCCATAATTGAACTCCATATGTCCATATAGGTTTTAGTATTTGCTTATATAATAGCAATTTATTATGCACTGACAATCTTCCAATTAGCCAGTACATTTTCCTATATTTCAATTCCGGGTCTGTTTATAGGTGAACTGCATATATACAGATTTACTTTCATGAATTATTATTTTCCAAGCTTGTGTCCAATTATTTATATTGTCACTTGCCTGTTATAATTTTCGTAAGGCTTCTTCACTATTGTCTCCGACAGATAAAATCGCAGTATCATCAGCAAATGTAGCCATCGTGATATTTTCCATTTGTGGTATATCACAAGTGTAAAGTTCATAAAGCATTGGTCCCAGTACACTTCCTTGTGGTCCATCTGCTTTAGCTTCTTTTATTGTAGAGTAAGCTTCTTCTTGTATGACTCTAAACATTCTGGTTGTAATGTATGATTTTAATAGTTCAGTGTGTTGTTTTGGTAGCATTTTCTGCAGTTTATGAACTAGGCCTTCATGACAAACCTTATCGAAGGCTTGTGCTACATCTAAAAATATAGCTGAGCATACCTACTTTTTAGGCTTTTTCAATAGCATCTGTTATTCTGTGGCCAATAGGAATATGATGAAGAAGCATTATTATATTATAAAAGTGTTTCTGCAGTAGATATCTTCAAATCAAGCAACAAAAATAATGAATGCCTAAAATATATTGTTGAACGTTCCATGATTATTTTTACTAATAAAAGCGCATGCAAACCTCTAAAAGACTTACATAAAACTGGCACAATACAGTCGAATTCAGAATAGTCCTCACAGAAGGATGAAAAAAAATTACATCAAAATTGTTTTAAGATTTTCATTTGTCATATACTGAATTTGTTTGCAATGATTTATATAAGCCTTGATTACCGTTATCTACTGATATTCTCTATTTACTAATGAGTTTGAATTTCAGTTATTGGTTCCAATTTGTCCTTTTTTTAGAAGTTGCCAAAAACAGGATATTAGGGGGGATCTTATTATATTTATAAAGTAACTTTGGTGTTTCTTAATATAGTTTTTCCGACCTTCCTATAATTTGTGGATCCAAATTTTTCCCATCATGGTTTTCTCAAAAAATACCTGATCATAATTAATAATAAATTCGTTGGGTTCATTAACCGTGAATATTACTTTTCTGTAACACCGTATTTTCTTTCAACACTTAATTTTAGGGATAAGAGTTAGAACTGTTTACTTATTCACTGAATGTTGACAATATTATGTTTTTTGTATTTTGTAGAATAAAACCAAGCTATAACTTCCGTTAACGCTCCCTTACTGTAACCAATTTACAGGTTGAAAAAGTTAAGGCTAAAAAAATTCACATACCAGATTCAGTTCAATCGTTATCTGAGATGGGCAGCAATCCAATTTGAAAGGTTATGACGCTTCTGTGAAGATCAAGCAAATTACCAGTCTCAATTAATATCCTATGTAGATCACATGTATGTTTTTGTTTGCTCAACGGACTAAGATCAAACCATTTTGTAACTGTATAATTAAATGTTTTGGATGATTCTAGTGTACCATCGAGTTTCAGAAACAACTAAATGTAAAAACAATCAGCGAAAATTCATAAAAGGAACTTCTAACATCAATAATTGTTTACTTCGATCCATTCTTAAGGTCATATTGTACAACTTGTATTTGGCATATCAAATGGTAGCTAATAAAGGTCTTCATATTTAGTTATCTTGATGGGATATTAATAAACATCATTCACCTATTCTTTGGATTCTCTACAACAACGCTCACAAAAAGTGCAAATTTATGAAAATAATAATTAACCAGGTTCACAAGATGATCCGCCAGTTTGCCATTGAAGATCTTTAAAATGGGATGGTTTCTACCCAAATGGTATTTGGGGTATCTTTCTATGAAATGGTTTCCTAGTTTTGATTACTGCAGATTCCAATAGTTTACGGTTAAGATTTTGAGCTACTGCTAGACTTTGTCACGTTCACCCTGAACTGCAAGCTTCTGTTCAAATTCCAGCAAATTATGTTAACTCATAGCAACTTCAGTGCGGTTTTGGTGGCCTTGCACCTTGAACTGTGATGCATGTGCCGTTAATCCACGGAGCAGTGGTGGTTTTCAAAGCTTGAAAGTTTCTTATCTGGAACAATTTATGGCTAGAGGTCGTTGAACATCTTCAATCCACCTTTTGTGACCTTACATCTTCAACTACGATAATTTTGTCCGAACTCTACTTAACTACACCAAGAAATGCTTCGAATAACTGAGGAGAAATTTCCAATCCAACGCCAATCTGTCTTATTTTCTTGACAATTACTTTTATTCCGGTTAACTGAACGAATTCAAAAGAGAAACTCCTAAAGTTCTCCCCGGAATCCCACCGACTTAAAAATCATTTCATTTAACGGAAAGAAGAGGCGATGCTGTTGTATAAAGCGACACACATATGTGTAAAAGTAGGTAGAAATAATTTCGAGGTGTATTAACACCATTATTAATAGATCGTCCCCTCAGATCAATTTGCAGTCTGTAGCCAATACAATACTATTATAATATATGTTAACATATATAAATATTTCATGAAACGTGTATTATATATCAAATCTCTTTCACAGATTCTAAAGGATATGCCACCTTAGTTATAACTCTGCCAAAAGCTACCAAAGAACCATCAGTTAAATTCGACAGTGTCCTTTATACAGCCAAATATGAGAACGGAGCAACATCTGTTAATATTAATATGGACACGTCAGTAGATGATAATAACATTGCCGTTAATATCACCGATGGTAAATATTACATGACGTTCAAACATAAGTTTCTGGATCTAGGTTTATATCACATCTATATGTTAGTTATAATAATTAATATTAATAATTTTTCATAGAAATGACTATGCGGAATTGAATCAATTTTTGATTTTGGCATCTGATATAAAATGATTATATATATGGAAGTTTTCAATGAGTTCCCTCTGTACTCCAGCAATATATACAGGGAACTTTACTCTACAGTAATTTATTCAAAAAAGTCTACAAACAATGCATACATAATTTATATCAATATTTATATCTTATAAATTTTCTGCGAGAATAACAATACCCACTTCTTCGATTGTAACTCACCGGCAAGGGTGTTGTCTAGTATGATGACGATATTATGGCTGTCTGATGGCATCCGATCTAAAGCAATTTCGAATATCTTGACAAAATCTTTTTTTTAACTAAAAACAAAAACATTTCTCTAAATAAGCGATAAATTTGTCCTTGCGTCTACAATTATTTAAGACTTTGTTAATTTATTTTTGATACAAATTTAACATTACCAAAAACTTTTAAGGTAAAATACCTTGAAAATCGACATAAAATTGTCCCGCACAATATAATATATTTGTTAATTTATTATTGTATATGTTATATTAATATTATATTCGCATAACAAATTATTTTCCAATTATATCAAGGTTTCCATTCATTTAGAGTTGATAGTCATAATCGAATATTGTTGTTTGGCTAAAATGTATGTAAATAATTACTGAAATAACTGAAGAATTGTGTTTAGATAAAACATTTTGTACACCTATGTAGTGAGCATGAAATGTTTTATACTCTCGTGTCATTAATATTGATTCATTTAACCTGTCCACTTTTGAGCCAGTTAGTACTCTTAAAACAAGTTTCTAGTTACTCTATCGGAATATGATATTACCAAGAAACCTTTGAAGACAATCATAATGATTTAACAGACACTTTGAACATTAAAGCTTCAACTTTATCAGCTCAATATCATAATAACAATTTGAGTGAACGTTAAAATCATCTGTCATGCATAACATCATCAATAATTTATTTTTGTAGATGATAGCCTTTCGAAATATTTTACTAATAGTTATGCTAATGGCAAATTGAAAATAGACGCTGCCGATCTTCCTAATGAGGTATTGAAGAAATACTCAGTTATAACATTAACAATCATTGTTAGTGATAAATCGACAAATGACGAAACTAGCGCTGTGCTATGCGTAACGATACTTGATCAATGTGATGGTGATGATTGTAATGATGACAGCAATGATGATGATGATGACCACACAGACAAACAAAACTCTTCTGGCATGAATAAAGGCCTACTGGTTGCCGTCATAATTTTAGCCTGTTTCTTAGTAAGTTTTATTGCTCTTGTAGTATTTTACTGGTATTTCAAGATCAGGTAATAATAACATGATACTATATATAGTTTATATAACAATTAAATTTAATCGGTTCAAGATCCAGTAAATATGCCACACTAGAAGAAGACGTAGAAGTTCGTGACACCAAAGAAGTGAAATTTACTAGAAAGGAACCAAAGAAACGACCAGAATCGTAATACTACATGAAATATCGTTTAAAAATTATTTTATTTTATTTTATTTCTTTATAGAACTAGTAGCGCATCTCTCCGAAGACCCACTGGTATTCCTACGTAAGACATCGTAAAATATCCTTTCAAATATATTTCACTTTATTTCGTTTCATTATAGAAATAGTAGCGCATCTCTTCGAAGACCCACCGGTATTCCTATTCAATCCATTCCAAAAATGGTTGAAGTAGAACCGAAGCAAACCGTAACATCAGTGGAAATGCCTAAGTCGGAAAAAGTAGTGGCTTTTAAAGATGACGTGGAGAATATCGATGGTGATATTGATGGTGACACTGAAGAAGCTTCTTCGAAGTAAAAGTTTTTGTATTTTTTTAAAATTTAATTTTGTACTTTAGGTGGTGTCTTAGATCGATATTAATTTGCTTCAACCAATTCATTTGCTTATTTATTAATACTTATGAAGGCACATATATTATATATCATCCAACGATAATCTGTAATCTTTCACTTTAAACATTTGCGCACTATTACATAAGTTTCCAGGGTTTGATCCTCTTTAGTCTGCGAATAGTGTGTTTTTCAATCAGTAGCTGCAGAATCTTTGAGTGTTTTTGGAGATGTAATCTGGGTTCATGTTTCATCGTGAGCCTTTTGGTTTCTCCATAAAATTCTTCATTGTATACATATCAAGGTGCGTTTATAGTATTATGATCTGAAATATTTTAATTTTTCCTATATTGCTTTCTTAAGCGCATCTACACAGTTGTGTGCCGTATATAGATATTGGTTTTAGTATTTTATTGTAAGTGATAATTTTATTATGTTTTCACATTTTGGACTTTTTCTGCGAAGCCAATGTAGCTATGTCTTATTCTATATTTTATTTTCAGCTCGGCTAATATCTGTTTCACATTGTCCTACGATCTTAATTTGATATGTAATATTATACCTAAATATTTTACAGGTATTTCACAATATAGCCATTTAAGCTCAATATGAGTGGGTTGTTTGGTCTTCTGTAACAATATTTAAAGAAACAGATTTGAGTTCTCTAGTTCTATATGCCATTTTTTGGTCCAGTATATTATTTTATTGTTAACCATCTGAAATATTTCTTTAGATTTTTTTTGCGTTTTTTTGCGGATATTCTTAGTTTTATCATAATTCCTTCAAGATTAGGTACATGAACGGCATAGAACTGATAGCGAATAGTTCCGAGGATGCTACCTTAGGGCACATCTGTATGTACTTTCTTCTATTCGGAATATTCCTCCTATTATTTAGATTTCGAGAGTCCATTGATTATGTTAATAAAGAATATTAATTTTTTTGCAACCCATTGCGGCAACCTTTGCGAGGGGCTTGTATTGCGTCGAAGAAAGCTGAAGAACGATTGGTTTTCTTCCAAGAACGTCAAATGTCCGTGATTTTAAGGAAAAGGATTATTGTAGAATATTTTTGTCTGAATTGAAATTGATAGCCACATTATTCTGTTTAATTATTTATCTCATTTTATTATAAATATTTTCTCAAAAAGCTTCGATACAATTTTTAATGAAAAGATAGGTATTGTATGTTAATACTGATGTTAATATTACAGTTACTTACTAAGCTTTGGTATCATAATCACCTCAGCTATTCTCCAGTATATTCCAGTACATATTTCAGTCTAAACACTGTTTTTAATAACAACCAATATGATAACTTTTAGAGCCAGCTAAAGCCCGTTTCTCTTGTAATCCCATTTGCTCTTATTTCTTTGCTTGGTTACTTTGGGATAACTGGTTCGGCAGCCTCGCAGTTTAAGCGTTAGATATTAATTTAGACCTAATTCATCTATCACTGGTTGGAAATATATACTTTAGCTAGATATTCAGCAAGAATCTCTGCTACTTATTTATTGTCCCTGCCTCATGGTCCATTGTAGCTTTTTACAGAGGGGATTGATGTTATAAGCATCTTGATCCTCCTGGTTGCTCTTCAGAATGAGTGATTAGACTTCTTATATGCTGATAGGTTTTATATGCAGATAAAAGATCATAAACTCTTTTTTCAACCTTTAAATTTCTTTTCTAAGTTTTTGACTTATTTTTAAGTATATCATAGGGTAAGTTTGGTAACACCTATTTCTGGCTTTTTTCAGTATTTTAGTATGTCATGTCCACTTTAAAATATTTCTATGTTTCTCTTTCTATAAACCATCTTATTCTCTATTGCTTTCAACCTTCTTATTCTCTCTGGTTTTTGCGGACTATTTTTTTCATTGACGTTATACTAGCCAATTTCGACTTCCAATCAATAATTTTATTCGTAAAGCTGGCTCTAGGATTTTGATTAAGGTTCAAAGTTAGGAGACTCTTCTCTTGCAATAAATATATCAGAGATTTTATCAAGGTCAATGGTGAGCTTATTTAGATGGTGGTGCTTGGGTAGTAATTCGAATTATTTCTCCTTGATCGATTTTTGGGTGTTTGCCTTCAGTTTTAGTTAGTCTAGATCCCCAGTATATTGCTCAGAACTGACGACTTCTCCAACAATTAATATTAGCTCCAAGTAGTTACTTATAGTTAAAAGTTATCATTTCTTGACCATCTATTAAGGGACAGTATTGATACATTCACAGTTTTGTTCACGTTTCTCCAACTACAACTGAATATATTCTTCGTCTAAACGTAATTATTCATAATCTTTTATTGTCTCCTTTATAAAACTTGCATTGTCTCTAGGCTTTTTATCCATACATATACTCTTTTTTTGTACCTTATTAGTTTAAATTTGTATATCAATAACAATATGTATCATGAATTTATAATCGGGCAAATTGCAAATATTATACAAAATTATCACAGAATGTTTTTTCTTCTGTCTTAACATTTAAATGGTGGAAATAGCTACAACTAATATCTTTCCCACTCAATCGTTTAGTCTTCAGATATTAGTCAGATACGTCTTTTTAAGACGTATAATGACATTATGCGTATTCAGAAATCTGAGTGCTTTCATGTTAACGTAATTCTGGCGTCTTTTTTGATAGGAATTGGTAAATCTTCTGGTAGCATCCGTGATCATCTCAATTTCTAAATCGCAATGGAGGTCACAAATGCATACATACCAAGGCGAATTTACAACACACTTTAGCATTTTATTTAGGAACCTTTGAATCGCTTGAGCCGTCCCACAATTGTATACTGTAGATATAAACACTGACCTTTGTATTTGCTTATATAAAATAAGCTTGTTTTAAATTGATAACTCGGAGCTTCGGTAAAATAAATAAATTTTCATACACTTGATATTGGGTTCGTCTTGATCCTTTTTTATATGTCTCTTGTATCTGTTCTCAGCATTCAGGTTGACACCAATATATTTTAGTGTGTTCGATCTGGAATTCGCATGCCGTTAGACACATTGCGTCTTAATCCTCTTTTCAGTGAAATGTATGAATATAATGTTAAATATGTCTTTAGTTTCAGTTTTACGAATGTGGCTGAAAGAAGACCGACCAAATTTGTCTTTGGCGATCCGCTGGAAGAAGGCGTTTTAGATGAACCACAAGTCACTTCTGCTCAACCGGAAGAAGAAAGAAAAAAATCGGTGGTATTTAGCGATAACATCGAACGCGTTCAACTTGATTCAGACGAAGATGATGAAGATGATAAGGAGGATGATGAAAGTGACAAGGAAACTAAAAAAGATGAACCGGAATACACTGTAACAAATCCTGTCAAAGACACGGATGATATTGACGACAAAACGACAGAAATGCCGAGTCAAATATTTAAGGAAATTTTCTAATAATATAGTATTTAATTTAGCATAGTAATTGTATAATAAATACTCTAATCTTACGTTACATATAAAAATTATTTTATTTTAATATATGGGTCTGATTTAAATTAATATAATTATTATATTGTTAAACGAATAAATTAAATATAGTTTTTATAACTAATTTAAACTTTAACATATACATTTTTATTTTCTCGGTTCGATATAAGGATACATTGAAACATTATACTTTTCGGAAAAAAAACTAATAGCGCGTCGAATGTAGCTCCTCTGTT